>NC_092529.1:20605000-21248750 GCF_037038585.1 Patagioenas fasciata | reverse complement strand
GAAAGTGACCAGGTTCAAATAATATACTGGGGGTTTACATTATTTTCCTGTAAAAATACATTATGGCCTATGTGAATCGGAAGTCACCTTGACAAATATTGCTGTATGCCAAAGCCTAGTAAAATTATATCTTGAAACCCTTAATTTTGTCATTAGCAATAGTTATTTCCTGTTCTACCAAGTAATTAAGTAGCAAATGAGAAAAATATCATTTTTCCTTCATTTATTTATTGAAGTATCAAGGGTTACATTTGACAATGGTATTATGATACACATCTGTTTCTGTTCAAATTAGAAAGGTTTAATGACACCTCAAGAATTAGAAAAGCAATTGCTTAACTAAACTGGGGGAATTCCTACAAATGAGTGTATTATGTTTATACAAGATTTGTTTAATCTATGAATTCTTGTATAATTAGTTGCATTATGCAGATGAAAGTTATTCTTGTTTCCAACTCTTTGTCGTTATACTCTCAAACTCTAAAGAGCTCTGACTAACTGATCTTCATTGAAGATCATAATTATTCTTTTGTAGGTAATGTCCAGCTCTGACAATGGCCAAAATTACTGTCTTGAGAGATAGTGAATGTTCAAAAGGTGCCTGTGTTAAAAAAGCTTAAATAAAGCATTTGTTTGAAACAGAGAGCTATTAAGATTTCACTTTCCTATTCTGTAGTTTTAAGTAGTGATGCGTAAACCATGTTATGGATAATGTGGATAGAGCAGTCTGCAAGTTCCGAACCATTTCTGTGGTGTGGGTGGTGTTTGTTTGGTTGTTTTACTTTGTACACTCTTAACCTAATTGACTTTACTATGTAGAAATACAATTTTTACCTCCTGAAGAGATACCAGTTTCCCATATGGCCCACTTCTCTGTACCTGGCAACTGGTATTACATTCTGAGGATACTATTACACGTTTGTTTAGAAAGTGAAGTGGAGGTTTCGGATGGTCTTTCTGTTTTCAGTGCTGCTCTGTCCCTACCTTTGCCAGTCATGCTAAGTCAGAAGACCACCACACTTGATGAAATTTTCTATTCTGTTTCATCTGCATGCCAGAACTAGAATTTAGAAGAAGCTAAGGCAAAAATAGTTGTTTCCAAAACTGTAAGATGTGAAATATTTGGATATCAATCATCAAAATCAGTCAAAACCATTGAAAAGTCAACATTTCCAGTCTATGGGAGCTTTCTGGGCTTTAAATCAGCTACTGCAGTTGGGTCTAGTCCAGAATTTTGACAAGGAAAATAAAAAAGGTATATGAACATGAATCCACATATTGGCTTTTTTAGACTCTCTTTCATCTCAGAGGCATCAGGGAGATGTTTGGAGCTTAGTTTTTTTGTGGACACCTGTGTGCACTTTTGGGAAAAACGTTCAATCTCAACTTTAAAGAGAGAAAAACTGTCCTGAGAATTGGTGATAAGAGAGTCGGGGAAATTAAACAGTTGGGCAGAGAGCTGACCTGATGAAGATGGCTGCTTGCAAGAGGCTGATGCTTTTCAAGTATGTTGACATCAGTGAATGTCTGCGTTCTTGGCAATGTAGAGTATTTGCCTTTAAGTAAATGTATTTGAGAACAGATTAGTTTGCAAGCACTTGAATTGATTTAATGTGTTTACTCTTCAGATATTCACTGTGGCTGTTTACCTCTGCAAGATAAATATTTAAAATTGCATTTGAACCTCACATTAACATTTATGTTCAAGTCATTATAGTTTTCTTTTGTGAATGAGATTTACCTATCAGTCTTAAAGCTGTAATAAGAATGAGTCTATTTTTGTAACGTTCAGCTTCTCACGATAATCTGCCATAGGCTTGAATTAATTTTGTGGCATGTTTACTGCTCATTCATCATCAGAGTCACCGCAATGAAGCAGTCATCAGGCTAGAAAAGCATTGGTATTTTGTGAACAGCACCAGGCGCCTGACACGTCTTGCAATTGAAATCCATATATAACACAGCACAGCCACCTATTCTTGGGCAGTGAACACATATCAGGGGAACTGAACTAAGGGTCTCCAGGGCCAAAAGCATGACAGCTGAACAAGAAACTGGATACGGGCGTTTATTTCATTCTGGAGCTTGTTGCTAGAAGGGAAAAGGCTCACATCATGGCCACAGATTCCAACAGCTCCTTCGCTAGGAGCAGAGCACAGACTTTGTTTCCCCCATGGCTGCCCAAGCGGTGACTTGGTTGTGGCTCTTCCACATGCCGGGTTTGTGTCAGTGACTTAGGACTGACGGAGGTTCCTCCGCCGTGTGCTCACTGATGTGTGAAAATATGCCCAGTAACTACAGCAGTAGAGCAGGTTGTCCTTCCAGGAAGGGATTGTCCTCCAATCACTGGTTTTTCATAGTTGAATTATGTTCAGAAGTGCATCTGAGAGTCGCCATGTCCCGCAGAGTCTCATTTCTTCCAGGTTCTCTCTTACTGAAGATGTGTGCAAACTAGATTTTCCGTTCCCCATTTTCTGAAGACTGATATAAATTTGTATTTGTTTGGACTTGATGAAATGCTTAAGTATAAATCTGAATTCTTGTACTTCATGGGGAGTTTTTGGCAAATGTTTCAGAGCTTTTCTGCTGCATAGTCAGTTTATAGCATTATCGTGAAAACTTGAAATTTTGCAATACACATAGTGCTAGGTTATATCAAGTGGAAGTAGCGTGGTTATGTAATGACATGTTTTATGAGTTGGAGCGGTATGCTTAAATAAATATTATGCTAAAAATGAAATACCACGGTATGCAGTCGAGGCCCGGCTGGTTTTGTAAAGGTTAAAGACTGTAATCTATCTTCCTAATTTGCTATTTAACAACTGAAATTTATTTAATGGATAACTGCAAATACATTTTTTTCTAAGAATTAAGAATGTAATTATGTAGCTGAAAAAATATAAGAAAACAGATTCAGATGAAGTTATAAGAAAGTTAGTGCCATGGACATCATATTTTAAAATCATTTTTGGTGCACTTTGAATAATTTAGTACTTGGGCGTTTTGATTATTTTTGTGCAGAGAGGAGTGTTTATTTAATAAATCTGGAAATTATTTCCCAATACTTTACTTAGATTCTTTTGTTTTCAGATCCACAGATATCTCTAATGTATCAGTTATATAGGAAAGAGACATCTGATCTATGGGGGAAATATTACAGGAAATGAAAATAACTGAGAGTCCAGGCTGCATGGGACTGTACCAAGGGGTGATTATTACTGTATGTTCTTCTGGTATGATACTACAGTTGATCAATTTATATTTTAGAGAAGGATATAGTTAAGAGTCCTTTGGGGTAAAGAAATCTGAACTACATAGCACTAAAATAAGATGGATCTTATGGGACCTATCAAATTCTTTGTTGATTACTATTTAGGATGTTAAAGAAGAAACATTTCTTTTTGTTGTTTTGGAGTTCATGGAAATAGAGATGTCAAGATGTGCAGGGCTGTTCAGTTTACCCTCCTGCTCTATATGTGATAGCAGCCAGCAGTGTGAATCTTTGCATTTGGTCCAGCTTGGTGGCAGCTAGAATGTGTTAAATGGTGCTCAGTGTCCTGGTGTGCCTGGAAATCAGTGCAGGATGCAATCAGCTTACTTAATTTGAGTTTATACGCCTTGATACACAAACTGTAACATATTCTATGTTTTCTACAGCAGAGAGCACATCTCTGGTATCTTGTAAGAGATAGCTAACAGTGACAGCAGAGATTTCTGAGGAAAGTACTTTTCGTGTTGAGTTTTATATCATCTCTGTGATATGATCTAAATATGCTATTGTGCCTCTGCAACACAGATCAAACACTGTATCTTGAATAAGAACAGATAATTGTTGTTCTTTCTTGAGAGATAACTGGAGAAGGTTTAAGACCGGACTCCTGGCATCAGAGGGATCACTCCCATAACCAGGTTTTATCTCTTATCCCTCCCTTTCTGAAAGGCTAGGAAAGCTAGATGTCTTGATCCAAAAGCTGATTGCCACCCAGAACTTTAGGTATGTGATAAGCCCTCATTTGTTGTATGCTTCTTATTTCATAAAAGGAATGAGATAATCACAACAATAGATATAGTTAGAAGAATAGATACTGCTTGGACTGAGTAATATAGAGCTTGTCTGATCTTTATCTTGGACGGTGCAATGAAGGTTTGGGGTGTATCTGCCTTTCCCAGCACTGGTTATAGGGCAGAACTGTCATTTTTCCCTGTTCTGCTGCTTGCACCAGAAGGAACTTGTCAGTGCAGTTAGAGTTGGAGCCAGGCTGTGTGTAGGAATGGTCCTGGTGGGTGCAGATGTCTCAGGTCACCGTTTCTCTCCATTGACGTTAGTGAGAAAGAAGTCTGGAGCTGGTCCATTAAATTTATGCATATAAATCTGAACAACTGACACAAAGACAATATTCTGGAAAGCATCTGCAGCCAGGCAACAATTACATCCAGGATGGGAGCAACGATGTGATTAAAGTTAAGCACGTACTTATGATGTTACTGCGAACAAAGCCAAAGCTGAATGCTACTACATCGCTTTCCTGAGTTTGAGCTGGAGTAAATAAATGGTAGATGAATTATCAGGCACACATCTCCTTCTGGGTTTTAAGCGGATCGTTACATCCTACTTGTCCATGCTGTACTGCTTTATAGATACAACTGTACTGGCAGGATGGCAAGAAAGGCAAAACCAGAGCTCTGAAGAGGGTTCTTATCTCCTGTAACTGGGTTGCCTACCAGCTCAGGATGATGTTTTGATGTTGAATGTTAGATATTTTGGTGAAATTTGGAAACTTATGGGTAAAGTTTTGCAGTCATAGAGCTGGCCAAGAGCAGTTTTGTCTTCCATAGGTAAGTAATAACCCTAATCAGCTCAAAATCAACTACAGTGAATAGAAGTGCAGCAAATATTACTATATCCGTAGCATTTGCACGGTACTGGCTGTTGTGGTTCACAAATTCAGAATTATTTTTGGTCTTCAGTTTCTTGCAAAACTAGGGAAAAGTCAGTAAGAAACACGGATCTCTTGCAATGAATGAACACTGGATTTCAGTTATTTACTGAGAATGTTTGTTAAAGCTTTCTGTAAACCACGTACTTTGTAAAACTCTTCAGCCCTGCTCTGATGTGTAAAGTTTTGGCTGTCTCCAAAATATGTTCAGAAGAGGTTACTATGTTTAGACTAAACTGTATTTATAGTCTCTACTGTCTTGCACTAAAATGCACATAACAGTTAATTTTAGAAGAATGCTATAATGTTCGTGGGCTGGCTGCATGAGCTTTGAATAATACAAACTATGTACACTAGTTACAGAAATACAGAAACTTCATGCAGAATATACAAGTAATTTCAAATATTGGTTTCAACGATAAAGAACTCTAATATATAATATGGTGGATCATTATGAAAATTAATTTAAAATCTGGTCCAATTATTCATACTTACAGCAGTAAAGGATCTGGTTATAGGGCTAGGGGAACAAATAGTAAAATTTATCTTAGACTGTACCAATATAACATTAAAGAAGATATCTGTGTCAGATAGAGAAAGGCACTGACAAGTAAAATATTTCCATGGCAGTGTATATTTGGAAAGAATGCCAAATTAGATTGTGTTCTGGCTCCACTGGTAATACATTTTATACTTTCTAGACCTTTGATTCCCAGTTGATATACCATATTCAGTGAGATGCGCTCAGTACTGACCTTTCAGCAAATGCAATTCCGCTATAATTCACATTTTATGCAATACAAACATGCATTTATTGCTATTAATTCCTAAAACGTTGTCTAGAGAATATGAAAAAGATTCACTGTATTCTGGGAAAGATGGGAGAAGTCACACAGATAAGGTTGGGAGAAGATATTGCTTTATATCACAAAATTTATTGTATAGTTCTCCACACAGTGTATGTTAAACAAAATTAGTATTAATGAATCAGTGGTATGAAATGTGGCGTAATTATGAACTGCAAATGGTAGCATTCTCCTTTGTTACTTATGCATTTAAGTCATTAATAGTAAAAGTCATACACTGAGATGTGGGTGCTGAAAGTACTAATTATGTCTTTTCTCCTTTTGGGTGTTTTTTTCCTGCCTGTTTTGAATGTTTTATTAGTTTTAGCTCTTTATAGACACTAAATATTAGTAGTGCTTTGATCTTTAGTCAACTCTCATTAGGTACAGTGGTCTAGACCCTCTGCTGGTACAACTTCGTGGATTTTTCAACACCTTTCTCATCCTGCAGGTCTGTGTTGCTTCGCACCCCCTGAGAATCTGCCAGAGTGTAAGACCTGACATTGAACTGGAGCTGGTGCAAAGATGAAACTCTGTGGTTTTTGTCATTTCTGTCAAGTTTACGGTAGAAGTGATAGTCTGCATGGGAAATGCTGACCCTCTGGGGAAGACACCACAGGGCAAAGGTTTGTCATTTCGCATATTCATCCCCGAGCCCGCGTTAGCAGGAGGGAGCCTGGGGGGCTGCCTGGGGGAAGGTCCCTTGATGTGAGTCAACATGACAGATGGGGGTTACTGGGGCAGACTCTGCTCCCTGTCCTGGCTGTAATTTTCTGTTGGTTTGTGCCCTTATAGGGCAGGTAACAGCCTTCCACACTGGCACGGGCACCTCTGCTTTTCTTAGCCAGGTGACCATCCAAGGCAAAAGAGGAGCTTTGAACCCTCATTTAACTGTGGAGTGGGGCAGGGGCTCCCAGCTGTGTGGGAGAGAACAGCAGAATGGCAGGATTAGCAAATACAGTGACTGCCAAAGGGGCTGACTTCTGAGAGCAGTGCTGCTCTGCATGTTATTCAGGAGGTAGAACTGGTAACCAAAAGCCCTGGTACTGTATATGACAGCTGAGCATAAAGGTAAAAAGGGAATGAGGAGTTGAATATACCAAGTGTGTTGTGCTAAACAGCATCAAAACATTGCAAAGGCTGAAAGTACTTGGATGAGATACAGACTGCACAAAGTAACGACAACTGTTAGATGCTGTTGTTGCTGAGTTGACATGCAGCACTGCAGGGTGGTTACCAAATGTGTGAAGTGGGAGAAACTGCTGAACTGCTTGAACAAATGCTCTCTTCAGGGTTCACTGGAGGTTCAGAATGGCTTCTGTCCAAAGAGCAATGTCCTAATCTTAGTGAAGCCCGTGGCAAAACTCCCGTTTTCCCAGATGCCTCCCTTGACGACAGCCAGAGAAAAGAACTTCAGGCATTAGTTCTCTGCTGGAGACAGGGGTTCATTTCTGCTATTGTGCTGAAGATCATCTAGCACCGACGTTTTCTTCCTACACCTGACATGCCCTTAGAGTCTACAAGTTGCTAGAGACAGGCTGCTTAAGGTGTAAAGTTCAGCCAATTTTGTGCTGGTGATGCTGAGCATGAAGAACACAAGATAACTTGATATTTGGCTGAGTATTTGTAGCACATCCAATCCATCCTGCTCATGCTCAGCTGCACAACCAAAATGTGGCCTCAGGAGGAGCACAGTGAGGGACAGCTGCTGTGTGAGGAAAAACAGTAACGCTAAGACTCACATGTTTTTAATATATTTAAATTTTCAACTGAAGAACTGTGCACAGCAATGACTTAAGACTGGATTTCATGTTGCTTTTCTCATTGGTTCCCTGAACTTTTCAGTCTGAACAGCTTGGTCTGCTATGCAAAGTTGGTTTTGCTCAAAGCAGATCTCAGAAGAAAGGCATATTTTGTACCAATTTAACATTCCTTTAGTGATTCGCTGACACAATTCTATTAATTTACATTGACTGGGTTTTAAATGCACATTCGACACCTTAGTAAAATTACCAAATAACCAAATTACAGAAGAATTAGGCCAGATAAATGAGAAGAGAAAACTGATGGGAAGATAATCATCTGCAAAATCATAAATTAAGAGAGCATCAAGAGTCAACTTGATTATTCTACAATAATTAGATAGCAAGAGTTTATAGTTCAGGTAAAAATCATTAGCTCATTCCGAAGCGCTTTTGTATATTCTCCAATACAGTAAGTGTACGGCTTGTGCAAGTAGCCGAGGACAGGACACGATCTGCCAGGATACAAGCATGTGACAGAAAGTTAATCTGTGCACAAACAGATTGTTTGCTGAGTACTTCCTTGCTGTCGCTTTTAAACCAGGTTAATTTTCTATGAGCTCCCAACTAGATCAGTGTCCAGAATCTCCAAATCTCGAGGCTTGGATTTCGTGCCAGTTTCCTACGTGTCTAGACCGTGATCCCGCTTTTGTGTCTATTTAATTTAGAATATTGTCCATATATGGAGGACACTTGAAACCACAGGTCCCTTATGGCTGTGAGGATTGGAACTAATATATCCTATCACAGGGTGTAATTAGACATGAAAGGCTAATTCAACTGTGTGGAGGTTAATCTAGGTTAACCATTGTGGCGTTAGTGGAATACTCGGTATAATGAGGGGATACTTGTGTCAAATAACGTTTTTCAGATAACCTTAACACTGAAAAGTAATAATATAGTATAACTTGTAGGTAGTTTTGAGGAGGACCACTGTAACTGTACTGTAAAACGTACACTACGTGATGTGGTATCTCTGTGCCGAGAAATAAAGCAATACAGGTATTGACTAGAGGCTGTAGACAAAAAACAAGGTAGTGATGCTCTTGCTGTTAACAATTTCCTTATGTAAATAAGATATTTGATATACTGGATATATTTAAAATGACCTAAATCTGCACTGACAAAAAAATCTCTTACCTTTGAGCCAGAGATTAGAGAGAAACCTTTGAAGTAGCATTAAAAAAAATAATAATCTTAAAAGCCCAGCGTAGATCAAGGTCGTTATTTTTGACTGGTTGAGACGTCCACCTGATGGGACTGCATAGGCTGAGGATCAGCATAGTCATCTCCAGTTACAATAATTTGACATGCTATGTATGTGTAGATATTTAAAAATATATGTATATGCAGAATTTTCCACGTGTTGCTAGACAGACAGATCTTTAAAGCTCCACAATGACTCTGGAAAGCTGAAGTATCCAAGAGTTTTGAAGAGACTTGTTCTGAGAACTTGTTGATGTCTTTTAGCTGAATCACCAGGCTGAAAAATAAGAAGATTTCTCATTAAGTTTCAGAGTTCTGAAAACTGGGGTAATAGTGATCTCTTTTCAGACATAACAGGCAAGACAATGCGAAATGCTACAATGAAGTGTAATGATGAGATTAATGATTTGCTACATTTTACTTCATTTTAAAATACAGTATAACAAAAGCTGCTCCCTGTGAAAGAATGCAAACAGGTTTGGAGTACATTAGCACACTGCTTTGCACGTTACGGGACTATATTGTTTACCTGGGTTGAATTCACCCAAAGATTTTTCTTTTTAAATGTACATACTACTTAAACTACTGCACAGCCCAATTAAATGGAAATCTGGGAGGGCAATAACCCCGTTAGAAGATTACATTACCCTTCACTAAACCTTAAAGGCTAAGACAGAGAAGCTCTTCCGAAGACATTCTGCTCATGGGGATAAAGTGCTTAGACAAGGAATCCAAGGTGCAAGTTTATAAGATTAGCAGGTCTTTATTTTTATCGTTATCTGAAATTATTTCATAGAGGGAACCCCAGTCCAGGGTGAGTGTTGGAAGTGCCACGTGCCAGCCCAAGGAGGGGATCATCGTTAGCTCTGGTCCTTATCTGTGCTCTGCTGCTGCTGGCCGAGTCCCACAGTCAGCATGCCCCTTGGAATTTAAACCCTCCATTTTAATTATGTTTAATCTTTTGCTACTGTAGATCCAGCTGTATAAATTATTTAAAAGGCAGAAAGCTTTTCCTTAGTAATTAATGGCAGGTTTGTTAGCTACTGTAACAACCCAAGGCTTCCCTTTCCTTGAGTAGTTCTGTAACAGTCTCATGATTACCTAATATAACAACCAGCCTCTATGGCTTTATAAAATGATAATCGATGGTTTGTACCAGCAGCACTTGAAGGGGTGGTACAGCAGTGGAGCTGGATATATCTACTGTCGCTGAGGAAACAGCTCGAGGAGGAGAGAACAGCCGCCTGTCGACAGTTTTCAACGGCTCAGGCAATGCTGTGAGCTCCTGAGATCATTGAGGCTCACCAATTTTATGTCCAGCATTAGTTGGTCTTTCACCACACCTGAATGATCACGGAGATATTCAGACTAGGCAGAACACCCAGGTGGTAGTGGTAATAATAAAAAGGCTTATATAAAAGTGTTTCACCTTCTTTCTTCCATTGTCTGCTTGGTGAGGGAATACACTTCTTCCAGTAAGAGTCCCGTGGAGTACTCATTTTCCTCCTGTATCATTGTAATACCAGAGATTGGATTCTTGCTGGAGCCTTCTCCTCCATCAGGTGTTAGAGTCACTCTTACAGGGTCTCATTGAGGGATCTCAGGTTTTTCAGATGGTAGAGGAGCACAGTTCGTCTGTCAAAGCTCAGCAGCGAAAGCAGTACTATAGTAGCCCATGTGTCTCTGAGTATCATACCGGGCATTCAATACTTTTACACCTTGGTCTTAGTTAGCTGTTTGATTTCAACTGAACTGGAGCCTGTTTCCTAGAGCTGGATGCCTCTGCTCTCCACGCTCACTGGCCATACTGAAGTGATGCCCAGCATTCCAAGAGCCTCAGCTCTCTGCCCATTTTATATCTAAATAAATTATAATGAATTCTTGCATTTGATTTTCTTACTTTGCATAGTATGTAGAAAAAAAAAAAATCACTCACAGCAAAGTTGTTTTGCCTCGTGTCCAGGGATATAATGATAGAGATAGCGTAAGGACACTTTGTGGTTGGGTCCTTTGAGTTCCTTTGCAACCATTTGCATGGAAGGGCTAATGACAAAGATTTGCCGCAGTGCTTTCTAGGAACCTTGAGTCAGGGTAGGAACTTTCATCCATAGAGATTAGAGATGATGTATCAAGAACGGCAAAGAAGAGGTATGGGCACAGCATCCACAGAAGTTAATATAAAAAAACCTGGGCCTGAGGCGACCAGGTAACTGTGGGGTGTTTTGGCTCTGGTGTTGCTCCTCTTCCCACGTTGCATGGGAAACTCTGAGAGGATGGTGGAGAGGGCTTTGCCAAGATACTACGTTGTGTGGTGACAGAATCTCGCAGTTTTCGCTGGTCTTGGGAGGCCTTTGGTGATGACATTTATTTTGTTTTCTCTTTCAAAGGAAGAAGTCTGCTAAGACAGCTCCTATAAATAGATTTTTTTAGGCCTGAAACATTTAAAAATCTTCTTAGTAGCAGTAAACAGATATCTAATCTTACATATGTTTCTAAATGTGGAAAACCTGCGTAAACAAGAGAAAGTTGAAAGTGAAAACTGGCCTCCATACTGTCATTCTGCAGTGTGCCATGAACATGTTTATAGTGTCTGTCCCCATACAGTTGAGAACTAAGCTTTAATGGTCTGGTCTCAGAGACCACCAAAGGTGTGTGAAGATCTGATGTATCTGCTCTCTACTGGAAAGATACTAGAGAGTTAAGAATGGATGGAACCCAGAATATGCTGTGAGCATGTGATTTCGTGGCATTAAGTGAATTAGAGAGAAGATTTGAAATGCTGAAAATCCTCAGCCTTGGGAACCTTTTCTGTCTGCGTTGTCTTCCTACCTGTGAAGTGTGCTGGGCTGCAGGGCTGTGGGCACAGCCGGTGGCCTGACCTTCCTTTGCTTACGGGCTCTGGAAACGAATGTGCACGACTCAGTGTCTGTGCGAGAATGAATCCCGCTTGCAGGGTTTCAGCTGGAAGTTAAGCTTTTAAAAACTTGATGGCCCTTAAAGAGCAACTCCTTTCACATTTAAATTTTGCCTCTCGATGCGTCTTACTTTCTGGATGATTCAGGCTGCTTCAGGAATAAATGAGGGGTGCGTGAGAACAAGCCAAAAGAATTATGCTATCCTGATCTTTTGCTCCTGACAACCTTGGTGATGTGCGGTGAAATATAAAGGGTTTAGAGCATGATTCACTATTAAACATTAAAGAGAAAAAGTTCAGCTATTCATAAATTAATGTTAAATCTGTTTTCTGCAGCCAGTGTGGGGCTGGTGATAGCTCACTTGCCTGTACTTAGTAAAGAGCAATGCTCTCTAAAGAATCACATCCCATCATTTCTGCTGACATCTATTAAGAAAAATATTTAAAATACCTCTTAAAATTGTATATGTAATTCTTGGTGAAGTGACATTGCATTCTTTTCAGTCATTACCCTGTTCTAGGACTGGAGTTTGTGACGCACTAATAACTCTGATTTAGCACAACCATTATTTTTGGAGTTAATGGTTAGCGAACGTTGTCTAATATTATTACATAACCATTAATATGACTGAGGTGAAAAATGAGTTAAGTAAAATGGGAGGAAAGTTAACATGGCAGTTTGGAAATACAAATAGGATTTTGAGTTTCCCAGCATTAAGTTAAATAAAACATCTACGCCATCCGTCTTCAGAGACTAAGGCATTAGGACGGACAATTCCCAACTTATTAAACGATTCAGTTTAGGGTGAAATTCATTCCTTTGCAGGAGGACAGCTCCAGCTCATTGCATGATGGCAGCCTTATAGTGCCCTAGCCCTAGGTGTTATGTAGCGGGAAAGAGTGAATTTTTTCCCAAGGAGTCTGAGCCCTGAAGTCAAAGCTTTGAGTGAAGGGAAGGTCTGCCCTGCCTGCCCTGAGTGGGTCTGATGTGAACTTTTCTGTCTTGGGACAGTGTAAATGCTCCTGCTGCTATGGCCGTGTTCTGTCACGGCACCTTCTTCCTGCCCACCTCCTGGGACCAGAGGAAGGAGAGGCCGAGGGTGACATGTGCTGGTTGGGAGATGGTCTGTGGACACTGGATCACTGTGGGCAGAAAGGCCTATGGAGCCCAGAAAAAGGCCCTTATGAAGGCCCCAGAGATGGCTGGTGGGCAGTGAGGGAGTGGAGAAAACACTAAGAACAAAATTTGCACATAAAAGTCAAGCCAAGACTCAAAATTATCTTATATGTTTTCCTTTATATGCAGGGAATTGTCTGAGACCTGGTACTGAGACATGGAAAGCTGCCTGTCTCCTATTACTCTTGCCTACACAAGCTGCAACTTAAAGAACATTAAAAAGGTAGCCAGCCCGGGCCATTAAACCGAACACCCTCTGCCTCTCACAGATCAGCACAGCAAAGTAGGACAGTGTGGAATAAAGCTGGCACTCCCACCAGAAAGATGCAGTAATGCTTTGGGGAAAATGATTTAAAATGTTATTTTAATAATAAGTCTTGTTGATTGGTATTTTTCTCTATGAGAGATATTTTGCCTGCATGGAAGCTCTTTGCTTGTCTGAGTTCATCTAAGAAGATTAAGCTCCAAAAGTTCATGACTAAAAAGCTCATCTGCTTTCATCTTTATTCCTCACCTTGAACATGTAATCTGATGAGTGATTTCTGTATAAATATACAGATGGGCTTTGACTTTGGCTGAACTAAGCTCAAGACTTTTCTCCAGCTAGCAGGAGGTGGAAACAGTGCTGAGATGGTATGTTCACCTGTGGAGTTACAAACTGCTTGTGTGCCAGCACACGGATGTTCTCTAGGGTTTGTCTCCATGGTCTTTGCGAAGGGGGAGAACTCTGCAAGTGTAATAGGACCCACAGCAGGAAAATCTTTGGCCGATACGCCCACAGGTCAGTTCAAGAAGAACATGGCGAAGGGTTTTCTGATAGCACTGAGCGAGTTCTATCTGTGGTGTCAGCCCCCTGACCCACCGTTCATGTGTTGGTCTCCTCCCTCAAGTAGCAAGTGATAGGACAAGGAATAGGAAAGTGATAGGAAATGGCCTCAAGTTGCGCCAGGGGGGATTTAGATTGGATATTAGGAAAAAATTCTTCCCAGAAAGGGTTGTCAGGCATTGGAACAGGCTGCCCAGGGCTGTGGTGGAGTCACCATCCCTGAAGAGGTCTATAAGGTGTTCAAATGAGGTTCTTAGGGATGTGGTTTAGTGCTAGAATTAGGTTGGTTATGATTGGACTTGATGATCCTGAGGGTCTCTTCCAACTGAAATGATTCTATGTGTTGTCCTGGCATGGAGCAGGGCAGAAGCTTTCATTTGAGGAGACACCTGCATTTGATGGTTGGACAGTGCAGGTTGGGATCTGCCTCTGAAAGAGGCTGTGTGAATGTTGTAGCTTGTCAGCTCAGTTGTGTCCCCAAGGGCATCACCCTGAAACAAGGCGGCAGTGGGTTAACCCCCGCTGGACGGCTGCTCCTGCCAGGGCCAGCAGCTTTACCTTCTCTGCGGAACCCCCTTGTTCTTGGTCACCATATACCGTGTTATTTCGCCTCTGCTTTTTGATAACTAGAAAAACTAGAAAAGTGGACGAGTTCACTTCTAAAATTTCACAGTACCTCCGTGTAGGGTTTTCAATATGCAATGGTACAAACCTGAAAACCCAGGAGGCACATTAAATGGCATTTTAAAAGGTACCAAGCATCAATTCCTAAAAGGCTCTATTACCTAAGAGGAATATGTGTTTACTGTGTTCCAGCAGTGGTTTACTTTTCTGAGTAAATATTCAAACAAGTTTGTTACGAAAAATTATCTGGTAAAATTTTGATTGTCATGAAGCTTTACAAGGGATTTTGAGTTAACCACCCAAACTAATTAAGTGAAATTACCCTAATTTGTTTATTATGTTAATGATCTGAATTAATTTATAGTAATTTAGCATGTATTACTAAAGATTTATTATGTTTCCCACCAAATGACTTAAGAGCTATAAATCCCATGGTTAAATGTAATTAGCGGAGACATATTTATCGAAAGGGATAATTACATCTGATAAAAGTTCTTCAGTTAGGCCTAATTAAAACAGATTATTCCCCCATAAATGAAAAGTAAATATGGTAATTACTCGATAGATATTCGTTGCAAAAATGAATATCTCAGCATTTTAATTTTCTAAAGGGGTGGGAAACTCAGCTATATCACTGATTGCTTCTCAATAAACTATGATTAATAATCCCTAGGAAACATAATTTTATAGGAGTAAACATTTTGCTAGCTAATGACTAAACAGTAGACACTAGTCAGAAAGATCAACTATTAAGTCTAAGTCTTTATTTTTGAGTGGACTGTTGCTGCTTTGGACTAATGAAGAGCATGCTAGGAAAATCATATTTTCTTCCAATAAGACTGTCCCTAAATCATCAAAGTAGCAGAACTGAAGAAAAAAATACCATTTTTGCTGATGATTATATGGACTGTAGATTCCTAGGCATGCACTAAATTTACAATGGTTTCTGATGCTAACAGAATTTATTTAATACGCATCACTGCACATGAAGAGATTAGATTGTAAATCTGATTTTTCATAATTTATAAGTACATAGTGTTAAAAGCACTTTCTGCAGGGCTGTCACTTGTAAATCACTTTGAAAAGAAGGGGCAGAGCTGAGAGTAGCAAAAATATAAACATGCAAAACCAGATTCTTTCCTTGGCTAGAATTACTTAATAAAAATACTTGGAGTCATGGGGCAATAAGTGGGCTCTGACTCCTTGATATACAGCTACCTGGATATAAATGAGTGGAAACTGAGACACTGAAACTGAAAACATTTCCACAGAATATGGCTTTGTACTGGAAGAATTAGGACGGAATATTTTGGCTGGAGGGAGGGATGGGTTGTCCCTCAGAACATTTTCTAATTTGATGAATGTGCTACATGAATTGGCCGCTCTTTGGTGGGTCAGTGAGAACGGCTGCAGTGTCTCCTGGGATTTGTGATCATGGTGGTTTGACTGGATGCACAGTGAAGGATATAAAATTTTGGGGCTGTCTGTGTAGGTACTTCAGGTCGTTGTGGTTTGCAAAGGGCCTTGGGGATGGAAATCCATGGCTGAGCTCAGACAGCTGATGTCTGTGGTTGCTCTGGAACATACTCTGGGGTCTGACAGGGAGATGTCCCAGGAAGATGCCACTGAGCGGAGTGGCTGAGGACAAGGGGTTGTTCACTGGGGTGCAACACTACAGAGTTTGATACTCAGCTGTGTCACTGTCTCTCTTATTCATGTGGCCAGAAGGCTTGGAAGGAACTGGGTGGTATTTTGGTGAAGAACGTGTATGTTAAAAAATGAGGTTTTGGTGGCGGGGTGCCCACTGTGTACAAATTTAGATTGAGTTCGGGCAGTAGTTCACACTAAAACACAGGCAGAAATTTAGAATGTGTTGAAACCCTCTATCTCAGGTGGCTGAATCCCCCCCTCCTCCTACAGACACTGCCAGGCCCCAGGTGGGGGCTCAGACCCGTGCGGTGGCAGCAGCCTCACCCCAGGACATCATCCCCATGCACTTTTCTTCCCCACATTACCCAAATAAAATGCTTCGCTTTGGGGTTTCTCCAGTGTTGCACAGCCACACCGCATCAAGATAAACTTTCCAGCCTTTTGTTTCAATCCAACCTTTTGTTTCAAAGCAGCTTTTTTTTGTGGAAAAGTGTAACCTGAATTTGAAGGTTAAACAAACCAACAAACAAAAGGTAAATAATCCATATAGCGAAGCCAATTTTTTTTTTGGGGGGGGGGAGGAGAGGGGTCAAATGAAATGTTCTGGATCAATCCAGAATGAATTTTGCAGAAATCCCCCAACAAATATTTCAGTTTGAGCAAGACAAGTCCCTTCCATCTCACTAACGTGTTTTCCATTGATCACTTCCATACAGATGGTGTAGGCTGCAAGTCAGGACTGGGATCAAGAGCTGCACCTTGCAGTCCTAGGAAGGAAGGAAACAAACAGGTTGTGCCTGTTCAGTAGAACAAGCTGATTTCTATAGCTGCTGTTTAAGAGCAGATTTTGTTTTTTGCTAACAACTGTGGCTTGTGCTTGGTAATGAGAGCTCAAGAGAGCAGTGCAGGTGAGATGGTGATGGATTTACTGGAGGGGGGAATTCAGGGACTGTACCCAGGGCAAAGAACCATTAAAAGTCTGTGCAAAATAGCCTTTCAGGCTTTAAAAAGGAGGGAAGCTTGATGAGGATTATGAGAACTGAGCTGAGAGACAGAAGAAGAGCAGAGGCTTTGAGGTGAAACACAGACTTTCAACACAGGAGGTTTCTCAGGGTTTCCATCTGACTAATTCACACACGGGGGAAGGTGGAAATGTTTGAAATCTCAGAAAAATAACAGGTTTATTTTCATTCTGAAATGAAATTGACTGAGGAAAAGTGTTAAATTAGATTAATATGTCATACTCTTGGCAAACGTAATTGCACCAGCCTTGTCTTTATGTGCTTTTCGAACTATTCAAGATGTACATACCTATAACAATTTTACATAGAGCTGAAAGTAAATGATAAACATTCTTTATTAGCAGTAAAAGATGAAGAAGCATTTAATCCACAGTGAGTGAAAACTCCAGCATACACTCAATATTCTTTAACACTCAAGCTAGGAACATTTTGGCAAGTTTGTGTAATATCAGTGGTAGTACAACTTGCATAGCGTGAAAATCATGAAAATGCAAATGACAAGGTTTCTGCTGCTGCTTTTGCATCTAGAAAAAAAAAAGTACAAGAAAACAGTTTGCCTAGACTGCTCCTCATCTTTCTGAACAACTTGGGAATTATTCAAAGGGATGTTTTTAAAGTAATGAATCTTGGGTTTTGCTGTAGTCTACAGACCATTGCGAGGAACTCAGCCATGCACAGGAGCTTTTGAAGTGCTGTTTCTGCTGTAGTTCCCTTTAGTGGATTGAACTAGGGCGCCCAAAACAACACTTTAATTCTAGTGCTGTTGGAAATGCTGGGTTATGGACCTCGGGACTGAGTTATACTTGTGTATTTTGGGTTTGCTATGCAATTTGATCACTGTCCTTAGAGATCATCAAGATTAAGAGCTTTCCCAGCAAGAGTGCAACGTCTCCCTGCTCCTCCACCGACGTCAGTTATGGTCCTTAGGAACACAGCAGGCATTGTTATATATTATTTGGCTCCTGGAACATGTGAGAGAGTTGTTCTGGAAGTGCTTTGTACAAAGTGAAAGAAAACCACAAACTCAAGGCACCAAACCTGACCGTGTCTCATAAACACGGCTGGTGATACAACGGTTCAGAGAGAGCCTGGGTTGAGACTGGAAGAGACTGGTGAATGGCAGCCGGGGTTTGTTCAGAGGAAAGAGGGAGCTGGTGCAGAAGGGTATGGAGCAGCAGGGTTGTGGTTCAGCGCTGGTGGATACTTGAAGTTTCATTTAGGCTAAACAACAGAAGGATCTGGTTCACTTTAAAGCGCACAGAAGAATTTGTATCTTCATCTTGAGAGGCTGTTTTCTGTGTTTTCCGCTGGTGTGTGACCTGAGCGATGAACACACACACACCAGTGAAAAACCCATCAAGGTGAATTGCCACAGCAACAATGCCAAAGTGTAGCTGAGGTAGGGGGCCTGTTTAGTACTGAGGCTAGATGGTATAGATTTAGATTTATTTTTTTTTCAATCAGAACAAGGGTTTTTAAAATTATTTGTATGTATTTTTTTCTGAAAAGGGCTACTGCAATTACAACTCTTTCCCTATAAATAAGATTCCTCTGGAAGAAAATGTTGTAGGGTGGTTTTTTGGTCATTAAAATGCTCAAACTAAATTTTAGCATTTTGGCATTTTTGCCAAACTGAAGAGCAAAGACAAGATATTTCAGAATGGTAACAGTTTCAGTAAAAATGGAAACTGCATTTAACTTGTTATCAAGGCCACTTGCTATGAAGATATCTAATTAAAGCATTCCTATTTAAACACCTCTGCAACACAAACACATTTTATGTTTAAGTTCTATTAACTTGAAGGATTTTTACCAAAGTGTCTTAAAGAAATAATCAAAGATTGCCATATATATTCTATATAATCATATCTTACAACCATACATAACATTTCTTGTTATCATAAGAACACAGTAATAGCCACAGTCAGTATAATTCAAGTCTTTTCAGTCTCATATTCTGATTTTGGTGGTGGTCAAGAGCAGACATTCAAGGAAAGAGCAGAAAAAGGGAGCAATTGAAGTGTGAATTTTCTCCCTAGACATTTGTGGCTTAGCGAATTTTGTTAGTTGGATGTTATGTTCATGTAATCACAAATAATATTTCTTCCATGAATTCATCTGATTTTTCCTCCTACCTGTATGAAGAGTTGTTACACACATCTTGTCGCGAGAAGATTTAAGAAATAATTCTAGCTTTTGTGAAAAGGACCTTCCTTTTGGGATTTTTTTCAGACTGATCTCTGGCATTTTAGTTTTTGCCCTTTCATCTTGTATTTTGAGAAACAGAGCAAAACTACACGTGGTAGGCTTTTGTTAAATACGTTTTTGATCATGGTAGTTACCCCTTCTATTGCTTTCCCTAGTTTTGCTCCATCAGTTTTGAAAGATGGAACTGCTGTGTCTACAGAGATGGCACATGTTGATTTATAAAATGACAAAAGCTTGTTTCTCTCTTGTATTTTTAAATTAACTATTGTGTTCCTAACAGACCCCAGCATTGCATTTACTTTTTCGACCACCACTTAAAGTAGCAGCATATTTCTAGGGAGCTGTTAACAGTGACTTTGAGGTATTTCCTAGGTAGCCATAGTTAATTTGGAGATAATCAATAGGTATGGATCTTCTCGTCATGGCTTTAATTTCTTTACATTGAGTTTTACGTGCCGTTCTATCACCACGTTGTTTTATGTGCAATGCCTGGAACTATTGTATATATTCAGTGGAATTTGTCACCCGAGGATTCACAGCAGCTTCCCAGTGAATGCAGATCCCATGGGGCAGATTTTCCCTTCCTACGCTGGGTTTGCCACCTCTGCCCCTGTGAGTGGGCTCAGGGATACAACCTTGTTTTATTCTCTTATTCACCTAGGTCACTTCTCTGGTATATTTATGAGGCAGGATTTCTTTCAACAATGGCATGTTGGTGTGTTCTCATGCTGTTGTATTTATTTGTCTGCTAATTCTTTTCTTTATTATGGTTTTGATTCTATGATTCAGCCAAGCAGTCAGATTTAATGGACCTCGCTCCTTCAGTCTTCTGGAAGACCTTTTAAAAATTGCTGTCATTTTTTCATTTCTTCCTGTCTTTAATACTGAGCTGAATGTAAGCGATAGGGTTCATGTCACAGCAAGTACTTTGGCAATTTTATATCCAATACTATCTTGGTGCTGGTAACTTGTTACTAGTAATTTTATTCATTTATTCTGAAGCTTTTCCTACTGACATTTCAGCTTGACACAATTTCTCAGACATATTTCTTGTGTAGGAAAAGGGGAAAAAAAAACCCAAACCCCACAAAACCCTCTCTGACATCTGAACATCCTTAATCTCTTCCATCAAGAAAGTCAGTATAAGAATTCAGTTAGGGTTGAATTTTTTTTTCTTTGCCTCTTTTGATTTTTTGCAATGGTTTTATCTTCCTTCAATCTTTCTTTAATAGCTCAATTTCTTATCAGTCCTGCAGACTTTCTGGTAGGATTCCTCTTAGAGTTGTGGATTGAAAAAGTTTTTGCTATTTACTTTTTGTGTCTTTCTCATGTTCATTGTTCAAAATCCTTTTTTGGGCCTAATTTCTTATAACTTCCTATTTAATGTGTCTGAACTTCACCTCTTCTGTTTTATGTGTTTGGGCCTGATCTCTGCTTTTAAACAAGAGCCTCCTATTGGCCTCTATTCCTCCCCATCCTTTCTGTTTGACCACATCAACCTTTATTTGATCCTTGTGAAAGGATAAGTGGCAAATGTTTCTTCTGAACATCTGTGGTTTTCTAAATAGTACCCATGCCACTCATAAATGTCTTGCCCTTTTATCTGCAGTTTCTTAGTTTTCTAATAATAATCATTTTTATGCAGCTCTTTTTAGTGTTTAACAGTACTGTAGATCTAACCTTCCTTACCACATCACTGTATCAGTTACATAGTCAAGAATATTACTGCTTTTCCTCCTCTCTGTGTGTGTAATTTCAATTCACAGGAATGCTTTACAGTAAGTATTTTCTTTTGTAAATACTTTTCCCAACCAGATGTTGGACGTTTGCTCTTTCTAGTCTCACATATGGAAAGAGCAACTTTTCTGGGGTCTCCAGCATCCTGCCTGTAGGTTTAGTTTTGCCTTCTGGTCTTTACTCCTGCACCTCTTGGTCTTGCTGATACCCCAGTTGGCCACCACCAAACCTCTTCTCCTAGAGTCTGCTGTTTCCGTGGCCCATTGTAAGAGGTATTTATTGCCTGCTTATATATGGGATGCATAGTGTGCTTACACCGTTAACCTTTTACAAAACAGAAGGCAATGTTTGAAATACGGTTTAGGTAGGAGAGCCAAAGGTGTACTGACTGATCCTTGAGTGGGGAAATCCGGGAGGCGTTAGGAATGGTGTTTTCTTTAGAATTCTATTTAAAAGCACACAAAGCTAGGGCTTTTATCTAAGAAAAGAAAAGCAAGCTCCTCTTTTCCTGAGCAACTCTACTTGTAAATGAAAAGAGCTTACCCTAATCCCTGCAGCAAGTGGTGATGAAAACCAAGAAATCCAACAAGAAAAGGACTTTTTCTGCAGCAGCACAGGAATCCTCAGGCCAGTTAATTATTCCTTTCTTCAGCAGCTTAAATTACAAGATCTCTTGCATATTCTTGACCTGTAGTAGAAAAATACGACTACTCATCTTCAGTATTACAGTTCCTTTTGGGATGCCCCATTGTCTGACAGCAAAAGGATCACTGAAAGAGACTTCTTAGTGTCTGAAGGTTTAATAACCTCTGAGGGGAAAAAATAGCTTGAAGACAATGGTCGTTAAAAGCCAGAGCATTTTCTTTGACATATTACACCAGACAAGACTGGACTATGGTTATTATTGAATTATTACTATATGGAACATAGCAATGAATTGACCTTGTGAATTTATTTTTTAGGAGATATTTTAATTTCAGTGTGTGTTTTCCTTCCTGATTGGTACAAAGGAAAAAAAAAAATCTGAAACTTTCTATGAAGTGTAAGTGAAAATATTTTAGAATTGAGGGGATGTTGGGATTTTGATTTATTTTGTGATGTGTCAGTAATAAACCATAATATGGCATGCATATCATCTTACAAAATATCCTCTTCACTTTAATTAGGAAGACTTGATTCTTGAATTTCTTTGTGAGATATCAGAACTGATGTTATTTTGGAAAAGCAAAACCCTAGGACTGTCCAGACATTCCTGGTCAACATGGATTGTTCTCTCAAGGAAAGGCTTTGTGTTGCAAGGTGTAGATGCATGTTCTAGTGTTTGTGATGATGTTCTTCACACACTTCATAAACTGTGGTAGCGAGAAGCTTTTGAGCAGAGTATTTTGAGTAAATCAGGCTTGGAATGCTGAAACTGTGATATTTTTTTATAGCCTTTTTTTTGTAGTGGGATTGTCTCAGGTTGTGTGCCCAATCTCTTAAGTCACTTCTAGCAACCTTGGTCTCACTTAATTTACATTAACCATGAAACTGGCCTCAGGACAGAAATCAATCTAAATGCAAAACTGATTTCTCTAAGCTGTGTTTGCTTCAGTAATTTCCTTACACACACACCCCCCGTTTGCACACATGCAGACAACAGTCTAGTACATACAGCTAAAGTATAAGCCAATCAATCTGTGCATCTGGAGGAAAATAGATTGTTTATTTCCGTACCTAATTACTCCTTATTAAAGAGCAGCAGAACTTTTGACAAGACCAATTATTTTCTTGTGTAAGAAATAAGAGAAAGTGACAGGCACTCATAGGGAATGAATGGGGAACACAACACAAAAACAGACTCTCTAGTAAATAGGAGAGGTACTTTTTGTGGATTTTTTTTTCCTACAGAAATATAGGCAATACTGCCAGTGTTCACAAGATTGGAAAGGGATATAACACAAGCCCCTATAAGCAAGAAAACTGTTCTTTGTCATGGTGATAATACCGTGGGGAAATCCTGCAAAACAAAATGAACAGAACAATCAGTTAATACCCATGCTAGGCTGGCACATCCTGGGAAGGGACATTAAAATCTCTGGTTTATGGCACTGAGAGGCTCCAAGTTGAATGGGATCAAAGACACAGCATATATATTCACAGTAGCACTACTGTAAAGAGCTAATACTCTCCCTGGATGGACAGTGGCTGAACGTCTGCTCAATGGCTGTGGTCTGAGGGGAGGGAGATTCTGTGCCTTTACCAAAAAGATGAAGCTCAGAGCCAGGAGCTGAGCAATGCATTCCTCTGTGTTAATCCCAGGACCCCCTGAGCCTTTCCCCACTTCTAACCCAGAGATCCGGTGATCCCCAGCTGTTTCCTGTGTAAGAAAATGACTAACCATACTCTGCAGAAATTGCAACTAGATGAATGAGGACTTGAGATAATAAACCACTTTCCCCTCCCTTTTCTAATATTCAAGAGGGCTGAAAATGTCAGAGTTTTGCTAAGTTGACTTAGGAGAAATCTGGAATTCTTTGTCTGACAAATAATAAGCAAACGGAGATAAAGCTGGATAGCAGGTAGGGAATGCATAACGACTTAGAGAAGTGTGGGAACAAACAGTGATTTACTGTAGGCTGTTATAAGAATGTGACTTACCAATTCATAAATTCACAGCAAGCTTGCTTTTGTATTATCATCTCTGTTATCTCCAGTCCTAAGGACTGATATCACACAGCACAAGTAATCTCCAGTCCTTTCAGTCTCTGTCACCTGAGTTGCCGAGTTCCCTTCTTCATGCTCATGCTTTACTTTTCCCATTCTGCAGACATTTTGCTGGCTGTTCCTGTGTTTCTTTCCACCAGCGGAGGCATCAAGCTGAGCATAGAAACGGGAGAGACCTGCAAGCTGCCCGTGTGGTTTGGTGTGGCCCCCAGCCCCTCTCTGCTTCACCCCACCAACGGGCTGCTGGGGGACGGGCACGTCTGCTCTCCTGACCCTGCTGGGAGAGAAATGCTGCAAAGAGGACACCTTCCCTCTGATTTTTACATCCTAGGTCTTACTGGCACCCCTGAGCCACAACATGTGGTGTGGTGCTTCCTGCGCTTTTTCACATGAAATCAATTTTTAAAGCAGACCAATTACAGGAAGTGTTTACAGCATTTCTCCTCTGCAGCTAGCATTAAACATTTAAGAGCTCTCCTCGTGAGCCGTACTGGAATCCAGTCCTGTAGCATGCTGGAAAGGGTAACTCTGACATATACCAAAATGGTCCTTAAGGAGTTGGTGTAGAAGCGAGCGGGGGGTGCACGATGCCAGCAGCCCTGCCAGGAACTGCGGCCTCTCTGAGCGAGGGAGCCTCGGCAACCAGAACAGGGCCCCGTGAGGCCACGCGGGAAATGGGGTGGTGCGGGGTGCACCCGACGGTCCGGGTGCTGCCGGGACTGGGCCCGCTCATCTCCCTGTCTGCACACCCCAGAAACCACGGGCTGGTTTTTCACACCCTCTGCTTGGCGCGAGCTGTTGCGAGGGGCATGTTCAATCGCTCAGCCCCACAAGCAGCCCACCATCCTGGAGCCGTCTTGCTCATGCTCCCCTGTTGTATAACTGGGTATGAATTCACAATGCGATGAGGACTTTGGTATTTTTTTTCCTTATTTTTTTTTTTTAATCTGGGCATGGCCGAGAGCAGCTGCAGCATGCATGTGAAAAGCACTGTAAAATTTATATGCTGTATTATGGAAACAGGAGGAAATGCTGGTTGGAGTGATGAGCTGGAGGAAAGCTGTGCTTGCCTGGCACCTCTGGTACCTAGACCTTTCTTGGGTAAAGTTTAGTAACTGAATGCCAAGTCACCAGAGAAGGGAATAAATTTTGGCCAAAGAAACAAAGGTCACATCTGCTTTGCTCTCCCTGGTGTGACCGTGATCCTGCAGGCTAATTTATCTTTAAGCTTGTTAACTAGCTCAGAGAATACTGACAGAGTAACCGTATTGACAAAGAGCTTGGTAGCCAAGGCGAAAAGGAGCTGGGTAAATACTGTGTGTGGTTGGTCCCTGCTCAGCCCCGGGCTCCTGCAGCCCTGCGGGGCCATCTGGATGAAATTGGGCTGAGGGACTCGAGCTGAGCTCGTACCCAGTGATGCTGGGACGAAGATCCAAGTCAGAGCTCTACAAGGTATTGATCTGATTCCGCTTGGGTGTCAGGAGTGACGCTGCATTTGGGAAGATAATTACTGGAGCATGTTTTGGCTGTTTCTTGGTAGCAACCCCAAATCTGAGAGGAATGAGCATAGGACAGTGTTCAGCCCCTGCCTACATGCGAAGTATTACACTGCTTCAGTCTCACACAGGCACCGAAATAATTGCTACAATTATAAATAAGCCCTTTTATAACAGCATGCTGATTATTTACATTGTGCAGAGACGAGCTTTTCTCTTAAATTCTCATCCTGATTTGGAGTAAGATGGATCTTTCTCACTGTTTGCATGAGACAGCATAAGCACAAACACAGTGTCACTTTTAATTCGTGACAGACAGGTATGATTCTTTAGTCATAACTGAGTTTTACACCAATGCAATTTTCTAACTTTTCATCAAGCTAGTCCAGATTTGTACTGGCTGAAATGGAAAATACCTGCTCGATGTGCAGATTAAGGCTTGGAAGCAAGGAACACAGAAATGTGAAGCAGAAGCTGGTCCATGGGAAAGGAATAGAAATGAGAAAGAAGAAGAATTATCCTGCTTTAACCTAATGTTGTTAATCTATATTGCCCATTATAATCTTGAGTGTCCTGCTTAGTGAAGTATGCGATCTGTAGTGCTGGTTCCTGCACAAGCAGTGTATCTAATAGAAAGGACTGGCTCAACATCCATCATAATAATTACTGTGTCATAATTTTCTGCCCTTCCTACCTCTGCTGCAAAGAGATAGAAGAGCCCTTTCAAGCATTTGAGAATATTTGCTACAAATTTCTCAGGTTTTTTTTCTTTTTTTTTTTTGGTATGGAAATCTGTATTTTTGCCCTATTTATTTTGCAGGTTTGACCTGACATAATGAAATATGCTTTAGTGGGGGGTGTAGAAACTTAATTTGAATATCTGAAAACATGCCTATTTCAGTAAATGTCTGATTTTCCTCAGCTGCACTGGAAGGGAGCAGTAGGCATATGAAAAGTTTAATTAGAAAAATTCTCCAAAAAAACCCCCTTAATTCAATGACCCACAGACTGAGAGACTGCTCATCTCTGACGTTAAATATGAGGCAGTTACACATAGTCATTGCAGCTCAGAGTGGTTAAAATTTGGTCCAGGCTTAAGCCTTTTGTATTGAAGGAGATTTAAGCAATTTTCAAGAAAATTGAACAAAACAATTGAACAAAACCCAGGTGAGAGGTGTCCCTTCGGGCAGCACAATGGTGGTGGTGTCCCCGTTGCTGCAGGAGTGACTGATGCTCAGGGCTCTCTGCACTGGGCCCTCGGTGCTTTGTTGTCCCTGCGTTAACAGCCCTGTGTGCTTTTTTTAATGTCACTGATAAGTGACACTTCTGCTCTGGTTTCTCACTTGTTGAGGGGCTGTCATCACAATTAATGAGCTTTGTTACAGATGTATGACTGGTTGCGAAACAATGATTTATGTCTGTATGTGGGGTGCGCTGGGGAAACCCAGGAACCAGCTGATGGGACCTTCACCCCAGCACAGGGCAGAACATGCAAAGACCTTAGACTGGAGCAAACCCAAATGATTGCTTTTGGAGAACAAGGCGGCTTACATCTTTAAATTAATACTTCACTATGGGAAGTCCACATAAAGGGTTTTATTACACAAAAATATAATTCAGTCACTGAAAAGCAATAAAGATTTCGTCATAAATGTACCATGGTAAGTGCTACTGAAGAAAACGCAAAATCTCAGTTCCACAAAGGGATCCACTTGACAGAAAACATAATTGGGATCACGACCTGAGCTGACCTGATTCTGCATTCTAGTTGTGTGGCTGATTTTGTTTATACATTTTGTTTGTATTTTTAATTATAGAAACATTTATTTTCCACCTTTAGGTGTTTTAAAAACTTCATCTTTTTGATGCCTGACTGCAGAAAAAACGAATTGCAGCTTTGGACTCTGCTTAGGAAACCCAGCTAACATGCTCAGTTGTCAAATGAAAAAAAAAATAGTGGAGAGCGATATAAACACCAGATCTTTC
Organism: Patagioenas fasciata; assembly: GCF_037038585.1. NCBI lineage: Eukaryota > Metazoa > Chordata > Aves > Columbiformes > Columbidae > Patagioenas > Patagioenas fasciata. The sequence goes on along the minus strand of NC_092529.1, from coordinate 21,221,614 downwards.
CATTAAGTCTGTGCAGTTTACTGGTCATTTCTCGGCTTTAGTAATTGGCATATTTCTCTTGTTATGCACACTTTTTTTTTTTTTCTTAATATATGCTGTTGTATGCAAGAGCTTTGGAAACATAAGCCTGTGTGCCTCCTTTTGCTTATGTGAGTTGTCTTGTTAAGAGCTGAGACCAGCCTGGGTAGAGCCAGCTGCATTCTTCTCTCAATTCCAGATGTTTGCGGGATGGCTGTGGGGGGACCCTGGGCCTGCCTGGGCAGCATTCGGTCGCTGCACAAGTACTTTCTGCGAAGCATACACAACTGATTTTCTTTCATCTCTTTCAGCTACAGTAACCTTAACCAGGTACAAAAGAAAATAAAACGATGATAGAACAGGAATGTGACATTTAAGTTGATGATGTCTCTCTTAAAGATGTAAAAAGCGATTAGATCGAATAAGAATCCTGAGGATCTCCACTGCAGGGTGAGATGCCATCGCGCAATACAGCCTGGGAGACGTTCTTCTACCACAGAGGAAAATTCAGCAGCCTCAGTAGCAAACATTGAGCTCCGCTGCAGTTGGCATTAAGACTAAATTTTTGAACATCTGAATATTGAAAGCCTTTTAAACTCACCTAATATTATTCTATTACTGGAACAAATCTAACAGTAAATGAAAGAAAAAAAAAATGGAACCTTCTGAAAAATATGCCTTCCCCATCCATTTTCAGTTAGGTATTATGTAAAGATGACAGTTATCAGCTATGTAGAAGAGCAGCTGTATTAAATGTTAAATAACCTTTAACAGCACCAAATATTTAATCATAAAAAATTAAATTGACAGTGGTGTGGTTCACATAGTATCCCCTCGAAAGCCTGACAGCATCATTTCTCATATATATTGATAAGTACAAGACATCCATAAAATCGTAGGCTCTGTAGCCTTCTATTTATGAGGGGCTATCTGAAACTCATTCATTGCAGGTAATATCAGTAAGTCAATTCAGCTTAGTCTGATAGCTCATAACTTTTCAGTCTGTTGTATTTACTGAGCCATAGACTATCCTTTCTTCAAGTGTACTTGAGAAAATGACTTGTACTGTAAGACTATTTCTTCTCAAAGTATAATCAAGTGCTTTAAACTCCATAACTGCAAATTCAAAACAGTATTAGACTTTGGTAATAATACAAAAAATATTGCTTTAATAATGCTGTGAAAGGTGAACAGAGTATTGAGAGTATTTTTCTGCCTGTAGGAACCCACCCAGAAAACCATCAGTGGGAGTCTGCCTGGCTTAGGCGCGTTTCACGGGGCGGCAGAAGCCCCCATATCAGCCAATAAAGCTTCATTTCTAAATGGAAGAAACTCCCCAATATGTGACGTACGTGTCTGTGGGTGGAGAACCAGCAGTGCAGGGAGAAACGGGGATGGCAGCCCGCTCTGTTCGGTGGAGGGGATCACGTCTGCCCAAATTCAGAGCTCCCAAGCAGTGAGAGCAGGTGTGTTGGCTTTGACAGTGTTGACTGCATGTGTTAGTCCCCAATGTGTGTGGCTCACTTTGGAAGTGGTTCTGCTCCTGCTAAAGTAGCAGTACAATGTTAATTATGTTCCAGAGCAAACCTTTACTGAGGGAGGCTCTTCTTTCATATCTGATATTATGGCAGCACAGCAGGGAGGTAGGCAATAGAGATTCACAGGTAAAACTGTCCTGAAAATGTTCTAGTAGTGCTTTAAATTGTCTTGGACAGATTGTTTCTATTTGCGATTAGGGAATGGGGTCAAAAACCTATAGAAAAACTGTTGACTTTAACAGTTTTCTCACTGAGAATCAGAGCTACATCTAGAATTTGCTTGAAAATAAACTGAATTTATAGGAGACTTCTAAATATTAGGCATTATTAAAGTGAGTTGAAGGCACAACTGCCCACACCTGAAGTTTAAAACCAAAACAGGATTTGCACAATTAAGTTCCTAGCTAGGGGACTTTTTCCTTTGCTTTCCTGATTTGCTTATTCTTCTTATTCACCTGCTTTTCCTGGTACTGGCTGGGGCTGGAGGTAAAACCAGAAAGAGAGGCTGCATTTCCCATTTTGTTAGCAATGGCCAGGTTTGCTCGGCAGTCGCTTCTGTCCATAATCCAAGCAGTGAATTGCCATTTTTGAGGACTTCAGGGTGGAGAATTGTGTTACCAAGCTGTTTCATGACTTTAAAAACGTCTGTTTCATTGCTTTCTGGCTTCTGAGTTCAGACAACAACAGCTTTTAGTGTTTAAAACTTTCCCCCTGGGCCGTGATCTGGGAAGGGGAAACTGCGTGCCCTGATCCATGGGTGGGGAGAGGGGATGCCTCTGGCTCTGTGGGGCTGGACTGTCGGTTTTGGGCTGTACGAGTGGATGGCAGAGCCTTTGACACTGGTGTCTGTGACAACTGAAGGGCTGATAAGTTCCCTGGCCCCAGGAAACTGAGAGCTGGAGCTGAGGGCAAAAGTTGTTAGCAGACATGGGAAAAATAGCAGGAGGTGGGTTGAGGAATAGAGAGACAGGGAGAACAGCAGAGGGAGTACTCGTGGGGATTCTGCCCAGAGCAGGATGGGTGCGAAAGCTGGGAGAGGGTTACTGGTCTGTCCAGATAATTTTAAGTAAATCAGATGTGAGAGCAACACTCAGAAGACAAAGCGGTGCTTTGGGCCATGAACCCGCAGCCCAGCGGTCTCCATCAGAGGTGTGTTGGTCTGCACAGGAATGACTCCTCTTGCAAAAAGGAAAGGATCTGGGGTGCAGATGGGTTAGCAGTTGTTCTTGTTCCTGGGATGGAAGTGCTGTTGGTAGCAAACTTGTTCCCTGAAACCAAAAGTATTTACAGCAGCACATCAACCTTGGTTGGCCCAGCTGTGTCCATAGCCTTGCCCACCGTGCAGAACCAGCACCTGACAGATGAGCTCAAGCAGTAGTTGACTTGCAAGAGCAGTGATGGGTGCTCAGATACAAGGCCTCTGTCAGCCTGATAAGTACCAGGACTAAAGGGTCATCTGCCTTATGCTATAAAATTCCAGAAGTAAATGCTGCTCCAGCAAGCAGAGGGGAAAAAGGAGATGTCCTGAACTTGAAGGTTAGGGGAAGGCAGAGGGTTAAAGTATGACAAATACGTGAGGTTTGAATGTCCAGCAGTGTGTAGGGGTTGTGACAGCCCTGGACCAGAGTAGGTGTCCTATATACCAGTTCCTCATTGGAAGCGGTCAGAGGGGAATATCAGGTTTTATGCTGGCAAATTTCAATTTGATTTGGTTTAAAATTGAGGAAATTTGGCAAAGCTATTCTGGTTTTTGTTGGTTGTACCATGGGCTGTCACAGGGTCCTACAGATGTTGTAGCTGGAGGCCGTATGGATGTCCTGTTTCCCAGGTAGGTTATGGGTCTTGTGCATTGTGAGAGTCTGTAGGCAGCAGGGGGAAGGGAATTTCAACACTTTTGTACATTTTTGTCTTAATTTGGTACAAAAATGCAATTTTTGAAACATTTCACAGCACTACTGCCTTCATTTGGAATTAGGTGTCATAACATGGTAACTGTGTAAAAAACCTGAGTTGTTGTATCAGGCTCTTTATGATCCTAAAACGCTTTGTCAAAGAGAAAGGCTACTGACTTTATTTTATAGATGTAGAAATGAAGGCAAAGAGAGGTGAATTGATTTAACCAGCAGATAACTTGATTTACTAAGACTGAGCTAAAAATGGTCACAGTCCAATCATCTCTGCAAACTCGCTAGCGCAATACACCAAACAAGCAAGAACCAGGTCTTTACCGAGCACACTGACATGTTCGCCTTTCTCTGGGACAGGGATGTCACCAGCTGACTGTTGGTAGCGCGCAGGTGTCTCTCGCAGCTCTGCCCTCAATCTGCGGCAGCTTGTGCTGGATATTGCTGCACAACAGCCTGCCCTTCTGCTTTTATAGCTCTTGTACTTTGCACACAGGATTTCTATTCGAAGCAAGCTGTGTTTTGGTTTGCAGGTGCCCTCTGTGCTGCGGGGCTGGTAAGCGGCCAGCTTGCTGACAGCAGCGTGGAGCTCAGCCAGGGCAAGCTGCTAACGCTGCTGCCCGAGCGCAAAGTGTTTGGGGATCTCTCCAGGCCACAGGGGTTGAGATCGTGTTTTTGGTCTCCTGAAAGGCTGTAGCTGTGGCAGCACCGACATCCTTGGTGAGGGTGATCTCAGGCAGACCTGTGTCATCCAAGTTGACACGCTGAGACCCGACTTCATCTCCACATACAAAACAACCTTTTTCTGTCAACAGGTCAGTGGAAGTGAGAGACACTTGGAGTAGAGATAACAGAGTTGAGGAAAAAAAATACTGTTGTTGCCAACTGCAGATGTGTTAGAATGAAAATGGATAGCAGGAGTGTCCTCAGGTCAGTGAGGGCTTCACCAGGACACGTGAAGCTCCTGTGGTCTGGTAGGTGAGTACAACCCAAATCTGTCATGTTTCAGGTAAACATGCACATTTTTGGAAGTCAAGATATGTGCAGCAGTTTGCTGATAACCTTAGTGAACTGTGAATGTTGCCTGATTTTACTGGTGGGACTGGAACTGCTTCCAGGATCTTGACAATGCAAGTAGTTAGAGCGTGTAGAGAAAGCTGCTTCGTGCTGTGCATGGGGTTAAGTGTTTCCATGTCCTGGAACCAGCCTTTTGATGTGAACTCAGTCCTTCTGCACAGTTCAGCTTGGTGCCGTTACTGCTTCTGCAGCTTCCATGTTCTAAGCAATAATAGGATTGTTTTTTAAGCTCTTAGTACATCTTTTAGCATTTGCAGGAGGCAGGCATAAATAACTAAAAGAAGCCTACAGAGCAGTGGCTCCTGATGGGGGTTTTACTGAGCACATAGAGAAACTGATTCTGTTAAACTTCACTTGCTGGAGTGGAAAGTTAAAGCAGAGAGAAAAAATGCTAAGAAATAGGTACACAGGACAGTCATCTTCATGTTAGGATTCTCTCTATAAAATGTGCACATAAGAGGCTTGGAAAAAGTTCCTAAGGAAAGGAGCTGGGGTACAACGTCTCAGAGGCAGAGGGAACCACAGCACGTGACGTGCTGTTTAAAATCCTGCGGAAAATGCTTAAAAAAAGAATTACTGTCCGTTCCAGATCCTGGTTCAGGGTCCATGTGCAATCTTTTCTCAGTCAGCACTTCTGATGGATTCCGCAGGATGCCGAACTGGAAATGAAATGGCTGCAGGCTGTGAAATTTGGCCCTTGCTAGACCGAGGCTCTGATCTGGAGACTGGCAGCGTTTGGGCATATGGTTGTCCCCACAGATACCTCATCATCTCCAGCAGAGCCCTGGCAGTCTCTGGGAAAATCCCCTGACTTTTCACACAGGAGAATGAGCAAGAGGATCAGAATGGTCCTTAATGGCTTGAAAAAAATCAATTAATCAAAGAACTAATCTTTCAGTTGCTTCTTTCCAAGGGAAACTCCCTCCTTCTTCCTTAATGAAAGCTGCTATAAACAGGCTTTTTTCCAATATGTGGTTGATGCTGATGCTCTCCATGCACCCCGCATTGCTCTAAAGAGAGATCTTTGCAAGGTACGAGGTTTGATGCCCAGGGTGAGTGCCAAGATCATGGCTGGATGCTTGCGGCTGTATTTTAAGGACATACACCGAATTAATCTCAACCTGAGCCATTCTAAATAGGGAGAACTACTTGTTGTTTGGTTGGTTTTGGTTTCATTTTTTCTTACTGTGCTTTTAAAGTGGGCAATAATAGCTGCCACTCACAGCTATGATATCGTCTTGGAGTTGCCAGAAAGTCCCTTTTTCTAAAATAAAAAGCAATAAGATGGAAGATTCCCTGCTGCAAGCATGGCCATAATAATCACATGGCTGGTCCCCTTGATTTTCTGGGCCCTGTTTCCAACCCTAGGATGGAAAGAGAATCCTTTAAATGTTCTCTTTTCCCTGAGGCATTGACTTGCAGATACTGTGCCTAAACCTGGAGCTTATCGGATGAAGAATAGGAACAATGATCTAGTGAGCTGGCTGCTCCATCTAGTTCAGCCCTCCATCGCTAACCAGCTGGATGCCCCGGATCAGGGCATGTCCCTGCAGACCTGTCTCCACGGTTGGCTGCAGATAGACCTGTGTCCCTCCATGTGGAGAGTCTCTGGCTGTGCGCTGTGAACAAGCCAGGGCTTGATGCAGCTGTGCTACACGGAAGGATTTCCCTGAGACACCAGAGACAAAAGGAAAGTAAACAGAAGCTGCTCTGCCCTCGACCCAGGCTGCAGGAGGGGCGTTGCCGCTGCGCATGAACAGTCTGTGAACAGTGCCCTGCAGCCAATCACCATAGTGGGGGGGATGAGTGACTGTGAATGTAACCAATTGTAGCCTGCACTTGCCGCATGGCCTTTTGGTATAGAGTATATAAGGCTTGGAAAAACGTGGTCTCGGGGACATTGATATTCAGTGTTGTTAAGAGTTCGTTAGAGAGTACGGATGGTAAATTCACATTGAATTAGACGCCTTACTCTCGCCCGGCCCGCCCGTTCGATCAAAGAGCTTATGCCGGCGTCTGGATTCGTCGAATTTATTACTACAACACCTCCACATGTGAGGTACGTCCCGTTTGGGGGCTCAGCAGTGTCTTTGTGGCTTCCAGGCCCAAATGGACCCATGTCCAGCCAGAACAGGCAGAGGAACTTGTATCTGCCTGCAGATGTGTAGGCACAGCCTTAATCTCCCTGTGTCTTGGTTCTGTCAAGGGGATCTAATAGCCCACTGCATCACCCAGGTAGTATGGGATAAAAACCTATTCATCATTGCACAGTGCTGAGACAGATGGGTTTTATTCCCAGACTAAGTACATAGATAGACCATGATCAACTAAAGCTAACATTAACACACTGGTATCTGTGATTTACATAAACTAGTCCCTGAAACCACAGTTGGATGGTGCTAAAGAAGAGTTTATGGGCCATTAACTGTTTAATTTAGCAGATGCAATTCAGTCATGAAATGATCTGCTCTCCTGAAGTGACAAATGTGAAGGGTTTGCATTGCTTGATTTTTAATAGAAGAAGAGGAAGGCTAAGTATTAAAAGTAGAGTCCCTGAATGGACAGGTGTCGAGGAGATCCCCTCAAATGCAGAAAGGTTTGGCTGCTTTAGTCTTCACTCTGGCTAATGTCTAAGAAAATCTTCCACTAACTACAGAACATACTAGCAAATTGTACCTCACATTGTGGAGACAGAGATTTATCTTGGAAAGGTATTAAAAGCTTCTGTTCTACCATTGTCATCTGGGAAGATACAGTATTGATTGATCCTGGAGTTTCGTTTGATTGGTTGCATTGGTGATTACAACATTGATTTGTTTCACATGCTGTGTTTGTTCCGTGCACTGCTCTGTTGCAGCAAGATTTAGTCCAACTTGCTGCTTGCTGTGTGTTTTTTTCAGGAGAGGAATCAGGCAGAATTCATTTCTCACCAGATAGTCTTACAGAGTAATTAACTGAAAGGAGGCTGATGAGAATTACCGAATTACCCAGGGAACACAGCAGAGTCAGAGCTTTTTCAGGCATGTGTAAATAAAGAAATTTGCATACCCCAAATATTTAAAGCAAATATTGTCTTCAAAGGGAAGTGTGTAATCTGAAAAAGTGGAGAAACACAATAATAGCTGCAAGTGGTTTCAAAAACATGCTGCTACAGCGAATGCAGAAGGGAGATCTGCAGAGTAGCTGCGGAGTTGCCCCTTGAAATGCAGCGAGGGAGGAAGAGGAGGATGACTGCAAACTCCTACTCACACCCTGGCTTGAAATTTGCTTCAATGGTGTCTCTTGCCTTGTCTTCATCTGCCTCGATCAGCACTTATGTCCCCAAGACAGAGGGTCTGCCATCGGGTCCCATGGCTGGACACGTAATTAGATACCGTCATAGGCTCCTGCAGATGAAAAGTTTTGAACGTGAATTTTAAACGCTTGCTCTTATTCATCCCATCTGCTATGAGATACTAATTAAAAAAGTGAGACATTTCTAGGCCTACATGTGTAATGTGGAAAGAAAGAAATGTACTCAGAATGTGAGGCAATGTCGCATGGTGTTGCTGTTGCACTGAACCAAATTTTCATCAGTACTGGATACTTTAATTAATTGCTATGCTAATTGATATACTCCAGAGCACACGGAGAGTCCTTGGGTTTTTTCCCACTGATAAAACTGAAGAAAGGTGAAAATGACTTACCCTCACTTGCTTGACTTTTTCCCCACTGGAAAGTATTAAGAATGAGCAAAGCAATGAGAGCTTTAGAGGTGAAAGTCACATATTGAATAAACGTATTTCCAGTAAGTAGAAAAAGGAAAACAAAGTAGTAAGAGAAAGTGCTGCTTTTCAGTGCTGGAAATGTGTGCATGTGTATATGGGCATATGCCGGGGAACAGGAAGGTATTGAAAAAAATGCCCGAAGTTTGGCAAAATGGGAAAAAAACCCTTCAGTTTTAATCCACCTTCTTCCCTTTAACAGCTGATGAGATGAATGGGACAGAATAACAGTTCAGTTGCTGATTTTTCTTCACAAATATTTGTGTGGAAAATCCCTAAAGGCAAACAATTCTTCCTTTTGCACAGGGATTAATATTAAATTTAATGCGTAATTTATCATTATTAGTCCATCCCAATGGAATTTTTTGTCTTCAGTGTTCAAAATAGAATGGCTTCTGTGAATTTTTTAAGTACTCATCATATAAATTCATAATGAAGATTGTTAACATCAATAAAGGGCTACTTACCTCTCAATTCTACTGATTCTGGTTAGGAGAGGACTGGGATTAAAGAGTCCCCTAATGTTGAAGGCATTGCCGGAGGGTTGTGAGCAATTTGCTGCTGCATGTCAGATGGATCTGTGCATGGAAATGGAACTCACTGGTGGTATCTAGTGTTTCCCTTTGATTTTATAGTTTTTCAACAAATATTTGATGTTTTGCTGAAAAGGTAAAACTGAAAACTGACATCTGAAATCTACATCTTTTTTTCCTGCCAAGTTTGAGTGTTTTTAGACTACTTAGGGGAAAAAAATAATATTAGAAATCCAAAACCACATTAAAGAAACAGGGACCAGCAGTGAAAATTTTCCTTGTGAAAACCCCTACTTGTTTTTTTTTTTTTTTTTTCTGAAAAATATCCACCAGACTTCTTATTGAACGGTGCTGGAAGTGAACTGTCACTGAGCGGTGGCTGAGATGGGCGCCATCCAGTCTTGCAGGATCGTTGGCTCTTGGCGGAGAGTTCAGCATTTGACTGGGGGGAGTCCAGGTGCTGGTGCCCCATGGGGACACGGCTGTAGGTCACATCCACTCTTCTACAGGGCTTGTCCACTTTCCTGTGGCTATCAAGGCATCCTGTTCCTAAGATCCAAGTTCTTACAGTACAGGAGATTTCTGCATTCTTATACAGATTATTTCACTGTGCAGAACTTGTATATAAGAAGGGAAATGGCTTGTAATCTTTACATAAACCTATTTGTCGCAGCAATGCCGTTTGGTTAGCTCAATGCATGTCTCCTTTGCTTGTGACATCATGACCATCTACACGGTTACATGTTCCGTCATCCAACTGCCAGGACAAATGCCTGATGGTGTTGCATCTGGCTATCCATGCTTCATAAGAGAGAGCTTTTATTGTTCTGAGAAAACAACTGTATTGTAATGAAGGTCACCCCTAGGTGAGGTGAAACTGCTGTGTGGCACCTCTCCAACCCAGAAATCAATTCACGTTGCTGCTTTCCAGGGCAACTGCAACTTTGGCTTGAAATTCGTTCTTGCAATCTTTCAATCAAACTTTCCTGGTCATTACAATACATAGAGATCTGCTGTGCCATGGCTGTATGATCATTAAATTGGGGGGAAAAAACTGCTAATGCACATATGTTGACAACCAATTTATTCACTGCAAAATAGTGAAGCATCGAGTATCCATTCCGTGTCAGTTGGAGGGCACTGTGCTGTATTTGTTGCCATCATCATTATAAGGGTTACAAATGATCTACCTGGAGCTCAGCATATATCTTCTAGGATAAAGTGTCAACACAAAGATAATAGGGGTGAATTTAGAATACAGCTTTTGGTACACTCGCTGCTCTGCACTGTAAGTCAATGGATGCTGGTTGGAAACTGTGCAAAAAGAAAGGGGTGGAAGAAAAGTCTGATTCAGGAACCTCACTTTTGTTTTGAAGCTGATTGTTTACCCTGACAGCAGCTCAGTACAGTAAAAATGATCTTCTTTTGAAGAAAAATTTTTGTCCTAATCTTCTTTTGTGTCATTGTCATGAGGAAGTACATGGAAGGAATAATCAGGAGAGCAGATGGCATTTTGAATAGAGGGTCTATTCAGACATTTTCAAATCTCTAATTGGTCATTGGTTTTAAATGTTAATATGCTTCACTAGTAAATCATTTCTATTCTCTCTTTTTGATGTTTGCAAAGAATTATGAAAGAAATAGATACTTTACTAAGAGTGGTACCAAAAAATCAGCATTCAAGCAGCGGTGCTAAGTAGCAACTATGAACTCCAGCAACTATGAATAGGATGACTGTCATTCAAACTGATTAACAAGTGACAGGCTGAAAAGAAATGCAGGGACATGTTATGTGGTGTTATAAGCTGGCAAAACTAGAATGACTTGGGTGGATCTACACTGATTAACACCAGCAGAGAATGCAGTTTGATGTCTGCTGTTATATCCTTGCCTCATACGGCATTTCTTGTCTTGAGGAGAATGCACCAGGAGCATCTCCTGCAGTATAGCAGGAGGGAGCTTGTACAAATGGGTTTAGCTCAAAACAAATAGATCTGGACTTTCAAAGGACATGTGTGGTATTAGATTGTGGAGGAAACGCTGTTATTTTTTGCTCACTTAACATGCTGACTTAGGTAGAAAGTCACGGTGAGAAACACCCCTAGAGAAGGCAAGTCAGGGTATGTTCCTAAAAAGTTCTTCCTTGGTATGTTTTTGCTGGTGTGATGATGGGTTATGTGATGGCAGCCGACTGGTTCGGCCCCATTTAAAACGTCACAGGTGCTGAAGGAGGAGATGGTATCTACAGGGCAGGGCACTGGCCTGGCTGAGATACGGCATTTCTGCTAGAGAGAACGCTACAGACGTGAAGCTGTGCTCCACTGGAAAGATAAAAGTGAGGAAGCAAAGGGAAGCCAACCAAAGGATGACAAAAGAACTCAGGCTGACATTGCTGAAGGAAATTGCTCAAAGTTGCTGTTTCTTTCTAAGAATACGTTCTTGGGGAACTTTTTGGTGAAATGTACCCTGTTGTACTTCTGTACCCTGTTGTACTTCTGTACCCTGTTGTACCTCTGTATCCTGTTGTGACCCAGATTCTTTCTTACAATATCTTTTTTTTCTCAACTAGAAACCTTCTGTAAAGAAGCATTTGGTAATGTTTCTGCCTGTAGACATTATCAGACACAAAAGAAGGAATGAAAGAAAGTGAGAGAAGGAAGGCCTTGGCGCAGGCGCTATACCAAGGTATGGACTGGAGTGGGGTCTGCCTTGGTGACCGTATGTGGTCTTCTGATCAGATAACAGCTTCTGAGCTTCAAATCAAATACCAAACATCAAATGGGTAACTGTAGATTTAAAGTAGATACTCATGCCCACACTGCCAGCATTGCAGTATGGTGAAAAATCCCTGCAGCACCTCTGGGAAGGATGGTGGGTGCTGACGTGGCCCTAAATAGAGCAGGTTAATGGAACAGCATTAACAGCTCTGAGGAGATGCGACAGATCCAGGGTTCAGTTGCAGTTTACAGCAGAGGATAAGTGAGGAGGGGAGTCCGTCAGTTACCTTGTCAGGTCTCTCTTTTTGAATTTGATATGCACACCCATCACCGAGGCCTCTGACTGTTGGCTGTTTGAGACATATTGCAACAGCAGGGTCCTCGTGGACTTTAGAGAAGCTTTGAGACCTGTGAGGGTACAGAGAGCAATGCTTGGGATGGACTTTCTTGAGGGGGGTGTTAGTGGTGGATATGTAGTAAAGAGATGGCCAGCTAGGAGGTGCTGCCTGCACAGCAGGGAAAATAAAGCTTTGGAAGCACTTGCCTTTTTCTGCTTCTTTCCTCCAGCAAGCCGTCCTTGCTTTGTGCCGGCCACAGCGATCTCCAGTCAATCACTGCCAAGGTGCGTGGAGCCCTTCAGTGTCTGGGTTGAACATTTCTACAACATTAAACATTACTGTGTATGTGAGTCAACAATATAGTGCCTTAAAGAAGCAGAAAGATGTCGTATGCACTTGTTAAAGCATCTTGTTTCAGAGACATTTGGATCCACAGGGGTTCTTTGCACTTTTTGTGATGCAGTTGACAAAATAGGATCAAGCTATACCAAGAAACAGCATCAGCTCTGAAAAAAAACATCGTCACTATATGTGAAGCACAGATGGTGCTTTTGGTACTTGTTATTATAGCTGTTTTTAAGTTTATTGGAGAAAAATATGGATTTTTAAATCTTACACCTGCATGCTGAGAGGAAGCATATGTAGAGACTCAGTGAATCCCTTGGTGTATTCTGAGTGGATCGTTACACACACGGAGGAGGAGTTCGCCTTTCTCAATTGCCATGACCCGTATTTAATTCTGGACACGGGCACAGTGAAAGATGAAAAACATACATGGTTTCTGTCCTGTGTGTTAATGGTCTGCTTGCAAAGATAAAAAGCACACGCAATTTTTTCTTTCATGTACCCTGTGCATATGCTTGTGCGTGAAGGGGCACACCTGCACCCAAATATGCCTGACTGTATTTGTTGCATTTTTGTACAGAGACATCAGCAGGGTAAACAGAGCAGCTTACAGGGATTAGATCAGAAAGATTCTTAAGAACGGCTTCTTTGCAAGAGTAACAGATCAAAGATAGCGAGATGTTTAAATACAGCTTCATGCAAATATCTGTGAGTTACTGTCCCATCACTGCCTCTGTCAGTACTTTCCTGGCTGGGTCTTTACCTCATTTTCTGCAAGCATGGCATATACGTTTTCCTTTGGTATTGCTGGGCAGGCTGTGCCCCCAATGATCTTTTCAAGACACTTTTGGAATTGTAATGTTGCTTTTTTTTTGTCATGCTTTTAGTTCTGTTTCTTTGCCTGTTTCTAAGTTTCTTCCAAAATATTGTGCTTTCTGGAACATCCTTCTATTTTGTAGAAGGGAAGCTCAGAGTTACACCCAGCACCCCAAAAGTTAGAACTTCTCAGGCATGGCTTCACTTCTTGCATGCAAAGAGACCTATGTTTTTGCACTGTAATTTACATGTGAAATTATCCCTTGGTCCAAGTGGGTGGGTACATGTGTATGCATCTCTTTGTGTTCTTTTCTCTCTTTCTACTCTCCCCAGACTCACTCTAGGATGCTCAGACAGCTGAGCTAGTTTAGAGCTGGGTTCAGCTTTCTGACCCCACCACAGGCTTCTTGGGGCTCTCTCTGCCTTTGCTCCCAGCTGGAGAGTAACGTCACTTCTCTAACTCATAGGTGCGCTACAAGAATGAACTTATTGAAGCTTGTGACCCTGTGTTGGTGAGAGTCGAACAGGCAGGCTGCTCACTGGAGTCCTGTCTGCGTGGAAACTTCTTTCCTGTTCCTTAATATTATCACTGTGATCTTGCGGCAGCCTTTGAAGATCTCTGTCTCACAGCTCTTCCTCCTCAGCCATGCTTGATGCATTTTAGAAACTTGCTTTTTATCTACAGAGAGGAAAAAAAAAAACCTTATTCTGATGTGCAGCAAATACAATGGCTTCACCCACCGAGATAATGCAAGAGAATTGAAGATCTCCTTCTACCATCAAGCACCTGCTTCTTGTGAGAAATGCAGTTTTCAGTTTCCTCTTTCATGAATGCAGTGGGAGGCCAAAGCATATTTTTCTTGTCAAGTTTTTACCTATTTTGTGAGCTTTTAGGTGGCTTTTTGGCACTGGGAGCTAAAGGGCAGAAATATCAGATAGTAGCTTTTCCACCATGCTGGAATGTCACATTCTTTCTTCCTTGGGCTCTGCAATCTGCAGGGTGTTTGCATAGTAAGTGCCATGTCAAGTCAAGGTTAAAGCGGGATTATTTATTCCATTTTTCAACTCAGGATCAAAGTACAATGCACATTGTATGGAAATCACATTTGAAACAGCTGAGTTCAATTACCTTCTCAAATAATTGTCAGGAACATGCAGTTGCTTTTGAGGCGGAGGGTATTACTTACAGGAAAACCTGACCTTGGTCATACTCACATGGCCTTCCGATTTCAATGCATGGCTCTTCAGGCAGAACGTAAATCCTGCTGAGGGTCAAATCCAAGCTGCTCAATAGCAGCATCAGTCGGTCAGGGGCCAGATACTGCCAACTAATCAGACATCCTGCCATTGGGTTCTTGGGAAAAGGACTTGTGCCAAGCACACCCGAATGCAGTTTGCTTCTGTATTTTGGCTCGTATGTGCTGGTCATGACATATCCTGAGGGTACTGCAGTCCAGCTCCGCTTATCCCCAAAACCAAGCTCCTTGTCAGGGCAGTTTTTGAGCATTGGCAGCTGCATCCAGGGGAGCAGCCCTGCGGGATGCCTGTCAGCACAGCTGCAGAGGCATCACTGTTACCTCCGAGTTTATATCTCAGTTCCAGAATTGCACTTCTCTATTTGTTCCTCCCAAGGACAACTTTTAAACTTCCCTGATGCTGGTTCCAGGTGGGTGGAGGGGTGGCAAAAGGAGCTGCTTTGATTTAAACGAGTGAGGGGGGCAGTGCTACTTTGTCTGCCTGATTATTTATCTCCCTAGTTACACACAGCACTTGCTTTCTCTGGAGTGATTCAAGCATATCATAACCTCTTGCTTTAGCTCTTTTATCACACTGGTTTGCTGCTACAGTTCGGTCAGAAATCTGTCTTGGCCTCTGCGGAACAGAGGATGTCATCTCATTTTATTTGGCTTCAACGTGCCTCCCCCGTGTTTCTTCAGGTTTCCCGTTTATCACGCAGAAGGCTCTGAGAACTGCATTGGATGCTTTTTGGCTGGGCAGAATAGGCTCTAACAGTACTAAAAGCCTCCTTCCAATGTCAGCTAGAGATAAATGGGTGTGAGGACAGGTGCTCAGCAAGGCTTGCTGCGTCCTGGAGCGTGCAGTTGCTGGGGATGCAAGCGTCATCTTACTGTGCTCAGGGATTCTCAGAGAGGTTTTAACCAAAACATCCATTGATTTCAGCACAAGCGACAGCGTACTCAAGGTTTTTCTCGATCCTCCTGCTCTGCTATGGATGCATTCACATATGTGAACACTAGAAGTGATGTACGTGAGATCTGAGCTCAGATTCTGGGTCAGTGCAAATCCCGAAGTCTGTAAACAATGTGAATTTTGCATTATTACAGTGGCAACCATTTACTTCTCTCCTTCTCAGGTACAATTACATCTCCCACACCTGGTACCTCTCATTACTCCCCAACATTTTTTGCCGAGGGTAGGAGTTTGCCTCCTCATCACCTGCTCTGGGTAAATTTGGACTTTCCTGAAGGAATGCTGGATGCAGCATCTCTTGGATGGTCCTTTCGGAGGTGATGTGCAATGTAGAAGAAAGGACATACAGACTAGACAGTGGTTGAGATTTTGGGAATAAGGGCATGACATAAAGAGGGGAGAATCATCTAACATCTGACAGGGCAGCAGTGGATTCATCCTGGAGCTTTACCCTTGCCAGTTAAAGCAAATACATAAGATTAGAGAATCTTGATTAGAGCATCTTATAGTTTTGGATTTGCCAAGGACATTCTGATCCTCTCACTGAAAAGTGTCCATCCAGCAGGAGTCTTGGAAGCTTAGTTTGCATAAAAGAGCGTTTGTGTGTGCGGAGAGGGACAGGTAGCAGAGAGGTGCTAATGTGGCAATTCCTTCTGGAAAAAAGTGTACCCAGACCCGAGGTTTTATTTTACAGCTCCTGAGCTGAGCTCAGGTTGAGAAGGATTGTTTTCTCCCTCTTTGTGCATCTCAAACTTTTGGGAGAAGAATTTATTTCATTTCATTTCATTTCATCTGATCCTGATTTTTGCTAGTTTGGAAAAAATAATCTTTGACTATTTTGTAACTTTGTGGATATGTGTAGGTGCATGGCAAGAAGCTTTATAATTCTAGAAATTATGACAAGGCATCCATAAAGATGAGGCTGAAACCCTATTCTGCAGCGTTGTAGCTTAAAGGAGTGTTATTTAATACCTATTAATGGAATCACTGAAGCATAAATACTCCCAGCTCAAACAGATTTTGTTAACTCCTTTGTGCTGGCAGTTTCAGAGGGGGGCGGCAGATCATTCACAGCTGTCTGGCAGGACGCTCTTCCTTCGTTCAGTGCAAGGGTTTGTGTCATGGGGGCAAGAGCTGGGCTGGTGGGCAGGAGGAGGAATTGCAGGACCCCTTTTGCAGGCTTAGTCCTGGTGTCCTCTGGGCCACAGAGAAACTGTGCTTGCAGCTGTGACTGCAGCACAGATGTTTCCAGAATAGCTTTTGTTCATTATATTTAATAGGGAGGGACTTCATCCTCCCTGTGAGGGATGCTGGGTGTGTGGGCATTGCAGTCCCTGCCTTGGTGTCGCTGCTCCCTTTGGAGGGGCGAGCAGTGCAGAGTCACGGAATTTGTCCTGCCTGATAGTGAGCCTTCAACAGAGCACTCCTGGGCTTTTTGAGTATTATAGGTACTGGAGAGAGAGGTACCACCAAGGGACAATGCAGTACAGCCAAGATCAGGACCACTTCTTGGGGTTCCTGAATCTTCGCAGGGATTTGGAAGATCCTAGAGCTGACAGCCCAATAATGCAGCTGTCTCAGTCAAGTGTCCCTGAAGTCCCTTTTATTCTCATTTCATGCTGTTTACTCATGGGTTCAAAGATCCTGGGTACAGCTCCTGCCTGTCATGGGACTGGCATATAAATACTTACTGTTAAAAAGGAAAAATAATGCATGTTGGACAGTTTGCATGCAAATTTTTGGGTAGTTGTGGGACACAAGGATGTCTTTTCATGCCATTCTTTGAAACACAGGATTAAAAGAAATATAGAAGTTGAATTTCCTGGGCAATAACGTGATTCCAGAAGTTAAGGCTTAAGAAAGAACAATTGTTAATGTGAAACTGATAATAAATGAGAGTGAGCAGATTTATAATCCATTTGCTTCTGGGGCATGCCTACACAAGAAATGGAGTCAAATTGTTCTGGAGACTGATTTAATTAAAATTGGTACAAACTCCCTGTGTGGACTCTAAGATAGGTTAGGTCTGCATTGTGCCGTGAAGTGTGATTCTTGGCATGTGTAGACAGGCCACAGATTGCTAATTATAATAAGTGATGAAGCTGCACCAGGTCAGGTTTCTGCCATGCAGCATCTAAGCACAAGCTCATATGGCATGTACCAAAATCTGTGCTGTGTCCTCTGCCTGCCAAGCCAATCATTTCAATGTAAGAGTCACACCTCAGTGATCTTTAAGAAACACTGAACTAAATACAGTGACAAATAGCAGCAAAAATATGTTGATCATTGAGTTGGGGCTTGTTGTAGGGCCAGACCTTCAGCTCCGTCAGTGGCAGCTCAGGCAGAGTTTTCACATCATGCTGCAGCCAAACAGGATCCTTGTTTTTCTCGAGGCTGCAGATTCTTAAAACAGAAGAGATGCTTCGACTTCCTCCCAGTGCCACTTACGCCTAAAGAACTGCTCTGGATCACTGCTCAGCAAAGCAGAGTGCTGGCTCCAATAACCCCCCATCCCCAGATTTTCCATTTGAAGGCTGGGAAAAGCTCTTTGGCATCCCTAGGGTGTCATCAGAGGAGCCGTGAGGTTGTGGGCAAAACGAGGGACTGGATCTGAGTGCCGTGTGCTCGCCTTCTCTGGAGATGAACTGTGTCTGTCTAGTACTGGAGCACTTGGGATCAAAAGCTTCCCTTACATAGCCTGAGCCTGTTCAACAAAGCGTGAGGATGGTTTCTGGCTCGTCTGCTCGTTCAGGCTTTTAATTAGTTACCAGCTATCCTCATGGTGAGGAGTTAGTGCCTGGTGTTATTGAGGTACTTATTCAAGCATTCACGTTTATGCGAATGTATTCTTCCTATATTGGATTTCAGGCAGTCACAAGCCGTAGTAAGGAATTAAATGTCATGTAAAGAAGAAATGCAACCCATTGATCAAGATGCACTGCCCCACCAGTCTATCCTGGCTGTGAATTGGCTATCGTCTCAGCCACAGAGCCTGGTTTTTGCACGGGTCCTGTCATTGCAGTGCTGCAAAATGTTTTCGGGGCTGGTAAATGCACTGCTTGACTGCTTCCAAAGAACTGGGCTGTGGGCCTGAACCCCAGAAAGGTGAGGACACATCCCACTATACTGAAAGACAAGTTCTTAGCAAAACCACAATACACAAAAGCACTCAGCAGCTTCTTACCTACTCCCACAGTGCAGCAGCTGGGTCTGCAATCATTCCACACCCAGGTCAGAGGACTGGGCGTCACCAAATAATCACAAACAGACTCAAAAGTCAACTAGACATAATCAAGGAATGTATTTTTAACTGCAGAGTTGAGATGGAGATAAGGAGCAAGAAAGACACAATCTATTTCCCCCTTTAAACTTGTCGCACACAAGGGAGCAGATCTCCCCGTGATGTAAATCAGCGCAGCTCCACTGACTGGAGAGAACAAGCATGATTTATCCTGCCTGAAGGCCTGCACAGAAGGTGCTTAAGGTTTCTTGCAATTCATTGGAGACTTGTGATCGTCCTCTGGAGTGATTTGCAGCATGGGCAACTTGTAATTACAAACACTTGATAAATCTCCTTTAGAGAAACTGAGGAGTTTGGTGAGATGCTTGACTTGGTGATGGCTGATTTCACTCCTTGTAAGAAGGCTGTATTTCTGTGATTTTGATCTCAGCACAAAGGCATGGTGCAGCAATATTATGGAAAGAAGTTCTGAGGGTTCAGCCAAGCTTTAAAGTATTTCAAGGATCTTCTTTGTCTTGTGGAGATCAGTGGGTTCCTTTCCAGGCAGCTGAAAAGCCTGGGGGAAACAAAAGGAACCTATTTCAAGCCATTTTTTGAAAGAACAATACCTCTGCAACACCTGACACCTTTTGCAGCTGGTAAATACCATTCCCTATCGGCTACCTAATCTTTCTTAGCAGTGTTATGCCACCTACACCTGACCACCAAATTTCCACTCTGTTTGCCTCTGCTGACATTTATCTAACAAAGAGCCACTAACTGCTCTTTTATCAGCACAAGAATGAGCACAGGAGGAGACAAATATGATGGCCACCATACAGCAGCACACAGAGATATGCTGCTACCTGTATATCCAGCCTCTGTAATGGTTATATTGAGCTATTGCTCAGAAAAAAAATGCTGCCAGGTGCTTGGAATGATATAACTCTCTTGTTACTGGGAAAGAAATGGATGCTGTTATATACTTACTCCTTTCTCTGCTGGATGTCTTATTCTTGTTAAAGGTTTCAAAATACTCATGATATAAAGAAAACACAGGGCTTTGGGCATGGGCTTTTCTGTCAGACATATCTAAATATCACTTCTGTTGCCCTGTAATTAGCAACCAATTAACATGGGAGTGGAGCTGATAGTCTGTTCTTTTTTGTCTTGCTGTTTCCAGTCGTGTGTGGGGACTTGTGGGTCTGACCATGAACAGGAGAGAGGAAGAAGAGAAGGTCCTCCTGCAGAGCTCAGCATGTGAGTGGAGCTTTCTGGGTTTCCCGTTCTTCCCATATACTTTTCAGAATCTGAATTTCTTAGGCAGCTGTAAATATACACATCTGGCTGGTTGGTGCCAACCACTGGGAATGTCGTGTGACTGCGGTGCTCGGTTGTTCTGTTGGTGGCCCCGTGTGAACTTTGGCATTAACAGTCACGCAGAGCCTTGCCCTCCTCTGTACCCCAGAGTCAGATTGTGGAAAACTGTCCTGGTCCCCTCTCACTTGATGTCTGGTAGAACTGGAATGTGACTTTTCATCAGAGTTCCTGTGATCTGGCAGCTTCAAGCAGCTGAAGAATTTAAAGCAGTTTAACAAAGACAGCTATCTCCTGGGGACAGAGCTGCCCTGAGAGCCAGCTGGCAGTGAAGGCTTTAACCTTGATTTCAGTTTCTACAGAAACATGGGGCTTTTCTGAGTTTATAAGAGTGGGAGGTGGTCAACAGGATTATATTACCATGTTCACCATGGTGAAGAGCAAGGCTTCGTAATGAGACACCCATGCTTAATTAGAGCTGATGTTTATTAAAGATGTGTACAATTTTGCTAGGAGGCTGTTAGAGTAAAATGCATAAGGAAAACAATCACATTGCAAACAATAACAAGGTCCCAGAATTGCCTTGAACTGTGCAGCTGAGATTCTGAAGTACTCTCTGGTCATCTCTGTGTTAAGACTGAACTGCTGAGTTTTTTTAAATTACAACATATTTATGAAATGGAACAACATTCCTAATTGCTCATGTGTGCTTGTATGCTGTCCTTTGTGCAATATCTTTATTCAATTTGAATAATTTTTCACTCACACTGTGCATATAGCTTATATATGGTTTTGGAGTATTCACCACCCACCTTTTTGCGGTAAAAAAAGTCATGGCCAAGCCCAAGCAGCCTTTCTGGGAAGGGAAGCCCTGTGGAAACACAACGAAATTATGGTTCAGCTAAGATAAGTCCATTTCAGTAAGCTCAAGACTTTCCTCACAGTAACAAGTAAACTTACCCAGGCATTGATGTTTGAAGGTTGTGTTGGGATTTCCTGTATTGTTTTCAGAGTGTTTTTCTGGATATCCATTATTAAAAATTTAGCAACTTGCCTAGCTGCAGGTTAGTAAAGTATGAACTTTCTCTGAAACTTTTTAGAAGCTGAAGTGCACTGAGAATCCCCTCTAGGTGCTGTGTACTCCCAAAGCAGGAGTATGGATCAGCAGAAAGCCTTGCTGGTTTGGAACTTTTTGGAGAATGCCATTTTACTAAGAGTTTGGGCACCATGTCTCAGAGTCATTTGCGACATAATGAAGCCATTTCAGCATCACTGCAGTCATTGATTGCTCTGCAAACCCTAGACTATTGGAAACTGCGAGTACACGGGCAGATGGGGAATCTGATGTGGATTCTGCTGGTGAGTGAGGGGCAGAGTGTGGCTGTGCCTCTGTGAGAATCAACGATCAGAACAAGCACTGAAAGCTAATCCATAAGATGATTCATGCGATAAGAACTTATCAGGATGATGAAGTATGTGAGGTGTGTGCGGTCTGTTGCAATTAATGCACAATGAACAAGCAAGGCAGATTCTGGGTGTTGGTATTCACAGCCACGCTATGTGGTACATGTATGTCAGTGCTACTGACAGCGTGGAGAATTCAACAAGAATCAAAAACTTCCAGTTGTTTGGCCTTGGTCATTAGCATTTAGCAAGCCAGAACAGCCTCCTTCTAAATAATTAAAAGGTTTTGAAAACATGCATCATAAACTACAAGATTTGCTCTTCAGGGCCACACAGTTGTTACATTAAATTGCCTGCCTAGATCATCAGGTTGTAGGCACTGGTATTTTACATACCTGTACCACCCTTCACATTCCCTACTGGGAAGTCTTGCAGATTTTAACAAATTTGCAATTCGACTAGAATGAAAAAATGCAAAGCCATTCCAGGCAGACCTTTGAGATGCTATAATTGGAAAACGCGTCTCAAAGCTAGGAAAGGGCAAAGAGTTTTGCAGTAAAATACTGATCGCCCAGAGAATTCTAGAAGGAGGGTTTGGAAACTGCAGCAGCTTAAAGAGAGGGTTTTTCTTCAAACAGTAATAAAGCACTTGGAGTATCCCTGTAACTTTTGTGAAGAAAATGTGTCTCTGGAAGCCGCTGCACTTGTCTTTGAGTGAGTTATTGCCTCTTAGCAAGCTTTAGGGTGTTGTTGAAATCCTTCCTTGCAAGGCTTAGGGATGAAGACAACGGTTTCAAGGATCACACTGCAATCATCCCTGTGGGCCCTGGCACTGGGGAACAGGAGAGCAATGCCGACCAGTCTTCTAGGTCCAGAACTGCTGTCCTCGTTTCCCATAATTTCCAACATAATGAGCATCTAAGTGTCAGGTAAGTTTTAAAAAGAGATGCTTTCTTAAAAACAAATAGTCACTGCCAGCAGGGTTGCAAGCTGGGACTACTAAACGATGATCTGATGAGGATAGTTAACTGCAGATGGGATGTGGATTTCACTCTAATAGTTTATCAACAGCAGCTTTCTGCAAAGCTCTTAAGTGTGCTGCCAAATCCAGCTTCCAAAGAAAGGAAAGTAATACAAGTCCAAATTAATGTCTAGCTAATTACCTGTTACCTGAAAAAAACAGTGAAAACACAGGGCATTGTGTAAGCCTTGTTTTGTGTCTCTTTTTCCAGATACTATGCTTGTTTGTTCTAAACATATTTTCTTCCTCGAAGAGCTCTAGTAGACTCTACAGGATATATTGGTCTTTTGATACATCCAGAAGATACTTCTGCAGTTAAAAGGAAAATATAATTTAAAAAAATGTATGTGTGCACCCCGGTTAGCACTTCCTGAAAGAAGGGAAAACCTATAAGGAAAACAGCAATGACTTATGTCATGCAAACAATTATTTTGTCTGCCTTCTATTTTATTTTGAACTCCCTTTTAAGCAACCCTATAAGTCTTCTAATGCTGATATCTGCTCTTTGGTCGTAATGTTTCCCTGCTGCCTAGTTAAAGTAAGGAGAAAAGAAGCCTCATGTTCCATATGTTTATTGAGGGAATTTTTTGTGTGTGCAGTTCACATAAAATTGCATCCATTCGGCTCATGATCCATAGTGCAATTTCATTAACAAAGCAGCACTCTACCTTTCGTGTGTACTGTTATGCTTTAGGCCCATTCCTGTTGTTGTTTCTCCCATAAAAATAGAAGTTTTGCAGGTTATTTAGTTTAGTTCATTTCCAGTTCTATTTTCTTTGTTTGTAGGCCAAATAACTTTTTAGAAAATATTTGCTAGAGTAATTTTCGTTTTTCCATTTAAGATAAAACTTTTACTGAAAGTTGAATGCATTTATTTGCTCAAAATTTTCAGTTATATAAGTTGGGAAGTTGATATTTCTTTCACTCTGTTTTCCTCCCTTCACCTTTGAGAGCTGAAATTCATATTTTACAGCAAATTGTATAACACACATGGCATTCTCTGCCATTTCTGTGTAGGACCAATGGCTCCCTATGCATACAGGGTTTGTAAAGCTCTTGATTCAACTGCAACTATGTGTTCTTCCAAAACAAGGACAAATAATGGCCTAGCTCCAAACTTGCTAAGACAGGAGCACAGTTTTCATAGGTACCTCAGATTCAACAGTTCTTCTAAAGCCAGTGACCACTGTTCCTGACTGAGCTTGTTGGGTCTAACATGGTGCTGTGTTGTTGCTTCACAAGGACATCCCCGCGGAATCCCTCCATAATTTGTGACATCTAGAAATTACTCATTCAAAGTAAAGCATTCCACCTTGGCAGACCTACCCCAACGAGTGTCCAGCGAGGACACTCTACAGAATTGGTGAGGTTTAATGGGACTGAGTTCTTCATTGCAATACAATGGCTGGACCAGCGACCAGAATTTCATTTGCCGTCCAGTCTACAAAAAGTCTTTCAGTGGTTGGGCTGCTCAATGCCTGAGGTAACTGAGAAACATGGCCTTGTGGCTTCCACATACTCTCCAGCCACCTTCCACAACCCTCTGGTGTCTCTGGGATCCAGGGGCCGTCCTGCCTTCTTGTGCTTTCTACAGCAGCTACAACGGTGAAGTTTTGGGCCATGGAAAAGCAATAGTCATATAAATGATAGTAATAAGCTGCCTCACTGAGCGCTGTTGGCACTTTTGTGTCATAAAGCCTGTGTTTTTTTAGGACTAAAGGAGGAAACTGGAGGAAAACAAAGGGAGCAAAAAAACTCGGGAAGATTTTCCTGCCCTGAAGTGTGGGCTGGGAATCTGCCTGAAACGTGAGAATGTATTAGTGGAAGCGTGCAGCAGAAAGGCATCTAAATGAGACTTCTTGGTGTCATGAGAGTGGCTTTCCAGCCCTCATGTGTCACACATGCAGCTGTTTATTCAAAGAAACTGGAAATGAGGGGCTGCTCCTTCCCCTCCCAGCAGACAGGCGGCCGGGCCTGTGCCTGGGGAGGTCATCAGGGACTTTCCTCACCTTTTCCATGCACTTCTGTGTTCCTCACTCTGGCATGTGGAGACAGTGCCCCTTCCTAAAAAAAACATGAGTGGACATTTGCTGAGACAGGTTGCCAGATTTAATAACTAATGTGCAGGAGAAAATCCTGCGTCCCTGTCCTCTGACCTGAAGGAACATTGAAATGTGGCACATAACACCACACACATGACCCCTTGGAGGTGATTGGTAGCATTTGCCATTCTCTCTCTTTCCTCTTGTTTTTCTAACCTTTTCATTTCATTCCGATATCTCCTGTTCAGCCTGTTTGTGTGTCTCTACCCCTGGCTTTTAGAATATATTACCTTGAGTTTTAGGATATATGTCTATTTCCAGGTACAAAATTAAGATATTGCTAAGTGTCGTCATAGATAATAATAATATAATAGTAGATCCCTTTGTCTGAAATGTGCTTTTAGGTATTACCTTGGTCAGTAATTTAATTGAATTGGATAGTGACAACACACTGACATTGTTAAGGTTAATGACCCAATGATTTACAAGACAAGGCACATTTACCGGCAAATGGATTTTAGTAATTGTTCTACTGAACAATGAGAATAACAATTTGCACATTGATCCACAAAGTCCTAGAGCAAAGCCTCTGTTCTTATTTTGCCAGTGCCCCTGTCCATAAATTCAGTGTCATTTACAGAATGTTTTCTTGGCCCTGCTGTTTTTCAACTGCTCTGCACTGACTTTCAAATTATTTCCTTCAATGGGATCCACACCTTCTGCTGCCTGTACAAAGCACAGCTGGGTACAAGGATGGCAAGAAAGAGTAGAGGGAGATGGGAGGATGTGACCTGTCCAGGTAGGACAGGGTTTGTCCTGGCTCGGTTGGTCCAACAGTTTCTCCAGTGGGTGGTTGCATCTCTGTGACACGTGTTTGATGTCTGCTTCAGTAGATTTGGATTGCTCTGTTTGCTTTGCAAAAATGCTGTGGGAGGCCATACTGAACTGGGTAGGAGAAGTTACCCTTATTAAAACTTTGTAATCTTACACGACGCAAAGCAAAAGTGTCTGTTTTCCTGCAATGTTTATTGCCATTGCTTAGAGTTTGCTTGAAGTTCTTTCTGTTAATTCTCTATCAGTTAAATCCTAGATCTTCTAAGGGGGTTTTGTGGGGTGATGGTTGCTCTTTGTGGGTGGTTTTTTGTTGGTGTTGTTTTTTTTTCGGTTGGTTGGTTCATTGGGTTTTTTTTTGTTTGGTTGATTTTTGTTTTTTGGTGTGTGTGTGGTTTTTGTTTTGTTTTGGACAGCTGGGTTTCTTGCTTTGAAACCCATAATCGGCCTATAATCCATTCATTCATTTTGTTTAAATTTTTTAAATATTGTGACAAAAGTAACTTTACTGAAGCCTGAAATTTTGTGAATGGTCAAGACTGACTGAAAAAGACCAAAATAAGTCTTCAGCCAGAGCCTTTAAACTCCTGGATATTAACTTTTGAATTGCTGGTTAAAGATTCTGATTGTAAGAGATGGTGTTTAACATCCTTATCAATTAATTATTACTGGAAAATGAAGCATTTAATCAGCATTGATTGGTCATAAGGCTACTTCACTGGCATTAGCTGAAACACAGAAGTGTTTATTGAACATAGTTGTCTGTCTTGCAGTATTATTGACAATGTTATAATTTCCATAGTGGTAACAGACCAGTAGCTGTTGGTTAGATACTCTTCGTTACAACGCACTTTCTAAGCTTCATTTTATTGTCCTTAGTTTTACTGACCATTGATTTCTTCAGTTGTCCTTTTGCTTCCCTTATTAATTTTGTGTCATTCCTGACTTCTAGTGTATTGCTGCCAACTGTCTCTCTTTTACATTTTATATTTATTGGCATTTCCCCCTGTTTATAACTGCTTTCACTCCCCCATTATGCCACAATGAGATTGCTTGTTCAAGGTTTTATTGCAATTATCAGCCATGTGCTCTTCATTACACTGGATGTGATATACCCAAGTAAGACTGCAAGATTTGTGGCCTTCGGCATCGTATTCAATATAGCGTTGTGCTTAGGTCTCTATTGGATCTTAGAGAGCAATGTTTTAAAAGAAATATATACCTCTCTTTTTATTGTCAAAAAGAAAAAGCAAGAAATGAAGAAGAAAACAACAAACACTTCAAAATTCTCTGCTAAAATGACAGAAGCATGAACTAAGTTGAATTAACTGGCTTCTTTTAGTTATCCAATACAGTGATAGTGATGGTACGTTGGTGAGTTTTTTGACAGGTACACAGGTTATTTATTTCTCTCAGTGGGTCCAGAGCCTGCAGTTCAGGAAGATACCAGCGCTGCAAAGGTTGGATGGGATTAGTTCCTTTGTTTGCCAACTGCTCTCTGTGATTCCAGAGGGATCTCAGACCCTTAGAGGTACCCGAAAGAGGGGGAAGAGTGCAGTAGTGGAAAATATACTCTCTCCCTTGTCAAACTGATACTTTGGGGTTTAATCCTTTGTAAAATCAAGAAGCAAATAGTAGGAAAGACCAAGCTGTAGAGATTAAGAGAGTAGCGGAGTGATGAACAAGGACTTCGGTCTTTTAAAGAACCAGTCATAGCGGAAAGTTGAATGAAGACTTAGAAATTAATTAAGGCTTTGAAACTGTGTGTACAAATTAGAAAAGGAAGATACATGATACAAAGATAAGATTAAGAGAAGAGGAGAAACTCTGCAAAGAGAATCTGGAAGGTTATATTAACCTGTGTATCAAGTGTTTGCCTAATTGTGCAGTAAAGGGCTGTGCTATGTGTAAAAATCCTACATATTTCCTCATTTTCTGTGGCACAGGTTTTTGCAGGAGAAATATTCAATGAACCCATCTAACTTTTCTGATTGCATTTTAAACATTTATGTTTCTAGCCTCTACATCTAACAAAGCTGAGACTTTAAATGGTCTATGGTTTATTAAAATGTATCTTTTCTGACAGTCTCATCAGCGAAGGCGTACTGAGAATACTAACACTGAATGGGACCAAACTAGCATTTCATTCTCTTTTGTGCTTAAAAATATCTGAACCCTAGTCCGTCTGCCTTGACGGGTGGTTATTTGTGATCTCCTGTCTCCAGTCACTTTCCTATGGCATTCCTATTGTTATTAATTTTCATTCCTGTTTTCACAATAAACAGTATTACTGAAAAGCACGGGTTGAAGGCTCTATCCAGAGGTGCAAGCAAGTAGCTGCACATGTGTTTGTTGTTATAATTACTTGCCCAAACTATTTTAAAAGGATGTGTTACCATGTTAGAGTTAGATGGAAGAGTATGGTTCATGTAACAGAAAAAATTACAAATGCTGTAAACTTAAGGAAATGATAAATATATAATTTCATTTAAAAAATCATAACTGATGGCCATTTAAAAACTTTAAGGAAAACAATCAGGAGTAAATTTGGAGATGCTTAGCAATTCAAAGCCTTCATGTTGGTTATCAGATCACTGTAAGCAACCTTTTTCTCACAATCACAGGGAAATCAAAACTGAGCTGTTACAGGAAAAAAGTGCTTATGGCAATTACGTAAAAGAGAAATCTAATCAATGATGCCCATTGATTTCCAGCTGGGATATTTACATTTCCGAATTTCAGGAAATTTTAATGTCAGATTACGCATAGCCTGACAAAGTAGTGCAAAAGTCAGCTTGGGCCCAGGTCCAGGTTGTGAGCAATCTCGCTGTTCTGCTGTGGTCCATCCTGGAGAGTCAAAGTCATCCCTGTGCTTCATCTGAATTTTTTGCGTAAATATTTTAGCCAATTCAGAGGGTCTTGTGAGGAAGACGTACATGACATCATGGTTTTGCTCGAACAATATTCATATTCCTTTTAGGTTCAGTGGCGGTGTGTTGCTTTTTTCTCCCTGGAGTGTTGGTATCTAAGAGAACAACACACAACCCCAGGGATTGTTTTCAGCAGGTGTGATGAGGCAGATATAGGACATTTGGATCTGCATTTCTTTAAGGACATTTTACAACCTCAGGAAAGACCAAGTGACAAGGTCTCAACACAGTCTGAACAGAGCTGGATCAGAGGCTAATGCCTAAATAGATGAGGCAGAGTATTTATGTATAAGGAAACTGTAGTCAATAGCATGAAAACAGTGGAATGCTTAAGGAAGCTGAGGATGCAGGACAAATCCCCAGGTCTGGTCAGCAGAGACTTCAGGGAGAATGATTGCAGGGGAGTTTGTGTTAGGTTTAGATAAGGAGAGAAGGGAGTCAGATGAAAAAGGTAAGATCAGATCTGCCGGAGAGCCCCGGGGCAGTCCCTGAAGATGAAAGCAGAAAGGGCAGAGAGCAGCACTGCTGTTGACTTGGCTTAGCAGGAAGCGTTGTGCCCATGGGATAAGCGAGACAGAGGCGCTGTAGGAAGGGTGAGATGCGGGGGAGGAAACGGTGTTGACATCTTTCGCCCTTTCTTTTCAAAGAAATTGGTCAGCAAGAGCAGGTGAGCTGCATCCAGTGAGCAGCTGCAGTTTTACTGCTGGAGGTGTTGAGCAAAGCGACGCTGCTGTAACACAGCTGCATATGCCAGTAGGAGACAGGTTAGAGAAGGATGCAGAGGCAGCTCTACCAGGTTTTGTGGACTCAGAAATACCCAGTGGCCAAATATAATTCCTGAGTGTTCAGGAGTGCAGGAGCAGGCCTGGATTTTGTGCAATTCTTACAAAACCTGAGTGCAATGGGTGGATTGCTGTCATTGTTCCTGAGGTCTGGTGAGTTCTCCCTTCAGGGACAAAAGCCAGCTTGGTTCTTCCTGCTAGATAATTTTCTCTCTTTGCCCCAGTAATCAGTCCACTGTTTCCATTCCCGGGCTTGTCAGCAAGCGGTACAAATCAAGAGATCTGCACTAGGTCGATTTTGAATTAGTGAGTTCGACAAATGTTTTCATTTGAGAAGGCAAGCAGCCTCATTGTGCTGGGTTTAACACAGACACATCAGAGTGACAATGCTGGATTTAACTTTAGTTATCAACACTTTGAGCCTACATTGGTCTAAGTAATTGTCCTGTTTATACTCTGACAGGTTAAAATAATGTATTCTAGAATGAAAGTGCTTCTACAGAAGATGAAAAGCAGCCCAAGAGTGTTATCAGCTGCTACTAACTGTGACAAGCAGTGTGAGCTAGATGTATGGATAAATTGCTATTGCTCCAGAGGTTATTCCTATTAGCAGGAGACATATAAGAAACCCTAACAAGGCATTAATACCGTACAGCTACTAAAAAAGCTCATCTGTCCTATCAAGCTCAGGACTAATGGCACATTCCAGTGTTTTCTTGATATTGCACTGACAGGTGGTGATATAGACCTTTAAATAAAACAAAAACTCTATGAGGCTGGTGGGAAGAGTCAAGATTGAGAAGCTAATCTTTAACTAAATAAACATATTTATCTGAGATCTAAACGCTGTTAGGAATGATGCTTCTGGATTGCTCTTTACACAGAATCAAATAATGTTGTGCAGATGGCATCTTGGCAAAGTAGGCAATTTCTGATCAAATCTTCTGTCCCCAGAAAAGAGGTATTTTTTTTCTTCAGTAAGTGTTCTTGGGATCAAAACAAAGTGATTGTTTAAACATGAAGCGTTCAGTTTCCTTTCCATCTGGAAAGCAGTACTGAGAAATGGGGCTCAATAGCTGAATGCTTTCAGTTTTTAAATAACAGAATGTTTTTAAATAACAGAATCTGAGCTCCTGCCCTGGACCTGGTGTGAGTGCATTTCTATGGACTTGAGGAGCGTGTTCCTATTCGTGCCATTCAGTGGATTACTTGACTTGTGCCAATGCGGCTTGCATGAAAATATTTAGGAGGGGTTGGCTCACACATGGGCCAGTTCATCTATAAGAGAAATAATGTAGAAATTTCTTTAGCAGCAGAAACGTGCTTCTCTGGAATCACACAGAGGAATTGTAGTTGCTTGTGCAGAAAGGATGGGAATTTTTTGCCTTATTTTCTGGGAGAAGCTATGCAGAACTTTGTTTACCTTACTTAGGCTTGTGCTTGTTAGCCAGCATCATAGGAATAATTTCCAGAGACGCTCAGGGGGGTTGGGCAGACAAGGGACGGGAGTGCGCGTTCTCCATACCAGATGTAAGGATGGGAGTTAAATATTGATGGGCTAATTTCAAATGGGAGTTGCGTGTAATAGTAAGAGGGCTAAGGCTGAGGGAAAGATTGCTGCAGGCTGCTCAGTTCTTCCAGAGGGACCTGGGTTTTGAGGATTGAAAAGCCCTGCGATGGGAGGAGAGGGCAGTGCTGTGTGAACGGCAGACACAGAAGCTGGGAACTTTGCAAAGGCTTCTGATGGGCAGACAGTAATTGGAGGTTTGGGAAGGAAAGGAGAAAGAAGAGATGATGTAAATATGACAACAGCTACAGCTGCATAAGCAAAAGGGAAAATCATCTTGAAATGTGGAAAAATACTGAATAGCCGTATGAGTAGGAAGTGTGGGACTGTCCCTTCTGGGACCAGTGCTGTAGTTTTAGACAGTTGTCTAACTGGCCCTTTAATGTAACGAAATTCTCCACATCAGCTCAGTACTCACCTCTCAGAAGAGAAAACCTTTTAGTTTTATTATTGCTTGAGACCTACTTTACAGTAATTAGAATACAAAGCCCTTCTCCTGCTGTAAATTGGCTGCCTTTCTGATACTCTTTGCAACAAAGGAATCTTATAAATGTAATTGTATTATTATCTTGATGCCTTTGTAAATGGCCTTGCTGTAGGTGGAGTCCTGGGCAGACAGGGCTTGGACAAGAGCGGGGCTGATGCATCTGTTTCCTGATGCATGAGGTAATCCTAAACTGCAGAAGAATAAAAACGCTAAACGGTGAAAATAACATCAGCAGCTATTATAATTTTGTTTTCTTCCTTTTTTCCATCTTGTAAACTTGAAATAAAAATACAGAAGAGAGTAAAAGCTTTGCTTTGGGACAGAAGGCTTGCTGCTGGCTGGTGTAGCTGGAGGTGCGTGGCCAGGGTTGCCCAGCAGCTTTGTCTCGCCTGGGAAGCCGAGCAGCTTCCAGACCAGCTTGTGCTTTGGGAAAAAACACCCAGGAAGCTGAGAGTGAGGAGGTTATGAACACGCATTCACCAAGCATCAGCCCTTTCCATTGGCAGCAATGGGCTGTCCACTGGATCGGGCCTTAGTGATTAATGGGGGAACCTTCCCCTTCAAATTAGAGCCTCATAGTTGGAGGTCAGCCTGCAAAGACCAAGAGGGCAAAGAGGAACACCACACCAACGCTAGCTTGCACAGTGAAATAGAGCTGACAGGAACTGGGATTTGTTTACCGAGGGTCACCAACAGCACATTCATTTTATTTCTGCATTTTCAATATATGGCTTGGGTTGTAACATTTTACAATGCAAGGCTTAGGCTTGTTTTTTACATACTGCCAAGATGGGCTTATTTAAGTGTGTTTTCTGGCAAACACAAAAAACTCGGGTCAGGCATCAGGATCAATGTGGATTTTAAATGGCTGTCATGAATAGCCTGGCATTTAAAATGGGGAAGGAGTGTGAGCAGGTCAGCTGCACCTTGTATCCTCCTTGGAAGCTGCTGGTTGTTAGCCTGGTGTTTATTCATGAGGAGACGAGCGTTTCTAGGAGCACAGGTTATAAATATTTAGCACTGTCAGTGCAGAAGGAAAATATTGTTGGAACAATGTCTTCATTTGTCAGAGGAAGAATAAGGACTAACTTTTTGAGAGAGATCACAATTAAGTGCTCCCTGTGAACTGTTTCTCTGAAGATTTTGGGCAGCCAGATGCTGTTGCGGCGAGAGGGGTGAATGCCGATTGAGAGGAACGTGAATCCATTTATAAAGCCAGAGAAATCATTCTGTCAGGCAGGATATAGGTACACAAATTAAGCAGGTATCAACATTATATCATCTCTTCAGCAGCAGCTGCCTCTCAAGAGTAGTCTGTGGACAGGAATAGCTAAAGAACTCAGCAGGCTGTAATTTAACTCTGACAGCACGACTACAGGAGCAGTCACCTGCTAATAATAATGACAGGCAGTTTTTGCCCCACTGCCCTGAAAACGCCCTTGCCTCCTGTCACTGGAAACCATCCTGCAATTCCCCTGCACAGAAAGCTCCCACAAAATCCCTGAACCATCCATTGATGATATGGGAACGGTTGCAGGGCTCAGCCACATGGAAGGGGCTTCTTGGCCTGAAAAGACAACACCTTATTTCAGAGTAAATGCCAAGATGGACCCTTCCATGTGAAGTTTTAAATTGCCAAAATAAATTCTCTGTTATGTGGATGCCTGAGCCCTCAGTAGCACAGGGTACTCTGTGCGAGTTCGTGTCTTGGTGGCTAAATCTGGGGAGTGTGGAGCATCTCCCGTGTGAGGAAAGGCTGAGGGAGCTGGGGCTCTGGAGCTGGAGAAGAGGAGACTGAGGGGGGACTCATTCATGGGGATCAATATGGAAAGGGGGAGTGTCAGGAGGATGGAGCCAGGCTCTTCTGGGTGACAACCAGTGACAGGACAAGGGGCAATGGGTGCAAACTGGAACACAGGAGGTTGCACTTAAATTTGAGAAGAAACTTGTTCCTGGTGAGGGTGGCAGAGCCTGGCCCAGGCTGCCCAGGGAGGTTGTGGAGTCTCCTTCTCTGCAGACATTCAAACCCGCCTGGACACCTTCCTGTGGAACCTCAGCTGGGTGTTCCTGCTCCATGGGGGGATTGCACTGGATGAGCTTTACAGGTCCCTTCAACCCCTGACACTCTGGGATTCTGTGATTTCACAGTTTGTGTGGGACACAGCAGACCGCGGCAGCAGCTCTGCAAGCCGCAGTCTCCACGAGGAGCATAGAGCATGAGTATGTGCGATGGATGAAAGGAGGCTGTGATGAGCACAGGGCCACACTTGCTTTGGAGCAAATCCAGAAGAACGCTGCAATTTGATCCCCAGCCTGATGCCTTCTTGCTGAACCACACCGGGGGGTGGCACAGTGCAGCCCTGAGCTGCTGGGTCTCCTGCTTTGCTCTGAAGATTTCTGTTGCCCTCGATAATCAAACAGGTTGGGTTATTTCCAAAGGGTATGGAATTGGACTTTAAAGCATAATTAATAGAAAAATATCCCTCAAAACATTTATTAAGTCAAAAACTTGATGTTGAGTAACAATAATTCTGATTGTAAACATTTGCTCTCTTTCAGAATTCTCGGTTTCACATTGGAAGATGATAAGTACATGCTTCAAAAACTATTCTGTACTTAGTATTCTTAGCCATGGTTTTTGGCTTCTGACATTTGGAAGTAAAGTTGAAAGTTGCTGATGAAAATTTCAGTTATTGCCCTCTAACTTTTGACAGCATTTTCCATAGACCCTGCTATGCCCAAACTATTTTCTACAGAGCCCATTCTTTGAAATTCAGTCACTTTTGCTTTTTCCTCATAAACATGTATGAGTCTATGTCTGGCTTTTGGTAAAATAAGAATAAGGCCTATTCCCAGCTTAAATCTTCCT
The DNA here is from genome assembly GCF_037038585.1 of Patagioenas fasciata. Taxonomy (NCBI): domain Eukaryota; kingdom Metazoa; phylum Chordata; class Aves; order Columbiformes; family Columbidae; genus Patagioenas; species Patagioenas fasciata. The sequence goes on along the minus strand of NC_092529.1, from coordinate 21,187,883 downwards.
AACATCCACATTTCTTGCTAAGCCTCTACTGCTGCTGAATTTAATCTACTGTGAATTATCAGAATTCAGCTCCTAGTTTAAAGTATGTCTGACCTCTGGATGTGCTGTTTTCTTTATTATTGTTTTTGTGTGTTTGTTCGTGGACATTTTATTGTCCAAATATTCTTCATGACTGGATCAGGATCTCTCAGCTTGTAAGCAATGGTTGCTGGTAACTGAGAGGTCTGAATAGCTTATTACTTTGACATTAAATGAAATGTCATTTTAATCCTTATTATTTTCCTCATTATGCATTTTTCATCTTCCTGGAAAATACTGGAGCTGTTAGCAGTTTTGGAAATGGGTTGAAAGTTTGTATTCTTGCATTGTCCTTTCTCTAACCTCTGCCGAACTGCTGTTTTGTAACTTTTAACAAGTGCAGTAAGTGACAAATGGTATCCCTCGAGGTTTATTCATTCCTATTCTCATATACCACCATTTAACTTGATTGATTTCAGCACAGTCTCCGGCTCCTGGAAATGCTCCCCAGCCGATTCTTCGAGGGAAACAGCCACCCCGTAGGAATTTTTTAGGTCCAGAGCTCACAAGATCAGCCCTGTCACCAGGGTTTCGGGTACTGGTTAAGCAGGTGTTTGTTCAAGGTGGGGACCTGCTCTGGGAGTAAAATGCAAACCGTGAGGTGGCTGTGGCCACGCAGCTTTGTGCTCAACCTGGTTTCTGTGTCTGTCCCTGCCTTGTCCTTGCTTGGTGAGTGCAGATGGCCCCTCTTGCAGCCCCCTTCTCAGATGCCTCCTTACTCCATAGAGAACCATCCCTTTGAAGACGATTTCTATTGATGCAGCTGTGGTAACAGAAAGAATAGAGATTAATAGAGTGGGAACTTGATATTCTGTGGAAAGGTGTAGAGTGGGTCTCTTAATATGGCCGTTTCCCATCAAGGCCAGACCCTGTCAGGCTCCCAGACTCACAATGTCTCCCACATTCCTGCAGGAGGTCTGCCCTTTCTGCCATTCCCCCATTTCCCAAGAAGCAGCGCAGGTCCCAGTGCAGCCTCTGGTTAAGACAATGGTGGTAAAATTACCTGCAGGATGCATCAAAAAGAGTTGAGTTTGATAACAACTTTTTTGTAGCTGTAAGGTCCTGGACCATAATAATACAATGTTTTATGGACACTGCTTACACCGCTTGTATGGCTGTAGGATAGGAACGGTGCTTTTTTTAAGAGAGGAGAGCCTTGGGCTTCTGTCTGTTTATGGGCTGATGTGCTGGTTTGAAAACGAGCACTTGTATCTTCAATGGGATACAGTAAGCAAATGTGAGTTTTCTAACTGAGGGCTATATTGTTCAATACACTCTCTATGACTTATTTTCCTGCCACCCTTCACCCCCGCTGTTTGCAGTAGATCTGCAGTCGCCCTGGGTGCTCCCGGGGGAAGATGTGGAGGGAGCTCCTGGAGGGGCGATGTTTGCTTTGGAAGAAACATACATTTTCAAAACAAGTTTCCCTCACAGATTCTAAGACTTCTAAATAATTATTTTCTTTAAGATGGATTTTCCCACCCCCGCGTAGCATTCCTGCTTGAATTTATTTTCTGTAAAAGAGAGACATTTCAGTTCTAAGAATATCACCTTGGAAATTGGCTCATTCGCAGTTAGGGCTAAAGAGATTATTTTGGCTTTCAGTCCTTCATTCTGGGAAGAATTTCTCTCCTCCATGGAGATGGAGCCCTGTGCCTTCTACACTATTTCATTTACTTTTGCACAAGCAGCTGTGGCTCATTGTACCACTGCCATGAGTTCACTACCCAGCTCTGAAGGGAAGTCTGTAGCTTTTGCGACCCATCCAGCCCAACCTTTGGAGCTTGGATTTGAGGTGCACATCCTAGCAGGAGGCTCATGCATCTCCAAACAGCTTTTCAGCCCTTACTCTCTTTGCAGTAGCCACAATTTCCCTGGTGTACCATGGGTCTGAGCGCAGGAAATCTGCCAGCAGCACAACCGTCTCCCCTGCTCCCTGCCTTTCCAAACACAAATACTTTTCTTTCGGCACCGAGAGAGGTATGAAACCTGAAAACCATTTCTAGAAGTTGTCTCATCAGATAACCAAATTGCAGTGAGGTCTTTTTAATGCAAGCTGAAAAACACTTTGAAAATAGTTTACTAGGCATTACCATAACCGTTATCTCTGAACGCAGCAGTTGGTGTGGAGACTGGTGGTGAGAACGTGCCAAAAAGTGACCATCCTTCACCATTTCTCACCCTGTGTTCCTGATGGGCGGTGGACTCTGGGCAATCCATGGACTTGAGGGAGGTGTAAGACTGTTAGGATGTTCCAAAGCTATGGAAAAGTGTGCAGAAGAGCAATGCCCTTCCATGCCCTCCTAAGATTATGTGATGTAAAATACATATATATAATCTCATTATGTATAGAACGGTGTTGAATTAATGCGAGCTGTGACCACCATTCTGATGCTCATTCTTTAAAAGAAGTTCAGAGAGCAATTAAAAAAAATAATCTGTGCCTTAAAAAATTCACTTACCCTGTTTGTAGACTGCATCCGATTTCACTGCAGAGAATAGAAAGTCAGCAAAGTTTGCATTGGAAATAAAATCCAGGTCTTTTAACTACAAGTGTGTTTAATAATTGAAACAGCTTAAAGGAAGAAGTGGCAGATTTGCCACCAGTGGGGTGTTTAAATCAATGGGAGATGTCTCCTAAAGACTCAAAAAGTGAAATTCCAGTTGTTGTTCTGCTGTTAGAGAGAAAACTAGAAAAGAAGAAAAGTATCTCTTTTGTCCTTAAGCCCCTGTAAGGCCTATAAACATCTGCTTTCTTCATCTGCAGAAGTTTGCAGGATGCAAAAAACTTCAAATAATATCCTCACAATTGTAAAACATTGTGGTTCTGTGCGAAACACAAAGATTTCGGAGTTTCTAAAGCATTTTCTGTAGCTCTTTGCATCTTCCTTATGTATATTTTCCCCTTACATTAAATTGTTTTTATAACTCAGTCTTTTATATTGTTCTTTTGTGCCCTTTCTACACTGTAATCATTTCTTCATCATAATTCTCTCGCTGCTACGTGATGTTTCACTACTCGTGTGTTTGTCTTTGATTTGGCTGTTAGTATTGTTTTAACTCTTCGCTTTCTGTTCTTGCCAGTACTTTTCAGCAAATATATAAAAAGAGAAGAGACTGCATTTTCTCAAATACCAAGAAAGATCTGTTGTTATGTACTGAATGAGATTCGTTGTTACACAATGAATGAATTGCAGTTGCACTTGGAGCTGTAAAGAATAACTGAGCTCAGCTGCACAGTGTAGCTTGGTTTAACTTGGTCACTTCTTCCCGAGATAGCCCCGTTCAGCTGACTGAAGAGCTCTGCTTCCTCAGAAGTAGAAAGGGAATTACTTGGGTCAGTGTAGACAAGGCTGATGACAGCACACTAGCAGCAGGGCTTTGACTTTGCATTCCAGAATTCACTTGGTGAAAAGCATTCAGTAAAATATGATGCTATCTGAAGCTTATTCCTTGGAAAAGCCATTGAAGTGGTAGATTTCCAGCCGCATGACTTGATCTGTGAGTTCCAGCTGGGCTAACCCCCTCTTATTCCTGAGAAAGTTTCTGAGAAGCTCAATTTGGCTGAATTTTCTGGTCATAGGAGAGTTTGTGGTGGGAAGCAGCCTTCCCAGCGGGCGCTGGGTACCGGGACAGGATCCGCAGCCGGGGAGCACTCGCTGCAGGTGCTGGGCAGACCTTAGAGTGGCTGGGATCAGCAATTCCCCTGCAGGTAGTCACAGGCTTTCATCAAGCCTCTTGCTGATCACACTGATGGTTAGCAGCTGTCCAACTATTACCGATTTTACAGCCACAGTGTGCATTAAGTAGCCTGCATGGATCCAGGCATATTCCTTCCCTATTTGTCTCCCCAGAACAGTCTCATTGGTTTCTACTCCAGTAGAAAGAGGAGGGCAAGAGGGAGTCTATCACTGCCAGACTTGTCCTCAGCTTTGTGCTTCCCTCCTCCCTTGTTTGGAAGAGGATTCCACCATTCTGTCACGCAGATTTAGTTGTCTGCTAATGTCTGTTGCTGAGGATTCCCAACAGCGTGTGCGATTTGCACAGGCCGGGCACAACAATAATGCAGAATCAAACCTGTCTGAACTGCAGCCAGGGAATGCAAAGCCATATCGTGCAAAGTGCGGGGACTGCTCAAGATGTAGTTGAATTCCTAGAGGATAAATCAAACAACAGTATCAGATATTATTAACATATGCATTTCTGAAAGCCTGCTCACCACATGTCTTTTTTGGTAGATTTGCTTGCTCAGAAAACTTCTGAAATTCCAGTTGCAATTGTGACAGACAAACTCTCTGTCCTGAAGAGCAACCCCCAAACCACTGCTGTATCAGCTTCACACTAATTGCTTTACTGATGCTCACTTAGGCTAATGAATACTGAATATTGCAGAGCATTCCTCTTGTGCTCAGAGGATGAGTTTGAAAACTGTGCTTTGCAAGCCAAGTACAGCATCTGCCTGCCTTACCTGCAGGAACAGGGCACCAGATGCACTCAGGTGAGGTCAGGAGGTACCTGGGGCTTCCCATGTCCTGGGAAGGCATAGGAGGCAGCAGTGGGAGGATTTTAGACACTCTAAACCATAGCACAGCAACTAGTGACATTGCACCCCATTGGAAACATAGCCTAGAAAAGGCAGTGCCCAGGTCATGAAAAAAGTAGAATAGATGGGACTCCCCCAAAGCTCTCAGCAGCTTTGTGACCAGGGAGCCAATAACAGAACAAATGGTCTCTGATACCAAGAACCATTTTATCTGCTAATTATCAGCTGCTTATTTGTCAGCTGTGTTCAGGGGAGGGCAGATCACACCCAGTTCACCTGTGCCCAATAACTTATTGTTACAAACAGACTTGTGCTCAGCTGCTGCTGGGTTGGGGGCTGATTTTAGGCTACCAGCCATTTCATTTAGTTGCTTGAAAGGAGACACAAGCTTTTCTAACAGTATGGGTCATTCCTGTTCAAATAGCACCTCTGTGTCTTGCTAGTTCTTTTTTAACCCTTGCATTGCAGGATTTGCTTTTTTTTGGAGTGTTTTTTGCCAGTTTGCTTTTCTAGGGCTTGGTCTTTATATATGGAAGAGCTGCCTAGAGGTGCTGGTTTATATCTAGTTGTGCTCTCAGTCTCTTCAGGTGGTGAGTATTGCTGAGCTTTATTCTTACTATTACAGGGAATTAGTGTAAGCTTTGAGCTGTTGCTTTTGCTTGGGAAACACAGAATACCATGTTGCTTTTGCTAGTAATAAGCCCACTTCAGTTTTCCTCTGTAATCCCATTATCTTCTTGCAGCTCTTCTCTGTGTACAGAGACTGCATGTTCCTTACTGCAGTAGGTGACCTCGGACCGGCGTGTCTGCTTCTGCTGATGTACCTTGCTTTGCTTCCTTAGTGTGAATTATCTTGGAATAATGGGTCTGACAGTTGCTTGGCAGTGGAAGTGCCTGTTGCTGCAGGACTTGTGGAAACTCTGACAGCATGAGAGCTGGAGCGTGCACCCCAGTGCAGACAAGTGAGCCAACTATTACTGAATTTCTTCCTGTAAGTGAAATGTAGGAATGCTCTGTGCATTGCATTGTTCTGGCCATTTATTATCGCCGCAGAAGTATGTCCTGGCTTTGTCCATCTCTCTCTAGCTTTATTCTTTCCAAGCCTTCATTCCCAGAGAGGCTTCTGAAAGTGCTGGATGTTAGAGACACAGTTCAAGCTGTATATCCCAGAGATTTGCTTCTTGCTCAGCATACAAAGGTCACAGTAGTTCCGAGCACTTCTGAACAACCTAATCAAAGTATTCATGAGCCTGTATGGAAAACATTTTGCATTTAATTGATAGGCAGGTTCTGGCAGTCACACTTGGCTCTAATTGTTATTTCTTTAGTAAGTTAATTTTCATTGTTCAAAAAAATGATTCTGAATTTCAAGTTTCTGGAATTTTTTGTTTGCAGCAATTTTCTTCAAATACATATAGTCCCAGCTGCATTTGTCTCTCTTTAGCTCAGTTACAGAAACTCATAAACATCCCTGAAAGTGAGGACTTAGGCGCAAATACAGCAGAGCAGCATGGAGAGATGGCTCAGGCTAACAGAGGGTCCTACTGTATAGTCACAGCTAATGTAGCAGAACAGGTCAAATTAGGCCTCCATCTCTCCTGTGTTTAAATACAACTTGCAATATTTCCCCACCATTTTTAGGCATTATTAGCACTCGCTGTATAAAGTATTAAACAGGCGCTCTCCATTTATCCACATTAACAATTCAGTGCAAACTCCTGCTTTCCCATTAATATCTACTAACCTCATTCAGTGATAAAACTTGATTTAGTCTCCAAATTACCTCAGCACAAAATTTCTTGGAGCAGCACTGCCTAATAGTTCAGGGCTACGTGAGCTGTTATGATAGCCAAATAACAACAGTGGCAGCATCTTTTTTTGAGGCTCGGTGGAAAAAAGAATCAATCCAACGCATAAAGAGAGACACAAATAAATTGCTAAACAGTGTAATCCAATGATACCATACATCTCAGAAATGAGTGCCTTAAAAATCAATAAAAATTGAAATTGAAAAGGGAAGAATTGTTGTCCAGATGCAGGTATGTTGAAGGAGTTTGGGTGAAGGTGCCAGCCAGCTGAGTGCCAAACTCTGGGCTGGGGATGGAAAAGGAGGCTTGGGGGGAGACCTTATTGCTGTCTACAGCTACCTAAAAGGAGGCTGTAGCATGGCGGGTATTGGTCTCTTCTCCCAAGGAACAAGTGATAGTACAAGAGGAAAAGGCCTCAAGTTGCACCAGGGGAGGTTTAGTCTGGATATTAGGAAGAAATTCTTCATGGAAAGGGTTGTCAGACACTGGAACAGGCTGCCCAGGGCAGTGGTGAAGTCACCATACCTGGAGGGGTTTACAAGGCATTTGGATGAGGTTCTTAGGGACACGGGTTAGTACTAAAGTTGGGTTATGGTTGGATGCAATGATCCTGAGGGTCTCTTCCAACCAAATTGATTCTATGGTTCTAAGGGAGGTTGGCTCCGGGTGAGGGGGAGCACGCAGGGCAGACCGCAGCAAGGAAACATGGTGCTGCCTGCGCTAGTGGGGGCTGTGTGCAGAACAGGAGAGGGAGTCGTGTTCTCTGGGATCTGAGGGGCTGCTGCACCATTGCTTTTCGATCTCACCAGCTTTCCTCCGTTCGGAGGCAGAGGTGGGAGCAGAGCAGGCTGTTCAGTGTCTGGGCTTTGCTTGAGTGGGAGGGTAGGATATTGGTTTTGGGGCATCTATAGCTGCACAAATTCATGCTGCTGTGCCTGGGCTGTGTTTGTAGTGTTGTGGATCCCTGGCCTTCAGAAATGTTGTGTTGGACACCACATCGTAGTGCCTGTGCTGAGTTCACGTGGGACGCTATGGCTTGGTGTGTGCAGATTGTGCTGGGGGTCGCTGCTCCGCGGGTCTGTTGTGAAACAGCTGGCTTGCCTGCCTTGCACAAAGCACTGACCCATCTCCCCAAGGACAGGTTTGAAGTTAATATAAAGTAGATTTTGTTGCTTTGTTTTTCTCCCTTGATTATTCTTCCCTTGACTTTCTTGTGGGCCGGTGGGTGTAGGTTTTGGTGCTAAGACTTCTGAGTGGTGGGTATTCAGGGACCCACAAGTCTTCTTTAATTTTTGTTCTGGTTTTGCATTTAAAAAAAAAATGCCATTAAAATCCCAGTCTTCCTACAGAGCATGGGCAGCCTCAAGCTGTGCTGCCTGCGAGCTCAGATCTGTTTTTTACCCTGCGTGCTTTCCTTATTGCTCCCTTTGGAGTCTGCTGGCAGCAGATCAAGCATGGCTTGTCCTTCTTGGTTTGCAGCAGCCTGCTGTCTCCAAAGGTTTGTGAGAGCAGCAGGGCCATTGCTGCACTCTGGTAGCAGTTCCTCTGTGTGGGCTGTTAGTGCTGTGTGCATTTTAAAACAAACACACACAGAAAAAGGCAGAAATAAGTAGAGAAAGAAGGACAAGGTGGACACCTGCCAGTCACCTGGCAAGGGAAGGAAGAACTAAATAATCCAGAGAGCAACTTGGACAGTCTGAGCGCAGCGATCCTGCTGAATTGAGTCTGCTGTCTCCCAAATGGTATAATTTAAAATCATTTGCTGCAGTTTTAGGCAAGAATTATTAAATGAATATTAATCAGTCATTAAATTCTGTGAAACTGCTTCTTCATTCTGGGCTGAATAAGGCCATTTGGCTGCAGTGTATTCAGCATGTTAATGTCTCGGTGAGAGGGTTTCTTCCCCGCCAGCACCACGCAACGCCCTCAGCCCTGGCAGCGATGGTCGTTCAGACCAAACAGGTGCCTTTAGGGCACAAGCAAGGAATGAGTGCAGTTTGATGAAATACCAGCCCAGCCTTGACTCGGAGTCCTTCCCTGCCTTAACTGAAACCCAATCCTTTCCCTTTCCAGTTAGGAAAGATTAGGTTGAAATGCTTTCCTTCTTCCCTTTCCATACACACCGGGTCAATGTTCATCTTGCCTTGCTCCTGATGCCTTCAGCTCCCAATCTTGATTCCTATGGCAGGAAAAAACCTTATCCAGCTCCCAAGTAATGCAGAAGCTGAAATATTGAGGGGAAACTGCAGACGTCTTACTGCTGGGTGTATTTTTGCTGCCAAGACACCGAAGACTTTGCTCATGAAGGAGCAGATTTTAATGGTTGTTTGGAAAATAATCCCTTTAGAAGATGATCTCTTTGCTTGCCCTATACCATGTGTATTTGTGCCGTCTAGCACCACGTCTGCCCTCTCCAGATGTAGGAGGCAACAGGTTGCTTGTGAAGGTCACTGGGTGGGCAGTACTGGCTGTGGCCCAATGCTTGTCCATGTCCCTGTGGGGACCGACTGCCCACCCAAAGTTCTCTGAATTCTCCTCTTGCAAGTTCTGATCTTTTTTCTGGCCTTGGAGAAACATTAGAGGCCTGAGCTGTTCCGAGGACGGTGTTGGTTGACCAGTGTCAACTCAACAAACTTCATCAGCTTTCTAGAGCTGCAGCAGTAAGAAAGGAAACTCTGGATGAATTCTTCCAACCTTCTTTCCCTCTCCAGGATTTGACAGTTTCAGGTAAGCGGCAAGTGCTGGTGAAATTCCAGTGTGTGTATATAGTGAAATCCTGGAACAGGTGCCTAGCCCTGTGTTTGGACCACGTGCCAGCAACAATCATCACTGAATAAACGTAAGAAGGAAGAAACATTTTATTGGTGTGTGCTGGGTTTTTTGTTTGTTTGTTTGGGGATGTTTGTTTGTTTTCCTTCCCTGTCCTTTCTTTCTTTTATTTAGGAGGATGACTGTTTAATAACAAACAGGAGAAGGAACAAGGCTCAGACCTTTCTGGTGTATGCTGAAGGTATATGTGTGCACATGAATTTTATCTAAGGATAGAGTCTAATATTCCTGGAGAGGGTGTTTTGCATGGAGAACCATTACCCTCATAATAGTTCTGCAAGTTATAAAAGGTAGAGTGCTTGTAATAGTTTTTTTAAACTAAAGAAGTCTCTTTTATGTATGTTTCACTGAGAAGGCTTTTTCTTTCCTTATCAGCTCTTCTTTTTAATGATACATAGAGGGAATAAACCAGAAGGAAACCACTAAGCCTATGCAGGAAAAAAAATTAACACATGCTCTTGCTCTCAGGTCTAAAATATAATGAATCATTAAACCTTGAAGTCACATTGACATTACCAAATGGGTTTGAAATCAGCTTGGGCCTGAGAAGCTATAGAAAACTTGCCAAGTGACTAAAACAGATACTGATGGTGATATAAGAAATTGGAAACATCTATTAAACAGACACAACTTTCCATTTCCTAAAAGTTATTAGCTGGAGTAGTGCAGCACTTCCCCTGGTGCACATGTGCTGCGGGGGGATGGCCACAGGCAAAATCGAGTTAACTGCAAACATCACAATCAATAAAAAGCTCTGTGTTTTCCATTTACTTCTGGTTTTTAGGGGTTTATTTTGTTGCAGCAGCAGAAGGCATCAGTTCAATATCAATTCACCTTCTGGGTGGGGAGTGGGATACAGATATCGGCTTTTAGTGCGTGATGAAGTTTGTGACAACACTAAGCTTATGAAAATTTAGACCAAGTGCTGTTAGGTACAACATGGGGCACCGGCTCATCCTGCGTTCAGTAAAAAGGCGGAGTGGAGATCTGTTTTGATATCATGCTTTTCTAGCCAGGAACAAGGAAGGGGTTGTTTTCCTTTTAATCCTTTCTCTTGTCAAATTGCTGAATACCAGCTTTTCTTACTTAGTGACTGAATGAAAGCTTGGCCTCTGATACAGGGGTGTCTTATTCATTGAAGGGGTGCTTTGAGTCGAGGGAGAAATGTCAGATATGTGAGGAATTTTGTGTAGATGAGGTGGAGCCGTTACCTGTCTTGAGTATCTCCGTGCTCTGGTGTGGTTCACACCTGGTGTTTGGTGCTGTTCAGTGCTTTGTGTGTGGTTCTCAGTGGCACTTCAGCTTTGGTAGCATCCAGCTGCCAGGCTCTAGAGAAACCTCAGTGTCTGTGGTGTGCTTGTTGTGCACTGTGGTGTGGTCTTAGCAAAAACAGAAGCAGAAGTGCTTCGTGCGGGTGATGCGTTTGCAGGAGATTCTGTGCGTCACGAAGTCAGCAATGCAGAGCCAAGCTGGGGCTGGATCTGGTAGGGGACATCATTGATATTTTTAATGCTCAGACCTCCTGCGATGGGTCTACCCAGGTGTGGGCACGTTAAATGTACAATTCCACTGACTGCAGCTCTTGTGGCCTTCTTATGACGGCCAACAGCCCTGCAAGTGAGATAGTCTATTCTGACCTTCTCTTTTCGGAAGCTGATTGCCAGTTTAGTTGTCCTTTTCTGCCCATTTGATGTGGTAATGTGAGAAATGAGAACTGACAGTGCATTTTAAGTGCAAGCCCTGACAGAAATTGGGTATCTACGCATCTTTGTGGAATAGTTCCAGCTCAAAGCAGGCAGACGAGCGCTTCTGTAACACTGACCTGGCTCTCGGGCTCTGCTTTTTGGAAGAAAATATACTGCACCAGAAAGTTAAGTCAGCAAAGCTTCTTATGACTCAAATCCTAAAGGGAAAACCTGAGGCAAATGATTGCTGGGAAAAGAGGTTCATCAAAGGTAGAGAAATACAATATTCTCTGTCTCTTTCTCTGTAAGAAAACCTATGTAAAATATAACAGAGGAAACATTTTGCTGATTCTAATCCCTGGGCAGTGGAGCGTTGGCTGCCTGATGGCAGCTCCTGCTGTGCTGGAAGGGTATTCCCCCGAGTAAGGCAGTAAGTGATCCCTTTTCAAAGTAGACTGCTGGCCAACCACATCCTGCTGGATCCTGGACTCCAGGTGCTGAACTGTGTTAAAAGGTATTAAAAATACATGAAATACTCTCCTTCATGCTATTTTTCTCCACTTAAGTGACTACAATGGCTGTTTCAGAGAGCCAATGTGGTTACGAATGCACTGAGCAGTGGGAGAGGATAAATATGTCCATTTTCTGTTTTTTCTTTTGGAGTTTAAAATTAACACCAACTGCAAAATGGATTAACTAGGAAAACATTTGAGAAATAACCTTGTGACTTAGGAGCACAAGGTGTAATCTGATTTTTAGAAAGCTTTTTTTTTGCTGAAAGGCCTTTGCCGAAGACTGCTAAAACTTCTTTCCACTGATCCAGATGAGGTTTCACTTGTTTTCTTCCCTGATGTCTACTGGCCACTATTCCAATAATCAATCATTGTTTTCTTTCTTTGTCACTAAGACAATACCAGGCATGATATTGTCCTGCTGGTTGGTTACATCCTGTTTCAGTAGTTTAAGCACCATGTGGTGTGCTTGTCCTAACTGTTTTGTGCTTGTCAGGAAACTCAGCTGATGGCATTTTTCCCATCTGGTCCAAGCTGGGACTTCAGGCTTCTCTTCCCATCCGTGTTGCTGTGCTAGAGGACAGAAACAGGTGAAGTGACAGGCATATTCACTTTGGGGTAAATTTGAAGACACTAAAATAGTTTTCTGGAAAAACTCCACTCTTTTGAACTAAAAATCAGGTGTTTTCCTTTAGGAGAGTAGATATCATTTTGACACCTCCTAAGATATTTTCCTTTTTAATGAAATGGTGTTGCTCACAGAACTTGGACCTTTGTTATGGGTAACTTTTCCTTTTAAAAATACCACAGGTTTGTATTTGCGCAGTACTTTGTACTGACCACTGTGTTTTGTGGGGACCATTCCTTGCACTCTTCTCACCTTTGGTTATGCTTGTACTAGAAACACAGGAGGGTGAAGGACAGAAGCATTTAGCAGGTTTTTCCTTATAATTTTGCAAGATTTATTGATTTCATACAAAACTAGACTTTGATCATTATCTTTCTAAAGCAATTGAATTTCCTTTATTCCATCTTGGGAATATAGTTTAACTTTACTTGCAGTTCTCATATCATACACTTCTGGTGCATGCTTTCAAGTTTCAAAGTTTGATTTATTGTAATTTATTACCTGGAAGGTATTCTTAAATTACTGCTTCGATAATATAATCTGCTAAAAACTCTGAGGTTTTATCGCATCACACTTGTGTTTGACAGCAAATTGATCTGACAGTATTATTCCATGTTTTTGACAAGCTTATTTGAAATCCTTAAATTCCAGTTCCCTCTTTGGTTCATTACCGTAACATCACTGGCATAGCCTTGTGATCAATTATCCACTTAGGAAGACCCAAATGTCTGCCAGTTAGGTTTCCAGAGAGGTATTCACTTCAGAATCTGTTAAATATGTTCCTTTTATCCCCCTTATAAAGGATGTCACCCCATCCTGTCCTCACTGGAGAGTTTCACACTGATGCCATGATGTTCTTTTGCTCGGACTTACCTTCCAGGCAGGCGTGGTGGTGGTGGGAACCTTGCAAGGGGTAGAGACGCGTCTCCTCCTGCCAAGAACATTACGTTTCTTTATGGAAACTGAAAAAAGGGGCAAACCACACGACACAGCTATGGCTTCTGCAAGGTCTGGGCTGTCCTTTTCAGTAAAACACCTGGAGCACACGTGCGGCGTTGGATACGAGCGCTGCCCTGTTGCCATCAGCGCTTACGCCAGGCTGGAGTGCCTTGCGGAGATGCTTCTCCACGTGGATTACACGGGCAGGACTTGGTTGGCAAGGATGGGCCTGTTGTTATTAATATTTCATTTTTAGGGAATGGGAAAAATTTAAAATGTTCATAAACAGATATCCTACAAAAGGAATAACAAGCTGTTTTATCACTGCTCGGTTGTCTCAGGGGCTATATAATTATTTCGATAGCTCAACTTTTCCCCTGGTGTTTCTGCCTATGTCAATACCTTGCACGGATAGCTTGTGTAAAGGATTATGCTCTTGTTCATGATGCTCACGTTACTGCATCATTATTATACACTTTTAATGTAATAACGAAAAATCTTTGAGCCGTAGAAGAGAAAAAAACCTTGCAAAATGAGTTTGCCTTCCAGAGGAAAACATGCTGTTGGCAACATTCTTAATGTAACACCTAGAGAGTTTGATAATCACTGTGTATCTGTGATACTAGCATTCAAGTTGCTTATGGCATTTGGATCAACAACAGGGAAAAACTACCTTTTCTCAGAATAAAAGTTAAAGCTCAAGTTTTGCTTAAAAACAGTGGAGTTGGGACTCTCTTATATTGCAACATCCTTGGAGTTGGGATTTTTGAGCTTCATGTTAGCATTTTATCACCTGAAGCAGCATACCACGTTGTATTTTGAGTTATGCTACACAGATAGGTAGGGCAAATGGCCAAGTGGATTAAGAAATGGAGGAGTGAAGCCTCAAGAGGAGTGCAACCAGTGTATTATGTAAAGAGAAAGTATACTTTAATGAACATGGTTGCTTCTCTAGTCATGCAATTTTAGCATCAAGACCTAGCTCTTGGCTGGGAAATCCGATACAGATCAACTGAATGCAGAGTAAATTTGCTGTTTGAAATAAAATGAAGATTTAACACAAGAAACATGGCCAGAGTTTTTTTTACCAGATCTGCTGATATGGACATTGAAACAGGTTTTACTTTAGTTTGAAACCAAAAACCAGTTTGAATGCTAAGGACACTTCCATCAGATTTCATTCTCCAGCAGAGTCTGGCTTAAAGGTTAGTGTGAAAATAGATGTGTGCACCATATGCCTGACAACTTGGCATGATGACCTGTGACTTCAGCTTGTGTTTCTCTTTAGAAGATGACTAATGAGTCTTAGAAGACATTAAAATACAATTATGTTATGTTAGATCAGCTCTCACAACTGCTAATTTACAAAGTGGTAGGCATAATATAGTTCTCGGAATTGTTGGAGGTTTTGTTGTTGTTGTTCTGCAGTGAGTTTGTCGAACTCCTCCTGACGCAAATGTATGTGATAAGTCACCATGTGGACAGAAATGTATGCACTCCTGTATTTTACAAGGCAGATTTTGTCTTATGTTTTTACAGGCTTTTCCTAGCTCTGGTAAAGTCTCTAATGAAATTCCAGTCCTGTAGTTGACTCATTAAGCTTTCCCTCAATCCATCACTGTAAAACTGATTATCAAGATGTTGTCTTTTGGTGTTATCAATCTCGTGTGACTTTTTTGGAGATTGATGCACATTCATTCTTATGACCGGCTCAGATGATATCTGCTATTTATCTTGATCTCCTTTTATTTAGTGTTTTAACTTAGAAGGTTCTACTGCCTTTTTTTTTTTGATTGAATTTTAACGATGAGGTCTTGACTACAAGACAGACCTTCCATAGCTTTCAGACACATTTTACAAAACAGTGTCCTTGGGCTTTCATTGCTGACACATTTCCAGATTGTCTTTTTCACGTGGTCCCAGAGGGGGTTTGCTGTACCGCGGGTGTGCTGCTGCCCGTGTGGATGTGCTGCAGGAGTACAGCACGAGCTTGAAAGATTTGGGATAGGGAATTACTCTACAGCGTAAAACAATTATTTGCCAGTTTCCCAGCAGGTGCTGCAAGAGGCAAGATGGGGTGTAAAGGAGAGTAAAAGAAGCAATATGTGGTTCTTTCAGCAGTATAATCATAAATAGACCAACACGTCAGTGAAATGTCTGGTCAGTTGTGGCCAGCAAAGTCATACTCTGGTTAAGCACAAACAAAACCAAGCAAAGAAAACCGAGGAAGAAGGGAAATAAGGGAGGAAGAAGACTCAGAAGGGCGGTGGCAACCTTAGAGCCTGGTGATGGGATAGTTTAGGGCACAACTGAAGCCAGACCAGTTGGGATATGTTTTTGAGGATTATCTCTGAAAACTTTTTGAAGGGCTGGAGAGCAAAGCTTTGAAATATTGTGAGAAATTCATGGCATCAAGGGATGCAAGTGGCGGCCCCTTAGTGTCTCCTTCATCATGTATATCTGACCTATGGCATATCCCTTTCAAGTCTGTTAATTTTTAGGACCTATGCTTCTCTTATTTGAGAAGACTGTAACCAAGTCTCTGGGTTAGAGGACCTCATGACAGCTTTTTCATTGAAATAATTAAAATTTTACTTCCTTTCCCCCATTTTCTGCAGCATCCTGTCATACTTGGCATTAAAACTACCAGCAGGTGCCCAGAACATTAACAACATCTCATGGGTAGCCTTTGTCAAGGATGCTGTGTGAAGCCCAGTCCTGGGGTAAAGCTGCCAGTCTCTTTAAGGAGAAACACACTGATACAACCCTGGACTTCACGCTGGTCATCTTCTACAAGACACAGCTATTCCCGCTAGCACGAGGGCAGAGGAGCTGTGTCTATCGTGCAGCAATCTCAGGACGTGATATTTGTCTGCATTATTTAGTCTCTTGCTGGGAGTTCCCTGTTCCCCAGGGAGTCAGACTCCCCTGTATGGAGAGCTTGGGAAATGGTCACTGAGAGTTTGTGTTGCAGGGCACTGTGAGGCTTGCATCTTCACAGATGAACCCTCCTGTCATGTCAGAGCTCTTATAACGGACAGAAAATGAGGTGTGTTGAGGTCAGCATTTGACAAGCACTTGAAGTATGCACGATACCCCCATGCCAGATGGACACAGATACACACGCAGTCATTTGTAACGTGCTTTCGTGGTGCTGTGTTCTGGGCTTGGAGCTTCTGCCTGTTCCCAGCTGTACTTTAGTATCCAACAGAGACTGTAAATCAGCTGATGCATTTTAATGTAGAATAATAGATTTCTGGTGAAGAGCTTTCTTCCCTGTGCCTCTTCTGTGGAGCTGTTTGCATCTTTCCACGGTGTCTGCATGTGTGCCAGTAGTTCTGGAGATTAACCTTAATCTCTGATTGAAAGCGAAGCTAAGTAATATTAGCTTGTAAAATGGATTCTGTGAGAGATACATGTAATGATTTTTTTCAGTTTCAAAGGTAAACTGCTACTAGCAATGTTATTGGACTTTTTCTTTTTTACTTCCTTCTTAAAAGCTTTATCATTCAAAGATATGAAGTTTTAGAGAGCTTTTGGATCTAATTTGTAGATGGTACATATTTCCTGAGTGCATCCTTTCTGATAAGGAATCAGTTGTTTCTTTGAAAGTCTTTTCTCAATAAGCAGGTACAATTGATTCTCTGTGGCTACTGCCCAAGCTGAACATCTATTTCTTTTTGGGGATGAGGAAGAAGAAAACATGTAATAGAGAAGTTGGGTGCTTTGTGACATCTATTTGTTCAGCAATAGTAAGCTGCTTGAAAAGCCTCATATCTTGCCAGGTCACACAAGTGTGTAGCTGTTCTGGGTGATTCGTAAAGTTCTTAACTGTGTCGTTGGTTCTCAAAACAAGAATCATAATCTTTCTCCTACTTATTTTCTTTCACTTAATATGTGGTTGGATGTACAGCATCTGTGCCCTCTGCCATTCTCTGTCCTTGGGGATGACTCCATCAGGCCTCTCGGACAAATTCCAATTGTGCTGCAATATTTATTTCCAGAACATCAAAACTGGGCTCTACATGGCACAAACTGTCTGTCCTTGGCATCCCTCGGGGGTGGTCGGGGATGGTCGTCCCTGCAGGGCAGCTGGGGCTCCTGGTTTGCAGCACTGTGAGAGCAGGAGACAGAGTTGGTGGGTGAGAGGGTTCGCCTCAGCAGGCTGGGAGTCACTCTGCAACCGATTGTGAAGTGCAAATGCCAGTGGAAAGTTCTTTCTCGTAACTCTACTGAAGAACTAAAACTCAAGGCAATGTTTAATCCATCAAACAGGTATCAGAGAACTACTGCTTCATGTGTATGCTATACTCTGGCAGTGCCCGGCTACTGGGAAAAAGGCATCAGCTCCAGCAGAGGTTGATCTGTACATGCTGGTTGTGGAAATGGGCAGGAGGGAAATGTTGGAAGCAAAACCAGGCTGTGGGAGCGGGTGAGGGGCATCAGAAGTGGCTGTGCCAAAAGGAGGTGCAGCTGCACCCCGGGGAACGCTGGGCTCAGTGTGATCCTCGTGTGACTCCGAGGAGCGCTGGGCTCAGTGTGATCCTCGCGTGACTCCGGGGAACGCCGGACTCAGTGTGATCCTCGTGTGACTCCGGGGAACGCTGGGCTCAGTGTGATCCTCGTGTGACTCCGGGGAGCGCTGGGCTCAGTGTGATCCTCGCGTGACTCCGGGGAACGCTGGACTCAGTGTGATCCTCGCGTGACTCCGGGGAACGCTGGGCTCAGTGTGATCCTCAGGTGACTCCGGGGAGCGCTGGGCTCAGTGTGATCCTCGTGTGACTCCGGGGAGCGCTGGGCTCAGTGTGATCCTCGCGTGACTCCGGGGAGCGCTGGGCTCAGTGTGATCCTCGCGTGACTCCGGGGAACGCTGGGCTCAGTGTGATCCTCGCGTGACTCTGAGGAACGCCGGGCTCAGTGTGATCCTCGTGTGACTCCGAGGAACGCCGGGCTCAGTGTGATCCTCGCGTGACTCCGGGGAACGCCGGGCTCAGTGTGATCCTCGCGTGACTCCGGGGAACGCTGGGCTCAGTGTGATCCTCGCGTGACTCCGGGGAACGCTGGGCTCAGTGTGATCCTCGCGTGACTCCGGGGAACGCTGGACTCAGTGTGATCCTCGCGTGACTCCGGGGAGCGCCGGGCTCAGTGTGATCCTCGTGTGACTCCGGGGAACGCTGGGCTCAGTGTGATCCTCGTGTGACTCCGAGGAACGCCGGGCTCAGTGTGATCCTCGCGTGACTCCGGGGAATGCCGGGCTCAGTGTGATCCTCGCGTGACTCCGGGGAACGCTGGGCTCAGTGTGATCCTCGCGTGACTCCGGGGAGCGCCGGGCTCAGTGTGATCCTCGTGTGACTCCGGGGAACGCCGGGCTCAGTGTGATCCTCGTGTGACTCCGGGGAACGCCGGGCTCAGTGTGATCCTCGCGTGACTCCGGGGAACGCTGGGCTCAGTGTGATCCTCGCGTGACTCCGGGGAACGCTGGGCTCAGTGTGATCCTCGCGTGACTCCGGGGAACGCTGGGCTCAGTGTGATCCTCGCGTGACTCCGGGGAACGCTGGACTCAGTGTGATCCTCGCGTGACTCCGGGGAGCGCCGGGCTCAGTGTGATCCTCGTGTGACTCCGGGGAACGCCGGGCTCAGTGTGATCCTCGTGTGACTCCGGGGAACGCCGGGCTCAGTGTGATCCTCGCGTGACTCCGGGGAACGCCGGGCTCAGTGTGATCCTCGTGTGACTCCGGGGAGCGCCGGGCTCAGTGTGATCCTCGCGTGACTCCGGGGAACGCCGGACTCAGTGTGATCCTCGTGTGACTCCGGGGAACGCTGGGCTCAGTGTGATCCTCGCGTGACTCCGGGGAGCGCCGGGCTCAGTGTGATCCTCGCGTGACTCCGGGGAGCGCCGGGCTCAGTGTGATCCTCGCGTGACTCCGGGGAACGCCGGGCTCAGTGTGATCCTCGCGTGACTCCGGGGAACGCTGGGCTCAGTGTGATCCTCGTGTGACTCAGAGGAACGCCGGGCTCAGTGTGATCCTCGCGTGACTCCGGGGAGCGCCGGGCTCAGTGTGATCCTCGTGTGACTCCGGGGAGCGCCGGGCTCAGTGTGATCCTCGCGTGACTCCGGGGAGCGCCGGGCTCAGTGTGATCCTCGCGTGACTCCGGGGAGCGCCGGGCTCAGTGTGATCCTCGCGTGACTCCGGGGAGCGCCGGGCTCAGTGTGATCCTCGCGTGACTCCGGGGAGCGCCGGGCTCAGTGTGATCCTCGCGTGACTCCGGGGAGCGCCGGGCTCAGTGTGATCCTCGCGTGACTCCGGGGAGCGCCGGGCTCAGTGTGATCCTCGCGTGACTCCGGGGAACGCCGGGCTCAGTGTGATCCTCAGGTGACTCCGAGGAGCGCCGGACTCAGTGTGATCCTCGCGTGACTCCGGGGAACGCCGGGCTCAGTGTGATCCTCGTGTGACTCCGGGGAACGCAGGGCTCAGTGTGATCCTCGCGTGACTCCGAGGAGCGCTGGGCTCAGTGTGATCCTCGTGTGACTCCGGGGAACGCCGGGCTCAGTGTGATCCTCGCGTGACTCCGAGGAGCACCGGGCTCAGTGTGATCCTCGTGTGACTCCGGGGAGCACCGGGCTCAGTGTGATCCTCGTGTGACTCCGGGGAGCGCCGGGCTCAGTGTGATCCTCGTGTGACTCCGAGGAACGCCGGGCTCAGTGTGATCCTCGTGTGACTCCGAGGAACGCCGGGCTCAGCGTTACACTTGTGTGTGCTGCACCATGTGGCAGCGCCAGTGGGCTAGGGAGGCGATGACATCTCAAGGGGACTGTCCCCTTCTGCCAGCTGCATGTTACCAAAGTGCTAAACTGGAGTATTTGCAGCTTTCAGTGTGCATGAAAGGCCCTACCAAAATGTCCTGGCAGCAGGATTATTGCTGCCTAGTGGGGAGCTTTTTCTCCTTGGAGGCTGTTGGCAGTGCCTGGTTGTAAGAGGCAGCTCAGCCATAAAGCTGCTGGAGTAATTTGAGGAAAACTATTTTTATTAGCCTCATACAGGCCCTGTGGTACAGGTGAATGCTTTTGGTGGCTGGAATTGGCAGAGACCATGCTGTGCTTTGCCCATTTTAGTACCCAGTGCTGGTGTCTCTGGGATGGTGCAGTTTTGCAGGCAGCTGTGGCTCAGACTGCAGTGCCTGCTGCTACGATGCCATTATCCTCTTGCGAGACATGGAGAGCAGAGTGCTTTTTTCAGAAGGTAGGTGAGTGTTTCCCTGTGGCTTGCAGCAATATTCAGAACATGAGGAAATTCCACCTCTAACTTTTGCACCCAGTCTGGCATCTGTATCTTTAAACTTTCTCTCCTTGTTGTTGTCTATTTCCAAATGCCTTAAAGTCATTGGAAGCATCCTTTAGGGCCTCTTTCTATAGCTTGTCCTTATAAAGATCTCCCATAAATTTTTGTGTCAGTTCAGTGGAAGCCAAGAACATGGCCTTTCCTTAGCCATGTGCTGCATTTTGCCTTTTTATGTGCCTTCTGCAGTTCAGCTTCTTGGCCAACATGTGATTTCTTTGGCTTTCTAGTTATTTAAAAGAGTGTGGTTTATGGACCTTGTGCTGCCCCATGTCAGTTAAAGTCGTGCTGAATTACCCTGGCTACTCGTACACTATTGACGACAGCCTCTGACAGCTATCCTGGAGGTACCATTTGTCAGATGTTATGGTGTTGCATCAGAAGAAAGAGCCATGCACTTGACAAGACTGTTACCTCCACCGCTTCCCCCAGCACGAATGCTTTGGAGGGGCAGAGCTCTCTGCAGCAAGGGCAGCTCCTGCCTCCTTTGGGGGATCTCTTCACCGCTGGAATAAACATTTTTAATAGCTTTTATTGTAAGTATCTTCAGCTTTCTAGGGCAAACCCACATCTTTTAAGCCCTTCGCATGATGAGTAGACTGTTTTGGTTATATTATGCCACTGTTTCCTTCCTTTCATACTTTCTTTTTTTTTCCCCCTCTTTAGCATCACTGTATCTAAAGAAATTAAAAGAGAAAATTACATCGACTGTTCAACATCGCTTACAAGCTGACAGCTTGGAAAGCCCCTTCGCCTCTGCTCACCCCAATACCTTTCACGAGCCCCTGCACCCACAGTACAGTGTTGCCTCTGCTCTGCCGAGGAGATGATCCAACCTTTGTGAACACAGTGTTCCCTGCTTCCCATTCAGTCTCTGGGTGCAGCGAGTATGCGGATTTGCTAGATTCTTATGTGCAAACTGCATTCAACTGCTCCAACTTTCCCTCGACTTGAAGTTTTGAGAGCAGTCTTGAAACTTCCCATGCGGGTCTGTTTGATCTTGGAGGAGAGAGATGGATGCTGTTCGTACAGGTTCACTTCCCCCACCGAATGGTTCATTGATCCATGCTGGAAACAGTCAGCCTTGTTGACTACAGGGAGCAGAGTACAGATGGGGAACCGTTTCCTTTTCTCTGTAAGCCGAATGGCATTGATTGCCTTAGAACCGATACATTTTCATTAAGCTCATTTTATTTTCCAGTTTTTCATTGTTCGCAGTGTTTATGGAAGGAAGAAATTAATGGCCCTTGCTAAACAGTGCAGAGAGGAACTGGGAAAGCTTCCCAGGGGTTTGGTCTGATCTTTACTTTCCTGCATTATATCTTTGGGCTTTTGCAGGGGTTGTTCTGGTAGCAAAGGCTGGGAACTGGTGTCTTTGCAGACCCTGGGCTGCTGAGCTCCCACACTCCCTCTCTGCATTGCCCTGTGCATGCTGGAGGTGGGAAAGGTCTTCAGGGAACAAAAATACATTACTTGATCCCTCTCCATACAGACACAGTGCAGACACGAACGATAAGCGTCCTGGAGGGCACAGGGATGTGTGCACTGCTAACGCAGGTGGTTTCAGAGGGGATCACAGGGAAGCGCTGCCCTTTCCTGCTCAGACGCTGTGCTTTGCAAAGCAAGGAGCTGCGAGGACTGAGTTCAGGGGGCTGCCCAGGTCTGTTCCATCCCTTACAGGGTTTGGTTCTGTCCCGAGGGTCAGGAGACTTTAAAGATGCACAGAGAGAGAAGGGGCTGGTCAGGGTCTGTCTGGGGGATGTTTAGTATTGAAGCCTGCTGATGTGCCAGGGTACTGGCTTGTTTCCCCAAAAATAAGACGGGGTCTTGTATTAATTTTTGCTCCAAAACTTATTACTTTTTTACATGTATAGCTGCCTGGACACTACTTAAATTGACTATTTTTTAAATGAACTGTAACTAGGGCTTATTTTTGGAGTAGAGCTTATAGTTCAAGTCTCCTGAAAAATCATGCTAGGGCTTATTTTTGGGGTAGGTCTAATTTTTGGGGAAACAAGGCAGTGTTTGTGTATGTCCAGGTCCTGTCCAAGACCCTAACTCAGGTCGGGGTCTTGTGAGGTTTAAAAACTGGGAAAAGTGAAACAAAAGCCAAACAAGCCAACTCCTGTGTCCGTGGGCCGGGAAGGGGAGGTCTGCCTGGCCACTGTGCTCAGGGGTGACTGCTGCAGGTGAGGGGAGGCCCTGCTCCTGCACCACAGCAATCCCTGCCTGTTTCAGTATCTTTCCTATTGCACTTCGCCCACCGTTTGCCAGCGACAAGATTTCCTCAGCAGCCTTTGCCACCCCACCTCTTGCACCCAGGGGAAGCCGGTATCTCACACAGCACCCAGCCCCGGGGCTGCTGCTGCGTGGGGCTGCGGTGTCAGTGGCCGCTGCTGGGATTTAACCCTTCTGCCCTCCGGCTTTGCAGCCGAGCGGAGCCTTAAAAACAGAAAACAACACAAAGCTGTCAGAAAATGTGGTATTTGTGGTGTTGCCCTGAAGGCAGAGTGGTACTGCAGGCAGCTGGGCAGTGGCGCTTGCTTTGGAGAGAGGCTGTTTCTCTTGGAGGGGTCTGGATTTTACCGCGTACTTCTTATTCTGCTGGTTTGCTAGTCTAGATATATTTACTACGCGGTTTCTTGGCTAATTATTTCCAGCGTGGCACTGATTGAGCTGTTAATAAAGTGTGAAGGTGCCTTGCAGGCACTTTTTGAGCCTTAAAGAAATGATCTACATCTAAATTGCAAATAGTAAAATTTCCTTACCCACCAATATTAAGGTGATAGCATCTCCACTATTGTAAAATTAATCAAACTTCTCTTGGTGACAGAAATGTTAATTTAAATTTTTCGTCACAATTACAGAGAGAGTTATTGCAGCCTCTGACTTGTAATTAATTTCTCTTTCTTTTCATCACTGTGTTACAGCCCTTTGTAATAGTGATAAATGGAGTATCTACCTGACCTTTTTTTCTTATATAATACAAATTACTTTTAGATTTAAAAAAAAAAAAAATCTTCTGGTTAATCAGTGCTTTTCCATAAACAGGAAGGTAGGAGAGAATAGCTTGAGGTGTTGTTTTAAATAAATGTTGCTGCAGTTAAGATGTTAGGCAGCAAGGGACTAGAGTTGAGAGCAGCAGGGACAAAATACAACACTTGACTGTCCCTGTGTTATGTGTTGTCCCAGCGGACCCACATGTGCAGGAGACAGACAATGAGGAGAGATTTGCTGCTGCTGTGGAAGGCTTTAAAATAGGATTGGCAGAGGATGGTGGTGCATCAAACCACTGGCAGGAGTGAGACCTGAGAGAGGTTGAGGGATAATTGTCACAAGAAGAAAATTAAAGGGTCCATCAGTCAAATGTTTTAAGATATGTCAGCACAAGGAAGAAAAAGGAGGGATTTCAGGTCTATCAATGTGATAATTCAAATGCCGTAGCAGAGGCTTGGTAGAAAATGGCCTTGGCTGGAGTCCTGCTAGAAGGGCATAGAGCTTGTTGAGGGAGGACTTGGCCCATGGAGGAGAGGCTAATGGCCGGCTTGAAGTTGTGGCTTTTGCTGCGAGGCTCCTGGCGCTGGATGTTGGGGACAGGCGGTCTGCCAGAGGCAGATGGGGTGAATGAGGCGGCTGCTGATCATCTGGCAAGCCAGGTCACTGGAAGTGCAAGGTGGGATTTGGAAAGGGAAATACAGCAGGACATGATAGCCAGCAGCTTTGCAGCTGGCTGGGCAGGAACACATCTGAAGAAACAGGCACATGATGGTGGCATGGGAAGAGAGGGAAAGCAATGAAGGTGACATTTGAGAAAGGAAAGCTCATGATTTAAACCAAAGGAAATGTTCTCTAGTATTGACATGTAAGGTCTGTGGGACAGCAAGAGGGACCAGTAGTCCTGAGCCCCTGAGCTTGCCAGAGCCCTGGGAAGAAAACACCTGCCCTTTGCTCTCTGGAAATGAATGCATCATCAGACCCTACAGATTTCCAGAATTCTGCAACTATTAGGATACTGGGGCAAACTGGATGTTCACAGCTCTTGGAGCACTTTGAGAAGAGGCTGGAGCAATTTTCAGGGCCTGTTGGTAGTTATCTTCAAGAGTACAAGGAGGTCTGGGGAATCTCCAGTGTATAAGAGATGTGGGTAGCACCTGCATCTGAGAGGAAAAAGAAGAGCTGGGGAAGTCCAGACTGGCCTGTTTGAATTCACTGCTGCGGCAAATGGTCCAGTGATCTGTCCATACATACTTGGGGCACCATGGGTGTCAGGGACACATCACGTCACCTCTACCTAGTTCCTCTGTATGACAGGGTGGAAGGGAGGGTGTCAGCTTGAATGCAATGAGGCTTTTCATGCCATCTCTTATGTGAATCTCCAAAGCAATTGAAGGAGTCTCTGGGATGGGCTGCAAATGGCAAATTGTGTCCAGGGAGAAGTTATCAATGATTTGCTGTCAAACTGGGGAGGGCTTTAAGTGAGACACCTTACGGTGCCTATCAGGAGTTGGGACTGTTTGATATTGCACTTGTGACTTGGGCAGTGAAGAGTCTACATGCAGGGCCTGGAGGTGACACCAGCCTGAGAAAGGTGGCATCACCTTGGAGATGCAGTATTAAAATTGAAGGTTACAGTTGAAAAACTGAGAAATGATCAGATAACAATTCAGTTTAAAAATTTATATATATATATGTACACACAACATCTAGCTCTGAGTTTTCAGTAGCAGAGACTTCTCAGGGATCAGAAACCAAAGGGGTCAGCAACTGTAGGTTCTTGCAGAAAAACCAAACCAGCTGTCACTTGCAGACTGATAACCCCGGGTGACGTGTGGGACGGGGACGTTCCCTTTCGCTTGCCCGCCCCAGCAGCACAGGGGCTTGGGCCAAGTGTGTGGTTTGGGGGGTGCTGGGGGGGTCTGAAGGACAGCTGCACGGGAGCCTCGCAGGGCTGTGGGGCGCATGCTGTGTGGAAAGGCTGAGGAAGATGGGCTTGTTTAATTTGAAGTACTGGGAGACAGAGTGGGATATGAGGTGGGAGTTTTTTAACGCTGCACGATTGCAGCAAGAGAGAAAGTGAACTATTCCTAAAGCCCAGTGTGGCTTGGGAAAGAGGTGTTTACCATTCACAACGATTTGTTTGAGGCTTATCAAGGGGTATGGTATATTGTTCTAGTAAAATCATTTGGGTGTCATATGTCAGAAGTGGCTGTGCGTCCAGCAGAGTTGATAATATTAGCCCCCAATTACAGACTATCTTATCTGAATTACTTTGTGCCATTCAGTGATCTGTGTTACAGGGGAGAATAGAATAAATTATGAGAATACTGCCTCAGGCTGTACAATCTCATAAATCAGTAAATACAGAATTTTGTGTATGTCTTTGATAAGCATCCTCTTCTTTGGATGCTTGTTTGAAACGTGCTTCCTTTATGCTTCCCACCTGTAAAATTTGTGTGTGTGTGTTGCAGTTCTTGGGTTTAACCCAGAAGAGTCTCCTGTTGGAGGCATTTGGCCACCGACCAATTTGCCAGGCAAACCACATTTTTCACTCAAATGTGGTTAATGACCCAAACAAAATGAAATGCTTGTTAAGGGTTGATTTAAACAATGTGGTCTAATGACAATGTTCTCTCCTTTCTGCCCACTCTCACTAACAATTCCACTTTATTTCAACTAGGCAAAAAGGAAATGAGCTTTTTAAGCGAGACTCAGAAACGTGTCTATTGGCTGGAGGGAAGGGGAGCATGTTTAGCTGGAGATTTTTACTTTGAAAATTCCTGACAAAAATTAATTAGAAGAATCATGTAATTACAATAAATGTGTCTCATTGGTCCCCAATGGCTTGTTTCTAAACACAGAAGGATTATTTAGGCATTCATGACAGCAACAAAAAGTACCAAATAAATGTAATGGGTTCTTTTTATATCCAATAAAAATTACATACAGTAGCTGCGTGTTTTACTAATTTGGCAACAGGATCTTAAAAAAGCTGGATGTGGCTGTGCGGTTTTAATTTTTGCTGTGGATGCAGAGGCTGGACTTGTACTTGCAAGGGCAAAGATGCTGATGGGTGTACCACAAGATACTGGGGAAGAGAGATGTCCCAGCACCCAGAAATGTGGCTATGTCCACTGGCTGTGTCACCCACATTGCATGTTCCTCCCTTGAAGTGGGAGATTTACGTGTCCCCGAAAGGCAGAGCAAAGCTGACAAAGCACCCAAGGGGGCTGTGTGGAGAAACCAGTGCCAGCAGAGGATAAAACCCCATCACCTATGGCGGGACCAGCCTGAGCCCCCACGGGGAAGGTGCAGGTGCTGCTTGGTGTTCTACACTGACACAACAGCTCTCTGATACCTTTAAAGTGACTTTTTGAGCATGCTTTTGGGATGCCTTTGGTGCTGCCATGGAGCAGGCTTCTGCCTCCGTAGGTTCCAGGTAATGCGAGGATCCCTATTCAATCCTCTAAGCTAGGAGTTGCAGCTTGGGGCTTGCTGTAGGTGCTGCTGTGTATCTTTCGCCTTCCCACCAGTAGTGCAGGGCAGCATTTTGGGTCATGTCCAGCTCCTCTCTGCCCTCCCTGGCCGGGCACCACCGTACTTGTCTCTGCTGCTCAGAAAGTGCTTCCAGGCTGAGAAGGGCTGCAAATCACAGGGCTGTGGAGGCAGAGATGCTTCACTGCAGGGTGAAGCTGAGCTCAGTGGCTGCTGTGGGACATGGCAGCTTGGTTTTCATTGTGCCTGTGATGAACTCTCTGTTGCTGCGTGAAAATGGGTAAGTCATTTCTGGGACACTCCTGCCCCAAAGCTCAGCGAGGTGGGAGTGGTGCACATATGGAGTTGGGGAGGGGTTGGGGTTAATCCACTTCCACTTCTTCTCTCTGCTTGTTATGGGGCTTGCATCTGCAAAAATCTGAGAATTCTGATGCGATTTAGCTTCACAAATGCCTTGAGCTCAGGTCTTTTCACTTATTTTTGTTTCCCTAGGTTTCCAGCATAAGTGAAACTGGGAGGGGAAAACCTAGTTAATCTATCATACAAATTGGACTAAAGCAGTTACAAACACATAAAGTGGCCATGTGCCATCTTAATACACTTCCCACCCCTTCCTCCCTTTTTAAGTTATGTTGCTTAGAGGGCAGAGGCCTCACTGCTCCATGGCATGGAGAAGTCTGTCCTGTGATACTGCACATATATGGCATCATCAGATAAATATGTAACATCATTTTGGCTTGCATTCATCAAGTAGATGGTTGAACTAGGTGGGAAGACTTATGATCTGGAGATGCCTTTTCCTCCTTTTTTGTTTGATTTTTTTTTTTTTTTTTTCTTTTCTGTAGAAAAAGAGCCTGTGTAGCAAAGCCTGACTTTGGGATGTTGGTTAGGTGAAGCAAATCCCACTCCCTAACTGTGTTTGGATCTTAAAGGTTGTGCACAAGAGCTATTGGTGGAGACATATGAACACTGTAAATCTTTTTACTGCATGTCCCAACCATAAAGAGAAGTGATCTTCAAATGACATCATCAACACAAAGGGCACTAGGAGAAGTTCCAACTTATGACACAATAAATCATGAAGGAGTCTAGTAATGGACATTGAGCCTAGACAGTTTTTCAAAGCGAGTTCTCACACAAAATGATGTCCTGCATTGAAATGTGGACTCCAAACCTGCTTAGCTAGTACTACTTAAGCTGCGTTAGTGAGATCATTTTGGATTTCCACAGTCGACCAATCTTCCCAAATTGCTCCGTGTCTAATGTAATCCCAGATGTATTTACCATACTTCATTGTATTTATAGAGGTGACCAGGCCATGGAGACATGGCTTATTTCCAGGGACAGGAAGTCCAGGTTCTTCACTGCATTATTCTTTTTCTAAAAGCAGTGCTATGGCACCCTCAGAGTTTACTGTGAACACATTTGTCTTTGCTCAGTGACGATGCTTGATCATTACCAAAATGTATTTTGGTATTTATGATTACGGGAGTATTGACCTTAATATGGACACAGCAGTGATTGGATCACAGCCAGCCACCATTAGGAGGAGGTGTGAGAGTTACTATGCACAGCTTTTTCTGAGCAAAGAAAATGCCTTCAAGGCACGGCAGCTGTGAAGCACAGTATAGAAGAGGAATAGGTCCTTGGTTCAAGTAAGATAAACTGCCTTCTACAGACTTGTTCCTTTTACTCTCTACTGGCTCTTGTCCTCACTTAGCACACCGGCACTGCTAAACCACATGTTCATCTGGTGCTTTTATGTATAGCTTCCCTGCAGTAAAGGGAATGACAGTAATTGGTATCAATGTGAGGATGTGGCCCATAGACATGTCTATTGGTGATGGTGCTAGAACTTGTGCTTGAGAGATGCTTTGCTCCAGGATTCTGCTCTGTAGTGTCCAGCTGTAGTTTTGTCAGTTTACTATCAGTGTATGTACATTGATGTTGCACATTGCTTTATGCTAGAAATATCTCAACTTAGGTTACATTTGCAAGACAAATGTATGATATCCTGAAGCACAATCTGTATTTTGCCATAGGTTTAATGTGATTCCTGCAGCAAAAGGGTCTCATCTAAGTGAGGTAAAAGGCATGGTTTTGTGTTGAGCCACATGATAGTTTTGTGACATGATGAATTACACACAGATGTGTTTTCTCTGGCTTAGGAATTTTCTTTCATTATTACTGTATCTGTGCAATTTCTTAATTTTCTTGAAACTGGGCTCTGCTCACAGGCATATCAGATTATTCATATAGCAGACTGAAATATGAGGTGGAGAGGAGTGTAGAATGTGCTTTATTTATGGGTACCTGGGTATGTAATGGTGTATAAAGAGTCAGGAGCTGGTACTTGGCTGCAATGTCTCCTCTGCTTTCTCATTCAGCCCCAAGCACAAATGTATGAGAGACTTATGGTTTGTAAGTCTCTTCTCCTGGCACTGCTTCTCCATCTCGCCTTCCTAAAATTCTTTCTTAGCCTTTTAGACAGTTGACAGTGGTAATTAAATAAAATAGCCTTCCAGGGGATGGCTGACATGCCTTGTGTGCGGCTCCACAGTGTTAACAAGGCTGGGTCTTTGGGCTTGGAACTACGATCTCCTGGGACTTCTGTAGGACATACTGTGCTCCCATTGGCTTCAGAAGAAATTGGAAAAGGGCATTTGGTATAGGAACGGGCTGTGGGAAGGACTGGGACGAAATGGGGGCTCTTGGGAGATCTCGGATTGGTTCGTATCTCCAAACCGGCTGGGGCACTGGACTTAGGCTCCGACTGGAATATGGGGAACAGATTTCATATTTAAGATCTCGCTCTATGCCTCAAATCAAGGCCTCAAATCTTAGGTGTGTGTTTGTTTGTTGTTGTTTGGTTGTGTTGTGGTGGTGTGGTTTTTGATTTTGTGGGTTTTTTTTTTTTTAAATGTGAGGCTGGGTTACTCCTAACTAGAATATTAGGCTTATGGAAAAAAAAGAATGGGCTGGAAGTCTCATTTATCTGTGGTGGAATTGGTATTATGATGTAACGAGATACACTAACAAAGCGTCTGCTAGACACACTTTGTTAGTGTATTATTAGTGATCACTTCTGACTCCTCATCTTCTTAATGAAGAACAATGACTTTGCTCTTTGGGTGCATCTACTGGTCAGTCATGTTCCCTAGCTGTGTGCTCACTTATTTTAAGTGCTAATGCCCAATTTCCAATTCCTTTGAATTTTTAAAGTGATATTTTACTGATGCAACTGCATTTTGCTTGAAGATTTTTACTACATCTTCACCAATGGTGATGAGAAACTTTCTTCTGCATTTTATTAGTGCTTCCTTCAACTTCCAATGAAATATATCTTATTGTAATCAAATGTTGTGCAGTTTACTACCAAATCCACTGTGCCTATGGATTTTCATTTAGATAATAGGGTATGCCCGGCTTGGCTGCTTATATGTGGAGCACTTGACTACTCTTGCTGTTACGGGCTCAGAGCATGGGTTAGATTTCTCTGGAGAGCAGCATTCTGATTTAATAGCTGGTCCACAGTTCCATGAGTTACATCCAGAGACCTGTTCAAGATGGATGATAACATAAATGCGTTACTTGGGCTAATTCACGACACTTTATTGAGCGTACTAGGTTAATTTTCTAATGGATCAAAGTGAGCGTGTTTGGAAAACTGCTGGCACACGCGTACGTACACTCCCAGGCTGCATCACATAGATCAAGGCAATTCCAAATTCCTTTCTATTTCAATCTATTCCCATTTCATCTCTGTTTGAGACTTTTGAAATTGAAGGAAGCACTAGAGATTGTGCTCTAGGGAGTGACCTGAGAGAGTAAGTTGTAAAAGCATAACTGGTCTCTGGTTATTTTGGTGTAAAGGGAAAATACCTGTTGAAGTCTATTCCCCTTTGAGAAGCCAAGTATCAAAGGAAGCTGATAAAGTTACTGGTGAACACTTCATAGTCTTTCGGTGTAATCATCGGGACAGAGGCGATATAAAGGAGGTGACGTATCGGGGCACTCATCATGGGGACAGAAAAGTGTCCTGGGTTGATTTTTGTGCAACTTTGGTTGAGTGAATTTGGCTTATGCATTTGATATGGCATTCTACTTTTTTTTTTTCTTATTTTGCATAACTAGTTTAGTTGACAGTGTACTGGTTTTGCTCCTTTGATCTCTGCTCAGTTTGACTGTATATTCAATAACTATTTAGTATAAAAATAAAATGTACAGGCTGCATCAAATAAACTAATTAAGGATTAGAATGAAAAAGTGTCAAAATCCGAGACCTCGCCGAGGCAGATTAGTCACTGCATATGAGACACGATCTAATAACTAATGGGTTGCTGTAGTAACGGGGGAATCAATACCCCTTGGCTGGTCAGGGAGCTGACAGTAATTTCTGCTGGGTCATAGATTCTGGAAAATGAAGTGCCACCTACTACAACACACGTAATCTCTGTGGACTTTTTGACAACAAAGCATCCTACCAAGTTTATATCAAAGAAAATATTAATCTCCCAGGCCTGCTTGTTTATCTCTGCAGGGGTTATCTGATACTGTTACAGCCACAGAGAATTAAGTTTAGACTCCTGTGTGAGCTCTCAGTGGGTTAGCTTTGGAAATAAGGATTTGGTTTTGCTTATTAAGTGATGGGTTTGTAGGACATGTCAGTACCAGGGGGTTGGAGTATAGGAAAGGAAAGCTGGAGGAGTCCAGCCTGCTATCCCAAATCAGGTCGTCTTAGTCGAGGAGAACCCCTAATGAAGTCCAAAGAAGTTCTCCTTGGGTGGAGGGGAGGAGATATGTTTGGGTGCCTGAAGGATAAAGGTGATTTGCGACTGAGCTGTAAAGCCAGACTTTGTGCCTCAGTACCTGAAATTTCCATGGGCATGATCATCGTTCTTTGTCTTCTCTGTATTGATTGCATACGCTCTGGCATGGGGACACTCTTTAGTGTCTGAGCAGCACCTATGTGTCAGCTGTGTATCTTGATGGCAAAAAGGGACTTTATGCTGGGACAGGCTCTTCATCCAAGACTGGGAGCTAAAACTACACAATGCAGAAACTTGAGAAGGAAACCAGCGAGTGAAGGGGACTCTGGCAGGTTCTTCCCACCTGCAGCTGGGGAGCGGAGAGCCCTGGGAAGCATAAGGAGTTAATGCTAGTCAAAGAGCTACAGGAGGATGATAAGGACTTTCTCCAAACATCTAGGGGAATGGTAGTGCTGGAGAGAAAGTAGGCCACTCGCTAATGAGGGGAGTGGTGGTGTTAATTACATCTTGAAATTGCCTGAGATACCGAGCTCCTGAAATTCATCTTCAGCAGAAAACCATCAGGAAAATAAGTTCGGGCAATTAGGAGATGGGGGGAGAATCAGTGTAAAAATAGCCTGGATAATTAAGAGCAGATAAGGGAACATCTAAGAACTGGCAAGAAGTGCAAAGAGAGCCTCTTGCCTTTGCTGAGCTGCCATACACCGATCTCGCAGGCGCGGGGATGGGAACGTTGGCCGGCGCAGTCGATGTGCAGGGCAGGTCCCCGGCCCCGCGTCTGCTCGTGCTGCTGGTCCAGCTGGGCGGCAGGGACACGTCTGGTTCCTCGCACCACACCGCTGACCCCGCCGTGCTGCAAATCCCTGTCGAGTCTGCAGGAAGTTGGTTAAAGCAGGTCTCAGCTGCAGGTGCAGGAGTGGGATTGACACAGAGCCACCGGCAATTGCAGCCACAGACCTGTGCGAGTGGGAAACCCACAAGAGGGTCGGCGAGGGAGCAAACGTAGCTCCAAATCTTTTAGATGGGCTGTGTTGTGGAAAGGCAGGGCTGTTTTCTGCTCTCTGCGGCCTTCTGTTGTTATATCAGTTGTGAGCGTGTGTCCTGCTCAACACAGGGCTCCCCCATTTTATGGGACCACAGGATGGTGGAGGAAAGCCCAGCGCTAACTCTGATATTCAGCGACAGCTCTGCAGCTGCTGCTGGCATTTGTGCTGATTGGTACATAATGTTGGTGAATAATAATACCTGACCTAGTAGAACAAGAACTCTTTTATCAAACACATTTAAAGAAAAATGACAGTCCGTGTAACGTGTAATGGAACGGATGATAAATCACAAAATGGGGAAAAACAATTGTGTTATTCCTGCTGGTATGAGTTCCTGTTCAGAAGGTCCATATGTTATGTTTTTTGATGACATAAATTTAATGAAATTCTCTGGAAATGCTGACCAGAAGTCAATATACAACTCAGTCCCAAGAAGTTTCCTAATATCTTTGTTTGGTTTAGGTAATAGATCTGTTGATGTGTATCTTTCCTATTAAGTGCTATGATAGGATGCTATAATGAAATTACAATACAGAATGGTAGCTCGACTAAAACAGCATTATCAGAAATGTCACCCCCTAACAAATTAACAGTGGCAATGTTTGCCCTCTGGTTACAAAACCTTGTTCCTTTTGTCTTTTACTATAACTTATAATAACAAAGCCTGTGAGGTGAATGTCCATGGGTATGTCTCCAGTAGCTAAGTGTGAAACATGTTCCAGTGGGGATATGGAGGAAAAAACAGACTTGATTTTTTTAATTCAAGACAAAGGATTTTTGGCCCTGGGCATTCCAGCTGCTGCTGATGGTGATCTAAGGAAGATGGGACTGGTTTTATTTATTAATTTTTTTTATTTTTAAAGAGAAAAAAAAGATACGCAAGTGTCTGGCTATGTAATCCACAATATTTGAAACAGACAAACAAAACAGAACAAAAAAAAAAAAATCCCCCCCAGGAAAAAGTAGTAATTTATTTCTCCGGAGTAGTAATTAATTTCTTTGGAGAGGTTGCAGATTTCAAATGAGTGAGGTGCAGTTTGTATTTACAAATTCAGAGCCCAAGGAGCAAGCGAGGAGAAATAGAATGAGATTTGATTTGATTTTTTTCTTTTTAAAAAAGCAGAAACTAGAGCTCAGTGCAAAGAGATCCTCATTGGGTCATATGGCTTTTCTTCAACAGGTCATAGGAAGAATTGCAAATTTTGAAATGAATTTAGGAGAAAACCAGAACCCCTGAAGCTATGACGAACCCCTGCATGTGTTGGCTCAACCTGGGGAGGCAGATTCCTGAAAAATTGTCCCAAGAGAGCAGGACACACAGCGTCCTGCTGGAAACCCACCTGGCTCTCGGCTCTCCTACCCTTGATGGGCTGCTCTGTGCAGGTGGGACAATATCCTGATGGGACCTTCTCCTCCGTGTCCTGTGGTCCTCAAAACCTTCAGCAAGGGACCATGAGCCAGCCCAGGGGTGTGTGGGGCTGTCCCAGGGAGGCTGCAGTGTCAGTGGGATGTGAGAGGGGTGAACACTGGGTATCAAGGAGATCATGGGGAAAAGCAGTGGTGGATTTGGTCAGCATGATGGGCCGTGACACACACGCGTGGGTTGGTGTGTTGTTGCGCAAGCTGATGATGTGACAAGGGTCTGGAGCTGGGTTTTTGTCATACCAAGACAGCGTGTTCATGGTTAATAATCTTTACTATCACCCTTCCTGGGAATCAAAGAATGAGCGACCTTGTGCTCCTCAGGAACAGTACCTGTCTTCCCCTCAACAAAGGACTCAGAGCAACTCTTCAGTTAGATAGAACTGAGTGGTGGTTTTTATTTTTAAGATGCAACAGAGAAAACTTAAAGCTTAATCCATAACAGTGACACTTCACTTATCCAAGCAACTGGGAAGTGCTTAAATACTGAAGCCTGTGGCTTAATTATTTACCTGTGGCTTAATTGGGTGTAATTTTACTGAAGAGTCTGTTTATTTTCCTATGGAGAGGCTCTAAGATGCCAATAAATGAAAATGTTACTGGTCCCTACCTGTGCCCCCTGACATCAGTAGCACAGAGCTCATTTAAACCTGCAGAAACCTGGAAAAAAACATGGTTTTTCTGGTGCAATCAGGCTGTGGTTTCCTATCGCTCCGCAGCCGGGAATGTGTATGGAGGGGTGAGAATGACCCTCCTGTATTTCTGCACGGGTGGCATCTGGCTCAGGAGCACTCGGCAGAGCAGGGTGGCACGTGAGCTGTCGCCGATGCTGTGCTGGGAGCAGAGGGTGTCCCCAGAGGGGACAGAAAATAGTGTGACCCCCTGGAGCCATCTCTGGGGTGATCACACAGCAGCAACTTCAGCTGCACCCGAAGGGCTTAGGAGCAAAAGTCGAGCTGGGTTTAGGGAGTCTCGTGCTCTTCTGTTGTTTATTGAGACCTTATTTGCTTTTCATCCTCTGCAAATCCAATATTTGTAATTGTTTCTCTCCCAGAGCTGCAAAGCTTCAGTTATGCAGGATCAGATATTTAACTTGATGCTCATATCAGTGTGTCTGTGGGTATTTGCTGTTTATATTCCAGACACCAGTCCCTGGTGAATGGAGACAGACTGGGGCTGTACCCTGGCCAGTCACACTTATTTAGATGACCCTTTCGACTTCAATCTGTTATTCTTGCATGGCTAAAAATAGTTTTCCTGCATGAGAGGTTAGAGGATTGAATATAGGGGCTTTCCATTTGCATGCCCCGATTAGAGGCTAAACTGGCGCTTGTATCCAAGTGTGTGGAGAAGCTCTTCCACTGTTCTGCAATGTAAAGTGCTCTGAAAAGATTTTTATCTTGAATATCCATTTAATTCAAACCAAATGTGCTCGGACATTTGTGCTGGCTAGGTTTCCAATTCAGAGAGCTCTGATTTTTCTTCTCTATTCCTCCCCCACTCCCCAGCACAGAAGCTCAAACCAGGAACCTCTTTTTGAATCTCTGTAGGCAATTTCCTTGTAGTACTTGGATCTCCAAGCTTCATTGAACTTCTGCAACAACAGAAGCTTTATATCATTGGTTTTTCACCCCAAAATGCTTAGTTTCT
Source organism: Patagioenas fasciata (assembly GCF_037038585.1). Lineage (NCBI taxonomy): Eukaryota > Metazoa > Chordata > Aves > Columbiformes > Columbidae > Patagioenas > Patagioenas fasciata. The sequence goes on along the minus strand of NC_092529.1, from coordinate 21,152,145 downwards.
ATTAACAACCTTACAAAAAGGGCAGTGTATTACTACTTGGTGATCCCAATGATAAATGAAGCACATTATATGTGAAGTAAAGGCTCTATTTATCCTTGCTCTTTATTTTAAAGTCCCAGCAGGTTTAATGTGAGTAGCTTTCGATGACCTTCATAACAAATCAAGAATAAACCTCAGTGTATTCTCATGAAGGTGGACAGCATTGCAGGCATTTTTTAATTGAAATAACAATGATAGCAACGAGCTGTATTAGTAGTATTTGATACTGCAAAAAAATTAATGTTCACTGAAAGCCAGGTGCCAGCACTATTTGATTGTTTACCAACATAGTCATAAAGAAACAGAGTTATTAAAGGATCTGAAATCACTCAGTAATTCAGCTGCTGACGTTGATGGATGGAACTTGGCTGTTCCTCTTTGCTAAAGCTGCTGACTGGATAAATGTTTTATTCATGAAGCCCAGGGCAGGAAGGGATGCCAAAGGTTTAAGAATATTTTAAGAAACTCTTTGAGATGTCAAGCAAGTTATCAGGTGTTGTTAAGCAAAGGAGCTGAAGTACTACATTTAAACACAACCGAGCTCTCAACATATACAACAACAATACATCAAAAGCCAGGATGCAACTCTTGTCTCAAGCAGTATATGGAATGATGAGCTGGGAATACAAGTCCTTTTATTTCCTGCACCTTTGTACCTTCAGTCATCTCGCAGCCTTGTCTCTTTGAGCATTGTTATACCAAAGGGAATTTTCACACATCACACTGTGAATTTAGGCTTGGCAACAAATAAATATTTAGACACCAAACCCTACAAGGTCACATAACTCGGATCAAAGACAAAATAAATTATCTCATGACAATGCTCGTGAAAATTGCAGCCAGAAGTGAACAGTTTGGATCAGAGCAAGAGGATTCTGCCTGGCCTCTCAGTTATTCAAGATGGTAATTATTGAAAGAGGCTATTATCAGAAAACAGGGTAATGAGGAATTTCCCTCTGTCCTCTCCACCCTGCCCCTGCCTCCTGTCATCCAAGGGCCATGTCTGCCTGTAGCTCCTCACCTCTTTGGGTGTAATTTGAGTGATTCTTTCCAATACCTTGTCCTGTTCTATGAGAATTCAGATCTGGAGATGTGGATCCTTTGATTTTTATTTTTTAAATTTTCCTTTTAATAGGAAGATGTGTTTTGTATAGAGAATTTTAATGAAGACATCTTTACCCCCACAAGCTCTGGCGTGGACAAGTGTTTGAATATTTCATAATCTATATTAATAACGTCTTTTAAGTTTCTGCAGTCTCATAAGAGCAGAACAGATGAGCTCTTGATGGAACTGAACTGTCATTCTGAACAAAGTGACATTAGAAAATAGCTCTGTTTCCAAGTCTAGCTGTGTGAAATGTCCCTCCTTGCCAAGGGAGCAGCGAAGTATAGTTTAAATGTGCCTTATTATGACATCTCCAGAGTATAAAAATTTGGAGAGGTATTAAAAATGAGTAATTAAAACTGAAGACTGATAGGTAATGGTGAATAAAATGCATATAAGTACTGCGTTCCTGCTGCCCTTTTGATTTGCAGAGATTCAGTGCGAAAGACCAAAGGCATATTTCTCATGGGCCCCAGTTAAAATTCAAATCCAATAGACTGACACTGAAAACTACTGTCAAAAAAAGCTGTCAAGTTGTATCAAAATAAGTCACTATATTACCTCTCTCTATCTGTCAAAGGCATTGATTATTTTCAATAGAAGAGCCCTCTGACAGTTGCTGAAACTGAAGAATCCTGTGTTGAAACGATTTGGTTGACACATGTCACTATTTCCTAAACAGATAAGTCAAATATGTTATTTTTGATTCTTTCTGTAGGAGAAAATGTGTTTCAATAGTATTTTATGAAATATAAATAATGTGAGAAAGAAAGGAATATCCATTAGTACTTAACTTTCTCAACCATTTGTACTCAGTGGGTTTTTTTGGTAGCATCTTTTTAAAATGTTCTTTGCATAAAATCATGTGTTCCTTTGGTGGTTGTGATACTTTGCAGGGATTTTCTAAGATACCCTGAAGTAATTCAGATAATCAGTGAACCGTCTTGGTGCTATTCTTGATCTCAGCTGACAGTTTACTGTTGACTACACTAAACTTCTGTTTTCTACCAGTCACACGTCTGTAGCAGTGATACAGACATCAGTGTTCTGCAAAATTCCCATTTGCATTGCAGATGGACAAACAGAGAAGGGCAAAATAAGGACTGTATCTTGGACTTGCTGCCAGTTTTTGGAGTGAAACTGGGGCTGAAACTGTATGCAACAGAGAATGTCTCCAGTACGTTCCCTTGGGAAGAGGCTGTTGGGTGGCAGAGCCATCGTGAGTTACTAACGCCATTAAGAAGGTGAGAACTGGCTCAAGAAGCAGCAGTCAGAGACAAGCTAATACCCTTGTACACGGTCTTTATTATTCATTAGCACATATTGTGCTTCCTCCTAAATATAATTCAGGCTACACTTGTATCGCATTAAGATAACACTAAATCTTTCTGTAATTTGAAGGAAATACTGCTCCCAGCTGTTGTTGCAGGAGTGAATTAAACAAAATCCGAAGAGATGCTAAAGGAAGAACCATAAAACTCCAACTGCATTTGGCACACGTCTCCTTCTGTGCCGTTTATCACAGCAGCGGTTGCGAGCGGACCTCTGCACTTGTGAACATGATGCCTCTGTGCTCGTGACATCTCACACCTTGGGAATTGCTCTGCCGAAATGTAACGAGCTCCCAAATCCCTCAGGCACTCAACACTTTGCTGCTTTCAGGGGAGCTGGGTACCTCGATGACTGATGAACTGGGCTGTCAAGGTCCTGGTGCAGGTTGTGTTGCTGCTCCAGGTGTTCATTAACATTTAATGAAAACGAGGTGCACAGGGACTGAGACAGTTCTTCAAAGACATCTGGGTGCCTGCTTTCATCTCACCATGACAGAAGCGAGCCCCTTAATTCCTGTGATGACCTGGGCTGTGCAGCACGGCTCTGTTCACACTGAGTCACCCTGGATGAAGTCCAGCATTTCAGCATCTTCTCTCTGTTACAAGTTTCTCCTGAGGCTATAAGCTCTTTGGAGAGATATCATTTTGGTTTGCATCTGTACAGAATTTAGCAGATAGGGTCTGGCTGCTCAGGAACTGCCAAGATGAGTTAATAATAATATAAAAATAAACATGTGTAAATAGAGATAGCGACAGGCACAGAGTTCTGACAGCTCTGGAAGGCTTTGATCTTGCACCGGTAAAGATCAGGATGTGATTCTTCCCCAGATGACAGGCTTGGATGGAGAAAAGAAAAAAGTGCTTTAAACAGCCTGTAAAGTGTGCCTCCATCGTCCTCCTCGGGCTCCCTCCCCCATTAGCTCTGATGGTTTACTAAGAGAGCACGTCTAAGTACCAGCAAAAAAGCAACTCGGAAATTAACCCCAGCAAACTTACAATCTCACACCTGACCCCAGAAGTGTGTAGCATTGGTCATCCAAGTAATAATGGCTCACCGTAAAGCAGAGGAGAAATGTGCCATTAAAAGAGAAGCATGGAGTGAGCTGCTGAGTGGTGACAGCCCTTAAAAGATACAGACCAAAGTGTGGCTCTGACAGCGTGTTATACTCAGATGATAAAGAGAGGCAGAGAGTGGGAAAAGCAAAACAAATGGGGTTGCTGTGTACGTATGGCCAAAAGGGAATCACAGCATAAATGGCACCAGCGAGAATTTACAGTGTGTAGATGGACAGTCTGGTGGGGAGAGAAGCACCAGCCCTGTGGGGCTGGAAGGGCAAAAAGCCTCGTGGTGAAAGGGGGGATGCTGCGGGGGAGCATTTGTGCGGCCGTGGGCTGCTGGGTGCTGCTGGTGGGAATGAACTGCAGCCAAGGAAGGAGTGTGATTTAGGGGGAAGTGGCAGACTGAGATTTTTGTCTAATTGCAGATTTGCTTTCTGAGAAAATCAGATTTATGCTTCCCTGAGACGATTTTGCTAATAAGCCGATGACTCAGAGCCCGCAGCAGATGGGATTCTTTAGCTGAGGTAGAAACTACTGTTTTTGTCCTAGAAGGGAAGTAGCCATTTTTCTTTTCTAGAAAACTGATCACTGGAAAATGTGATGATTTTTCCTTCCCAGTGGAAACACAGCTTTCTCAATTAACACCCAGCTATGCTTCTGGACTCTTATCTGATACACAGGAGTTCTCATTAGAAATAAGTAAGTTGTGACAACTTAGTAAGCTGTATGATAGTGATTTTTTTTTTTTTTAAACAACTGCAGCAATTAATAGCATCTCAAAAGCCATTGCTAACAACTACAGCACTAAGTGGTGATTTGGAGTGAGCTCTTCAGCTGTCTGAAGGGCAAAATGTCTCCTGTTCTTGGTTGCAGGAAGGTGCTGCCAAGAACTTGGGAATATTTCTCTAGTAGGAACATATCTCTGTAAATCCTTGGAAAGGGACTTCCATCTAGACTCTCTTCATCTCTCTTCTTCCTCCTGTGGATGCTCAGAAACTTGATTGCCACTAAAGTAATTCAACTCTTTTTGAAGGAAAAGCATCCACTCTACAGCAAGTCTCTGAAGGATGGCAGTGAGCATGAATATATCATTATAAAAAGACATTCTGCATTCAGAAACCACATGTGGTCTGAATTGCACGGAGAGGAGTATTTCTCTTCAGAGGCTATAGAAGTGTGTGGTATGTAGGGTGGTGAAACCTTTCCTGACATTGTTTTGTTTAAAATCCTTTTGAAGACTGTTGTGTTCACCTTTGTTGAAAATTGTGCTACAGCAGGTAGAGGAGGTGGCTTGTTTGGCCTGGTGCTGTGTGCGTGAACAGACCCTGGGAAGCAACAGAGGTTGCTTCCCTCCTTCCCTTTGTAGAAAGAAAGCTGAGGTTCTAGATTTGAAAATGCTTTAAAAACAAATTCGGCTTTTATTTATGCTATAATACATGCATTTTTAAAAAATTATCTCTCTGTGGAGAGCTTCAGTGTTACGCAGTCATTTGTATGGTTGGCACCCCTTGAACCTGTACCCAGTATTTTATGATAATCTGTAAAAGACTGTAAGTAATAAATTGGCAAAATTTGCCCCAAAATTGAATCAAATCCAAAAACGATTGAGTTTTCTTGGAATTTACCAAAACTATAATGATCAAAATGCTGATAGGAAAATGCAGTGTGAGTAAAAGGAAGTTACTATTAATTGGATGGGACAGTTGACCTTATAATGGGATAAGCTTCAAACAGAAAAAGATCTTGAAGAACTCGATAGAAAACAGCTGCTCGGGTCTGAGCAGTGATCAGGAAAGCGTAAATATGAAATGGCACGACATTAATTTGCTGAATAGAGGACAACACTGAAAATATGACAGTGTTGTTCTAGAGATGGTGATACGGCCTCACCTCAAGAGGCATATTTGGTTTGGTTACCCTAATTAAAAAATGATGGAGCAGAAAATAGAAAAGGTTCAATGAAGGGCAGCAAACCTAATCAGAGACACAGAAAATACTTTAGTGGGAAGATTTGCATGCAAGCAGAGACTGCAAAAAGGTTAGGTCTGTTTATTTTAGGGAAGACAATACATGGGATGTGCCACTGAGAGACAGACTATGATGGTTATAAATAAAACAACAATGCCATGACTTTTTCCACTCTCGGAGAAGAAAAAGAGACATCAAATTAAATTTGAAGTCAATGCATTGAACAGATTTAATAGGAAGCACTTTTAACCTAAATTTTAATTAGCCTATGGGACTCATTGCCACAAGGTGGGATATTGAGACCGACAGATTGGCATCGTTTGTATGATTAGCAATAGCATCTGCAGTTAGGTGGGCTGGAGTTTCATCCTTTGTACTTCTAGCCATACGTGAAATACATCTTCTCCCTCAGGCATACTGGTGTGTAATCCTCTATTATGGGATTTTTACAGTGCCTTTTGAAGCAGTTGGCACAGGTTGGTCTCTAGGCCATTGCTTGACTCCAGAACTTTTGAATCCTGCTGGGCTATAATTCCTGGATTAAAAAAATAAGTTTGTTTTGTTGGTTTTATCCCTCTTCCCACCTTTATTGACTTCCTGGTGAGTTGCCTATGGATACATCAGTTTGGAGGAGGAGAGATTTTTGCTTCCCATGGAAGGTGTCTATTTGCCCCTTCTGGACTGGTTTGTTTTACTTTCTTTGTCCTTTTCATAGCTTGCATCCTCTACAGTCTTTAATTATTGCACATTTTGGACTTTTTCTCTCCAAACCAGCTGCTATCAATAAACTGGCCTAGTAATTATTTCTCTGGCTTCAGAAAATGGCTATCATGAAGTCAGCGGCACTAGGAACAGGTGGACTGCGAAATGTCTGTTTGATTTGGTAAACAGCATTAAAAAATTGGCACTTCGACTTAGTCCCTGTAACAGACTAGTTCTTCAGCGTTTGTTAATAAGATGCTGCATGTTTTCCAATGTCACAACATACGTTATTTGTCATTGCAAGGCATTAATTGCCCCCTTTTTTTTCCTTTTGAGAAATGTGGAAACTTAAAAACATATAGGAAATATCTCCATGGATGGAAATACTTCCAAAATGTACAGAAGTGTTTGATTGGGGAGAGCCCTTTGGGAGAAGGGGAGGGTACAGATGGATGGGCAAAGTCAGAGCAGGCTGAGCCTGGGGTACAGCGCCGGCACAGATGCTCTGCTCTGTGCAGCTCCTACTCCGTGCCCAAAAATTGTGCTCTGAGGCGCTTTATGCTTGTAGGACAGTTTAGCTTAATGGAGAGCTGGTAACTTGGCACACAGGAAACCCACGGTCTGGTCTTGGCTCTGCTCAGACCTCCTGGGTGAGCTTAGGGAAGGCACTGCAGCAACCTCAGCCCTCTGTAAAATGTACAGGCTTTGTGAGCTACTGGGGAGCAGCGTTACTGAATATGGGGTGAGCTGGTTACTGCTCCTCTTGAGGATGGTGCTGGGGATGGGGCGAGGTTGGGGTGCAGTCACTCACCACAGCCCCAAAGCTGGGAGCTGCCACTTTTGCAGCCCCACACAGAATCGTAATGCAGCTTCAGTACCAAAAAAAAACATCTGGGTTTTTCTGTTCATCTGTTCTTGTAGTCTCGGGTTTTATTCCATGTTCCCCTCCATGGTCTCTGGCATTTGGAAGTGCTGTTTTTCACTGAGGCTCTCAGTAGCTCGGTCCTGCGGGAAGGGCTTTGTAAGGCAGAGAGCTGTTGCTGGGGGCTCAGATGGGGCCATGGCTAATGAGAGTTGCAGTCCTGCCCCTTCTATGTCTCTGAGGACAAACAGCACTAAAAAAGATCTGTGGGACTTCAGAACCCTTGCTGTGTTTTCTCCGTGTTGCCTGGAAGAGCAAGACTGAAACCAAGGGAGAGCAAATTTCATCCTTTGGGAGGGGAGACAGTGGCTGCTCCTCCTGAGAGTGCTGTGCAAAATTCATTCTTTGTTGCAGGTCACGAAGGAGCAAGTAAATAGATTCTTCTCTTAGGCTGTCATCCCTGTACAGCCACTCCGGGGGGGTGGAATTTATTCCTTCTACCACTGCTCATTGTCAAGGCACATGCATGGGGACCCTGTACCATGAAGGATAAGAAAGGAAGAGACACAACCTGTGGGGTTTTGGGGGGTTCTTCCCACCCCACAAACCCTGGATATTTGCTTCTTTCATTTTTAGTAGCTCTTTCTAGCACAGTAATCTGGTGATTTTTCATCTTAAGGGCAAGATGGGTGACAAAATTGAGCTGATACCAGCTTTACGTAGCCTGGTGGTTTTTAAACTGGAGAGAGCAGTGTCCCTGCACACATGGACATCTGAGAAGGCTGTTCTCCCGCTTGCCGCGCTAGCAGCACAGCTGTTAAAGCTCAGGAACATTTTTGGACAGAGAGTACTACGTTCCTGTGAGACTTTAAAAATGAATTAATAGAACATTGATTTAACTTACTGGCTTTTTGCAATGCCTTTGTTTCCAGGCAGTAAAAGTCTGCTTGCCAGTTGTCCAGCCAGAAGCCGGCATCCATAAAAACCTGCCCCAGACGGTTTGTGGAGGGCCTTAGTTAATTAAGATATGCATTATCATCCCTGCTTTGTGCTGCTTGTGAGAGAATGTAAAAAGCACGAGTAGACAACTGTCTTTTTCTCCTGTTTTGAGACTCATTCTTGATCCCACTGTGATTGCCAGCAACAGACAAGGAATAGAGACAGAAGAGTGAAAATTAATAGTGGTGGCATCTGAAACCTCCATCGATGAGCTTAAAAACATGCATGCTTTAGACTGGGATGTTATTTGCAGGGGGCAACAGCTCATTCCTCCAATCTGAGTGCTGAAAAAATCAAAGAGTGTAAAGACCCATGCTGCCATTTCGTACAAGGCTTCAGATAGCACATGGACTTCTTTGTGATCAAATGGAATATATCCTGTTGTCTATGTAACTGTGTCTGTCCAGGCGTATGTGTTTTACAGAGTGGTTGTGTTCTTAATAGTATAGTTATGGGTAAAATGGTATTCTTAAGAGTTTCTCAGTTATTAAGGGCTTTTGGTCCTTGGCATGCAGCTTTGGTGAATAAGAAGCCGGCAGCATTTTGTTCTCAGTCTCCATTTTCCTCCTCACACAGGTTCTTTGCTTCCCTCCTGCTTTTTGGCCCGTTTGCTGTTGATTTGCACTAGGGCAGGGACAGTTCTCATTCTTCCCACAGGGACCTTCCCTCCCTGCACACCTTGCGTGTACCCTGCCCAAAAGCCCAGAGTGCCTAGCAGAGCCCAAATGTGTGAGTTTTACATTCTTCGTCAACGTTTGGTGTTGGCTCGAATTCCTTGGATGGAATGTACTCCAAGCGGATGGCTGGTGGAAGAAGAAGGATGTTGTTTGTAGTAGGGCAGGGTGGATAATGGTGGTACAAATCCTCCCCGGTGCCAAATTAACCGTGTACCATCTGGCCTGGGAACACAGTGACCTTCAGGCTTCAGTGCTTCGAGTGTAGCCTTTTCCTTGAAGATGGATGGATTGGGAAAGGTCTCTGGGATATGGGGATACGGCTGCAGTAAGGTGCCCACCACCTTTCTGCTACACCATCAAAAGCTTGTCTGGCTGTGAGCTCTTCAGGATGCTGTGGTTGAGTTGAGTTTGGCCTACAAGGAGGTGGGGAAGGGCTCTGAAGGCGGTCAGCAGCTTCTCTTCCCCCGAGGAGGAAGGTAAGCTCCTAAGCCCTAGACAAAATGCTTATCACTTAGACAAATGCGCAGAGATCCCCAAATCCTCCCTAGAAATAGGGGACTGCAATATTAAATGTAATTATGAAATGTCTATGGAGCCTCAGCTACAGATGGAGCTTTATGACCGGTTTGAAGTAATGCTGCACCAGCATCAATTATTCCCAGCAAGCACACAGAGATATTTTTGGGGTGATATTTTCGTTTTACAGCAGTATTCAGTCACTTGCAGCCACCAGCCAGGTGTCTCCCCATTTGCACCCCAAGCACGCGGTGATCTCTCATCAGTGCACGGTCTGTCGTGTCCTGTTGCCTCAAGAATCAACAGATGAACGTTTTACCCTATCTCGGCACCTATGCTGTCAAAATTACTGTGAATGAGGGAGCCTGCCTCTCTGCCGCTGCAGCTGTGAATATTAGCTACAGAGCAGCACTAAATCTTGTTTAAGCTACAGTCATTCCACCCAGTGATGAATGTCACTACCTGAATAATTTGGGTAATTTCCTGCAGCTCTAGTGTACTAGCAGAGAAATGAACGTTAATTTACTGCTAATTTAGTATACTAACCCTTAATTAGCAACGAGCAAGCTCTGAAATATTGGATTGTGAAAGCTCGTCAAACTTTTACCAAAAAAAAAAATCACCCCTCCCAGCTGAACTCTTCACTCTGTTTGAGGTTATTAGCAAAATGCTATGGGAGTGCTGTTCGTTACCTCTCACTAGGATATATGTAGCTGGGAACACCCCCATTTACCACTCTCGCTGCAGAAGTCCATTAAGAAGATTCTCACTCTTATGCAGTATATTCAGCTGTTGTACAGTATTGCAGTGTGTGGGTATGCCGAAGCTTTAGTGACAGGCAGGATTAATGGCACAAATTATTAGTGGCTGGTGCCTAAAAAGGTGAAAGAAAGGCTGAGTCGGTTTGGGCTGGGTTGTTGCTCCAGGAGGCAGTGTACGTGGCCATGTAAAAAAGCTGGATGTGACACAACTACGTCTTCTCCCACTTCCTTCTTTGCGCTGTTTTGCCTTTGCCAGTCAGGTCTAGCATATCCTGCTCGGCCCTGTTTTAATTTATTTATTTGTTTGTTTGTTTATTAGTGTGATAACTTGCACTGTAAGGCACAACACAGTCCGTGTGACATGAGTAGGGCAGCACTTGCAGCCCTACCTGTGCATGAGGATCGTGTGCAGTGGGCTGAGCGGTGATGGAAAGTGGTGGGGCAGGAGGAGAAAGGGACACTGGGGGAGATGGAAGACCGCAGAAAGATGTGTGTGTCAGCTGAACTGCTGAAGCCAAACCAAACACTAAGCTGGGCAATGGCCCAGCACATGACTTATCCATGGCTCTGTGTCAGTACTTGAGTATTTTTCCAGAGAAAAGACTAAGCTGTCAGCTGAAACTTCATATTGTTGAAGATGAAGTCAGGCAAAGCCCCGTAATACTGGAGAGTTCTGCTAGTTGTCCAGCCCTAGTTTCCTCTGCTCTGCAGGATTATTCAGGTGTCATCTGGGCCAGTAACTCAGTAACAAGAGAGGGACTTTTAAAAAAGTGAAGACTTTCAGTGCATTCCCTGTCTCCATGGGAGTTGGACCTGACTAGATTTGCTGAGCCCTTCTTCCACAGAATATCGTTTTCTTGAGGGAAAATTTTGCCTTTGTCAAATGAGCTCTTTCATGACAGAGAAAGAGAAGAAAAAGGTTTCTATGCTGGGACCTTCTCTTGCCACTTCTAGGCAGAAAGAGACTGAGATGTTAACATACAGGTGAGAGGGATGCATTCTCCATCCCCATTTTGTGGTGCTGCCCGTGTTGGAGAAGGGAACAACCATCCCTGTGTGTCTGTTTTTGGAATGGGCCAATTCCACCCAGCTATTCTTTACAGGGACTGAGCTGGGAGAACCCCTTACTCCCTCTTGTCTTGTTACACGCATGTAAGAGCAAAATCTAACATCAAAATTAGCACTTAAAATCTATTATTTAAAGAAGTATGCACTTCCATATTTATGTGATGGGTATTTTACTACTGGAGCCCTTTAATAAGGTCATACATGTTATATTTATCTGCAGTATATTATTTAGACTCAAAGGGTCTAAGAGATTCAGGTAACCTGACATAGATGTGTTTATCTCAGTTTGGACACAAGCAGCTTCTAGTACAGTCAGTGGAGGGAAACTGGTCCTTTGCAAGTGTCATTCGTTGTCCCAAAATAGATGTGTAAGACAGGTGAGATGAAATGAATCCCAAAAGCCCATTTGTATTGATCACAAAGGATGCTGTGGTTGTCAGGCCTCAGTGGGTTGAGTACCATCCCACAACTAAGCCTTCTGCAGGGCTCGAGGAAAGAAAGGGCCCTGATGAACATGAGAAGACTGAAGTTCAAGTTGTGAAGACGTTTGTGTGTGTTTGTGCTTCCGTAGCTACTATTTCATGTAACAGGCAGCTTTAAGATCTGTTTCACTGCAGCAAAGCGGAGATCACATTTACAGAGTGAGAATCACTGACCCTGAAAACAACAGTTAAAGTGAGACTTGGAGCTCAGGTTGGATGGGAGAAAATCTAATGTGTTGTGGTTAGAAGGTACAGAGCAGATAATTGTGTTATTAACATGACTCTCAGGAAGAAGGTGATGCCCTAATATCTGGCACTGGATGCGACTATGTCCTGAACTTGAGAAGCATGCTAAGAACTGGAGTGGCCTCAGAGGACTATGAGAAAGCCCATGGCCTGTTTCATACCCATTTAATTGGTGAAGTCTGGAAGATCACAGCCCTGGTAATGAAAAGTCAGTCACCATCTGTAAGTGCTTGTAATGGGAGGAAGGGTTTGCCAAATTGCCCTTTATCCTAGCAGAAGGGAAGGCCAGTGGTAGGTGGAGTACGGAAGAGAGCAAATCGGGGATGGAAAGAAGCAGGGGTTTTGGTGGGACCGGCCCCTGGTGCAGCACACCCTGCCCATGCCAGCTTCTGCTGCACTGTCAATTTTATTATCATCAGGAGGGGCTGTTTTTCTAGCAGAGCTGCTGTAGTTCGAAGAGGGATTAATTCAGGGAAGTTTGTGCTGTGTAGCAGGTCAATATAGCTGATCATGACAGGCTCTATGGGAAAAAGGACTGTGTCTCCATAAATCACGGCTGTGGTTTTGTCCAAATGGTTTGGAAGCAAGCTCTTGTTTACTAATCTGTAAAGTCTTTAAGCAGAAATTTAAATTTTCTTTCTGGAAGCTCTTTAAAATTGATTCCCACAGTAAACCCAGCTTCAGGAAATCCAGGACAATGCCAGTTAATTAATTAAGGCGATTAACAAGTAAACTGGTGCTTCCTTTCACTGTGGGCGAGCAGTTGGCATTTTAGCAAACTTTGCCTCATAATAATAGTAATACTTCTTGGGGCTGTCACACTGTCCTCCCCCACCTCCACCCTTTCCCAATTATAATTCTCTTCTTTTGATCTTGGAAATGTTTTTTATTTTTTTTATCTAAAATATGCTGCTTGGAGATGACATTTTGTGAAATGTTCGTTTTAATTATACAGGGATGGTTATCACTGCAGGGATGTTGGCACTGGCTTTCGATGCAGAATCCTTCTTTTCTGCTGATTATATCTAGGAAAGCTCTCTGAGCCTTAGGCACCTGAAAACTGTAATGCATCATTGTTCGCTACTGTGAATGGCAGGGAGCAGAAATTAAAGCACAAGCAGGAGGGCAGTGGTGGTGGCATCATCTAACTCAGCAGCCTCTGAGGACGGCGAGGAGGCTGGCGTGCAGGTGTCACCAGGACCGTGGCCATACGCTTTGCGCATACTGGGAGACCAGGGTGATGGTAGTACCCGCCCAGGGAGGCCGGAGCCATGTGTCCTCCCTGCTTTGTCGGCTCCTAAAAGGGATTGAGGATGGGAGTCACGAAGGTTTTGCAGCCAGAGGAGCACTGACACCAGCCGGTGGCCAAGCTGCCAGAGCCTGAGGCTGTCCATGGCACGGGTCTTGTTGGCTGGACAAGCCTGCAGTCTTGGGTCTCCCAAAGCCTCGGGTGCAGCAGAGCTGCGGTGCGCATCCCCATTCCCCTGGACCCGTGTGAAGGTGGCGGGGCTCCCGCCTCTGGTGTTGGCACCCACCCATCTGCCCAGGCACAGATTTGCCTTGCTGGCAGCAGGCTGATCCAGGCTAGGGCTACTAACAGAGCTGCTTTCTCAGGTTTCACCATAGAGGTTCCCTGTTCCTAAGACCCATGTACAACAGTGGCCTTTGCTTTGGGCCAGGCTGCTGCCTCCTGCTTGTCTAATACTTCTTGAGGTTTTTATCTGTCTCTCTGGGACTGCCTGAATAGTAAAGTGCTCCTTGGTTCAGGTAGGGGTGGTGCAACCTGAGGGCATAGTAATAACACTCCTCAGCTTTAGTACTTTCATGAGGAGACACAAAAATACCTGTAAGAAAAGAAGCTGGAGCTTTTTTTGTGTGTATTGTGCCCACGGGCCAACACAGGGTGAGACCTGCCCGGGGCACGGGTGGGCAGCTGCGGCTTTCCCCTGTCCCACTGGGTGCAGAACATGAACCACGGTCACCTCTTGGCGTGACTTTACAACAACACTATTGCAGCTTTGAGAGATTCCCTGTGTCTTCAAATGAACTTTCTTGGTGTCATTCCCTGGGTTTTAAACTTGGCCCAGGGTACCCACATTAGCATTTGTGCTCTTACGCCGACCCATAGGGGCTGTCTAATGAATCCCGCGGCCATAAGGCTTTCTCATTACATGTATTGCAATGTGGCCTCACAGTGAACTGAGACTTGAACTTTATGCTGAACAAACATGTGACTAATGGCAGGTCCTTCCCCAGGGACCTTACGTTAAATAGGTTCCTCTCCAGATTATTAAAACTTCTGATTTGCCGCTTAGGTGAAGGTAGAGCTGAGTAAATCGTGGATATTTTGGATCAGTAGTAAAAGTGAAAAATTGGCTGGGTGGAATGAGCAGTCATAGTTCAGTGGCCAAAAAGAAATACTCTCTACTCTGAAAAAGTACTTCAGATCTCTGATCTTTAATTTTTAAAACTGCTCTGTCTTTTAAAAACCTAGGTCAATATTTAATTTCAGAATAGTGTTTAAAAAATTAATGGTGTTGACAGTTTGTTTCCTTATTGGGGCTAGAGGAAAGGAAAAGAGAGTGACAGAAACAACTCATTCCAAGTCATTTTGGTCCTTTCATTTCTGCTTTTCAAGAAATCTTACATTCAAAAAAATGAATAGATCTCCACTGAAATAATAACATAAAATGAGGCCTGTCTGTCTAATGCCACCCAGCTGTTTTACTACTATGGAAAATAAATGATTAATTTCTTTCATAAATGCAAAAAGAGAGTGTAAGAGCTAAGTATAAGCTACTGCTGTTATATCAGGCAAACTCGACTGTTAACTGAGCTAAAAGTACTCTAAAGAAAGTGATCATTAGGAGATTAGCTAAGTCTTTTTTATTATTAATGAAAACTGCTTCCAAATTCGAAAATACTCCAAACATCTTTAAAAAATGATGCGCATATCACTTGAAGAAAGCTCAGGAGTGAAAAGATCAACTTTAAAACCTTTTTGTCTTAACACAAAAGCACACTTGAAAGAAACAAAATACCCCTCAATTTCTCGTGCGATAGGATGTGTTAATGAATTTGATATATTCAAAGAGTGGGAGGGAGGTGAGCAGTGAGGAAGTTGCAGGTGGACCTGAAAGAAATGGATGAGGAGAAGCAGGAGGCAAGGAGCTGGTCCTGGGCAGAGCGCAGTCCCTTGGCACCAGCCATGCCACCTCCCCCCCCGCTGGCCCCAGTGGCTCCCCGTGCCTTGTCCTCGGCCCCTCCGCACCACCCGGGCTCGCAGAAGAAATCATTTTACAAAAAGGTCCAGCGCGGCTCCCCAGATGTGAGCGTGAAGGGCGGCGGGGAGGATGCCCTGCCTGAGCAGGGGATTATCGGATCCTTTTGTGCTTTCAGGGCAGCAGAAGGGGCTTGTGTGGGAAGAAGAACTGCGACAGTCCAGGGCCTCATCCCAATGCCCGCTTCAGGAGGAGGGTAGAGCTGCCCAACAACCCTTTCCGCGTGCAGCATGCCCTTTCCTGCAGCTCACACGCCTCTGGTTTGTTACAAAATGGAAAAAAACTATTAGCTAACTACCTAGAAAACTAATTAACCTCTTGTAGCACAAATCCTGGCTTTACTGTTAATCTCATTCAAGGAGTCCTTCTGTCCTGGTTTGTCCCTGAGCTTAACGTGGGGAGCAGCAGGAGCTGGAAGCGTTCAGCACCTTTGAAAAAGAGACCACATGCAGGCAGCCGGCATTAAAGGATGCTGGAAAATAATCCTCTGGCGCATTAGCTCGTGGATGTGTATGTTGGCAGAGATCACGTCAGTGATTCATGCCGAGCATCTGAGGTCACAGCAAAACCCAAGTTCTGTAAAATAATGCTGGCGCTTTTTTTAATCCATATTTATTTCCTGCTTTCAGGCACTTTCGTAGGTATTGATCTGATCAACGCGAGTAACTTTTTTGACAAACAGGCTTCTTAAAATGCCTTAAAAGCTTCATTATTAGGATAATGGAACCGAAGTTAAAAACAAATCAAACAATGCATGTGTAAAAGGTTTCCCCCAGACAGCTTGAAAATAAATTGAAAACAAATTCAATTAAAATAACAATCAACCTTTTTGTTCCTTTAGTGGTATGATTTCTCCAAGGCAGGCACACATGATAAGAGATTTCTTTGAAATACTTGGGATAGCACACCCATAGGCAGAACTACGCCAGATCAAAGCAGTGTTTTTGCTAAAGAACAGCCTGCCACTGTTAAGTTTCTACTTTAAGGTCTGAAATGTTGTTCTTTTATTTTCTGTTGTTTGTTTTCAGTCCCAGATGCTTTTGCATCTGCTACTGTTCTTTCCTCCTGCCTTTTACCTCACTAAGCCAGGCCCTAGATCTTGACCCAAAGGAAGCGTCTTATTAAAATTTCTTTTTACATGTAGCGTTGTTCTCTCCCTATTCTATATATCTGGTAGTTTTCTATTTCTCTGCTTACTCTGATACCTTTATGCTTGAAATTTCTTTATACCATTCGTCTTTTACACCCCAGCTGTAATGGAAACGGGGCTGTGTTGGGAGCAGCGTGGTCAGAGGCTGCTCGGTACAACAGGGGCAGGTCCAGCCTGGCCGAGGAGCTCTGTGCCAGCAGCTCTGGGCACTGAAACAAGCTGCCAGCTCCCATCACAGTCCCCTTGAGGATGTTTTACCGTTACAAATAGAATTACAAGCAGCTGAGGATTTGCTTTTCCGTTATTTGGTATGATGCTGGCGGCCCCACATCTGCAGCATTGTGTGCAAAGGTAAAGATAATGAAGGCAGCTACTGATGAGCTGTTGTTCACAAATGATTGTGCTGTATTGGCTCATAGTGATAATGGCATCCAGTTACTCACAGAGTGTTTTGTGCATGCTACAAAGCACCTCAACCTTGAAGCCACTCTGAAAAAAGCCACATTTTCTGTTTTAACCAAGATCTGGCACTGCAAGAACCATCCTTGTATTATTATCCCTTGATGGGGTGCTTCTCAGGGTTGTCTGTGCGTGCTCTTGTGAAATAGGAGCCTCTCAGCTGGGCTAGTGATGCTTTGGGTAAATTACAGTTCTATCTACAGGGAGCATGTGATGCTGTTTGCAGAAGAAACTTGCTGGTTTTGTTCATGATTCTGTTGCAAATTTGCTTGATGGCTACTCTTCTCTGCCGAAGTACCTTTTAGTCTTGAAGAAGCTGATGGGATTTCTGTTTTGAAGATCCATTAAAATGATGTATGAAATACTCCCCTGGGTGTGTTGGGACGTTATGTTCCTAGGGTGGTAACTGGAATTGATTTTTTTGAAATGGTACTCTGCATGAAGTGAGTATCAGCTCCATGTATTGTCAATGTGCTGGTAGGCATGTATGGACATATTAACACTGTTTTAGCAGAAGCAGAGGATTAGAGGGATCAAGGGCCATATTGTCATCTCGTTGTTTGCGTGGAATGGCAGCATGCTCTAAGTGTCCCAGGTCAGACGTGGCTGTTAGGGACGGCATCAGGTGTGAAGGCTCCAGTAGCTTCATGAAAGCCAGGCAAGGAGTTGGTGTCGCAGCACTGATTTCAAGCATGCGGGTTTTTATCTTTTGAATGCTGTTTCACCTGGTAGTTCCGTGTAATGGTTGGGTTCAGAGCTGCTACTAGTTTGGTTTGAAACTATGGTGTCACATAAGTGTGGTTGTGGTCAAAGGAAGAATTTGTCTTGTTTGTGAATGCAAAGTATATTCCTTGTTATTCCAGGCACCGTCACTTCCACATCGCAGATTGTCTGTTGAGTCATCAGAATTGATTTTCATGCCCCACTAATTACTGCCATGTCTGTTCCTTGGAAACCATGGCCAGTAAAGTTGTAGTTCATGGGCATTGAACGAGTACACTTTATTCTGAGATAAGTTAGTATCTTGAAGGATATTTCACATTAAATAGATGGAGAGGTCCTGCAACATTCCTTGCTGCTTTGGAAAATAATATGGTTACACTTACTATTCTGCAATTTTTCTGTTTACTTTTCTCTTGACTACGTGATCCAGTCAAACTGCAAAGCAACCAGCATAATTCCCATTTTATACAAGCTCTGAGTTCTACTGGCTTTATTAAAGACTTCCAATAAAATGGTATTTTAAAGAAATTTGGAAGATGCTTCCTTTCTGTCAACTGTTATCATCTGGCTGGCCAGAATAAGAATTTGAGGTAGTGATGGATTTAGAGCTACACTTGGATACATCAAAGAAAAGCCAGAATATGACAATGGCAGGGGTAAAAGAGGTGGGTGTGCTGCATTCTTCTGTAAAAGCAGCCACATCTGCAGGGTGTTCTAAGCTGGCAGTACCTGGTTACCAGAGCAAGTTCTGGTAATAAGGTGATGTTGGGAATTAAACTGGTTTTACTGGGTAAGAATCTGTGTCAGGATGCAAACCCCCCTCTCTCCCCCTCCCTCCTTCAGTATGGAAGGAGCAGGCACATCTCCCTCTCTCTCTGTTTGATGCTGACAGCTCCTTTTGTTTGGCCCCAGAGCCCCTGGCAGGGCCGTTAGGAGAAGGCAGCGCCGAGGCGCCAGGAGCCGCTGGGCACCTGTGGCCAGTGTGGGGATGTTTGGAGGCTCCAGGGGCACCCACAGCCGGGGTGGGGGTGCAGAGAAGCTTCTGGAATGCCCACAGTCAGGTCTGATCAGCCAACCAAAACGGGACTCTCGTCGAGACTCCGCCCATTGTCGCGGGTCTGTGGGAGCAGGAGCGAGATGGTGCTGCCGAGAGCCCCGGGATGGAGACCCCGCTCGCCTCGCCGCCACCAGTGTGGGTGAAACTGCTCGCGGGATTGCCAGTGTATTTATCCTTTACGTGCACATATGCACGTGTAACTTCCCATGCTCAATATGAGCACTTGTAAAATTAATCCTCACATAATCGCAGGTGTATTTTTCTCCTGTGCTTCCACATAAGCACGTGTAGCTTTCCGTGCTTAATACAAGCACGAGTAACTTTCCATGCACATTTGCACGCGTACTTTCCATGCTTAATACAAGCATGTGTACTTTCTGTGCACATTTGCACGTGTAACTTTCCGTGCTCAATACGAGCACATGTATAAATTATTTCCTCGCACAATCGCAAGTGTATTTTCCTCCCATGCTTCCACATAAGCGCGTGTAGTATTCCGTGCACATTTGCACGTGTAAGTAAATTAACCCTCGCAGGATTGCGAGTGTATTACAAATTTACCCTCGCAGAATCGCGAGCGTACTCTTTCCGTACACACTACGAGTTCGTGTGTCTCTTTAAAATAACCCCACACCGTGTTCATGCAGTGTGTGCTCCTCCGGGACTCAGGGGCGGCTCCGGCATTGTTTTGGTGAAGCCGTGTGCATGCACTCTGTGGACCGCCTGTTGTATCAGTTGCTGCCCCTTCATAATTTTCCTCAACTGATATCTGAACCTGTATTTAAGTCACTTTTGGAGTGCTAAAACCCTGTTTCTCACTGGGTTAATAAAAGTTGTTTTGGACCCTGTTGTCCCTTAAACTGACCTCGGGGTGCCTCCGTGACAGAATCCAATGGAGATATTTTATAGGTCAGATAGTTGGTGTTAACATCTGCTTCACAGCAGCAAGGCAAAGGGAAACAAGACAACTCCTGTGTTTATTTCTCTTTCAAACAAATATGATTTTTAGTAAGACTTTATTTACAACTTTTCTGGAATATTGTACTACTTTGAGCAATTACCAGGCCTTGCTTTTTGAACATGCAGAACCCAGGTTTGTATGAAATTGATGGGAGCTACAGGTTTTGAGCACCTATGGTTAAGAGAGAAAACAAAGCAAGCCAGCTCTTAACAATCTTTTCTTGCTGGATAACCCAAACCTTTGGACAGGTTTGGAAGCTGAACCTGAATCTAAATTTTACAAATAAGCTTTACTTTTTCAAGTGGCTGAAACAGTGTTCCAGGTCCTGCAATCGCTGGCTCTGAATATTATAGCTTGACCCCATCTATGATGATATAAAAGAATCAATTTACTGTCCACAGAGTATAGTCATTCCTGGGTGAAATGACTGGAAGCTCTTTTTAGCAGAATAAAGAACAATTTTAGGTAGGAGAGCAAATGATTTTACCGCCTGCTCTGAAAGTAATTAACAGAAACAGGGTGTAAGCACTGGCTTCTGTGCTCTCTGAAGTAAACAAAATAAGAATTTATGCTATTGACCTTGTTAAGTAACTAACATTTTTCCTCCTCTGCAATAGCTTTTGCTTTCTCTCACAGTTCAAACCCCCCTGAGCTTGAGGCCACATGCTACACTGAAATATTCAATTCTGCATTTGAATAAACTGAATAAATCCAGCCATACTGCTAAACATATGGTAAGTAATAGCATCATTAACAATAGCATAGTGCACGTTTGACAACTGAAGGGATCTGGCCGCTCTGTGCCAGGGGAGTGACAGCAGAGCAGCAGTCCCGGCTGCTCCTGCCAGCCTGGCCTGTCTTTCACTCTCCCTCCGCCTCTGCCTCGACCTTCTTGAAAATTTGAAAAGCTGCCTGTCTTCCTACCTGTGTCTTGGGCTCTTATCTTAGGCTGTCAGCTCTGAGGCTACGCAACACCAGCTCTGCGAGACTCGTTTTCACCTTTAAATGCTGCTGTTTATTTTGTGTGGCTGGGGATGAGAGTGTGGAGAGGAACGGGCGCCTTCGGCATCTGGTGAAGGCGACAGTCCAGGTGTGTGTCTGTGTCCTGAGCCTGTCCTTCCATGGCTGAGCATGTCCTGTGGCATTTCAAGCAAGCTGCATGACACTCCAGGGATGCCCACAATGTTCCAGCCTCTGCAGCAGGACCACAGAGCACTGACGCATGGTTTTAAACTAAAGGAGGGGAGATTCAGATTAGACATGAGGAAGAAATTTTTTTACACCAATGGTGGTGAGAGCCTGGCCCAGGTTGGCCAGAGAGGTGGTGGATGAACCATCCCTGGAGACATCCCAGGCCAGGCTGGACGGGGCTCTGAGCAACCTGAGCTGGTGAAGATGTCCCTGCTCATGGCAGGGGTGGCACTGGGGGACCTGGGAAGGTCCCTTCCCACCCAAACTATTCTGTGATTCTATGATTCTATGGCGCATTCACTACTCTGAAGCTAAGAGACCAGCACTGGGGCATGTGGAGGTAGTTGGCAATGTAAATTAATTTTGAACTTGTTCAGAGGACAGCACAGCACTCTTTCCATACCCTGTCCTCCCTGACCTGTTCTAAAGGGACAGGGGCTGTTGTTGCAGCCCAGCCCCAGAGGATGTGCATGAGATCCTGCCCTTCTGCCAGAAGTGCTCCTGGTGTCCCTTTCCTGCCCTGCTTCATCTTTGCTTCCCCTCCAAGCTGTCCTTGTCCTCCTGTCTCTCCTTTTCTCCTCTGTCCTTACCAGATCTGAAATCCATAAACCCAGCAAGTGCAACCCCTGCCCATCTCAGCTGGAAACACCAGGAGTTATCCCAGTTCTCCCAGAAAGACCAAACCTTTGCCCTCTGCATCTCAAAGGGCAGCTCTGTGAGCAAATGTCAGCCCCCGTCGCCCTGGGGCCTCAGCAGCAGGAGGCCTCCTGCACTCTGCTTGGTTTCAGAAAAGGATTTATTTTGCATCTCGGTGTTGTTGCTGGTCTGGTGCCTCATGGAAACCACCCACAGCCAAATGAAACTTTTCCTGGTTTGATAGCCAGCTTTGCAAATTCTTTTAGACTCTTACCCACAGAAACAGCAGATGGCTTCTGACCAAAAAGTCACTCCATCAATATAATGCTTAATGCTAGGGGATAAGTATTAAGACTGCTGCTTTACTATGCATCCTGGATACATAAAACCAGTTCGCTTCATCATCTCGGAGCTCCCTTCACTTGCCACCTGTTATTCTCCTCCTGCGGCTCAGTGAGCTCCCAGATAATCTCTGTTTCCGCAGCGGTGCGATGGGCAGTGCCCGAGTGGGCTGAAGGTGAGCAGCTCAGGCTTCTGCGAATGCTTCCTGCTGCAAGAGGTTCTCCCCAGCAATTTGCCTGGCAATACTCATATCCCAAAAATCTGGGTTTGAAGCCATCAGTGAGTGTTTTGGGTAGGTCACCAGGTCACTCTGTCCCTCTGTTTAGATATTGTTCTCAACCTCCGCTAGCTACTGAGTTAACAAAAACGCCTCCGTAAATGAATTTCTTTTATTTCTTTATTTTCGGCAGGAACATTTTTTACATAAATGAACATTGCCTTGCGGCATTTGCAATCCAGATGTTACTGCTTTATGTTAATGAAGAGGACCCTGAAGTGAATTGACTATGAGGTGATGATATTTTAGAAAGTAAAAACAAAGCCGGGAAGTCAGTTCCTATATTTTGCATGGGCTGAGCTCTGAGAAATGCAGGAAGATAATAAAGCATAATAAAAGAGAAGTTAAAAGCAGATGTTTACTTTTTTTTTTTACTTAAGTCATTGAATATGCTTTGAATAATAATCGATACATGGACTTTTTTTTAAAATGTGATGGATTTTAAACAGAGTGTTTCAATGCAAAGCTATGTTATGTTGCTGGAGAAAGACACCATTGTATTCTTCTAACTCACTCTTGTTTTTAAAGGAGTATGAGAGTGCAGTGGGGGAGAGATACTACTGGTCTGCATTGGAAAGATCAAGAGCTTGAAGATGTGTTTGGCTGTGCCTCAGGTCTGTTTTGACTATGTAATCTACTGTGTGTATGTATATATGTGTGTGTATATATATATGTGAGCAGCTAGAAAAGAGAGCCAGGTGGTAGAACAGAGACATTAGTAACAGCTGAGAACTGTCAGTGCTGTGGGCTGAAAATAAGAAAACAGTTTATCTGCAAACAAGCAGCAATGCTTTAACCAAAGGGGACGGTTGGAAAGCAGAATGTTGCAGAGGGGTTGTGATTTTCAGCGAACCCATAATGTGTTATTGTACATCAGAAGTGTCAGCGTAGGTGTGTGTGCTTGCACGGAACATCACATAGGAGTTGTGAATGATAAGGTGTGTAGGGGTTCTTTGTGTGTCCAGTTGCTTCTATTAATTTGCGTTTGTTTGCAGGGCAGTGTGTATTTTAGGAAGACACACAACCTGTGCTCTCTGTGCTTGACTTTGGCTGACTTGACACATTTAATGCCCCAGTGCCAGGCATCAATATGCCTCAGATTTATCTCGCACACTGACTATTGCTTGGTCCTCAGCCTCTCCCTGTCCCTAGTGCCGGAGCCCAGCAGATGGAGCAGTGTTCCTGTCCAAGAGGGCTGCGAGCAGGGGGGAGGTTTTTCATTGCCTTGGGAGCGGGGCCGGATCCAGAGCAGCACTATGAAAGTCAATAGAGTTAAGCCGATCGGCCCCCTGTGCATCCATAAAATACAGAATAAAAGGTTCAGTATAAAAAAAAAAAAAAAAAGTATATGTGAGATTCACATTTTCAGGGAGGGGTTGTTTTGTAATATATATGTAAGATTAACTGAACAGTTTATATAGAAATATATCAGCTTTTTAAAACTTCATATGCTCTACAGTAGATTGTTTTTATCCGAGCTCTAATTTACGGTTAGAACTCAGATAAAGGCATAGGAGAATAGTCCTTTTGATCACATTGCTATTTTATGGTAACGGTATACTTTATTATTTTTAATAAAACACTAGTAGCTGCTGTTAGCTGTATTCCCACAGCAGCAGCCATGAGTGGTGGCACAAACAAGACCAGAGAACCCTACTCCATCTCTTTTTTTTCCTTAATAAATAATTGAAGAAGAAAATGAGAAAAATATGGTGTAGGACACAAACAATAAACAAAAAGCAGGGTCAGAAAGCAGGGCACATGCTTTGTTCTCCTTTAAACCTAGCTACTCTATTTTTTTGTTCTTGCTGTGACGGAGAAATGTACTCAACTCTTATTTGTAGTGAATTGTATCTTGGAAAAACATTTTTATATATGGCAGTGCTGAGCGGAGTAACATGTTTAATAGCACATTTTCGTCTGTGTTACCGCGGTGGAGCTGAGACAGCTCTGCTGCTGTGTAGCGCAGCCCTGCTCTAAGTCACGTCCTCGTGGCTGTGCCTGCCCTTTGCTACCTGCTCTGATTTGGAGCAGTTATTTCACCCAGGTAAGTCTGGAATAGAGAAGTCAGCATTTTGCCCTTGCACGCTGATGGGAATTCAGCGCTTCGTAGGTTTTCTTGTCTGTCTTTTGACTTCACTGGTGGGGCAATGGCATCATCTTCCAGCTGTCTGGACATTGTGCCGTGCTGGTGTCTGCAGCCCCTCTTACTTCCCAAATTTCCTTGCTCCAGTGTATGTCCTTTGGACATCTGATTTTCCCTGCTGAGACTGCACTGTTGTGACCTCGCTCTACAGCATCCTGCTGTCCATTTGTCTGTCTCCATGTCCAAGGTGCCCGGTGTTCAATCATAACACTACATTTCAGAAGCATTAGAATTTTTGAATTGCAAAGCAGACCTAGCAGGAACATAAACAGCTTCCTCTGAATACAGGTATTTGACATTAGTGAGGCATATCTGTTTGGCAGGCTTCCTGCCATGCCAAGAGGGCCAGATTTGGCTTCAGTTCAACCATCCTACCTGGTTGCACAAGGTAAGCAGTAGAAATGAGCTTTGGGTTGCTGTGTTAGCTGTCCTGTATGTATTTCATTCACCAGGTGTCTATATTTCTAGTTTTGTGCCTGTCGGAGGAAAAAACAGTGGCCACTATCACATCATTTTAGCTCTATTTAAAAACTAATGGGGACTGCTACAAAGTCGTAGCTAACAAATAGATTTAAACTTGAGTTTGGCCTTCATAGCAAAGCAGACCAAAGCTGAGAAGGGATTAGGCTGCTTCCTGTGAGCATATGAGGGGGTAAAAACCCAAGCAAGTAGGGAAGAGCTGTTTCAACTGAGGATAATGTTAGCAGGAGAGCAAAGGGGGCTTGATTTGTCATGAATTAATTTAGGATGCTGGAAGCTTCCTCGTGTCTGGTCGGGGCTACTCTGCGACAACGGTTCAGTAAGAGCAGTCAGGCAAAAAAAGAAACAGAGCTGGCTTTTCAATGGAGCATCCTCAGGGCGTTAAAGGGATTACAGAGGTGAGTCCTGCAGGAGCCTGGACTCACTGCCCAGGGAGCCCTTCTCAGTCCACTGCTACTTATTCCTGTATTAAAATAATTTAATGCTCCAGTTGGAATTACACAGGGCTGTGGAGAGAAGTGTTTCTTGCGGTCACATTGCTCGGTAAAAGCTACCGCTCATCTGGAAAGAGTAACCAGCAGCTCCCAAGCTCTCTACCTGGCTCCTCTTTCACAGCTCTTGGCAACTGGGTCGAGCTCGTGCTTCTGCTGCTTCTGGTTCAACCCACTCCCTGCTCTGAACCCTTTTTCATCTTTCTATCAGGTCTGCATCCTGACTTTGAAAGCCACTCCCTGCTCTGTCCTAGACAATCTCTTTGGAAACCTTACCCCATATCCTTCACCTTCCCCAGCCCCTTAGCCTCACCTGCACCCCAGCTGCCTTTCATCTTCCCAGGGAGTAATGATCTCTGTCTCATCTTCAGGTGTCACATTTGGACCCAGTGCTCCATTCTTCACCACCTGCCTGCTACCTTAGGGTCTCACCTGAATTTGAACACATGCCAACACCTAGAGTGAATAGGATTGCTTTCCTCCTCCTGTGATCTGTGACCCAGACTCTGCGTCTCATCTCTCAGTGCTAGAACATCTGACACCTGCTCTCAGTAGGGTTTTGTGGAGGCCAGAGCCAAATTTCCAAATGTGGTGGCCATGGTGGACACAAGTCAGTGTCGATGACACTTGCTCAGGACTGCTTTTGTGTCTTGCTGAGTACAGCTGTAGCACTCCGTTTTATTATTAAGTGCTCTGGTTAAAGTTTGGTGCAGGGAAGAAACTTGAATTAGTTGCATCCTGAGTGTGATGGATATATTTTCTTGGAGAGATGATCCAATTAGAGTATCATTTGTTTCTATGAGGATCTGTCTTGGATATTTTTTCAACTTTGTCAACAGGTGGAAGCCACCAGAGCAGATATGGCTTTGTTCAGAGGTAGTTCTCTGTAGTCTGCTGCTGGGTTGGAGGTTGGTGCTTAGGTGAAAGTGACACTTCCTGCTGATTTCCCATGACTCTTGTGCTGCTCATGGGTCAGCACAGAGCATGACCATCGTGTCCTTCAGGATGAATATTTCCGTGAGAGCCTGTGGGTCTGCAGTACCCTGGGACAGATCCTCTGCAGCCCATGGAGCAATGGTGCCACTAGCCAGGGCAAACAGGGCTGTTACACCATAAGCCAGGCACTACAGCAATTCAGCGTGCGCCTCGGCAATGTATTCCACCTTTGTACTGCTCTAATGGGGTCCAATCTGTCTGATCCATCTGCTGTCAAATTAATGTCCAAAGCTGGCTTTTGGATTCAGGTCTTTCACAAGGAGCAGCCTGAGTGACAGCTAGGGAAAAGAATACAGAGATGTGAATTTCCTGCGCTATAACTCTTGAAGACTAAAATAGTTGGTATTCATAGTTCAGCTCAGCTTTGGCAGGGCGCTCTGAAATCATAAGTTACACACAGGAGAAACCATGTGTGCTTAGATACACTAGATCTTTTTTTATTGTTATTTTACTAACTCTTCATTTCTAAGTAGCTACATGCCATCTGCATGTCATTTCCCATTCTGCATTACAACAGAATTTTAAATTATGGAAACGTTTTTTGTCTGCACTTTGGTGAAAGGACATGTACAGCTCTGCGAGCATTGTGAGTCTCCCAGAGATGTAGTCCATAAACTTCTGGCACTTTGCAAGTACCACAAGATAATATTTTACTCGATTATGAAGTTTGTGCACTTCACATTAGTAGTACTAATACCTCAGAGGAACAAAAGAACAGTTTTAGCATTTCATTTACATAATGGCTGAAGTGAGAATTTGTTCCTTGTTGAAAATGTACCCTGGGGGTCCTTTCATTTGCTGTAGAGCTCTGTATGCATGGAAATAGCACAGGAGTTAGTAGCACCTATGGAGTTTGGGTACTTTCTGGCTTGTCATTGTCTTGCTACTCAAAACACATTAACTTGCCACCTGCAGATTCGGCAGTGTCCTGAATTTGCCTCTGGTGCTTCTGATTAGCCAAACATGAATTAAAGGCAGATTCGAAGGAAGGCTGTGGACAGCAGTGCCTCGGGGAGCAGGGTGCTGTGAGCCCCGGTGCACCCTGCCTTTGCCTGGGGGCAGAGAGGGGGATGCTGGGCTGACTTATCTGTGCGTGGGGGAAGCACCATGTGTGTCTCGTGCCCTAGGTTCCCTCTGTTCTCCAGGCTGTGCATGACCACACTGAGGTCCTGAGCCAGTGACTTGGGTGGGTAATGAGCAGGTGAAAATAAGTGGTTCCTAACCTTGTCTTAGAGGTGATGCTGAGGACCAGGGAGCTGGAGGGTGTTTCTCCATCATACAAGGCAGCACAGCAAGTGAATGAGCCTGGGAGCCAGAAGCCATTTAGCACAGCAGCTGTCAGTGTGAGATCCCAGGAAGTTGATGCTGGTGGCTGGGCACGTTCCTCAGCTATCGCATCCCCACTGGGCTTGTCCAGCATGGCAGAGAGATCTTTTGTTGGATATGTGTGTCTCAAAACACTGTCTTCTAATGCTTGGTGCAATAAGATAATCTCAAAGTCATCCTTGTCCCTCCAATGTGCATTGACAATTACCTTAGCATGGAAACAATGGGCCCAATATGCTAACCCTTGCGCAAGAAAAAGAAAATCCCATAAATCTCTTCAAGAATTTTTGCTCCATCAAGGAATGCAGTGTCTGACTCGTTATTATTTAGTATTTCACTTATGGCTTGACACTTGCAAGCCCAAAGAAGGGGGAACATGTGTTATAGTGACATAAAGGGAAAGTAATGAAAATTAAGTAGATACATACATTTAAATAGAGTTAGTTAAACTGTGTTTAACCTAAGTATGAACAATCATTTAGAATTAGTGAAGTCTTCATTTGCTATAATTTATTTTGAAAGTGGATTAAGGTAAATTGAATTAAGGCCTCTCTAATTCTAAATAGAAGCATCTACAAAGTGATGTAATTAAACTAATCTGTTCTGAGAGTTAATTTGAATAATGTATCCAGACCCATGAAAAGGGCTATGGGGCAGTGCCTCAGTTTGAATAATCATATTTGCTTTTAAGATGGGCACTGGAAAGCATTAACTCATTTCAGAGATCCATGGAAATGTCATTGGAGCAGGTTCCCGCTGTACTGAACCGTGCAGGGGCCTTAGACACTGGGAAACCTTTCCAGGCTCCTTCTCCTCAAGCTGGGGATCCTTTGCTGCAGCTTTCTGAGCTGCTTGGCTCGGTGCTCCTTCCCTTGGTGAGGAGTCAGGCGGCTGTTTGGCCGTGGGACTGTAACTTGAAAAGCAGATAGAAACTCACAGAAGAAAGTTGGCAAGAGCCATTTAAAAAAATCCATCAAATTTTTAATGAACAAAAATGTAAGGTGATTATTTTTAACTCTGTGTAGTTCCAGAGCAGTTCCATAGCACAGGGTAAACGGTTGCCTTTTTAGCTACACCTTTGCATGTATTCCAGCCCAAGGAGGAACACACAGGTGCAGTGTCTATACTGCCATAGACTGATATATTCTTTTGTCCCCCCCCCCAAACACTACACTTGTCTTAATTTCCTCTCAATTACACTCAGGCATTAACTAATACTGACTAACTACAGCCCGAAATAATTATTGCTATCTGTTCCCTTTGTAAATATAACTCCAGCACTGAGCTAGAAGAATAATGGCATATTTACAGAAGGCAGCTAATTAAATTGAGCTTCAATTGCTTTCAGTTTGCCAGAAGGAGCCATTCTCACAGCAAAAAGTGTGTGCAAGCCTGCATGCTTACCAGGAACAACTCGGTGTAACATAATTCAGAGTTCCCAAGACAAAAATTCTGTTCAAGACAAATTTACACTGGCAATAAAAATCTCATTAAGGAAGATATGAAGATCTCTCTACTACACCACGACAGTTAAAAGAGGTTATCATTTTTTCAGTTTATTTAAGGAACAGTATATATTTCATTGTTCCAGAGCAGCTGTAATTGCAAGTGTCTTTCAAACACCGCTTGCAGTGATGCATTTGTCTTATGACTGTAACTTCAGAACCAGCCTGTTGATGCATCTTCATTAGGACAGGGGAAGACCTGGTGTTTCAAACCTCTTCAATGCTTGGTTCAGTTTTGCCCTGTTTTCCCAACCCTTGGCAAGTCTCTCTCCACACCCACAACCACCCCTTTATTCAGCCACCTGCAAAGATTTCCTGTGGTCACAATTTGTCTCCAAATGTTTGCACCCTCTTTTGTTCCTTAGAGATGTTTAGCTAAAACCATTCATGATAATTACAGAGCAGCAGTCCTTTGACAAATCAAAGTTTGAAAGAACCATTCTGCTTGAAGCCTGTTGTTACCAGTCCCCAGGGCCTTTTCTGTTTTGCAAAAACAAAGCCAAGGGGATTGTTCCAGAGTTGTTGTTTTCCTCCCTAACAAAGAACGTGTCTTTCTTGTCCCAGTGTTCAGATAGAGAAGCCTGGCACACTGATTGTTATTTACAGTCTTCCTTGCAATAGTTCACCGAGTTGCTGGATGGAAAACTGATTTTCTTCTCCTCTCTGCATATCATTTTGAAATTTGTTTTTATCTGTTGGAAGTAACAAATTGGCAGACAGTAGCACTTTTCCCATGTTTAATTAATTCCTTTAATTTTGTGGTAAATGAGAATAATGGGACTTAATTTTGCTATTTATGTAAAATTGATAGGTAATTATGAAGATCGCAGGAGATTTGGCTTTACAAACCAAAATTAAGTGACCTCTCCATGAGGATGGCTTGGCACATCTCCTTCACTCCTTGCGTGAAGTGGAGATGGCATGGAAGCAGATTTCGTTAAGCTACATTTAGGTTACAGGAAAACAAAAATGTGGAAATTTGTCATTTAAAAATACGTTACATGGATGGAAATGAATACCAAGAGTGAAACACCATGTGCTGTACAAGCGCTGTTCCTATCAGATCCTCTTCTGATACAATGCTGCTTTCTTTTATTTAATAGAAGATGTGGCACTGTTGTGCCTCAGAGGGCTGAGGACAGGGGGAAAATGGGATTATAGGAAGTGTCTGAGGTTGAACCTGGGGCTTGAGGATACCTGGCTTGAGTTGCTGTTTCTGCCACAGATGACTTCTATGCACTTTAGCAAGTTCCTCCTTGTTTTTTCCTGCTGTGCCATTTGGTTTATAATCCTTCTGTTCTGCTTTAGCTAGCTTGAGTGCCAATGCTTTTTGGAAGAATTTATAATGAAAAGGGCATTGCAGACCTGTTGGAGATCTCTGTGTGCTACTGAAAGAGGGATGGTAAATAACACCCCAAGATGTGCACCAGCATCTGGTGGCTCATGGTTGTCTCAAGTGATCCAGGACCTGGTGGGTCAGAGGTGAGCTCTCCTCATCCCGTCTCTACGGGTGAGTTGGCCTTGAAGAAATCTGGGCCTCAGTCTGCACGCTGAACAAACATGAGCTGACCTGCACCCCGCTCTCAGAGTGGTTTTGCTGGCGCTGCTGTGACTTTGCCGTGCTGGCCTGGCCTCCCCTGGCTGATGCTGGTGCAGGTCCAGGAGCGATGCCAGCCCCCCATGCAGCCTCTTGGTTGGATGCTGTTGGTTGGGCCAGGGCTCTGAGGTGAGACATAGTGGGCTGGACCCAGCAAGGGAGAAGAGCTTTCGTTAACCTCTGTCAGAAGCACCACGTGTATTTGCAGGGAGTGGGACCAGCTACAGGGTCTTCTTTGAATTTAGCCTCAAAATCTAATTTCAAAGGCAACCACTTGCAGATTTCCAACTGTCTTTTAGTTTTAATGTCCAAAGCTCCTTGCGGCAATGCTCAACAGTCCTTGAAATTATTTCCAGCATGTATTTTAAGTTTCAAAAGGAGGAAGCAGGGGAAGAAAATGATCTAGATTCTCCTCAGTGATGCTGCATCAATACTTGGCTGATCTGTATAATGCTAAGCACAGCGGAGCAGAGCTGAGCTACCAGTTGCTAGCTAACAAGAGGATTAGCTTTGCCTGCGGATGGGCTGGCATAACTTAAGCAAGAGGGTAAATGCGTAGAAAAGTCAAACTTGGACTCTGGGTGAAGGTGTTTCAGCTTTTCCCCCGAAGAGCATCCACCGCACAAAGGGTGGGCAGGAAAGAAAAGCAAAAGCATTTATTTGTCTGGGTCTTGAGGAGCCTTTGGCAGTGAGTCAGTGCAGCTTTGCTTTAATATTTGTTACTACGAATAATTGTATTTATATTCGTGGCCAACCCAAGTACTCTGAGGTTTATATGTGATAATCAAATCCAATCAAAATATATTCACAAACTCTCAAGTAGGATCCGTTTAAAATAGGATCCTCCAAGATGGGCTGGAGAATGGGGAAATCAAACAAACTGACAGCAGAGGGTTTCTGAAGACAAAAAATAATGTAGCAATGCCTTTTCCTGTTGGTCTGGGGTGAGAACCCAAGGGCTTGGTGCATGGGGCTATCTGCTGAACCCCACTCAGCATTGGGGTGATCCTGAATTTATTGAGGTTCCTTTGAGGCTTTGTCACTCAACACAGATGACTGGAAAGGAATGTGGCTGTTTCAGAGAGATCTTTATCAATTGCTTTAAGAGTCTAGAGAGCAAATTATTCAAGCTCTCACTTAAATGTTTACATTTGATGGCTCTCTTAAATCTGTTACAATTGGAATAGAAGCTGTTGCTATGTTTCTGTGAAAGATGAATTTTCTGTTACTATAAATACAGAGCAGAAATGTTTGCTGTTTATTTCTGCATGATGTTTGACAATTTTTCTATCCTCATCTATTACAAAATCTGCAGCCTTTTTAGGATTTAATGTCATGCTATTATATTAAATTTCCATTTTTTTAATTCTACAAGTCATAGAATTTCCATTGATCCAGGTTCCTTTTTCAAATTTTCTGCTCTTCCCTGTTGCTGATTTATGCTCCTTGAGACCGTAACCATCATTACACCCATTTGTGATTGAATTTTTAAATCATTTTTAGAGCTCGTATTTCAACTGGGTATTTTTCCTTTTTAACTAGGTAAACCTTCTTTTGTGGTTGTGGGAGTTTCACTGGTTTGTGATTTTATTTTTTTTTAATTATTTTTTTAATATTTTTTTTCTCTTCTCCTTACCTCCTGGATATTATTCACTTGCACTGTATTTGCCCCAAAAGCACTTTCAGTTTCTGTTTTGGCTTGCTGGTTTTTCAAAGAACCAGCAGTCAGCTTTAATGGTCAAGCTATTATCTGCAGAGGAAAATGAAATGTGGTTGTGATTGCTAGTAGTGACGCCAGGATGAATATTTAGGTCGGTGATTCATTCTCTTTATCTATTTTTTCGTCTAGGGAGATTGACTGTTGAACCACCTCAGTGTAACTGCTGTATTTTTTTGTGTGTAAGAAAAATATCAGTTTCCAAAGTGTTTCCTGAAGTTGAGCCCCTGTGATAATGTAATTCTTCCCCATATTATGGTAAGTGTATTTCAGTAAGTCTGGAGGGGTCTCAGAGTGATGGTTCCTAATGCACTGTGGTAGCATCCTATACTTAACTGGGTCTTAAATTTATAGACAAGCCTCTAATTCTGTTTTCTTTGTGTTTAGGACGTAAATATAGCAGTTTGAGTCCAGACAGAACAGGAATTACAGTGACGGGTGACTCGATAAAGAAGTAAAAGGTGAAAATTCAGTGAAGGACCAAAGAAAGCTGCTGACTGGGGAAGGGATCAGGTCTAATTTTGCATCAAGGCACTGCAGCTAATTTCTGATAGGGGGACAAATCACCCTCGGGGCTTGGCAGGTGGAAGATGGATCCCTCATATTGACCATCAGCCCGCTTGGTGGAACAAGCAGAGGCTGAAACTTGAAGTGCTCAGACATCATAAGCTGAGACTAAGGATGTTGCTGCTTAGAGGAGTCAGATTTTGGCTGCGGGAGCATGGCTGATGGGTCAGTGCTGCTGTCTCATAGCACTGGGAGCCGTGAGGAGGTTGTGATTTAGGGACCTGCTTAATGGAGCAACGCGAGGAGGGACCAGTCAACCGTAAGAGCTCATGGTGGTAAAAATGAAAGAGAAAATCATAATTGCAAACAGCAGGTGAAAGCAGTTGAAATTAATTAGGATTGCAGCGTGAGGTGAAGTTGCAGAAAGATGTTCACCCATGCTACATGTAACTACCTGCTGATTATCACAATGTCTCTGTTCATCCACAATTCCTTGAGGCAAATCGTAGCCTCTGTGCTGGAGAAGTCAGAGGAACAATTGAATTTTGGCCTCAGAGAAAAATCCTTGTTAACTTGAACAAGTGGAACACCCATGCTGCTTATTCTATGCTTTTCATATGCTTATTGGCTGTTAGTTTAGCATTTTACAAGTAAGGCCAAGAAGAGATGATATTATTTTCACTTTTCACTTTTCTCCCTATAGATTTATTCTTCATGTCCCCGCTGAAAGAAAATTCCCCCCTATTGTTCTTGTTATTGGCATTATACATAGATAAAACAATTTAAGAGAGTATTTTTCCTAGTTAGGCAGACCAGAGATACAATATACCATAGGCACATCTGTCAACATGATGCCTCTGCCTGTCTTTATTTTCTCAGTTTGCTTGTGGTCCATTTAAAATTAGATTACGACTGATTGGTTCCTGCATTCGAACTACTTTGGACGACACTCCATCCACTGCTGTATAAAACAAAACTGATGCGACTGGAAAGCCTAAGGGATCAATTCCGAATATCACTGTGTAATAAAAACTGTATTTCTTTAATTTTTTATTGATTTGGCACTCATTCTCATGTAATGCTGCTGTGGTAATATTAAAACTCAGTGACTGACAGTGGCATCCCATAGAAGTGATTTAAATAGCAGTACCAGGGAAGAAAACAGGCTTTGCTTTTGCAACAATTCTGTTCAAACTGGCCCAGCGGATCTCACTTTCAGGGAGGGAATATATTGTGCGCCTTCCGCCCTTTGAAATATATAATCTATACTTTTCCCAGCCCTGTATGATGCCTGTGAAGCCAACAGGATGCCTGCTCTTGGCGTCACTGGGTGCAGCCTTTAAAAGTCTGAATATTTGGGATGTACATGGGAATGGGTTATTTGTGTAGGGTAGGGAACTCATGTTTGTTCAAATGCAAACCCCAGACTATTCTTCATGTGATCCACAATACAAAACAAATGAAAAGAGCATTCCTGTGAAATGTGAGGAATTTTGCTGGTTAATAGTCACAAAATGTGTGCCACTTACAGGTGGGAATATCAAAGAAATTTATGAGGTTTGGATTCACAGAGACAGCCAGTGAAGTGGGAGCTGGGCATCGGAGGCCCTCAGAGTGCCCAGGAGTCCTTTCCTGGCCCTGGAAAACGGGATGGAGGTTTTGTTAGTGTCTGCAACACTGCACTGATGAGAGGTGCTTCTCAGTCTCTTCTGCTTGTGAGGTATTTGGTTGGGGAAGCAGCAGATGGAGGGAGCACAGCCCACACCAGCCTGGACTTGTTTTCTGTTGACTGGAGTCAGGCAGTGGTATTGCTCAGGTGTGATACTGAATTAATATTGAGTGTGCCTCTAAGATAAAGCCGTTATTTAGGAGCTCATTAAAGTACTGGCCTTGAAAAAATTTCGCACTGCTAATATCCTCTTCCATCACCATGTCAGGGCTGGAGCTGGTTTAGAGAAAGGGCTGTGTGCTCCTCAGCCACCTCCCTCCTCTGACCTGGGGGGCTACTGGGACCGGGGCTAAAACCTTTCTAAGCCTAGAGCTA
Source organism: Patagioenas fasciata (assembly GCF_037038585.1). NCBI lineage: Eukaryota > Metazoa > Chordata > Aves > Columbiformes > Columbidae > Patagioenas > Patagioenas fasciata. The sequence continues at coordinate 21,117,444 of NC_092529.1, read as the reverse complement.
AGAAAGTGCCAGGTGTTAACGTGAGCTGTAAATTGCTGAGTAACTCTGGCAAAGTCCTTCAGCACCCTGACTTCCAGAAAAGTCCCTGAGGTTAATTTCTCTCTACGCCTTCCTTCAGTGAGCTTCTCCCTCTTGGTTTCCCACCTCATTTTCCCCTTTTTCTCTTCACGCTCCTGAGATTCACCTCTTGCTGTGCCTACAGGGTTTGCAACAAGATGGGAGAGAAGCCACTGCCGTTCCCACCTTCTGCTGTCCTGTGTGCCATGAGCCCCAGGAGACACCGGGGACACGTGTCCCATGGGGACACCTCTGAGCCTCCAGCCCGGGGAGCAGTGTGGAGCTGCCTGCTTTCAGAAGGTAACCCCAAAAGGGTCAAAAATGAGTCACTGGACTTTATCGCCTCCTCACAGCCCCGTTGCAGTTGCCTCGGTGGATTCTGGCAGCGTTATTGCTGTGTTGGCAGGTGACAGGGTTCTCAACTCATCATGGCAGGACTTAGGAGGACAGCAAGTGTCCGTGCTGGAGAGCCCGTCTGCTGCCCACCTTTCCTCCAGACAGTGTGCAAAGGCCTGCTAGAGCTTAAATAAATACTAATTTGCAGTAATGGCATTTAATCCTCTTCAAACCATAATTTACAGTATCAGATTATTATCATAGTATCTGATCTACAGTTCGTAATGCTTTATTGTTATCCCATTACAGGGAGTTCTGCTGGCACTGCATATTGTCTATTTCTCTTACAAATGTTCTACAGAAACCTTATTAATTATTAGTCTCATAAAACACCTGTTAATGTTACCATTTTAATAAATCTCCTCCTTAATTAAATTAGGTGGTTCTGATAGTAAGCCTCTAATGTCCAGTGCCTTTCTGTTCTCCTCACAGTCTGATTGTAGAGTGGGAAGCAGTGTTCAATTATAATTGATGTAGGCCATAATTCAGAACCAAATTATAACATATAAAGCCATATGATCGTTGAGGAATATAATAGATCTCCACACTGAAGTGTCACTTGGATTGATTAGTGCTGTTTCTAGAGCCTTGTTAGAGGTGAGAAAAGGCTTAATTCAAAAGGATCTTTTTTCTGCTTTTCTTTTTCTCGCTTTTTGTCTTAAATTCATGTACTCTCTTCCCTCCTTGATACATAGTATCTAATTCAGTTACTTTGGTGTAGTGTTCACACCGCCTACTTTCCCACTTTTCGTTTCTAGTTCTAAAGCTGACCTTTTTTTTTATTTTATAAAGGCAGACTACATGATGATTTTATTTAATGATTTAATAAAACTTTCCCTCCTGAGATAGGTGCAAGAAATCTTGCTGATCTATTACTGCTGCTAACCAAGCATGAAAGTACAGTTATATATGATACAGCAATACTAAAGCTATAAGCAAAAAATTAAAAGTACATCAGAATGAAGACCTTCCCCTCACTGCAAAGCTGATGAGGCACCAGGAAGGTTTCGCACACTGGAGCAAACGTGCTGCTCACTTGGGTGGGGGTTGGCTCCCCTCTGCTAGGGAATGACTCAGGACAAACCTGTCCTGGAAACCATGCTGGTGCTCACCCAGATCCTGTTCCCATGTGGGCTCTGAGCACCTCTCAGCCTTGGCTGCTGCTTTTCAGCTTTGTCAGCAGAGATGTGATGTGTTTTATGGGCTTAGCAATGTTCTCTTATCTTTCAGGAAACCCTAAAGCAGAGAGCGGAGCTTTTCCAGGACCGTGGTGAGAACTGGACTCTGTTGCTGGGGAAAGTGTCTGTTTTACATCACTTCCCTGCCTGCCTCCCCTCCTGTTGTACTCGTTTGCCTTCCTCATGACAGTTATGGTCACTTGTCGCTCAGGAAAGAAATGCAGCAAAATGTTATGTGTGGTTTTAATTGATTTTAATACAACTTAGAAGCTTAAGTTGTAGCAGTTCCCACTCCGGGTCTCCCCCTTCCCCTGGGCATGTGTGTTTCCTCCCCTCTCACTCCTCCTTGCTTGTGGGCTTTGCTATCCATCCCCTGTGAGCTTAGTTAAATGCCCCCCTCAATAGGCTATTGACTTCTTCTTGCCCAATTTTGTTAGCGTGGATTCCATCTCTCCGCAGTAATCCTTATTTCTCAAAGAGGAGCCTATGGTTGCAATTTCTGAATCAAACAGAAGGATGCCATGGCTACTTTGTAGGTGAGCTGACCCTTTACAAACAAAACCACCACACCAAAACAACAACCCAAAAATCTTTGCTTTCTTCTTTTTAAAACTGAATTACACATCAAAAATGTTTTGAAGAGAAAAAACCGCAAACTTCATTTGGGAGATATGAAATATCTTGACTTTTTAAAATGAAGGGTTTTGGTGTGTTTGGGCTACTTGCCTCGTGTTTTCCCACAGTGGAAATATTTTCCATTTTTTTCCACGTTTGCACACAGGTTGCTGAAATTGTTGTTTTGATACCTTCTGCAGTATTAGTCTTGATTGCTCATTTTCTCAGCCCCAGATCTATTTGCTTTGGGGTTTGCATTTGTGCCCTATGTGTATCCACACAAATGCCCTTTCAGGCAGGGACTGAATAGGGACAGAAGATAAGGACTTCAATCTCAAGTGATTGAAAAGAAGAAATAAGTGGAAATCCATGGAAAGCAACTGTAAAATCTGGACTATGAAAGGGGTTGGTGCAACACAGGTAGCTTGCAAATGGTTGAAAAGCCCCATGAACAAAATGAGGTGCTGTTTCTGTATATTTAGCCAAATGGCAAGTCATTCTTTAGCATTTTTCTGCCACATCTCGTGTTGCAGGCCTGCAGGAATTTGTCAGGAGCAGATTCTGCAGCTGAGGCTTGTAATGAGACATCAGCTCCTGGTGCACACTGTGGATCTTCCTGTGGGAACCAGACGATGCCTGTTTGTCTGTCCCTTCCCAGCACTGAGCAGAAGATCCCCCATTCACTTGCTCACAATGTGATAAATGACAGTGAGTTTCCTGGAGCTGAATACTGCCTGTCCAAGGTCAGTGTTTGTTCTTCCATCTTCCTTTCGCACCGGATATGAACCCCCAGCATCAAGTGATCGAGGGAGTCCTCCAAGCTAAGGAGCCTTTTTGTTGCTAAGAGACGACTTCTGGAGGAGCAACAGTCATTAACATGTTGGGAGAGTGGGTAAGGAACCGCAAATTAAAGTGATTTGAAAACGCTTCTACATTCGCACACTAATTGCAAACAGGGGGAAATTGTCCTGAAATCTGGGGTGTGCTGGTTACTCTTGGAGCTTGGTCATTCTAATGGATTGTTTGCATGTTTCACAGTGGGGCTACAGTTGTGTGTAGGTATTGCTGTCCTCCCACTCTTTCTTGGGGTGCATTTAACCCATGGAAAGTGTGGCAGAGCCCAGTGTCCGCTTGATCCTGCCCCTGCTCTCCACTTGGCACACAGACACACTCAAAGACCATTAACTGGTTAAACAAAGTGATGCTCAGAAGCAGCATGTGGCCCAGCTTACCGAACTTTGGTAGATGAAGCGTGTCTATTGAGCTATATTTCTGTCAGAGAGAGATGATGCAGTAGGAGATAATGCATTAATTATCTTGGTTTCAGGGCATTTTTTGAGCTGTCACACATTCCTGCCGGGAGAAGGGAGGCAGGGCATGGAGTCACTCTTGTCCCAGGCACGCTGCACTTTGTGCTTCACCCACCCCAAATAATTCTTTGGACCATTTAACATCAACAAAATCACACCTGTGAGCCCTTTGCAAAAAACAGTGTGTGACTTCTGCCCCTGGAGGCCTGATCCTGCCCAGCACACCTTCCTGGCCAGGAGGAAGCTCCTTGGTGAGTGCAGCTTGTTCTCTCTGCCTTCATCCCCATGGTGTTTGAATGATTGATTCTGCTCCCCATTGCTGGGGTGAAGGCTTTGGCAGGCAGTCCTGGCTCTCCAGCGTAGCTGTGTTAGCATCCTTTCTGCTCTGGCCCAGGGCGGCGCAGAGCACAGCTGTGAGATGCCGTTCCTGCTCCCTGCACAAAGACAGTCACTTGCTGCACATTAGTGGGATACAGTGGAAAATTTATGTATAATTTCTCTGTTCAGTTGGAGCAGAAATACCATTCTGCGAGAGAAGCGGGCCTCAACAGAGCTGAATGGCTCAAAGAATGGGTCCTATCAAGGCTGATAATCTTTCCTAGTGATAACGCAGTGGATTATACAGCGATTGGATGCTGAGAGTACGCTGACCTTAATCTCCCTTAACTTTGGTTTTCTCTCCCATCTGATAATGATGGAGAAAGTACAACATGTGCCATAGAAGATTACACACATCCTGCCACACTTCGCAGATGGCTGATACAGAAATCGGAGACAATGCTAAAATAATTAAAAAACCCACAAAAATAAACCAGTGTATTCAGCTCCTTTTGTGAGGCTGTGTCTAAGGAAACTGAGCCAGCCGGCCTGAAATGCACAATATCAATGTGAGTAGATCTTATTAAGATTCTGTGTGGCTGCTAAAGCATCCTCAGCCGTTGCATCCAACTTAGCATCACTGCTAATGGGAAAGAGAGGGAGAGATTAGTTTAGGCGACTTTGAGACACCACAGATATAGGTGGGAGGCATCCTCTGTTGCTTGAACTTGTATTTCACTGACCTGCTATGTGGTGAGTGGAGTGCCAAAAATACAAAAGAGTTGGCACATAAAATCCATGTCTACTCTATCTACTCTGTCAAGGCTGAAAAAAAAGTCCTGAATGAGCCTTGGAGAGTCAACAAATCACTAAAACAGCAGCTAAAAGAGGAAGTTCAGCACAAGTTCAAATCATTAAAATTCTGTCTAATGTATGCTCTTGCAGACTGGTGGGCTGAGCGCGATCCTGGCGAGCGGAAGGATGTATGTGAGCTGGTACGCAAGCAGAAAATGGACAAGGTTGATGTGACTGACCTTCAGTGTTGAAGCCTGATTGTTCCTGTCATTTGAGATGGCTATACGGAAAGAAGAGGTCAGTGATGCACCTCTGAGCTGGAGACGGTGAGAAATCAGCTTTCTGTGCAGATTTTGGGGCAGATCCCCACCAGTGCGCAGAGGAACGTGGCATATTTATAGCTTGGATTTTTGCTGGCATTGGTGTGAGGTTTAAAACAGGAAGACAACTAGGTAAAGGAGTGACCGTGGTGGAGTATGAACATAGATCACTCATTTAGGAAACACCTCTTGGCTAAAAATCAGACAAGGCCTATGAACAGTGAATATGTTCGTTTTATGTTCTTCCACACAGGCAATGTGGGGGAAAAAGAGACAAAACTGTACTGTCTACCTTACCCACATTTCTCATTGCCTCCAATGGGAGTTTTGTTCAGGAAGTGCAAAACAGAGCTGGTACTGTATTTCCATTTATTCAATAGTTCTAAGATTGAAAACGATAGAGGCTGTGCAAAAGAAATAACAGGGGCATCTCATAACCATGTGTCGCTTCATTAAACAGCTGAAAATGGCAATGAAAAAGGAGAGATTGCAGAATGAGATTTCCAGACAGCAGGATGAGAACATAAAAGACTCTGTCTTCTGCTTGTACAATACACATGTGGTCAGAAAAATAAAAGCAGCAAGCTATCTTACTGTATAATAGACAAGTATTTTCATAGCTGTTATTTTGGATGCACGGGAAGTAGAAAACTGCTTTACACAAGAGAGTCACTTGTTAACTTTGGATATGTGATATGTGAATGTATAACTGAGATAACAAATCATGTGGTTTAATCCTTCTCCTTGACAGGAAATATTTGCATTCAGAAGCTCCAGAAGTAACAATGAGTAGCTAAGGAATATATGACATGTTGTAAAGCTAACTGACATTGTGTGCGAGAAAATGAGCCTTGCAAAACAGGTTTTTTGCTTTTATTGCTGTTTTAAATAGAAAAGATTTGATCAATCTTTGCCCTCTCAATAACGGAAAACAGGTGAGTAGGCCATGAATTCCTGCAAAGCTGCGTGAAGGTGCGACAGTTGCTGAAGGAAGGGTTGCTCTTTCATATGTGCAGAGGTGTCAGGTGGCTGTGGGCAGCAGAACTCTCCTTCTGTTTTCAGATCCATCTTTTGGAAGTTCAGCCTCCAACATCTCAAATCCCTTCTTATCTGAGCCTCATCAAAGAGAGAGGATAAAGCAGTCCCATGGTTTAGGAAACCTAAAGTGCCCAGGTCTGGGGGATTTTCTCAGACATTTCAGAGAATCCCAGAATGTCAGGGATGGGAAGGGACCTGGAAAGCTCATCCAGTGCAATCCCCCATGGAGCAGGAACACCCAGCTGAGGTTCCACAGGAAGGTGTCCAGGTGGGTTTGAATGTCTGCAGAGAAGGAGACTCCACAACCTCCCTGGGCAGCCTGTTCTAGTGCTCCGTCACCCTCACCAGGAACAAGTTTCTTCTCAAATTTAAGTGGAACCTCCTGTGTTCCAGTTTGCACCCATTGCCCCTTGTCCTATCACTGGTTGTCACCGAGAAGAGCCTGGCTCCATCCTCCTGACACTCACCCTTTATATATTTATAAACATTAATGAGGTCACCCCTCAGTCTCCTCTTCTCCAGCTCCAGAGCCCCAGCTCCCTCAGCCTTTCCTCACACGGGAGATGCTCCACTCCCTTCAGCATCTTGGTGGCTGCGCTGGACTCTCTCCAGCAGTTCCCTGTCCTTCTGGAACTGAGGGGCCACAACTGGACACAATATTCCAGGTGTGGTCTCCCCAGGGCAGAGCAGAGGGGCAGGAGAACCTCTCTGACCTACTGACCACCCCCTTCTAACCCACCCCAGGTACCATTGGCCTTCCTGGCCACAAGGGCCCAGTGCTGGCTCATGGTCACCCTGCTGTCCCCAGGACCGCCAAGTCCCTTTCCCCTTTCTTGTTCCTTTTGCTGACAAAGTTCTAGACACTAAAAGCATCCCACAGGACCAAAGTCTTTGAAGAGCCTGGCAGAAACTCCTGGACCTGGAAGTGGTCTTGCTGGTCTTAAATGTGGGTGTTTCTGCTCCCAAACTGACTGTGTTTCTCCTGTGCTGTTTTGGAGGAGTGCTTTGATTTGCATTCACAGCAGAAAGCAAAAAAGAGTGAAGATATTTTGCCCTGAACAAAATTCAAATGACTGATTCCAGACTGTCAAGTCCATTTATGGCTTCAAATAAGTTCCCCATACCACTTCAATGGACACAGTTTAGCTTTTGAAATCTGGTATTAAATCTGAGGGTAAATAATTAAATTGCTGCAGATAGACAGTCCCTGATAGATAACTTGGTCCTGCTGCCAGAGGGATTGACTCTGCAGCTGTGGAAGATGGAAAGTTTTCAGCAGCACCTGTATATCCATGCTTGTGGACTTTCAAAGCCCCATCTGTGTTGCAGGAGAACCACGTGCAAGTGGCAGCATGTTAAGATCTTGCTGTAAGAACTGAGGTTTAAACCAGCTGCTTCTCATCCTTGCCAGTCCCAGGCTGGGATTGTCCCTGGAGCAGAAGTCACCTATCTATGGCCTCTGCCCTGGGCAGCTCCCTGCCACAGCTTGTCACCCTGCCTCTCGCTAGCAAGCTCCTGTGAAACCCTGAAAGCTGCATCACCTCTCAGGAGGAAGGGACTGGCTCAAGCCCTTCCTATACATGGGAGACTTGTCTTTCAGCTTAGCTCAGCCTCTCAGCTCCCAGTACTGACCATGTGGTCCCTAAACCAACCCTGCTGCAGCAGAGGTGTTCCAAGAGCCTTTTCTGGCAAGGGGAAGGTTCCTACTTGAAAATTTATTTTGTTTGTTGGTTTGGTTTGGTTGGTTTGGTTTTGTTTGTTTGTCTTTTGAGGTTTTGTGGTGGTTGTGGTCTTTATTTATTTATTTTAGGAAAAAAGGGATATATACTGCAGCTTGTACTATCTTGTGCTGTTAGGTCCCGAGGCAGGTGAGGAAAGCTGTAATTCCAGATGTGTCTGCACATCAAGCCAGCTGCTGTACAGCTGTCCAGCAGCCCTTCATGCCACGGGGATCTGCTGCCATTCCTCTCATCTGGCACAAATTTCCTGAGGCAAATCACCTACTTAAACAAATTCCAAGGGCTGCCTGTGAGCTCCTGACGTCCTTTTGTGTCTCCCCGAGTGTCTGAGCTCCCAAACCGAAGGGAGCAGAGGGGGCCAGGAGGAGCCCAGCCCATACCAGCAGGTCAGCATTTTGATCACCCAAATCTTACCTGCATTCCAGGTGAGCTGGTGTTGGGGCTCATCTTCATTAGCTGCTGTGTGCTCTGCTCCAGGTGTTGTCAAGGGCTTTGTGTTTTCACTGTGACTCTTAAAAGGGACTTTTAAATTAGATTTTTGATGCATCTGTATCTGTACAGAATTTCACAAAGTGATGTGGTTCCCCGCACACCTTTGGTTTGTGCTGGCTCTGTAATTACAGTGATGGATTGGGATTCCCCAGGAGCTGCCAGCCTTGGCAATGTGTCCCTGACGGTGATGCCCAGGCTGTGGGCTCTAGGCTCATGATGGCACTGGGGCTGAGAGGAGAAAGGTGACAATAAACATCTCAATCCCTGCACCAGCATCCAACCTAAAAACCCAGCGCTGCTGCTGGCAAGTAGCACATATCACAGCAACAGAAAAGCCCGCAGCCTCTGAAGTCCAGATGCATCAGAGCCTAAAGAGAGAGCTGGGCTCCCTAATGGACACACGTTGTGTTTTTGAGCATCTGTGCATCTTTTCCTGATTGTCTGCTGTTGAGCCCTCGTTTCAAGGAGCGCTGAGCTCTCTGCTGCACGCCAGCAATGGCCCTTCCAAACTTCCTTGATTGTGTCTGTTGCTTGCAGGATGAAATGGAAGGCAGCAAGAGTGACAGAGATGAAACGAGCAGTGAGAGGAACCTGAGCTGAATTTTGGGAGGGTAATTAGCGGTGCCGGTGCCTCCAAGCAGAGTGAGGGGTTTTGCTTTCTTCTATTATCCGTGTGGTACTGGGGGAATTCCGAGCAACTCCCTCCTGATCCTTCTCTAATCAAAAGGTTTTTCTGGCAAGGACTGAAATATATGAGGAAGTGATAAATTAAACACTGCAAGTTCCCAGCTCTGTGCTCATGCTGCAGCAACAAATAGATTTTGCATCTCGCAATGAGGCCAGCAAAGAAATCGCTCCTTTCCCTTTGCATGCAGGAGCTTGTGCTGCTTCCAGCAGCTGCCGATTTCCTCATCGGGAGCGGAGGCAACTGCCGTGTTTTCTGTACCTGTGGCACTGCCTGGCGTTAGCAAACCAGCCATGGGATGGATTAACAGAAGCTACACCCTAAGCAAAGTAAATGCACTGAGTGTGTTAGGGCTCTGTCCGGGTAGGGCATTAGTCCGGGAGAGGAAAGCAAAGGAATTGTCATCTTCCAGCAGTCAAAAAGCAATAGCAGAGCTGTCTAAAGCAGTCGCTGCAGCCCCTGGGCTGCACTGTCCTCTTTCCCAGTACACAAGGTGGAAAAATGCAGCAGCTCAGCCTTCCCTGACGCCTTCCCCCTCCATCCCTTGTGTCAGGCTGGAGACAAGCGGGGTGGGCGGCAGGGAGCAGACTGGCAGCCCAGAGGGATGGAGCAGGAAGAATTTGCAACCCTGCAAGCCCCCGAGGTAGCGCAGCCCTGCTGGGGCAGCTCCAGGAGACCCGCCGGGGGATAATGCGGAGAGAGAAGCCTCTGCTCCCCCTGGCCCGCTCAGCGCTGGGCACATAACTCATGTGCTGGAGCAAATCACACACAGACAAGAAAGGAAATGCTTTAGGCTGATCTGAAGGGATTTTTATGGAAGTTTTCTCTGAAACATCAATATTTTATTATTTTTTTTAAAGGCTTGGTTAGAATGAAATGGAAAAGGGAGGCTGTTTTCCTGTGGCGTGGAGTCAGTTTTTAAAAATGTAGTTGTAAGTGAAAAATCATTAAAAACCTGGCCCTCAATGCTAAAAGAATGTCAGAACGTAATTTTTTTAGTTTAAAGATCAGGTTTTTTGACCTGATCAAAACAACTCAACAGCATTTCAAAATACTCGTGTGAATCCAGATCTGTGTGTTCTAGAGAAAAAAAAGGTTTCTTGCCAAAAGATTCAGTAAGCTCTCCATAGGTGTCACCTCCTGGTCTGTCCCTGCAGTGGGAGGGATGGTTCCTTCCTACCCTTCTGATTGATGTTTTTGTTCTGTTTTAATAAGTGAAACTCATGCGCAGTGTAAACACACCAAAAATCACACACCCTATTGAATTTTCAGACAGAAGTATTTTAAATCCAGGCTTTCCCAAAGCTCCATGCATTATTTACAATGGAGAATAATAACATAACAAAGCTGTATTATATTAAAATTGTTCCATAAAATATTACGATTATAATTTTTTTGTAGCTTGACTTAAGGTGCACAATTTATATAAAACAATATGAATTATTTTCCGTTACAAAAAATTATTCAGTGTGGGCTCTGTGTATTACAGTTATTAATCTTTCTATTTAAATGCAAATTTTCCCTTTCAACTGAGAGCTAAAGATACTTTTTATACAACTAATAAAACACAACTTTGATCTTCTGATCCCTCATCAGGGAGATGGCTTTCTCAGTTGTGTTTGGGATGTCTCTGCCAGAACACGGTGTTCCTCTACGGAAAGGATGCTTTCTTCATAAATACATTGAAAATTATTTGCTGTTAAAAATGAAATATTCATTTGTACAGCAGGGTGTGACTTGGGCAATCCTTAGTTGCTTTGTTTTTGTAATAAGAGAAAAGAGCTAAAACGAGTAGTGTCCTTTGTGTAGGCGCATGTCACGCCGGCAACGTAGGAGGGTAATTTATCCTCAGAAGATCTTCCTTTGCATCCTGGTGGGTTTGCTGCTAGGGGAAACTTTAAGTCAAGATTTGTTCGAGGAGCTCAGTGGGAGCTGGTTAGGGTGGATCTGTCAGGATGGAGTGGTCAGAAGTATTTCATCCAGCTGTGAAGCAGTGGTTGAAGAAATGTCAGGCTTCCCCATCACCACAGTTGGATGTGCTGTTAAGAGACTTCAGAAAGCTTCACGTCACCCCCGAAGTACTGTATTACCGACAAATCAAGGGGCAGGGGAGCAGTTTGCTTTGCATAAGTGTCAAAGAGTCCATCTAAAGCCTTGCTTTTTCCCCATCTGCAGAAGGGAGTGGAAGTGGTCCCGTTGGACAAGGAGAAGACTTGCGGTGTCTGATCCCTGGGAGCTGCCATCAGCCCACGGTTTTGTGGGTCTCGCCATCCATGCAAGAACGTGACGCTGCTCAGGGAATGAGGTAACTCCCAGCTATCTGGCAACTTGTATCTCAAAGCAGAAATCAAAGTTGTTTATGTGATTTCAGGCTAATTTCTGCCAATTCTTGTTCTGACAAATTACCCTGAGCAACTCCACGGACAGCTTCCTGAATAAGGCTTATAGTGTCTGACTTTTAGTTAGCACTGTTAGCAAAGGAAGTTAAAAACCATGCTGCACCTCCATCTCTTGCCCTTGCACGAGCATGGGCTTCCCATTCCACCTTCTAAGAAATGCTGTCTCCTGCTGTGGAAAGCTTTCTGATGCTTTCCCAGGACCTGTGGAACATGTTGGCCTGTTTGCTGGCCACCCCTTGGTCTCTCTTGTTAGTTTTGGTCTCACTAACCCTAGGAGGGAGCTTGGCTGCTTTAGTTGGTGGAAATGTGGGAAACTGAAAAGGCTAAAGCAGTGAGCAGTGTTATAATTAACTGGCTCTATTAGGTATTTTACAATTCTGACACCTCACAAGAGTGAAAGTTTAATGAGAATGGAGAGAGGCTCGAAAGCAATCCATTTTCCCGGTAAAGATTGTAATGAAGGTGTGAAATGATGCACAGCTAACTAAACCTGTCTGTAATAGCCTCTCTGTTATAATGTAGTGATCTGACGGACTTCAGGAAAAACAACACAATGGTCATGTATGTGTATATATAAAATATAAATATATATATATATATATATACATACACATCCCACTTTCCTTACAGTGCTAGTGTAATGTATAATACAGCTTCACTGGATGTGCCATGCATAGGTTGAGTGCCAAAACGTGCCAAGAACTGATCTTTGAAAGAAAACGCTCCTTTGCAGGGGGAATATCAGTGCAACCCAAGGAAAAACCCCTAGAAACGTGTCTCAGAAAGGACATTCAAGTGCAGCACGTGGAGCTGTGAACACCAGTGCCAGCTCTGATGTGGCACAAAGTCCTTTTCTACCAGCCATGTGCACCGGCACAACCTGCGTGCTGCATTCCTAACTGTGGTGAGTTCCTTGTAGATCTGCCACGGGGGAGCAGAAAGTTAATGTGAGGGTATTTTCTCACTATTTGCTTGAGAAGAGGCTGTGTTCCTGATTGTTAGTTTAAAATTCAGCAGCAGCAGCAGCTGTAAACAGTATACTTTTCACAGCAAAACCCCATAGTCTGTCACTGTGATTGCATCTCTTCACCTTCGTTTGCCAGTAACGCACATGCCACATGGCTTCTGGTGGCACTTGGGGACTGAGTGTCCCTCTGAGGATATTTTTGGAAATGGACGGTGTTGAGAACACGAGTCTGCTGCTGCCTTTGCATTTCCAGCTGGGCTGAGCGGGCGCTGAGGGCCAGACCTTGGGGTGCTCAGAGGTCTGATGTGCTGGAGCCCCAGTGCATCAGGGCGGTTTATGGCACACGTGTGTAGGATGGTTTCTGTTCTGTGCAGCTCTTTTTCTGGTTTGATCCCAAAGAAGACTTTTGCTAGCTGAACTGAATTAGTTCTTCCTTTTTTAAATATATCATTTGCATGACTGATATAAACGGCAAACACATAGGTGAAGAATAGGGATGTAGATAAACACACTGTTAATTGTAATTAGTATGTAAATGCCTGAGCTCATAAATTCCAAGTCACATAATTAATTTTATTTTCCTTTACTTGTCAGGACTTGCATGAATATGTCTGAGCTTTCTTGTAGCTGACTGCAGGATGGAGCCTTGGTTTCTAAAGTACATGTGTTCTGCATGTGGCATATGGTGAGGGCTCATAAAGCGTAATTGTGGAGCATTAATGTTCAGCCCTCCTGCAGGGAGGATCGCATCCTGAGGGTTGACTCCTTTCAGTAACGTCGAGATCCTACAGGAAAGGAGCTTCTTTTAAGAATCTCAGCCATATGATTTATGGTAAATAACACTTGTATTTCCATACTGTGTGTTTCTGTTCTAGAGGCTTGCCCTTGTTGGTGCTCAAATTTGGTTTTGTTTAGCATGTCAGAGGACTTGGAGCAATACAGTTCTGGCAGAATGTGTGGGAAGACTGTGTAAACACTATACAAGCTTTCTATATACAGTGTGTCCTCTCCAGTATATTGAAATGATTTAGCTATGCAGTTAAAGCACACCCATTAATACAAGTTAATATAAAGACATGGGTGCACTTGTTACATTTTTATAAAGAGAACCAGAGGATCCCCTGAGACACCGTTTTACGAATAATGAAGGACAGAAGCTCAATTAGAGAAAGCACAAAGGTGAAAAGTGAGACAAGAATCACATAGAGTAAAATTCAGTAGGTATATTAGTTGGTATAATATACTGTTTCTTAAACGCTAAAAGGCTGCATTGAAGAATGAATTAGCTGCTTTTCCTATGGCAGTTTTCTAAACTGGGGTTGTCAGAATTTTTTTGCAGTGTTCAGACTCGAGACAGGAAAAGTCGATTCCTTAATTCTAAATTGATGGAGGTGTCACTTTGATACTTCCATTTACTTTTTTCAGTACAGGAAGAGCAGAAATTGTCCAGAATTATTTTTTCATTTTGTGTTCCCCTGAGACTCCAAGAACAAACAGTGATATTTTTGTCCATATTATTTTAGATAAATATTTTTCAAGTGCGAATATAGAAGCATGGGCCTCAGAAAGTAAAGAAAGAACTGAGTTTACAGCTATAAACCAAATCCCTGTTATTTTTCCTTAGAAGCCAACAGCATGTTTCCAACAAGGTGAGACTACATAACAAAATGCTGTACTCTGGCCCGTGCCTGCAGAGCCCTTTGGTAATGGGACTTCTGAAGCCCTTTATGCTTTGCCTAGAACAAAGCTCTGGTCTCTTTTCTGATCTCCCAACAGAGCCTAAGGGCTTGCAGGGCCAGTTTGGGCATGTGCAATATGGGGCTTCTTGCACTGAATTCAGAGACTTGAGAGCCTGATTTCATGCAGCTTCACGTGCTTTAATCCTGCTCTCGTGGTAGTTCTCTCTCAGGGACTGCCAAGTGTCTGGACTGACCAGTGGTCTCATGGGGAAGGTGCATATGTGGAGAATCCTGGGAATAATCCCAGGAAAAATGGTTGCTAAGAAAAAAATGAGATTATCGGTGCATACGTCATTTCCATCAAAAGCGCTTCCCAGTGAATTGGTTCAAAGCGGTTGTTGTTGGTAACCTTCTTCTGTCAGTCACTGTTCCTATGTATTTATATAGGGCTTTGCGATAAAACTACTTTAAAACAAATGTGAAAATATTTATTTTGCAAATTGAATTACTAAAATGGAAAAGTAAGGAGAATACTGACCCTGGCAAAAATAGGGTCTATAAAGGAACTTTTCCAGGTTGGAGCTGGAGCTGTCAGCATCTGCTTTTGGGTTGTGGGAACGTGTCAGGCAATGAGATTCAGTTCAATTCAGTGGCATTTGGCTGCAGCCTCCGCCTCAGCATTCTGCCACGCTGGGAAGAGAAAAGATATTTTCAGAGCAAAGGTTGTCTTTATAAAGCATCTTGGAAGAATGCATGGATGTGCCCTTTTCTGAAATAGCAGTTTCTTTCTCAATTACTTCTATGTTCTTGTATGGAATTGGAAATTGGACAATTCCTTTGACCCTCTAAGTCATGATTATGTTACTAAGTGCTTCAGGACTTGAGTCACTATTTTTTGTGTCACCAAAAATTTGACAGCATGTTGTCCTGGCTACAACGATGCCATGAGCTGGGGTTTGGTAGGGGCTTGTTGGATTAGGGCTGCTCCACAATTTTAGCATTTTTATCAGTATTTTGCCAATGTTACCATTGTGTTTGCAGGCACAAGAACACAGTCCTCTTCTCTTATTGAACAATAACTACGATGTCTCCCTGTGTGGGCAAACCCTGAAAGTGGTCCTGAAATGTCCTTTCAAAGTGTTATGTACTGCCTGTCTGACAACAGCACCCAGAAGTGATGCAGAATGTGCAGCATCGCTTCATTTAATAGCGTGAGATCCTCTTAGTGCATTTCAGTTTTTATTATTCTAGAGATAAGAATCTTCAAATACTGAGGGAGCATACAGTGTACAGGCATTGTATTGACATTTTTCTATACTATCATAACCATGGCTTCATCTGCTTGTCCTTATGTTAGCAATTTAATTTTAATCCAGGGCAATAATGAAAAAGTGCATTACCAGGGAAAAGAAACTCTTCATAGCCTCTGTTCCTGATATTTCTAGAGAACTGAATTGCATTTTCTGTTGACAATAACAGACTATCTTTAGGTCTTCCATGAACATTTACGAACAACAAAACGGGTTTGCTAATATATTATCAGCAAGAGGAAAATAAACTATTTATAGCTCTTGTGTTCAGGGCTGGATCTGAACCTCCTGTGTGTGGCACCTTTACTCTGCAATTTCCTGCTAGGAGCTTGAGCAGCTCCTGGGGCACAAGGCAGCGTTTCTGCACATCACCCTCCGGCTGGGAGCCTGCCCGGCTCAGGACACTGGAGTCATCAGGCAGTTAGACTAGATAATCATTCTAGGTCCCTTCCAACAGGAAATCCCCTCTTGCTCTCCCCTCTTGCTCTCCCCTCTTGCTCTCCCCTCTTGCTCTCCCCTCTTGCTCTCCCCTCTTGCTCTCCCCTCTTGCTCTCCCCTCTTGCTCTCCCCTCTTGCTCTCCCCTCTTGCTCTCCCCTCTTGCTCTCCCCTCTTCTTTGCTTGCAGGGCTGGGCTGAGCTGCCCTCCAGAGCTGCGCGAAGCCATGGGTCAGTGTTGGAGTACCCATGCAGGGATGGCTGTTGTTGCTGGGTAGCCAGAGCCCAGGCAGGGCAAGCCTCCATAGAGCTGCGGAGAGAGATTTTAACCAATAACAACAAAAGTCCCTTCTGACACTGACAACCAGACTAGTTTTTTATTTTTACAAATAGGTTGGTGACTCAGGCACTTTCATTGCACAGTACAGGTGGCTGTTGCTGGTTGCAGCGGGTACTGGAGCAGTAGCTCCCAGACAAAACGCTCCAGGTATGGAGGACATGGATGATTTTGGTGCCGTGCAGGCGAGGTACAGTCTGCATGGCTGCAGAGCATGGTGTAGCATAGACAGGGAAAGAATAGCCAGTAAAAGTGACCTGGGAAATTTGCAACAAACAGGGCTCCTCACTCTCGTGGGAGACCCGGCTTTTCGTAGGGATCTGGGTGTGAATGCTCACGGATGGTGGGTCCTCCCCAGCTCCCATCCCCTCCAAGGAATGGAGGCACAGTCCAGAGGCTGTTCAGGCACAGGTTTTCACTGCTACAACACAAATGTAGCCACATATTTGTCCAAAACTGGGAACAATCCAAAATCTAAAGGTATTTGGATCAGTAAGCAGGCTTCAGTAAGTGCTCAAGAGTGTTGTAAAAGCAGAATAAGTTGGATTCCATTTTTAAATAATTTAATATCTTTTTATATATATATATATACACACACATACACAGTACTCAAAAGTCCTACAAGTGGAGCACAGGATGAGATTTATTTCCATTAGTTATTATTTTCTAAACTTTTGCAAAGAATAATCTTCTATTACAATTTTGACCTTTATTAAAAATAATCCTAGGGGAAATGTGTACTATTCTTTATTAAACTACATAGGATGTATTCCTACGAGTTGCTCACACTCCTCCCACGCGCACCTTCCCACATGTGAGATAAATTAAGGATGTCCCTCTCTTTAATGCCAGAAGTATTTCCATCTTCCACTGTAAATATGCAGTGATGCATCTAGAATAGCACTGTCAGGGGAAGAAATCTTCGCAGAATTTAGCTATTTATGTTCTCTTTCTACATGCACTTAGTATTTTATCCACAGTGGATATCTTCTTCAGTGGGATTATACTGACTGCAGATAAAGGGAGAAAGAAAACTCTTGTTTCTTTGTATTTAAACCTGTTCTGAGTTCTGCCCCTCGGCCACTCTCCCTCTGACAGCCCGTTCCCAGTTCAGAGCCTTGCAAAGCTGTAGGAGATGTTGACTGAAGAGCATCAGACTTGCTGTGGTGGGTTCTGGGAATCGGTCCGACACGTAACGGTGGTGCTGAACGTAGCCCTCACCTCCTGGGTCAGCGCAAAAATGCTGGCTCCAGTGGGGAAGCAGATGGGAGCAGAGACTTGAGAACTAATCATCAGACGGGAGACTTGAGAACTAATCTTGTGTCTGTGCTTCTGCCTCTGTGACTAATTACTCTGAAATTTGCACATGTAATAGCATTCGCTTTTCCTAATATCTCTTACTAGGTTAGCATTTTAAAGGGATGTATTTTCTTGTCGTTAAAAGTGCCAGATGCAAATGGGGAAGCAGACAGATATGCATTGCTTAATAATTAAAACAGAACCAGGAATTTCAGGGAGTGCAGTCAGGCTCCAGAAAGTGCCTGATCCCATGGCCAGTGCACGGTGCGACGGCAAGAAATGCACCCACTGCACCACACCTCTATGGGAACGGACAAATTAGAAATTTCAAGGGCTATTGAACACTGTAAATTTCCACTGTGGATCAGCACAAAGTTATTTGGCACAGGAGGTTCTGTAACTGTGATACATTGGGGAAGTTCAGATTGTGCAATGGCCCTAAAACTCACCCTTCCTCCTCTGGTATGCAGAGACGCAGTGCTAAGATGTGTTTAATATAAAGCAGGTAGGATAGTAGCTGACTGGAGCAGTTTTTTTTGTCTCTTGTTGCCTTTTCATTATTCATCTGAGGATCATCTCCTTTGCTATTTATATTCAGCACAAATAATAATTAAACCAGGGGACAGAGGTGTGATGGTGTGAATGTGAAGAAAAACTCTGTGTGCCTGATGTTGCAAAGTTGCAAAGATGACCGGGACTGGAGGAGTCCTGGAGTCTGAGGAAGCATGGTCCATTGCAAATGCTTACAGGAGAGCAGGAACGCATTAACATGCAAGTGGTAGTCTTTAAGTGGCCAGAATGTAGTGATTAAAGTGCTCTTGCTGTGTGATCTTGGGCCTCTTGCCCTTTCTATTCCTTAATTAATTTCCTCTATCATTTATGTATTAATAAAAACAAATTACCTGCTTCATGGGAGGTGAGAGGTTTTATTCATTTATGTTTGCAAACTGCTTTGAGATCCAAGGAAGAAGCTACAGAACAGTGAAGCCTGTATGTAGTGCATGGATGATATGTGACAAGGTTTTATTCCTTGGCGGTCTGATAATTTGGCATAGGATTAAGTCTCTTTCCTTTTCTGCTAAGTTTCTTCTTCTGACATTGTCAAATAAGGCACAGCTTTGCCTCTAGTGTAATATGTAGATGAATGGATGCATGGATACTTTGGTTTTAAGTCGATTGGTACCTTTGTTTCAGCCTTCTTTCTTTTGTGAGCATTTATGGAGAAGGGCACTGCCCAGTGACCGCGGAGTCCTCTGCCAGCAGGTCATCCATTTGAAACCAGTGCCAGGATTTAAAATTGGTACTGTGTCCCATCTTTATGGAATGATCATGAATTTATCTTCTGGAATGATGCTCTGCTTCTGGCTGTTAACAATAGGGTAGCCACTGCGGAGGTTACCATGCGTGGGACGGAGTTGTGCAGAGGGGAAGTTTCCAGGTAGTGATATAGAGTTGGTTGTTCTCGACTGTCACAGCTTGTGTCTTGCACTGAAATTCAGATTTTTAATGTCTTCCTCTGAAAACAAACTTGATGAAGGTATTGCAGTCTAGTGACTAATCACGCAGTAGTGCTGGTCAGAGGCTGTGTATGTGTTGTCAGTAGCTTTGTCGGTGAAGTTCAGGGAAGGCTGATGCATGCCCATGAAAGGCAGAAATGTGTTATCAGTGGATGCTCCTGATATCTTTTCTCCTAGTGAGTAATGCAAACAAACATGACATTCCTTCCTACTTGTGCAAACCTGTCTTAGGGTGGAAGCAACATTAAAAGCCAGCATCTCTTCTCTTGTGATGTCTAATAGCAACATCTAATTCCGAATTTTCAAAGCGATTCCCCTTAAGGTTATCCTGTGATATGGAGCGTGCTTGTGCATGGGCGGCGCTGCAAGAGCAGCTCAGCGCAGTTCAGTATGCAGAGAACTCCTCGGATGGGGTTCCCCTTGGAGTTCCTCAGCAGGCACTCAGGACGTGTCATCCTTTGAGTCATCTCTTACTTCTAAAGCAGCTTTCCTCCATGAAAGCTGTTTTGGTTTGGACTACAAAAACTTTACACAGAACACCACATTTCACAGTCCTTTGAAACAGATTTTTGCTGCCTTTGGGGCCGTGCGTGCCTTCGCCCCTTGTGTATGTCATGCCTTCTCCATCACCACGTTTCCTGGTGACTCTCCTCAGTTTGCTTCTCCCAGGGAATTCTGAAAACGGTAAATACCTCTTGGACTGAGCTGTGTGGGTTGGGAGATTAAATTGCTCTTGGGTGTTTGCAGTTTGTCTCTTCTAAATCCCTCCTCAGAGGATGCCTTTAGCCCCATCTACCATCTCAGATCAAAGCTCAGGTGTCCTGTTCCCTTCTCCTCTTGAACGCCCAGGGTTTATGTTTTGCTTGTGCTGATGACTGAGATTCACCCTGGGGTAGAAACCTTTACAGGGCAAGGAGAAGGGGAAATGTCTGCATCTGCAGTGTGAGAGTGGCTAAAGCGGTGGCTCCTATCACCCAGCCCCTCAGAGCCGAGGTCCGGTTAATGATGTGTGTAAATACCTCCCAATGGCGAGGCCATCCGTGCAGTTCCAGCAAGGCTGAGCTAATTGCAGAAAAGGTGAAGGTCCAGTGTAGCAATGATTGATTCAGCCTCAGGCCCTACACAGCAGAGAGCAGCTCATGAAAACCAAAGACGAAGCATGTGATTGCAGACCCTTAATGCAGCTGAAATACCACGTTGCCTGACCTCATTAGAAGAAAGCCACAGAACACATCTCCCTGGATTGTTCCTTGCTGTGTCCAGTGAAATACTGGGAGTTTGGCCAACCAGCCAGATATTCCTCCCATCTCCTGCAGAGTACTCTGTTTTCCTCTCTGCCTGGGACCCAGATTGACCTCCTGTGAGCTCATGGGGAGAAAATCTTTTGACTTACTAATTATGATATAGATGTAAGGTGATAAATGATAAAAGCTAATACAGGGCTTGTAGGGTGAGGGCAAACGAGGCAGGCACTTGTAGGGTGTTAAGAGGGGCCAGGAGAATTTATAAGCTGGTCATCAGTGTTTCCCGGAGATACTCATTTTATGGGGAAGTGAATGCAAAGCCACTGCACATTTGTGGACTAGGGATGACTAATTTTTCCCTGTCACTAACACATCACCACTTGTATCAACCAAAAGCGTCAGAGAGTTTGGTGCAAACCAGCTGAGCGTCGCTAGTGATTTGTCGTGGTCATTAGCACAGTGTGAAGGGCTGTGTCCGCGGGCGTCCGCTGGCGTGCGGCACTGCAGGGTGCTGTCTGCAGGGCCTGCGGGCCCCTCTGGGACACCCACGCCCAGTGGCTCCCATCTGTACCGTTCACTGTTAAATGTCAATATGAACCTATTAGAGAGAGGCTGGGGGAAGCAGGAAATGCAGCTCAGCAGGCAGTGATGGATCATACACTGGAAAATGATTGATTTACTTATTCAGGGCTCTGTTCAGCAAAGATTCAGATCCAGGGGGCTTGGACTTAATATGAGTTGGGGAGATGAGGCTGTTTCAGCACCAGAGGAAACCACCGGTACTTCAGGCCTTTCACAGCACAGCACTTATGTGTTTATTTAACCATCGCACAATGTTGGGGCCGGCCCCACTGCTGATAGGGAGCCCTTTGCTGTGCCACCAGGCTCAGCCATCGTGAGAATTTCAGGTGGTGCTGCAGCAGCACAGAGCAGAGTTCTGGAAATGCAGATTTTGGAGGACGCTGGGCCCAGCCTAAGCCTTGAGGCAGCAGCACTGGGCAGATGCAGCTCCTCTTTGCAGGGGGCGCTCAGTTACTCTCCAGCTTTGGTTTTGCTGCAGTACACTGGAGGAAGAAAAGTTGAAGAGTTGGCTTTGTGAACAAGGACCGTCCTGGAGCAGTAAGACCCTGGTGTAGGCTGGCCCTGGAGCTGTTTCACCAGAGACCATAACGATCTTAATAATTTAGTAGACCTCTCTTGTGATATGCCTGTTGATGTGCCTCACTGCTAATTGGGACAGAAAGACTCAAGCTGACGCTGCACCCTGCAATGCTTTGATGGTGATGTAGCCTAAATTCTATGCCCAGGCTTTGCTATGCACCTTCTGGATCCAGAACACGTGTCTGTCGTGGTCCAACTTGGTAGGAATTGCCAGACTTAATCAAACCAGTGAATCATCTGCTCTGGGAGCCTGTCTCAGGCTGTGGGCAACACCAGCTGCTTTGGAGGGAGGCATCAGCCTTGTCTCAAGTGAAAATACAGCAAGGCACAGTTGTAGAGCACAGAGATTGTAAGGAAAAGGTCTTAAAAGGTCTCTCTGTTTAAAATGGTTCCTGAGGAGGGCAGTGGCTCTTCCTTACAGCTGCTGTGGTTTTCCTGCAAAAGAGTTAGAGACATCTCCCTGCTCCTCCGAACAGGTCTCTGGCTGACAGCAGAAGTTTTGGTGGGGGTGCCTAGTTCTCCTGCATGTCTCCACTCTACTGGGACTCTCTTTAGTTTAATTACCTTCTCTGTGCCCATTTACCACTAAACTTTCTGGGACTGTTTCTTGGCTGCAGCTGCCAATCTGAATACTCTATGACTTAGGGGACAAAAATAAAAAAATCAGCCAGCCATTAGAAGTAGCCAAGTTGCTAATGGAGACAGATCAAGCGTGATGTGCATCACCAGAGGGCTCAGCACTCAGGAGCGAGACCAGGAGGAAGCACTCAGCCACTTTAGAGACAGATGCAAAGAGACCTTCACCAGAGGATGCTCTAGCTGCCTCTGAGAGGTATCTGCAGCTCTGCCTGTTGTCTGCTAATACCCCATTCATTGAGCAGGTAGTACAGTAGAAAAAATAATGGGAATAAGTCAGAAAAGCTGGAAATCTAGGGTGTTATCTGCAAAATGCAGGTGGAAGAAATGTGTTCTCTCTTAAAGGCTTCCCACAGATTTAAGTCCCTTGTGTCTTTCCTCCTGATGCTGGTGCTTAAAAATAGGACTGAAGGAATGTAATATTTTTGTTGGTGTTAAGCTAGCAGCTAGTTAGTACTGGCTAATTATTGTATAGGCCAAATAGCTCTGAAGAGACCTACTTTATGGATGTGCAAAGTGACTGCTTCTCCCAGCAGGAAAATTGGTGATCTCTTGTCTTTTTTACTTCTTAGGAGGCACAGAGACCTGCGGTGCCTTAGGTAATCAGTCTCTCTATCTGTGCTTACCCATCAGGTAACAGCGGGTCAACTGGGCTCCTGGTAGAGTTGGGGAGGCTTAAATGAGGACAAGCAAATTCTTTAATGATCCCTGTTGCACTCCCAGAGGAGCCTCACCTGGGATAATGCTATCCCCTGCGGCGTGACCACCATCATCCTTTATTTCCACATCTACTTCTTGTACTCCTGTGGTTAAGAAGGATTTAAGGCTGTTAGCAAAGGGCGGTGTGCTGTTTGGGACAGGCTCGGGTCTGTGTTGCGCGTCCTCCGTGCTGGTCTGAGCTCTGTGCTGCTGAAACATCCAAACTCTTTTTTTGGTGACACCAAGTTATGTGTATGTCTGTTCGTGGTTCAGACTGGAGCTGCCAAACCTGTGTGCAGTTGTACTGGGGTGCAGTCCCTTCTGCTCCCAATATCTAGGCATTCGGTGCTTCCAGTTCTGATGATGTTCCTTTGTTTTAAAGAAACCAAACCAAACAACAATAACAACAAAAAAACCCCCACAAAACAAAATAAGAGACACCTCCCCCCCCAACAACTCTGAAGTCTGAAAACAAATTACTACTTGCCACTTTAATTTCACTAGTGTAGCATCCATAAGCATCAAAACCAACCCTTGTCCTGAAGAACTTGTAGTGGTTGCAGACTGGGAATGGTGGCTGCAGAGGTGGGCAGGAGCAGAATGAATGAGCAGCAGGGACCTGCCCATCAATGGCTAAGGCAGTGCTGGAAGATAGACCTCAAGAGTTTCAGACCTGCAGTACTCCCTGATAAGGCTGTGTTTCAAATAGAAAGAAATGTATTTTAATTAAATGCTTGAAAACATCTGTGGGGAGGGACTCTGCATTTGGCAGCTGTTTGGGTTTGCTGCCTGCTGGATTGGAGTCTGCTCATCGCCTACGAGGTGCTGTGCGGTGCTGGCTGGTCTGAACATGCTGCTGCTTTTGCCACACATCTGATTTTAAGTTCAAAAGTTACTGGTGGTGTGGCAGACTGTGTGGTTTTGTGGTGGGCAAGGGGGGCGGGCTGGGGTCCAGCAGTGGGGTGCAGTGAGGCAAGCCTGGCTTCAGACTCACTGGCTGAGCCTTGCAGGGATGTGTTAAAGGCGGGGGAAATGGTGACATGGGGACAGGCCTAGAAAATGAGGATGCTGGTGTCCCTTGGTGATTCCTGCCTCTTCCTCCACCAGCGTTTGTTGCATAAACTGTTTCTTCGCACTTGGTACCTTCCTTAGTGTGATGAGGGACGCTGTGGACTGAACTGCGCTTTGTGCAAGCGTGCCCTCTGCAGCGAGTGAAGGTCTCTGTGGAGCTCGGTGACCCAGGGAACTAGATAATGGAAGAAACAACCCTGGTTAGAAGGTGGTGCTTCCCTCCAAAGCCATACGGTCCTCTCCTGTGAATGCCTTTGGAGAGTTAGCTTGGTTTTCATTTCAAATACGTTTAAAAACCTCAGCCTGGTGAGATGGGATTCCTCTCCTCAGCTACTTGCAAACTGGTTCTGTCATGTCCTGCTCCTGCCCCACCAACTGCAGTGCTCGTCAGCACAGATCTGCCAGACCACACGAACCCCCAAGGCTGTGGGGCATGCAGCAGAGCCCCATCTATGTGGTCCTTGCTTTCTCCACAGGCTCCTCAGGCCTGATCCAGACCATCTGAGCAGCAATCTTTACTGGTAGGATCAGTGGATGCCCAGCCTCCTGCTGCCCAGGCACTGGGGAGAGGTGGTGACACCCCATCGCCACAAGCAATTGCTCATGTTGCCCGTTTAGGGTTCCACAAAGCACATTTGTGGTGCTTGGAGAAGATATATCCCTCTTTCTGAAAACTATATGAGATGGAGCAGCACCTTCTGTCAATGATCCCTCTTGCCAGGCTTTTAAATGTGATTTATTTAGCAGCTTGAGAAGAGCTCACCAGCGGGCAGCACCTTCCCTTTGCGCCATGGTCCACACTGTCCCCCGCCCTGGCAGTCTGCCCGCTTGCCAAATGTGTTTTGCTCACTGTTCAGCTGTTTTGAGGAGCTGCTCACCGGTTAGACTTTGGAGAGAATTACAGTGTTTCTTTTCCATACAATGTCCTTGACAAGCCAGAAATCTGCCCATTCACTGTTTCAAGCAATTAAAATGGTGACACGGTCGTCAACCCCCACGCAACCAGTTGGCGGAAGCGCTCTGCAATGGAGACTCCAGTCTTCGGCGAGCGAATTTGTATGTAGTTTGGCAGAGAACAGCCCTGTCGACTTCCCAGGCCAACACTGCTTTGTTACTCAAATACAAACATCTAAAACCAGCGTTAGGCACTGAGAGCTGTGCCAAAGCCGACTGCTGTCATCGTATAATAAAACAGCATGTTGAGGTTTGCTATTCTAATTGGGCAGCCAAGAACCCCGGTGGACAGTGGAGCTTATTTATTGATTGCTCTTCAGATCAGAAACTGGACGGCACCACAGGGAGCTAGTAAAGGAGGAAAACCATTTTAAATACACTCTAAATGCTCCTTTGCAGGATTAATGAGTGGGAAACTGTGATGTGTGTTAGCAGGATGCACAGAAAAGTAAAAGCTGCTAAACTTGCATGGCTTTCCCTTCCACAGGAGAATTCTGCTTCAGCAGAGATGAGGAAATACAGGCTGTAATAAATGTTGCTTTATTGCTGGGGCCTTATAGTGGAAAAGAATCTATATTCTTACCCTGGAGTTCTGGCAATATTGGAAATTGTAGAAAATACAGGGGGAAAACACTTAAAAAAAAAAAAAAAAGAAAGGCCAAGTTGGAGTTGGCAGAAGTGGAAACCTTTGAAAAGCTTTCCTGTTGGCTACATGTTCCATCTAGCCTAGCTTGCAAAAGGCATGAAATGTGTGCTATGCTCTTTCTCCTGCATGGCTGGGAGGGTTTCACCAAGCAAAACAGCTGAAGGTGTCTGTCAGGGACAGGTTCCCCAGCTCTGTAGTGGCTATGGTGCCATGAACCACCCCGAGTCACCTCTCACCATGCAGCACATTCCCATCCTCAGCAGCTGGTCTAGTCGCTGTGAGAGAGCTGAACAGGCTGGGATCCCGTTTATTGCTTTGCCGAGTTTTGGACCTTCACCCAAAGGCTTTGTGTGGCTCTGGTGGACTTTCTAACTGCCTGGGAGAGAGGCTGATCCACCAATCTGCAATGAAATTATAGAAGCCTGTGCTGTTGTTTTAGGAATGTGTGCTATTCCTGTGGTTTGCCAAACTCATATAATTATCCTAACACCTGCAGTTTGCCTGCAATTCAATCCTGGGTGCTTTTTTTCTGCTTGATCAGCTCATTTCTAGCAGCCTGTCATATGCGAGATGCCCTCTCCAGCACAGTGGTCATTGGTACTGAAGCAGCTCCTGCGAGCAGGGTGGTGGGCAGGAGGGAAGGAGTGATTGCTCCATGTTTGTTATCCAGTCCTTTTTTGTGGAGCATGAGTGATTTCTTAAGCACACAGAGATTTGTGATGCAAGTACTCATTATCCACACCCGTTTGTTACAAATGAATCATAAAGTAAATTTAATGAAACAAAGCACACAAAAGTAGATTGATATTTGACTTGGCTTGGCTTGCTGTTTCCTCTTCTGTTGTTTGTTTGTTTTGTCAGTTTGGCAAATACTCTAGGTTTTTATCCAGCTTTGCTCCCTCCATGTCATCCCTTTAGAGTTTTTCACAGATCACTCCAAAGCAAGGAAGAACCACACAGAATGAGAGACAAACAGCCAACACAGAGGTAAGAGCAGAACAAGCATATCAAGGTGTATTCTTTGTTTGACCAGAGTCTTCTGCCTCTCTTTCAGGGCATCTTGACAAAGAAGTTTAATTTCTGTGGTTGTGGATATTATTGTTAGGGGACTCCCCTCTGCAAAGTGCTTTGCTGTAACTGAAGAAGTAAAGATGGGGATGCCTATGGGCAGTTATTGCTGCTGAGAACCTCATGTGATGAGTGGAGAAGTAAAACTTGCAGAATAGGTATGGAAAAATTTTATGGCACGGGGTATAGCCAAGTTCCGGGCACGTTTCAGTTTATTGGTTTTGGGGGGGACCATTTTTTAAGCATCTGTCCTAGGCCTTCAGTGCCTCTGCCCTTGAAGAGCCATTCTGAGAAGGAATCGCCTTAGAGGCAGTTTGTGGTCTACAGAGCCTGACTTCTGTGGACTTCCACAGGCACCTAGAGCATGGTAGATGTTGGGAGTAGGGAGGTGTTCTGAGGAAGATGTAAGCTGTACCTTATTTCTGATTAGTTATTTTTCTTCTTCCTATCTCACTGAAGAATTGTAATGGGTTCTGCGTTGGAGGATGAATGGTGAAGATGGGAAGTAATGAACAGTGGTGATCAATGTCCCTGGCTGAGCTGAAGGCTGCCTCAGCTTTGGAGAGCAGCTGCCAGCATCTGTTTGCAGCAATTTTTGGGCCGTTAGCTGTGGAAGGTGCTGATGAAGAGGGCTCTCCTAGGGCACATCCAGAGCCCCCGATGCCTTCTGGTGCAGCCAAGCTTTTATTTTCCTTGTTGAGAAGTATCGCAAGGGCGCACGAGAGGGGTCTGTCTTACTGTGTGGAGAAAGGCACAAATAAAAGCCACCATGAAAAGGAATGGAGGGTTCTTTTCAAGTTGAATCAGCACCAGCCAACAGTGTTGTGCTCTCTTAAAAACCAATATCACACTGGAGTCAATGCTCAGGAAGCAGAGAGCCTGGATTGGTGAGCCTTTCTTTCTGGTTACCTCAGCAAAACAAATACACTCAGGGCATATCTCACTGTATAGGCAGGGTGACAAGCGAATAGAACCAATCAACCCATCTCCAGGTGGCTTTTGATGCCTTTTAGTAGCAACATACCTGCCAGGAGCGTCGCTGCTGCCCTGCTGAGAGCTGAAGTGCTGATGGAGCAGTGCAGGCGCAGCTCTGCACTGACAGTGCTGTGTGTCCACCTGTACAGCGGCTTGAAATAATGTAGTAATTCAGTTCAGCAGGGGTGCTGAGGGCTCCCAGCTTGCTTGTGGCTTCAGGAGATCTTAGTCCCAATCCTAAGCACGGAGCACCTTGGAAACCTGAGTGTTTGGAGGCCAAGCCCACTGCCAGCATCGGTTCCAGAGGATGGCTGTGGTTATATTTACCTCTGGTTTGGACACGCCTGGGGTCCAGGTGACAAAAGCTGGCTCCATTGTGTCCTAGGTGGCTGTTTTGCAGGCAGAACATCAGTCTGGTGGAGCCAAACCTTGAGGGTCAAATCCTCCACAGACAGAAGCAGATGCAGTTGTTAGTGCTTTTGGAAAGGCTGGGCCATTAATTACGAATGGAATATGTGTAGTTGCCCACTTCCAGAGGACACGGAGCATAAGGGTGTCTGTCTTTATACAAGGCATGTACAGGCACACGGTGAAATACAGTGATAGCTAAACGTTAACGTTCACAATCTGATTTTTGGCTGTTTTCCTGCATTTCTGTTTGCAGGTGGTTTTTTGTGGTTGTTTTTTTTGTTTTGTTTTGAAGAAAAAAAAAATCCTCTTGAAGAACAAAGAACCTGAGAGCCCTCTGCATAAAATCTGACAGCTCTCCTAATCAGAAAGGAGGGGGAAATAATTTAGAAACCAGCCAAATAAAACTCAGGTGCCAATTAAAAACAAAACAACCTTCCACTGACATTCGGAGTGGTCCCTTGCTCCTGAAAAGGGAACGGTATCTGTGGAAGCCTTCCAATTCATACGTTTGAGAGTCACTTTTATTGATATTGACCTAATGACTCAGGTCGTTTGGATTTGTTATGATTATAATGGGGATTTGATTATTCCTTCTCTGTGTATCATAGCAAAGTCTTGAGATTTCTGGACAGTGGTCTGTGGCTGCAATACTGTGGTTATTTGATGGTTAATAGCAACACTGCCTATTTAGAGTTGCTAATAAAGATAAAGCCTGGGCAATCGATAGAATAATTATTTGATATAGAGCAAGGCAATATTTTTGCTATTTGTGAAGAAGTACACCAAAATATGTGGAAAAATTTAATTGTCTGAGCAAATTCAACAGGGAGAGCAAGGCTCAGAAAAGCCCAGCTCATGGCTGGGTGGATATCAGTAAAAATTTCTTCATGGAAAGGGTTGTCAGGTATTGGAACAGGCTGCCCAGGGAAGTGGTGGAGTCACCATCCCTGGAGGTGTTCAAGAGACACATAGATGAGGTTCTTACGGACATGGTTTAGAGGTGGACTTGGCAGTGCTGGGTTAACAGGTGGACTTGATGATCTTAAAGGTCTTCTCTAACCAAAAATAATCAGTGATTGTGTGGCGATGCTTCTGCAGCTGACATAGGCTGTGTGTGCCCTGAGGAGGAGCCTGCGCTGCCCTGCAGCATCCTGGCTCAGAGAGGGGCGTCACGGGACCTGGGGGTCAGGTCGGGCTCATTGCTGCTCCGGGCAGGATGGGATGTGCTGCCCGGGGACCTGAGGTTTTCCACTTGCTTTTGTGGAGATGGGAATCATGCAGGCAGCATCATTAATTGTGGTTTGAGCAGAAAATCACTTTTCCAGTCCTTGTTTTGCTTGATTCTTTTTTCGCTCTGGTTTGGTGAGTCTGTGTGTGATAGATCGCTTAGGGAAAGGTGTGGGGATGCTGTGCTTGTACGGCCAGGTTTTGATCCTTCCTGTCTTTTTTTTCATGTATGTGATATGGTTGTTTCTGTTTTGTTTTGTTTTTTCTTTTCATTTATTTTACTTTCTATTGCTGCATTGATGTATTTATGTCATTGTATAATCAGAAGAGTCTAGGGTATTAATTACTAGAAAACCACATGAGCAAATTGGGCTTTTGTGCTAATGTTCCTATGCTAATCTACCAAAAATAATCGTATTTAAACATAACTAACAGTAAAATACATTTAAATTTGGAGCATTGAAATTCACCTCTTATCTGTGTCAAGGGCTCCAAAACCCGTTTTTTCTAAAATAAAAAAGTAACATAAAAGCCTAAGGCTTCTAAAATGTCATCTCTTTAAAAATAATTTGGATTTCAGCAGGAGTTTGGTAGAGATGCAGTGAACCTTTTAGTGACTGAGCTAAGCAACCTTGAAAATCAGGTTTATAGTACTTGTATCAACAGAATGGCTATAGATATTCAACTTCATTATCATGGCAACTTGCTGCAAATAAGTGGTGGGGTAGTACCGAGAAGCTGAGGTTTTGCAATGGGCTGCCTTGGGAAGCTATAGAGAAATGAGAATGTGGGCACTCATAATCTGAAATGCACTGTGTTCGTCTGTGGAAAAATGAGGCAATCTATTAACATGCATTTTTAATCAGAACTCTTGCTTTCAGTCTGTCTGTTTAAGGATAAAAGACCTTTGCTGGGGGCAGTCACACACATTGCTGCCAAGTTGAATGGTCCCTCAGGGAAGGAGTTGGCCTCAGAGGCAGCACCAAGGTGTTTCTCTGCTGTCCCACGGATGGGCTGGAAGTGGCTGGTGGGCACCTGGCACATGGAAGCCACAGGTGGGTGCAATCACAGCATCACAGTATCACAGTATGTTTGGGTTTGGAAGGGACCTCAAAAGATCATCCAGTCCAATCCCCCTGCTGGAGCAGGAACGCCTAGGAGAGGTCGCACAGGAAGGTGTCCAGGCGGGTTTGAATGTCTGCAGGGAAGGAGACTCCACAACCTCTCTGGGCAGCCTGTTCCAGTGCTCTGTCACCCTCACTGAGGAGTTCTTTCTCAAATTTAAGTGGAACCTCTTGTGTTCCAGCTTGATCCCATTACCCCTTGTCCTATCATTGTTTGCCACTGAGAAGAGCCTGGCTCCATCCTCATGGCACTCACCCTTTATATATTTATAAACATTAATAAGGTCACCCCTCAGTCTCCTCTTCTCCAAACTAGAGAGCCCCAGCTCCCTCAGCCTTTCTTCATAAGGGAGATGCTCCACTCCCTTAATCATCTTTGTTGCCCTACGCTGGACCCTCTCCAGCAGTTCCCTGTCCTTCTTGAACTGAGGGGCCCAGAACTGGACACAATATTCCAGATGGGGTCTCACCAGGGTGGAGTAG
The DNA here is from genome assembly GCF_037038585.1 of Patagioenas fasciata. NCBI lineage: Eukaryota > Metazoa > Chordata > Aves > Columbiformes > Columbidae > Patagioenas > Patagioenas fasciata. The sequence continues at coordinate 21,086,859 of NC_092529.1, read as the reverse complement.
AGGGGAAGGAGGACCTCTCTCGATCTACTGACCACCCCCCTTGTAATGGGTAGTGTTGTGGTTATTTCAGAGCCATCATTGGGAATGGTGGGAGTGGGACACACAGGGGCCGTGCTCAGCCTTCATCCCTCTGGGAGCAGGTGGTTTTCTTCTGCTCTGCTCTTCTCTGAGCAGCTAAGTGGCAGAGAGCAGGGGCAGGGTACAGCCCTGGGCTGCCCTGTAAGGCTTGGGGACATCGGATAAGATGCATGATATTGTGTAAATCTTTCTCACTCCTCTGTGCTTTTACTTCCCCTTTGTACCAGTATCTAATACAGCAGCCAGCTGCTGTCCCTGTCTGACTTCCAAAGATCTGCAGTTCTGGACTGGCTGTGCAGGAGGAGTCCCCAGTAGAACACACTAGTGATTTTTTTTCCCTGCATGAACCCCCTTCCCCTCCCCAGTCTTCAAAGCCAGGTGCTCTGGTGGAGTTCAGGTGTCCCACAGAGCTAAAGAGCCAAAGTGACAGAGAATCTGTCACATCCTCAGGTAAATTGTTCCAGTGGTTAATTAATTACCTTAACAGTTCTGCACCAGAACAAGTTTATTTCTTTGTAGAAATACCTTTGGTTTCCAGCCACTGGATCTCAAGATGCCTTCGTCTGTCAGACTGAAGAGCCTCATCTTATTACTCTTTTCTCTGTGTGGGCACTTGCTGACTACTCTCAGGTCACCTCTTAACCTTCCCAGGGACAGACTAAATGGATTGAATGTCTCTAGTTCCCTGTTGTAAGGGAGGTTTATCAACCTCCCATTCTTCTTGCTTCTGCCTGCTAAAACCCCTGCAATTTGTTCTCATCCTCTTTTCCAGCAGGATGCAGCAGGGGCTTGTGCAGTCTCTTACATCTTCTACCATGGCTAAAGAGCTTCTGGCCACGCACTGAGCCTTGACCTGCTCTGTGCACCCCAGGGCCAAATCTGTCCTCAGCTGCTGCCGTGTCTAGGGTCAGACTTGAGCCCTTAGTCCCGCTCCGGTGTCCCCATGCAAATGGGCTGGGAAGGGTGGAGAGGCCGGTCCCAAGCTCAGGATGGCCCCAGGGGTTTTTGTGCCTTGACTTTGGCATCGTCCTGGCTATGAAAGAAGAAAAGGAAGGTCCTGAGACAGGCAGCTGGGGAGCTCGGCTGTGCTTGGAGTCTGCTCACACGAAGCTCACCAGCTCCAAGTGAGTGTGACTGCAGAGACAAAGTAGGAGCAGCCCGAAAATCACAGGGACGGCATAACTTCCAGCTGAGGAGAAAGAGGGGCTTTACGAGGTCTTGAACCAGTGTCCTTCTGAGCGTTGTGCCACGGTGTGATGTGTGAGCACTCCGCCGCTCCAGCCCCAGTTAGAAATGAGAAATTTCAAGGGCTATTGAGCACTCTGTGAATTTTCACAGTGGCTCGGCACAGAGTTATTTAGCACAGGTGTTTTGGTAATTGTGATGCATTGGGAAAATTCACAGTGCTCAATGGCCCTCAAACTTCCACCTGCTTGGTGTGGTGGTTAAGTATTAGTGCAGTGGATTATAAGATAAAATATGCAGGAGACACTTGCTGGCTGCAGGACTTTCTCTGGCACTGGTTATATTTCTTTGTTATTCTGCGATCGGTTTGTTTATCTGATATATATTAGAAGGACGGAAAGTTGACTTATGTGGCTCTTAAAGCCTAGTAAACCTGATGGGTCCACATCCCCTCATGGCCCGGGTGTGAGAAAAGAGGTCTCCAGCCCCATCCCTGGCATCTCCTGAAAACACCCAACTGTGAGTCCGGGAAGCGGGAGGGAAGAAGAGGAACCTCTGCCCACACTTCTCTAAATGTGTGCAAGTCTAGAGGGCCTGTGAGTCCTGAGTAGAGTTTTTAATTATCACTTTCCAAGTTGCTTTTACTCCCACACTGACTGTGCTAGGAGGGGCCCTTCGGGAAGGACACTCTATCTGTCCTTTCATGCACAAATGAATTGCTTAGGCGTCTTTGCAAGGATGTGATGTGGCCAAGTACAAAGAGTCAGAAGAAAGCTTTAATGTTACTTTTTACTTCAGCCCTGGCAGTGGGACATTGTGGCAAACAGAAACACGGAACTGATGACCTGGGCCATTATTACAAAGTAAATAAATACAGAAAATATTGTTTTCTACTGTTTTCTAATCTGGATTGTTGGACTGATACTACAAGCTTTACTGATTTTGCTGTGCCATGGGTGGGCAGCTAGAGCAAGAGGACCTGCAACAGTGCGGGGTGGCTGAGCTTGTTGGCTGCTGCTGTTTACAGAGCAAACTGATTTTTAAGTTTTTATTTCTTGGCACTTACTGGAAATTAGCAATGTGATTCCTCTTCTTTCTCAGCTTTCCACCCAGATAAACACACACAGCCGACTGGCTTTGTTCCACCCAGTTCTCTCCATATATTCACCCTAAGCCCAGTTATCATGGGAACATGCCTGCATACAACCACTGAATCAAAGTTTTCAAAGAAGGGAGAGTTGAGCATCTGAAAGCAAAAGGTGGTAAACAAGAATGCACTGAAAATCCCGGATCTGCGCTGTGAAAGGGGAAGGGTGGTTGGGTTGGCTGAAAGCCTGTCACTGCATTCTTACATGGAAGTGTGAGCACGGGTGAAGAGGAGGATGGTTGTGCTGGGGATGGGAATACTCGGGCTGGGATCTGTCAGTGTGTCCGTGTGCAGCTGCCACACCACAGGAGCTGTCTGTCAACGGAGGACTGACAGGACCTCACCAGCCTCAGCGCATCCCAGCTCCATCCATGGAGGCTGGGAACCCTGAGTGGGGCTGGGGATGTTCAGCTCGGAGTTCCTTTTCAGTTGGTGGTGCCTGGTTCTCCACAGCCCTGCCAACCCACACGGGATGCAGTGATGCTTTCTTGGCTCCCAGCTCCCACAGCCCAGAGTGCAGCATTTCTGCTTTTGCTTATTTTCTCCCCACCACATTTAGACACCAACTTTCTGATCGCAGCCACCCATCGCCTCTGTGCTGGGAAGCGAGTGCATCCCTTGTGAATCCTGGCAAGGCTGCAGGCTGGCTCACTGCACGTCACGCCATGGGTTTTTGGCAGGGTGAAGGGCTCACTTTAAGGTGTGTTTGGCTTTTGCAGGCACAGGTGGGACTTTGGTGATGAAAAAGCAAAACCACAGCAGTTAAGGTTTGTCATGAGCAAAATGCAGCCACCTGCAAGAGTCTCCAGAAGATGAAAAGCTGGTGCGGAATGAGAGAGTCCTGCCATGAAACGCAAGTAAATTAATGGATGGTTTATATTTTGAGTTTATTGAAACTTTAAAAATTCCCAATTTTGACAAGACTTCAAATGGAAGTTCCAGTTGTCTCCTTCCCACTTCACTTTCTCCTCAATCTCCTCTCTCCCTCTCACACCATGTTGTTTTTTGTGTTATTAACATGTAAATTAAGCTCATTTATAGAAAGTAACATCTTGACAAATTGACAAGTGTTATTTATGACAAGAGTTTGGGCTAGGAGGCGTTTCTGTTTCCACAATTGCTGTTGTTCCTGGGGATGGAAACATCACCTTGCACAGTGCTTATCTGGGTGCTTACACTTCATTTAGCCCCAGTTCACTCGGAAATACACAGCTGGGACACCGTGCTGCCTGTAACCATCAGTGCCTGTGCAGGGTCTCTCCAGGTCCTACCAAAGCCAGCAGATTATTTGCTTTGTTGCTGCTACTGGAATCAGGTTTGAACCTGTGTGTTGCGTAGCAACCCTAAATTATTATTTGAACCCTCAAAAAGGTATTAATGCTACTCATGAATAAACAGAGCTTGTCTCACTCCTGTTTATATGTTGTTTTTATGCCATTCCCCAGCCGAGTGAAGGCTTTTGTCTTTCCAAACAATAAAATTCAAGTTATTGCCAGAAGACTGGTAGCTCTTGTTCAGTGGCACAGCGGCTGTAATTAGTCTTTTCCCGTGCATTCTTAAATTTCATTTTAAGGAGGACTTGACTTCATCTTTTTGCTCACTGCTCATGGCTGACCAGGCTCAGCTCCCACTTGTAAAATGGGTTTCTTGCCAAGTGTTAAGCAAGGGATGTGTTTCAGGTGTGGGTGTTTCCTATGTGGATCCTCATTCCCAGATGGAAAGCACTTAGAGCTTGTCTGTCTTCACTTCTTCTAGGAAAAATCACGCCTGAAAGCAAGGGTTATATTTTGCCTTTTTCTCCTACTCTTTGAAAGCTGTCAGTACTAATTTAATTAGTTGGTGCATATAACAGTTTATAATTTCCAAGTCTAATGTATTATAATGTTGTTTATGCCGATTTGATGATTAAAGGCCTTGTCAGAGTCTTTTTATCACCCTTAAAAAAAAAAAGCTTTTGTTGTTATGCAAATGAGACGTACCAGATTAAGGAGACTTATTTTACCTGAACAGGTAGTTACAATAATTTTCTGTAATCTTGTTGTCCTATTTTTGTCTGCAGCGCCCTTGTCTTGCTCTGCAAGGTAACTGCTCGCTGGGATCAGCTCTGTCACGTGGCACTGTGGCTCTGCCCAGCTCCTGTCCACCCACATTCTCTTCTCCATGACCTGTGAGCCCTATCCATCCTCAGAAGGCCCCTCCCCAGCTCTGTGCCTACTAATGGGGTCTCTCAGAGCTTCTCCTGCAGCATGACCCTCTTGCACAGAGTTCCTCAAGGATGCTCCCAATGCTCCAGTCCAACTGTGGGTCCCCAGGTTGTTCAGTGCAGGCACTGGTGAAGCTGTGGGACCCACGACCAGCTGGGGAGCCCATGGCTAAGTCACAGTGTGTCCAGAGGCAAAAAGCCCAGTTTGGAGGCTGAGGGAGCTTCTTGCCTCTCTGCTGACGTTGGCAGTGCCGGTGGGTATGACCATGTCCAGCAGAGAGGTGCTGCCATCCTTGGGCTCATGAGTCTTCCCAAAGACCACGGAGCCTCTGCTAGGATTTTACCAAATCCCACTTTAATTTCCCAGTCTCCTTGCAAGAAGAAACATCTCCACTTTGCAGCAGAGTTGGACTGAAGGTCCAGTCAGGTGAGTAAATGGAAGAAGGTCTCTCTGCTCAGAGCAGGATACTGTGTAAATTCTTCTGGTTTGGGGCGTTCGCTGTGTTCTGCCTGACTTTGCGTGCATAACTGTGGTGTCCTACATGCGATGGCTGTGGCTGCAGGCTGTGTTTCTAGTCCTTTAAAAAGCAATATGTTTCCTTCACCTTCCTGCTGGAGCCTTAGCTGCCGTTTTCTGCAGCTGGGTGAATGACCGTGTTTGTGTCTGTCATCAATTCCACAGTCTGTTATTTAAATTACAAAGCTTATTCTTTGCATCAGTGTATGCACAGCAAGTTAGCAATCTATGCATAAAGTCCCAGCAGGCAATGATTGTCTCCTAAGGAAGGCAGAAGTAAAGACAGCCCACTGGATTGACAAATATTGCTGAATTTAGATGCATTCTTGGAACAATTGATTTTCTTTCGAAGGAAGTTGCCATTAACACTATTGTAACTGAGCACAGGTGAGCGGGGTGTTGAAAATTAGGCTGCCATCACAATTACTATGTGGTGTAAAAAACCCCCAGTGTCATCAGCTTGCTCATGACCTCAGTAAAAACAAACCCCAGACCTGAACAATTATGCTAATTCTGCTTTGATTTACAGCAATGATAACCAGCAAACACGCTGCCGGAGCTGCCTGAAATGTGTGTCGGAGGAGCAGGCAGGGATCTCATGGGGCTTTCTGCAATGTTTTTCCTTAATGGTTCATTAAGGTTTGGGTTCTGGTTGGCATCCCTCCCCCTTTGGGCATATCCTGCAGCCATGTAAGGGGCATGTGAGCCCACTGACTGGTCTTGTCTTTACCAGCTCTGGGGAATGTGGGTGTGGGGATCTGCAACCTATGAAATGGGCAAAGGAGACAGCAAAAAGACAGGAGTTTAATTTTTATTTTTTTTTCCTTAATTGCAGATCATAACAGGGCCACTCTCTCCTTGCCCTGAGCAGCGGCCAGGCAGGGAGACAGAGAGACCGGTTTAGCCCTGTTTGGCCTCTGCGGTGTGATCTCTTCAGGACACTCTCAGCAGATGCTGCGTCTCCCAGATGTGCGAGTTGGAGCTGTGCTGGCCCTTCCTCGAACCCTTGAGCAGCTCCGAGAGTGACCCCCTGCCCCACCAACGCCTCCTGGGGCCAGCAAAGCCGGGGCTGTTTACCCGTCAGCATGGTGGAGATGACAAGAGCACCTTCAATCGCACAAAGATGCTGAGCCACCTGGATTTTGGAGCTTACTGTGCATAAACAGGCTGTTTTCACAGAGATCGCTGGTTAAACTTCCAATGGATAAGAAGAGCTGGAACTTACCTGAGGCCTCACAGACCATTTCCAGGTATCCTTGCCAGGGGAAGTTTCGGGGTCTTGCTGTTTAGCTGACAGGGACTGAGGGGTGTGTGTATGTATATTTTTTATTTATGCACACATGGGCAGGAGAGATGTCATGGAGACTCTGAGCTCGTTCTGTGTGCTCCAGCTGGGCTCATCAGGGTGGACACCACAGGGCACGGGCCAGGCTGGGGGTCCCAGCAGGTGAATCACCCCAGTAATGTCACCTCTGTGGCTCACTCCAGCTAAAGCCTCCACAGGGGCAGGCACTCTTGCCCAGTGCTTTTTTGCAATGCTGTTTGAACCGAAGTTCATGGCCGCTGACATCTGTGGGGCTCAGCTGTAATCCGTCTTGCTCAAATAAATGGGAGGAAGCAGCTCCTGCCCTGGAGATCCTGCAGATGATGGGGAACATCGTCCCCTGGCTATGCCGCTGCAGCTGAGCCCGCTTGCCCGTCTCCCCACCCCAGGTAGTGCTGACTGCGTGTAGAACCCCCCCGTTAATATGCCGTGAGTAATTTCAACCCTTGGAACAATTTCTGTGTCTCTGGTAATGGTCTTTCTTCTTGCAGCAAAGCAATCTGTGAAAGGCTCCCCTTCACTCTCAGCTTTTAAAGTGACCTTTTTGGTTTTTTGACCTGACATAAGGATACAATCATAAAAACGAATGTGATAGTTTTTGTTGTTTGGGGTTTTATAATGCAGGATGTTTGGGCTGGTGTGAAGGTTACACTTGCTGGATGTAGCTCCTCCACGCTTTGCCAAGCACTCTCTGCGTGATGGGATTGCAATGGCACGTCTTAGTCTAACCAGTTTAAGCACAGTTATTATTTCTAATTAAATACATGCTATTAAGTGCTATCAAACTTCTACACAAATTATTAAAACATTGGATGAAAAACATTATAAAAGGCTGGACTCTCACCTCAGAAGTGGCACATAATGCAAATCAATAGAGCTGCATTTCTTTACCACTTTATTGACTAAAAACCATGCAGCTTATAAGACTCCTTCAGGATCCTCCCCTCTTCACAGCTCTGTTTTATTTCCAAATACCACTAAAGAAGCATTTTTCTCCTGGAGATAATTGCATAACTTCCTTCTGTTTCGCACTCAAAAAGCACCCATGCAAGTCTATGGACCACAGAGCATGTTTAGGTATCTCTTACCCTTTCCTAATGGCGTCCAGTAGATCAATCGAGGGGAGAGAGTAATTTCTCCTCTTTCTTTTCTCTCCCTTATACAGGATCTTGATCTTTCTCTGAGGGGAATGACCTTGACTTGGTATTGTAGCTAAACTGGGAAAGCTGTTTTGCTATTCAAACTGAATTTAGACTAGCTAAATAAATGGTAGGCAAAAGAACAAATCTTCTCTCTTAAAAAAAAATGTAAGGTATTAAGACCTGGCTTTGTAATGATTATAGTCTAATACACAGCTTGCTGAGAGGCAGTATTTTCTCTTTTTTGCTGGTGTCTCTGACCTTGAATGCTCCATTCATCTCTGTGGAAATGCTTCCTTTTTGCTATACATTTTGTGCACACAAAGAACAATTTAAAACTTACATGGCGTGGCCAATCAGAGATACCTAACTGGCTCTTTGGAAAACACGCATTGCAGTTTTTGTTTCTGTTTTTTAATACAAACATAAAACAAGTCAGTGGCACCACATTAATCATTCAAGCTGATTGGAAAGTCTCCAAGCACCAGCTGAGAAAAAAAAACACAAAAAAACCCACAAAATAAACCCCAACAAACAAAAACACCCAAAAAACCCAACAAACAAAAACCCCACACACTTTGATAAGAACCAACTGGGAATGAGATTTTTTTCTTCCACCCCCCTGCCAAGTTTCAAAAAGAACAACAAAAAAACAATTCAAAGAATTGGCAAGAAAACAAATTGAACTATCGTGGCTGGTTGTAAGGGCCATGCTTGGGCTCTGGAGAAACCATTCATAAATATTCATTAGCCTGGGGAAACATGAAAAACAGGATTAGACTTATTCATGGGAGTTCATCTTTAGGGTCAATGCTAGGGTGAGAGAGCCAAGACAGGCAATTTGCAGTTTTATAATGTATTTCCTGGGACAGACAAGATCCGCAGTCTTCTCTCTTAAAAATAAAAGAAATAAATGTAAAAAAAACCTCTCAAAAGACAACAAAAAAGCATTTTCATTTCTTGACACAGCAGAGATGCTGTCTCAGCTCAGGCCTGCCCCGCAGGTGATGCACACTTGTGTCCCCAGGTGCCATGCATGGGACGGCAATGGTAAGGTTGCCCCCGACATCCTTCCACGCAAAGTTGGCGCACAGCGGAGAGCTGATGAGCTCCAGAGGCAGATATGGCAAAATGCAGATAGGATGGGAAGAGTCCATGATGCTTCCAGGAACCATCCCCAGCTTACCAGGGGAAAAGTAAAGGACTGTGACCTCTGGCAAGACAGCCAGGATCATGAAGATGTCCATATGTCCCCTATCCGCTAGAGGCTGAGATGAAGAGAAGCAAGTCTCAGGGAAAGGTAGCCAGGTCCAGATGATAACTCAATATTGCAGGACTTGGACTCGCTGCCTTCCTCTGCTTCCAGGGGAAAGGCTGTTCCTCTGTATGCTCTCGCATCCCTTGGTTGCCTGTTTAGAAGGTGACATTGGGATTGCCTGTTGCCAAATGTACGTGTAATTTCTCAGTGATTGCTCTCTGCTGCTGGGATGGATGGCTGTGTGGTGCCATGAGACACAGACTGATACTAGCAGCAGCACTGTTGGATCTGTAAGTGAGCCCCTGTGCTCATATTAAAGGAAAAATACAGTATAAGCATATGCAACATACATTAGGAAATCTAGCAGACTGATGACAACTGGAACCAACTGAAAAATCAGACCTCTGCTTATCTACCTTCTGCAGCACACAAAGTTAATCACGCTCTAATGCTGCTAAAGTGAGTGGATAAATGATTTTAAAGACTATCTATCATCAATTCAGGACAGATATGTCATTTTTGATTCCGACACTTAAAATCATAGGATCATTTAGGTTGGAAGAGACTTTTGAGATCATCAAGTCCAACCGTTAACCTAACACTGCCAAGTCCACCACCAACCATGTCCTGAAGCACCACATCTACACATCTTTTAAATATCTCCACGGCTGGTGATTCAACCACTTCCCTGGCCAGCCTGTTCCAATGCCTGACAACCCTTCCAGTGAAGAAATTTTTCCTAATATCCCGTCTAAACCTCCCTTGGTGCAGCTTGAGGCCATTTCATCTTGTCCTGTCACTTGTTATGCAGGAGAAGAGACCAACACCTCCATGCTACACCCTACTTTCAGGTAGTTATAGAGAGCAAGAACATTTCCTCTGAACCTCATTTTGTCCAGGCTGAACAATCCAGATCCCTCAGCTGCTCTTCAGGAGACTTGTGCTCCAGACCCTTCACCCGCTTACTTGCACAGACGGATACGACCTTCCAAGGCCAGTAGCTGGGACAAGGTGTCGGAGCCTCGCTGCCAGGGCACCAGGGCTGGGAAATGCAATATACCTTGAAAAGTGTGCGTGGGGAAGTCCTGCCAAAGAGTCTTGCCAGAAATTGCACAGGTTTTGTAGACAAATTGGACAAGGATGAAGCTGAATTTAGGAAAATGATAGCTATAAATATTTTCTGCTTTGCTATAAGCAATAAAAGCACAGAAGCGAATTGGTTAGTCTGCAGGAACCAGCTGTTAAACACCATCTTTCCCAGCTCCAGGGGGAAATGCTTTGCCTCATGGTAATCAGAATATTGCAATATTGCCTTGCATTTTTGTCTCTTCTATGTTTGCAGAGTCATTCCCTCCATCTTTTTGGTTATTGCTGTTATCTCTGGTGCCTCTTAGTGTGCCAAAGTAACTCTTAGCAGAAGCACCAGAGAGTGAGGGGAAATTGGGCTTTCCCTGCCTGAGCCTTTTTGAGCAGGGTTTTCTGTTTGCTTTGATTGTTATCTTGAACAAGCAGAATCCTGACAAAGGAAGCGGGGGAAGGAGTCCTCACATTACTTGAGCTTTTGTACCTTCCCCAGGTTGTTTTCCTCTGCTAGCTGGTTTACAAAGATACAATCAAGGTGCTTTAATGCTCTTGCTCTGGAGCGAGGGATTTCCAGCTCCCCAAGGTGGGTTTCACTGAACAACTCTGAGCTGGAGGATGCGGGAAGGCAGAGGCTGCAGGACAGGCTGTGCTGTGGCTTTTCTCCATTCCAATTAGCGCTCATCACATGCTGAGGATAACTTGCTGTAAGGGGTAACCAGTCTGGGGCATCATCCCTCCCCTCCCTGCGCTCTTTCCAGTCTCTTGCTGTTTTCTTGTCCTTGCCCTGCATTGATACTTCCTTCACACTTCTGCTACTCCTCCATCACCAGCAGCCAGGGCATTGCAGCTGTCTATATTGTAGCTTAAAGTGAGTGGCATCTTTTCTCCTGGCAACAGGCTGCCTTGCTTTCTTCCCCTCTCCTTCGATAAAAAGTGACAAGTGCTCCTTCACAGAGCAGAGCAATCAAAGGAGCCGCTCAAAGAGAGCTGACAGCAAGTTGTGTGCTGGCTGTGAGCTGTTTTACTGCGGGACCGCTTAAATAGACTTCACATCCTTCCCAGCCCTCTCCCTTGTGTGACAGTGCCTTGCACCCTTTCTGATGATATCAGAGCTTATCTCATTGTGGCTTATCTGAATAATCAGCTCCAGGGTTTCTAAACCATCTCAGAGATATTTTTTGTGGTTCTGCAAAGCTCAATAAAAGGTGGTACAATGCAGCCGAGAGCCACGCCAGAGGGTTTTGCTCCCCGCTCTGCCCCTCAGCACCCTGCTAATGGCTGGGTCAGTGTATAAGGAGCTTTTCTGACCATTTCAGGATGCTCTGATGTGTGTCTTTACCGCTGATTCAGGCAATCACAGACACTCTTTGGATGGAGGATTGCATCTGACTGAGTGCCAGCGCTGCCTAGCAGCAAGGGAGCCTCTCAGCAAGGCTGTAAATCAATAATGTCTGTAGTTCTCCAAATTCCCTGGAGCCGGGGAGTTTATCTCTCCTCTGTCTTCATCTTCAGCAGTCTTCCTCCGCACTGATAGGCATCTGTTACCCACTGTCTCAGTGCCAAGCATTCCGAGTCTGTGTTGGTGGCATCTTGATGGAAACTGCTACTGTTAACCGGTAGCGAGCTGACGATGAGCATCTGTGTTATCCAGCGTAGCTCTGCTCTCGAAGGGATATTTGTCAGGCTCCTTTTGGTTTGTAATGGCTGTTTTTACAGTACGCCAGGCGACTCAGCAGACATCAGTGTAAGCGCTGATGGCGGATACGGCTGCTCCCCTCTGCTCAGCACTGTGGATGCGGGGAGGGCAAAGTCAGTGTGACAGGAGCACAAGCTTTACGTTAAATCCGTGCTTAAATTCCACTCTGGGTAAGGCTGGTTTCTGTAACGCGGTCTTGCAATTAGGAAGGGGAATGACTGCCATGGCCACGTGTGCGGGGACAAACCCACAGCTGATGTGGAGATGTCTCCAGGAGGGCTCAGCGTTATTACTACCACAGCGATGGAAGGATGGAGAGTTCACGGGTGGGTTTTTGCCTCATGTGTCTGAGTCTGCCGAAATCCCACTAAATTTAGTCTCAATTAGTTTGGACTAAGTACATTTTAAGAAGTTCTGAGTTCAAAAGAAGTCACCATGTCCTCCAGCCTGGCCTACTTTGTATCACCAGCCATGACATTTTGGCCTGTTTTCCTAGAGATGACCCAAGAATGTGCACTGGGCTCCAGTGTGTTTCCAGGGAGCCATCTGTCCCCATCTTTCTGAGTTGTTGGTGTTAGTTTGCATTCTTTATTTGTATCTATAGTATGTTTCAATGAGTTATCATCTTCCCTGTTAACTTTTTTTTTAATTGAATGAATGTAGCTGTAGCTAACAGATGTGCATTGGTAAGAGCATTAGGAAGTTCAAAAACTACTTTGCAAGGATTCTCCTTCTGCTGCTTTGCTAATGAAACTGAAACACTCTTCCCTGCAGTGGTCTGTCTAAGATAGCTGGACGTTTTACATTTTGTAATTACTTTCTGGATGATTATCTATTAATGTTTTCATGCTCGATTCCATGCTAATGTCTGCTTTTGGCCAAGGTCTCTTTTGGCCATCTTATTTTGCATATTTGGACTAATCTGCAGAAGAAAAGAGCGCTTTTTGCTGAAATGAGGGAGACAGCACTTGCTGAGCAGACTGGGGTAGAAATTTGGGAGCTTTGATAATTAGTAAATTCATTTCCAGGAGTTTGCTTTATACAGCACATAAATGTGGACTAACCTTTAGGAACCCTCTGCAGCTCTGACACCTAATATCAAAGTTACACTTTGCAACAGGACAGAGAATGTATAATTTATGAGCTAGTGAAGTATCTTTAATTAAAACAGTATTTTCTAAATTTTGACTTAAATTAATTTTAATCTAACAGAAAAAAGCAATCCGAGTCCAGCCAAGGTTTTCCTTAAATACCATCCTTGTTATCTGGGAGGCTTTGCATCAACTAAGATAGATGATTTTAATTTCCATGTTCTCAGTGTAACACTTGGGGTCAATGTTTGCATACTTATCATAGGCAGTTTACCATTGACAACCACTATAATTGTTCAACTGTTCCTTGGTGAAGACCTGATTGACTATCGTGCACTGTATTTATTATGTCTCGCACTAAAATATAGATGATTGATTATTCCATTATTCTATTGACCAGGTCTGTAACAAGGTGTGACAAATAGGTGCCATTACAGTCCGTAACCAACTGAGGAAGGTAGTGCCGCCAGGTAAGAGAATTTTCATGTGTGTGAATCTCTGGAAAGCTTTAGCAAACTTTCAGGACACTGTATTTAAAAGACTTTATCTGAATGAATGTGCTTCATTTCTGCTAGGTACTTTCTAAGGATGATAAAAGATAACAGACCCTGATCTGAAAAGCTTAGAATATGATTGAGAGCCCACTGGAGCCAAGGGAAATTCTTCCAGTGGCTTTCTGGGCTTTGGCAGGGTCCTGAGGGTAATCTCGCTGTTTACTTCACTGAGAGTTGTGTCAGACTCTGAAAAAATCACCGTTTGTTAACTGCATTAAAATGTGCAGGGAAAAAAAGTGTCTTCCATCACTGATGTAGCACATTGATGTGAATAATGTGCACATATCAGGGGGACTTATAGTTTGAAAGAGAAAAATCCTGTATTTTAAAGCTCTTTATCTGCAGCTTGGTATTTGAAGTGCATGATTTAATTATCTTTGAACTCCTTTGTTCTTCCTTAAAATAAATCATGTTTAAAATTTTCCTTTTAAAGATCATGCATTGGTGGACACAGCACTAGGGATCACGGTAACAAAATGGAGTTGAACCAGCTACTGGAAATTAGTAGTAACAAACAATGCATTCGCTACCAGTCTGTCATGTTAATTAGTCTTCAGAATGTGTCAGTGCTTTTCATTTGTATTTAGCATTGCCTGAGCTTACTGCCAATTAAATACAATGTTGTTATCAAATCAGCTCGCACGTGATTACATTGGATTAATGTGGTTATTTTCTTTGATCCACTATAATTAAAAATCACAGTTGTGATTTTAAACAAGTGTAAAAATATAATCAGTTTGCATACGCAGCTGCCTCTTTCTTCTCATTTACTTTAATAACATTCTTCTCTAATTAACTGTTGTGAAAGTCCCGGGCCCTGTTTAGCAGCTCAGAGGAGACAGCAGCATTTTGCAAATGCTGGAAGAAGCTCCCCACGCACCCGTGTACCGTCCTCACCTCTGCCAAGCCATGGTGGGTGACGTTTTCGAGCAAGATCTATGGCAGTTCAGTCCCCAAATACTCAAGGAGAACTCATCATCTTCAGGAGAAAAGAAAATACCACCTTAAAACTCAATGCTGTTTCCCTTGAAGCCTGACAACTAACTAGCCGTCTGCACCGCGTTTAATTCCCAGGGAGGCTCTAAATCGCTGCGAGCACAGCAGCGCCGTGCAGCATCCTCATCCCCACGGACCTGTCACCTGGCAGCTAGGCAGCCAAGAGGCGTACGGAGACATGGGCTCCTGCAAAATGGGCAACCACGACCTGCTGAGATGATGTGAACACCTGCACACCCACCCCAAAATATGCAGCCTACCCAGTCCTGGCTTTTCACTGAGTGGGAGTTCTTGATTTTGGGACCTGCCACCCAGCAGGGGTGAGGAACAGGTGAAATGTCACAGCCCCGACCAGAAGGACGTTGTTTCCCATCACTACGCACTCCTGCACTGCTGACAGACAGGGCCCAGACAGCAGAAGGGCTGGAGGAGGCTGCTCTTCTGCTGGAGCAGATAGAAGTAATTAGTGAAATCACTGCGGCGCCAAGAGGGACGCTGGCCCAACTCCCATCAGGCAGCAAATGACTCATTGCATAACAACTTCAGTAAAGGGGGACTTATTTTATTCTTCCCCTCTCTTCTGCTTTCAGCAAGGAAACAAAGAGCTGAATTTTTCAAAAGGCCACCAAGGCTCTTGTTTGGGGGCTTCACCTCACAGGTCTCCTAAGGCCACTGAGAAAGTCATCAGGGAATAAATGTCGTCAGCTGTCACCCTGGTAGGGATGGAGACCAAAAGCATTGCTACCTCTTCAGGCAGCACAGACATGGTGAGCAGCTGGTGAATTGTTTGTCACCAGCCTGACTGACCCATGTGCGCCATGTGTGGACCAAACAGTGCTGGACCCTGCAGGATTAAGGCAGCCCCGGATGCTCACCCCCTCTGACCACCCAAGCCCTTGTACCTCTCCTTGTCCATGCCAACCATGGGGTAGCACACAGCAAGAACATGACCACCGTGCAGCCCCCAAAGCACTGCTGGCTGGAAGAACTTTTTCCCAACAAGCAGAGACAAATAGGAAAGTGCTCTCCTGCTTTCTGTATCACTTTCAAGCAAGCGGCAAGCAGTAAGCACCATGTTTCCTCACAGCTGGCCGCTTCAGCTGAGTTTTGCCCACTGCTGTGCTGTGCCAGATGCCCTTGCAAACATCTTCTGCACTAGAAGAGGTGGAGTTTGCCTGTCCCACCGTGTGCCCTTCCTTACCAGTTCAGAAAGCAGATGAGAAATAACTACAAGAAGAATTAAGCTTGAATGAGTGGAAGTTAGTGAAACATGAGCCGTGCCTTGCTGGTCCTTCAGTAAGTAATGCGCAGTGTTCTGCTGAGGTAGGGCTCTTTGTGCACATAATAAGTAATGTTCCAGTGAGACGAAACCTCAGGCTCCTGATTCAGCTGATATTTCTGGCAAATTGTTGACCTATTGCAGTTTATTCAGGATTTTTCTAGTCTTGGAAGAGCAGCTCTAACAGCGGCAGATTTGTTATGCTGTTTCTAACAAATATGCAGTTTTTGTAACTCTGAAAGTCATAATAACTTGAAGCACCTCAGATAATAATTGCCTCTGTGCTCTGCAGTAGTGCTCTCTGCTTATAGGCAGGGAAAATAATTAATTAAATATTAATTAATGGGATTTAATATAGCCAGTGCTAGCTCGTGTCATAGAATAACTCATAGGGATGATTTTAATTTCACCTGACATATGTATATTGATGATTTCTGCGCCGGGCTGGGACCAGAGGACAGCGTGGCTGTGCCGCAGGCAGGGAGAAGGGCAGGCTGGCTAATGCAAGGTGGCTGTGGGAAAGGGTTCAGCAGAGCCATTTGCCACCCGGGAAAGATGTAAAGGGGAAAGCAGGAAAATGGCCCTTCTTTCTATTCACCTTGAGAAGGAACAAACGCGGAAACTGCCTCCTTGCCTGGCTCTGATGCAGTGGGCTTGATGAATAAAATACCGCTCTTTCAGAGCAGTTTTCTCTGCTTTATGGTAGCACGAGTAAAATTTTTGCCCAGTTTTAGATCTGTTAAAATTTGGAGGAATTTTTGGAGTTCCTGTGAAGTTAAGAAAATGTGAGGGCATTGCTTATGTCAGTTCAAAGAGGAGATGTGTCAAATGGAGCGACAAAAGCAAATTCTAGCTTGTGCTTCACCACCTATTAAACCCAGCTAGAGGCTGTGCTCAAACCCTTTCTCTGATGGTTGCTAAAAGGCTTTTATTAGCAGAGAGATGCAACCTGTGGGGACCTGTCACACAGATGTTTCCCTGACAGGGGTCAGACATCAGACAATAGTTTGATCAGACACAGCGCTCTGCATCCAAGTTGTCTTTCAATATCCTTTGGCCTCACATATCATGTCACGGTGAGGCTTTTCTCCAAAATACTTGTGTTTAAGGTGAATCTCAGGCTGGAGTTTGTACAAGCCCGTAGGTGTTCACCAGTTTTGGTGATTTTGGAGGGGCTGGTGACCGCAGCCCAGAGGTTGGGCTCAGCCTTGGCTGCCATGGGGTGGATCTCCAGCGCTGCGCAGCCTGCGTGGCTGAGGATGCTTGCAGACAGCTCAGGGCTTGGGAATTGCTAATGAAACCAACTGCTCTGCCAGCAAACTATCCTGGGTCCCCCACCGGCTGGGTAATTAAAATGGGGACTGGATGGGTGTGAAGTTAATGCTGTATACATAATGTATCTGTCCCAAGGTAAGCCTTCACATCTGTTCCCTGTAAAACTGTGAGCGCAGGATATAATTAAGCGAGTGAGAAATAGTTTGAGCAGAACGCAGCGTTGTCCACCAGCCGCTCAAACGCACAGCGAGTCTAACCAGCCAGAGTTAGAGCTGGTGTAAGAACAGGCTGGAGGCGCTGCTGGTTAAATACATTCATTGGTTTGTGATTTTTTTCTTTTTTTCATTTATTTTCCACCTTTATGCTGTCATTGGGTACAAGGAGAAACCTCAGTCTGTAAATGTCACTGGTTCTCCATTTCCGAGTGACGTTCGCAGGGACAGCAGAACTGCCTGTAAAGTGTCTGTCACCCAATGAAAATGCCAAAAAAAATCTTCCAGGCTTCTGCACGCCCTCGTCACTCATAAATAAGCTGTCACTTAACCCTTGCCTGCCCTTCTCCTGCTGCTGGAGTTGTAGATAGTGAAACATTTACCTCAACACCACTGCTTTTCTGAGTGCAAGAAGTGCTGCGAGAGTAAAAAGAGGGGGAAAATACTTCTCCTAGTGTTTTAGGAACATTTCTGGAAGTGCTTTTACATTGGGGAGCCAGAAAGGCTCACTCCAAGTATTTGCAACCATAGCCGAACAGACAAGTACCCACCCAGACTCTTCTTTCCACCTCACCTTTTTTTGTTTTGCTGTTTGTTTGTCTGTTAAATGTCAGTTTGCTTGTCAGCCTCCAGCTGGGGTTTTGATGTTATTTCCTCACTTCTTTCAGCAAGATCGCTTTGCCGGAGAAAAGAGAAATGCCACGGCGTGACAGCTCCTCCTTCCCGGCCAGGCTGGTGGCAGGAAAGGCAAGGAATGGGTCAGGGCACCTGCCATGCCCAAAAACAGCAGCAAGTGGATTTAAATAAAATGTGCAAATGGGTGTCTGCACACAGGGGTTTCTCCTGGTGCAAGGGCTGGGGGGGGTCTGCCCTGTAGAGCAGAGCAGGAGGATGCTCTGAGCATCCCCGGCGGTTTTCTTGGCCATCATCGCAGCCCAGCGCTGGCCCCGCAGCTCCTGTTGTCCCGGGGCTTCTCCTGAGTTAATGGCACGTGTATGGTATAGATATTGCAGGAGTTTTATCCAGTTACACCTGACTTCATTTACAAATATACACACACACTTTCCATGTATAAAATTCTGCAGAGCTCCAGGGAGCAATATTATCGCTCTTCTCCTACAATTTCGGTAATCTTTGGTGATGGGTTGCTGATTTTCTGCACTAAGTGTTTATGCCAGCCCAGCCCCAGAGAGCCCCTGCTGAGCAGCTTTTCCTTCTGATGGGCCTGGGGAGAAATATAAGATGCTCTATGTGTTTTTGTGCATATGTATATATATGTGTACACACATGCATACCTCTGTGAATATATTTATATATATAATGTTGTCTAGGATCATTAGAGGTTATTATCTACAACTTTTCCTGTTTGTATCTGCCAGGCAATAAGCAAGCATTATTAAAACAGGGCTGCTTAAATGCAAGCAGTTGGAGAAGAGCGTTTTCATTACAAGGCTGCCAAATTATTTGTGCAATTTCCTCACCTCAGGCCTACCCAGGGGCTGCAACTGAAATGCCATAAACTTGTTTCTGTGGGTTTACTTATTTATTTTTTCGTTCATATGCACAACCACATATACATAAAAATGTGTATGTGTGTGTGTGTATATATATATATGCTGATTATACTTACCTATAAATACCTTTAAAAACATATATTCTGAATATATATCTGAAATTACAACAATATAATTGTACATAATGAATAACATAAAGATATATATTTTAAAATTATGCTTAGTATATTATAATATCCATGGTAATATGTATACCATTTAATATTTATAGTATATCTGTATATAGAGAAATATCAATATATTAATCTTATAGACGTATATGCGTGTGTACCTATTCATGTAAGTATACATACATGCACATTCATATGTATCTTTTTTCTAGAAGACTTTAAATACTTATATTTAAATGAGATATATATAATATATGATTAAATGTGTTATACTATAATATAACATATAGAAAGGTCTTTTTAATATATGCATACACATATGGGTAAATATGTGTGTGTATAAAGGTATTTTAAAAGGTCTTTATATGTACATATACAACTGGCATATGTATATGTATACAAATAGACTCTTTAAACATAAAAAATATTTTATTTTTTAGATGTATACAGACCTTATAAATACCTGAACAATTTCTAAATAAGTATCTCGATGTCTGTATCTAGGTAATGTGTGTATTTTGCTGGCAGGGTTGTGGCTCTGGTGGCTGGCTCAGCTGTGCTCAGCAGTGGCCACATCACCTGCCCGGCGGCTCTGGGGGAGCCCGGGGTGCTCTGCAGCGCTCGTGCTGCTGCTCCTGACCCTCCTGTCCAGAAAAGTGCCACTAAGTGCCTGTAGCATCTCGGTTTGAGCTTGTACCTGATTATTTGTACTTCTCTGTCCCTCCGTGCTCTTGCAAATGGGTGATTTTGGTCACTGGCAAAGGCATTAGTAAAAGTGGTTTTAATACAATGTTGTAAAAGTGCAACTTAACAAAGTTTGATGGCAAAGGTCACGCTATCGCTGTTCGGCACAATCATTTGAACGATGATTCAAAACTACCGAGACACAAATCAACGTTACCCAGGCTCAAATCAAAGTTAACATACTACGAGGTTATTTGCAATATTAGTTGCTATCTGCCATTGGTAGAAGGTCTCTCTGCCTTGAGGAGCAACCTGGAGAGGTGTCCCAGCACCAGGGGAGGTCAGGACCATGCTGCCTGGCAAGGACAGCACAAAGAAGGCTCACCCAAGCTGTCAGATTTATGGAATAAAGTGGTTGGCTCATAGACAAATTACCTGCAATGGGCAAGGTGGGCATGAGACTTATTGAACCCACAACTTTCTTTGTTCCTTGGTAAATGAGTCTCGGAAAAGCCACCCACTGTTCATGCGTTAATCACGTAATCGGTGTTCCAAGCTCATATGCATCAGAGCTTGCTCTGTCACTCTGCTCCTTTGTGGCTTTTCAGAGAACAGATTGAAACTAGAGGAGTTCCTGTGGGGCTCACTGTCTTGGAACTGCTAATTTTCCTCTCTTGTTTCACTGACGTTCACTCATTGCCTCAGCCTAATCACAAAGTCACTGCAGAGAGTGGCTGAGGACCGCGTAGAGCCAGAGCCAGAGCCCTGCTCCAGGGCCCCACGACTGCTAGGTCTTTGGAGAGGAGACCGAGGGGTGGAAAGTGATGCTTTTCTTCTCGGCTGCTGGACTGGACCAGAAACCCTCTGTTTAGTGTTCATAGCACAGCTACTTACTGATGGTTTGCTTATGATCTGCAGCTTGGTTTGTGCCAGAAGAGGCTGGGGATTCAGTGTTCCCTTCCCTTCTGGTTACGGGGCTCAGGGGGGCTCACGAGTGCTGCTGGCGGAGACTGAGCCTGCAGGAGGTACCCAGAAAACTGTTCAGCTGCGGCACAAACAGCTGTGCTGACTTAAGGCAGCGCGACGCTTCTGCTTGCGTGCAGTTAGCTAAAGTTGTGTTGATTGTGGGCTCTCCCTGGAAAGATGTTTTTTTGTTTTGGTTTGGTTAATTTTCTTGGGTTTGTTTTGTGCTTTTCTTCTATTTTTTTAAAAAACTCTGGCTTGAAATCTATAAAGTGGTTGATCACCCAAGGAGCTGTGCAACTCTGCCATCTGCATCGTTGCATGGCGAGCAGGCAGGGACAGGCCACCTGCTTCAGATCTGCCTCTCAGTTTAAGGAAAAAAAACTTCTAGGAAGGAGCTGGAGGCAGAGTTGGATGAAAACTGTCTTCTTAGAAAGACCAAGATTTAGCAGAATCTAACTGGCATGAAGAAGGAAACCCTGGCAACAAAGGAAGCTGTGCGTAAGAGGTCAGGAAGGAAAAGGATAAAGGGAGACTTGCTTAGGTAGACCTGGGAAAGACTATTCAAACACACAACTTCTATTAATACAAACACAGGGCAAGAGAAAGACCAAGGAGAGAAGTCTGGAGAGCTGGTGGTTGGCAGCACAGGTCAGGCATAAATGGGCAAGCGCAATGTCACGTGCCGCTTCCTCAAACTGGGAGAAATTCCTGGCTTTTGGATGAGGAGGAAGATTTGGAGCCTGGGCTAAAGGCAGTGTGGCAAGGGTCTGAATGCAAAACTGGAGGTTAAGAAAGATACGCAGAAATTAAATCTCCAGTCCAACAGTTCATATTGAGTCAGGTTTTATGGCTCCCAATCACCCAGTGGGAACTTGCAACAGGATGTTTTTTTAGGTATTTACATACTTTGTTTGGTTTGTTTGGCACCAAAAGAGTGGGCTTGAGTGCCCAGCAGTGGAAAGGAAGGATCTGGCCCATGGACCCACAGGTGGGTGCTTAACAAGTGTATCAGCTCGGGGTGGGACTGTGTACGTGGAGTGTGGCAGAGGTAGTGCATCTATTTAAGAAGGGCTCATTAAGTGAACAGGGTCCAATGCTCAGAGCTTGGTGACGTTTTTCTGAGAGAAAGACCATTTACAGAGACGTGAAGGTAAATTGGAGAAAATGCAACATGATTTACCAAGCAAGATTAACCTGAAATCCCTAACCGATCTTGCAGATAAAGGAAATCCAACAGTTCACCTCCTCCAGGATTTCAGTGAATCCCTTGTCTTCATGCTCTGAATATTTAACAGTGTAAGCCATGCTAGTGAAGATGAGAATTAATTGAATACCTCAGAAATGCATGGGGAACTGGCTAATAGGGCCCAGTGATGGTGAAAGGAGATGTTTTTCAAGGGCTGAGCTGAAGCTTGCTTTGATCACTGTCTGTCTTCATTAAGGTCCTCAGCAGATGAACATGGGCATTTGCTGATGGTACCTGGTGAGGAGGATGAAACAAACTCTAAAGAAGCTTCAGGACATTTTAGCAAAATGACCTGAAAGACCGTGAGCACACAGGAGACCAAAACCAGCTGGTACAGCATGGTAGTGGCATCCTGCTGTCCCCCAAAAGCCCCACAGCAAGAGGGAGCACACTCAGCTCCCCATACACACTGGGCAAGCTGGAGCCACGCGTTGGATGCTGTCAGCTGCACAAAGCTGTGAGATAATCCAGCAATGCTGGGGTTCTTAGAGACATGGTTTGCTGCAACTGTTAGGTTAGCAGTTGGACTCTGATCTTGAGAGTCTCTTCCAATAAAAATCATTCTATGATTCAATGGGGCTGTCCATTAGCAGACAACTATTGCCTGTGCAGGGTACACCCCTCTGTCGTGCACGTGTGTCCTGGGAAATAACTGCATTTTCACAGAACCCCAGAATGTCAGGAACTGGAAGGGACCTGTAAAGCTCATCCAGTGCAATCCCCCCATGGAGCAGGAACACCCAGCTGAGGTTCCACAGGAAGGTGTCCAGGCGGGTTTGAATGTCTGCAGAGAAGGAGACTCCACAGCCTCCCTGGGCAGCCTGGGCCAGGCTCTGCCACCCTCACCAGGAACAAGTTTCTTCTCAGATTTAAGTGGAACTTCTTGTGTTCCAGTTTGCACCCATTACCCCTTGTCCTATCACTGGTTGTCACCGTAGGCAGGTACATATAGGAGACTAAACTGACTGATGGACCATGGCTTTTGGGAAAAGCACGTGCTGCTCAGCCATGAAAAGTCTCTGTGGAAAAGCAGCAGTGCTGGTGGCATCACACCTTGCTCGCACCACTTTGTTCACAGCTACCAGGGAAACCCATCAAACTGCGCTCTGGGTTTTCTTGCTACACTTCTCCCTGCTGTCACCCATCTCTCTGCATGCCTGATTTCTGACTAATGTAAATACACACCCCCTTCTTTAGCATAATGAATACTAATTCCTTAATGTGTGTTATTTTCTACTGTATCTCCACTTCCCTACTCTCCATCTTAAGAGTGCCAACAATTGCTATCACCGTTTGTCTGCTGTGTGTCTATAATTAGAACAGTTGGCTCAGGTAATTACTTTTTGCTTCCTTCAGTTCCTTCCTCTGCTTTGTACTAGTCTGCCTGTTGGGGTTTTTCTTTGTTTCAGGCTCTTTGGAAGAAGTTTTCAAAGCCAGGTGTGTGACTTTTACCTTTACCACCCACTGAATTGGAGGCCACCAGCTGCTAAACCCTCTAAAACCTCTGAATTTGCTAAAAACTCCTGAGCAGCCAACTCGCATTCTCCATCTCTTATCCCTGAGGCTCTAAGTGGAACTTGGTAAATTACATTTCTGCAAGTGAATTGCCTGGTTGAAAACATTTCCTGGCTGGTTTTATCCCTCCAGGACTGCCAAGTGTCCGGAACTGCTGGTGCTCAGCTCAGCCCCAGCGTCCCCAGCGCAGGGACAAGCAGAGCTGGATCTGGCCAACCCTTCGCCCTCTGCTGACATGTCCTGTCTGCGTGGGAATCAGTGGCTGTGAGTGGGCCATGAAGCTCTCCTCGCTCCATCAGCAGGGAAAGGAAAACCCCCAGCAGTTGAGGGATTCACGTGGAAACACAAAGCAAACGCACGTCAGAGACCTGGGAAATTCCTGCTCTTCTCCACCATGTCAGAGTGTCTTGAAAGATTTCCTTTCACAGGTAAGTATCTGTTTAATTACAGCTATTGCAAAGACAGTTAAGACCTGATGAACATGCCAGTATATTTTAATTGAATATATTGAGCACACTGAACAAAACCACAGCTCTTGACCTTTTACCGTAAAGTGAAATGTTAGGACAAGCTCTTCGTTATTCAGAACCCAGGGAAAGCATCAAGGGGACCACCTGTCTAACCTCCTTTCATGTCAGCTCTACAATAGGCTGCTTAATGTCCAATTATTTTCATTTCATACAGTTATTGTTCATGTTGGAGGGGAAAGAAGTGGGAGGAATGACCTGGCTAAAGCCGAGTGCTCCTGGATGCTCTGTCTCTGGCCACTCCAGCCTCAGCCATCCCACAATAACACTTTTCTTAACCACCTTGAAGGCCTTGGGTGATTTAGTGCTGGTGGCTACAGTTTGTCATTGCGATGGGACAGATCTGTGAACTCACCACCCTCTCCTGCCCTCCAGGATCATGACAGTATCACAGTATGTTTGGGATTGGAAGGGACCTCAGAAGATCATCCAGTGCAATCCCCCCATGGAGAAGGAACACCCAGCTGAGGTTCCACAGGAAGGTGTCCAGGCGGGCTTTGAATGTCTGCAGGGAAGGAGACTCCACAGCCTCCCTGGGCAGCCTGTACTATAGTGCTCCGTCACCCTCACTGAGAAATTTCTTCTCAAATTTAAGTGGAACCTCTTGTGTTCCAGCTTGATCCCATTACCCCTTGTCCTATCATTGTTTGCCACTGAGAAGAGCCTGGCTCCATCCTCATGGCACTCACCTTTTATATACTTACAGACATTAATAAGGTCCCCCCTCAGTCTCCTCTTCTCCAAACTAAAGAGCCCCAGCTCCCTCAGCCTTTCTTCATAAGGGAGATGCTCCACTCCCTTAATCATCTTTGTTGCCCTACGCTGGACCCTCTCCAGCAGTTCCCTGTCCTTCTTGAACTGAGGGGCCCAGAACTGGACACAATATTCCAGATGGGGTCTCACCAGGGCGGAGTAGAGGGGAAGGAGGACCTCTCTCGATCTGCTGACCACCCCCCTTGTAATACACCCGAGGATGCCATTGGCCTTCCTGGCCACAAGGGCCCAGTGCTGGCTCATGGTCACCCTGCTGTCCACCAGGACCCCCAGGTCCCTTTCCCCTACGCTGCTCTCTAACAGGTCATTCCCCAACTTACACTGGAACCTGGGGTTGTTCCTGCCCACATTCAAGACTCTACACTTGCCCTTGTTCTATTTCATTACATTTCTCCCCGCCCAGCTCTCCAGCCTGTCCAGGTCTCTGGATGGCAGCACAGCTTCCAGTGTCAGCCACTCCTCCCAGCTTGGTGTCATCAGCAAACTTGCTGATAGTACACTCAATTCCCTTGTCCAAATTGTTAACGAATATATTGAATAATACAGGCCCCAGTACTGACCCCTGAGGCACTCCACTAGATACTGGCCTCCAACTGGACTCCACACCATTGAGCACCACTCTCTGGCTTCTCTCTTTAAGCCAGTTTGCAACCCACCTCACTACTCTATTGTCTAGACCACACCTTCTCAGTTTAGCTGTGAGGATGCTGTGAGGGACTGTGTCAAAGGCTTTACTGAAGTCAAGGTAGACCACATCCACCACTCTGCCATCATCCATCCACCTTGTCACATTCTCATAAAAGGCTATGAGGTTGGTCAAGCATGAATTTCCGTTGGTAAAACCATGTTGACTGCCCCTAATGACCCTCTTATCCCTGATGTGCCTTGAGATGGCACCAAGGATAAGCTGTTCCATTACTTTCCCAGGGACAGAGGTGAGGCTGACCGGTCTGTAATTACCCGGGTCCTCCTTCTTGCCCTTTTTGAAGACTGCAGTGACATTTGCTTTCCTCCAATCCTCGGGCACCTCTCCCGTTTCCCAAGACTTGGCAAAAATGATGGAGAGTGGTCCAGCAATGACCTCAGCCAGGACAAAGCCAGATTTATTCTGGATGCCGGGATGATGGGAACCACTGGCCCTTCGCCTGCATCCCTTCCCATCCCCTTGCCCCAGGTCTTTATTAATGAGGACAAGCTTGTGATTAAAGGTTTCTTGTGCTTAGGTACTTTCCTGAATTGGCACTTGGGTCCTTACTCCAGCAAAAACTCTCATTGATTTGTGCTGGAGCACAGGCTGAGTAAGCCCTCGGGGACTGGCGATATATTTGCAGCATGGTGCTCTTCAGATGCATGACAATCTCAGGGCAATTTTGTGACATTAAAACAGCATTACCAGTGTGTCTTTAACTGGCCATAAATAGAAACCTTGACTTGTCTATAGTGGTGTGATATTCCAAGCTAGGCAGGGTCATTCAGTCCTAGCTCGCAATCCATTTTATCACCAAAAAGAAATGTTGTAGCTTAGGTAAGTCAAGAGCTGACTCTCACAAAACTTCAGCCTGTGTCTGCGAGCTGCTGTGAGGCTGCATCTGATATTCAAGTGCAGGAAGAAAAGGGAAGGCTCTTTTTAAGGCTCATTAGAGATGGCAAAAAGATACAAAAAGACCAACACCATTTTACACTTGTAAAAATACCCCTAGTAGATTCATATTTTTTAATCTTCAGTACAAAAGCTCCATAACTACAGTAAGGCATTAGTTTCCAATGACTAGCTACCTTTTTTCCTCTAGCCTCTGGCATTAAAGCTCTCAGTGAAAAGACACTTTAGAGCTAGTTCAGGCAGTTCATTTTCTGTCAATCAACTCTCAGGGCTGGAAGTATAAAGGCAGTGACATGACAAGATTTCTATTTTAATATCTTTACTCTTGATAAGATAATCCTAGAGGAATGGTGGTGATCAAATATTTACAGGCAGCGCTCACTGGCACAGTGTATTGTAAAATTAAATACACAAAATTATGTGGGGATAATGTTAATGTTGTGATATGAGGACAAAAGGCAGCATGCTTGAAATGAAGGCTGACTCTTAATAATTCCCCCTCTGTGGCAGGGACCAGTGCTGCCAGAGCAGAGAACAGAAGAGCAGCTTTCATTTCACATTTTGTGACCTTTCTTTGCTTTTCAGTAGCTTGTTTGTTATTTAAACGTATCTGTGTACTTAATGATCTTGATGCTTAAGTATGTATTTGTGTGTGTGTATCCTGTGTGCCTCTCTGGGATACACTAAATGACTCATGCAGCCTGGGAGGGGGCAGTATTTTGTACTGAGCTGCCCCCTTGCCCCATTGTAAGCCTAGGTTTGGACTCCATGGGAAAGGCCAGTGCAGAATGGGGGGGTGCAGGTGAGGGGTACATGTGGGGGTTTTTGCCAACTTGCTGCGTGGAGCAATAAGTTACTTCTGGGGAGCTGTTCCTATGCACCCTGCAGATGTGCATGTGCCCCAAAACAGACAGAAGCGTCCAGATTCCTGGTTTTACAAACCACGAGACTCATAGCACATGCACTCAGGGACAAAGCTTTGCAGAAGTGAACGTTTTTCTTCCCCTTTTCTGTGTGCATCCCTGGTGTGCGGAGGTGGGACACGCAGTGACCTGAAGGGTCTGTCCCTGCCCGGGCTGTCCCAGCGGATGCTGGCAGCACCGCCATGTGCCGAGCCCCCTCCAGCGCTACTTTGTAATGCCGCTTAGCTGGAGCCTCAGGAAAATGAAGTGCTGATTTAGGCTGAAAGGCCAGTGCTATCTAATATGGAAAATTACTCCAGTAATCATCACTCTTTTCCTGTCACTATGGTGACAAAAGAAATGACAAAAGCTTGAGCAAAAAGAGATAGGGTGACATAAGTAAAGGGGGACAAGAGTAAATGCTCAGCAGCTGTGGCTGCGTCGGGGGCAGAGCCAAGGAGGGGACAGGCAGTGCTGGAAATCTGTGCTGGAGCCACCTCTCACTGACAGGTGCAGTTGTGTCCATTGTGTTTGTGAAGTGTCACAAGTACTTAGCCCATGTTACACCGAGTGCCACAGTCAATGCAGTTACCACAGGCCCCCCAAAAAAACCCCTCCAAAATAATCCTGGCCATATAAGGTTTCATGCTACAGCTTTAAGCCTCTGCATTAACTGCTGATTTTGGCATCTCTGTCCTCTGCAGCACTTGCTATTTGCCCCCTGCCTTTAAGGACAGGGTCTGCAGCCAGCCTGGCCTCCTCCCTGCGTTTCAGCCCTGAGCATCCTTAGAGGACACAGTAAGGACACGCGGTCTGTCCAGCCAAAGTGATAATCACCTGTGACTGAGAAACACGTGTCCAAAAGGAAGGGGAAAGCACAAGGGACACGCCTGGAGGCAACCCAGGAGCGAGAGGAGCAGCTGGGGGCAGACCAGTGACTCCACTGCTTGGCCCCTTGTCTCTGCAGCGCTGCCATTCGGCTTGACCTCGAGGCCTTTCCAGCACCTACCCGGTCACCAGCTCCTAGATGTCTGAACAGCAGGTTTTTGAGCTGCTTGAGGAGAAGAATATCTTGAAGAAACTGGGCTGTGACAGCAAAAAGTGAAGGTCCAAGGACAACTCGCCCAGGAGTCCCATCTGGAGAAAGTGCCACCAGGTTGGTGTCTGCCCACACGAGACTTGTAGCCCTGGGGGCTGGGAGGAGGTCACTAGCAGATCAAACAGCACCCAATGACTTTTCCACTTTAAGTGGAATTCTGTTTTCTTGGAGTGACCTTCTTAAAAAAATGAGGTTGGGAGGAAAAAGGGCAGGGTGCAGGGGGGGATGGAAGAGGGTGCTGGAGGGAGCAGTGGAGAAAAGTCTTATTCCTGAAGTGCCAAGCCAAACATCCCCACTTTTTTTTCCCAAGAAGGAAAATCATATTTTCCTGCCAGCTCTACTCACCAGTGATTGTGCAGAGCTCTGCTAACGGGCTGTGCCAAGCTGCGGTCACCCTACAGAGCTATTGGCAGGAGAGGTGGCAAGTTGGAGGGGACTACAAGGGAACTCTGCGTGATATTTTTTGATGAGCTGATTATTCAGAAATTTCACAGGAGCTGAAATACATCACTCTGTTCTGGCTCTCACAGCCCTGCCCACGCACAGGACAGCTGACATGAGCAGCCGCGTTTTCTCCTTCACAGCGCCGCTGGCCTGTGCGTTCGGAACCAGATGCAGGAGTCGGACAAGGCTTCTCGGCTGCCACCAACCGCAGCGACAGCAAGAGCTGCGGAGTGGATAGGAGGACACAGAAAGCTGAGCCAGAAATGATTTAGGTACTTTCATGGCTGTCACTACGTGTGTATTTGGGCTTGAAAGTTTTTCATTAACTCTGCAGGTACTGGGGCGTTATGCTTTTTATTTCCTTACAGTTAGGGTGTGAGATCACCCAGATCCCACGTGTCTTTGGGTATTTTAATTTCGGGGGGGTGCTCAGGCCCCAGTCACATTGCAGGGTGCTGTCACAAGCCAGGAACTGACCTTGCCTCCCCCCATCACAGCCAGGAGCCTCCGTCTTAGATGTTGCCCTGAGTCTGCAGCCAAGTCAGGCTCCCACGGAGACCAAACAGTCATTTTCCCCTCTCTGCAACATTAATTAAAAACAAAACACCGTGTTATCTGAGCACAGGATCAAATGAGAGCCCGATACATGGGGGGGTGGGGTGCATGTGTGCTGGGGAAGGTTAGAAGCAGCACGGAGCCAATTTCTGAAACACTGCACAAAGACTTCAAGTAGCTGATGTGGCACATCCCCAGCCCATCGATCTGTCAACAGAGAAGCCCCTTTGAGCTACCTGGGGTGGCACCGGCTGTCCCGTGAAGGACCAGAGGCTGTGCATCTCCATCTGAGCACTGCTGAATTGCTGGAAGGCAATTAAAATTATCCTCATGCTGTACTCACAGCCTTCATCAAAAGCACTGTAGAATACCTGCCTGCCTTAGTGCAAGAAGATTTCCTGCAGGTGAGATTTGGTTTTTTATCCCCTTGTTTTCTGGTTTTGGTGGAGGAGCGCAGCACTTGGCAGCATCCTCCAGCCCAAAGGCAACCCCAGGACACGACCCGAGTGAGGGCAAGCGATTGAGGTTGGAAAGGACAAAGTAGGTTATAACTGCCTTCAGCACAGCGTATCCTCACGTCAAGCAGCTGTATCTTTGTATGCAGCGCCCTGCCTGTGGAAAATTAAGTCTATAGGAAGTGGCTGAATGATCGACACCATCCTCACGGCTCGGGTCTTGAAAAGAAAGAGGGGCTTAGCTTACGCCACAGAGTGCTCATGTGTCATGTACTTCATGATCTGCCTTTCCTAATCTCTCCTTCTCTCTCACTCCCATCCTGTCTCAAGTCCCTCATCTATTGCAAATTCCCTTTTTAAGCCATACCGAAGCGCATAAATATTTTCATGCTGCATAAATAGGTTGTTTTGTGCATAATACCACAGGAGGCTTTTTTTTTAAAAAAAAAAAAACACCAGGACCTTTAGTGCTGTGATAACGGCCTCCTCATTTACACAAATGAAATCTTCCATACAGCTCAGCACTCATCTGCTCGGCAGCCCCCATGCAAAATGGTTGGCGCAGCGCCCGCTCATCACAGGCTACAGAATTAATACAGAATATTCCATACTTAATAGGAAGCCATTGAGCATCAGGCTTGGAAAAATGTTGCAAATGGAAGTGATGTTCTGATTTTTCCTCTTAGCGTTTCCCCAGCAGCACAACTGTTGTGCTCCTTCTATGTGAAATCACAGCTATTTAAATATCCATTTGTGTTGGTCTGTTTGCCAGCATCTTTGAGCATTGTGTCTGCCCACCTTTTCTTTTCTGTCACTTTTTGCCCCTGACCTTCATTTCCTGTTTATTCAGCCCTTGTTCAGGGTCTAAAAAGTGCAGACACCATCAAAAGTGACTTTTCATTTATTCTGCATGGCAAAAGAAATAGCGTTACAATCTCTACAGTTTTTAAAAGGGGCTAATGGAAGATATTGGTCATGGTAAATCTTTGACTCAAACTGGCTTTTCAGGAGCAGTATTTTAACAACACCGCAGGAAAATCTGGAATCAAAAATCACTAATTTTGCTTTATTGTTTCCATGAATATTCGACCAGCACGAAGAGTCCAAACCACTGGACTGAATTCCTCTGCAGTACATAGCAGAGAGACAATTAGGGAGAATTATGAGTGTTCATCCATTGTGCATGTTCATACTTCCCAGGTCAGGCTGGAACCTGTCAGGACAAACTACTGCGGAATGTTTTAATTTGTTCTGGATGGTGACCGCCCTGTGCTGCCAGGGACGCGAGGCACTGCCAGGCTCTGGTTTGGACCTCAGCCTGGCTCTTACTGAGAGACTTAGCACGTTTTGTTTTCCGTCCTGAGTTCAGGGGACACAGAAATCTTCAGTTGTCACTTCCCTGCAATTCAAGAGCAAGATTATGGGTGCTCTTTTCATGCGTATCATGCAGACTTCTCTTTTCTCCCTTCCATCTGCTGTTTGATTTTTTCCCCTTATTACACAATCAGCAACTAACCCATGGCGGGTTTCTTCGCGTGTGGGGCTCCAAACACGGCTTTTCTTGTTGAGGGAGCGTTCCACACAGGTGGTTCCTACTCAGCTGATTTGTTGCTGCAAGCGACATTGGTGCCGTCTAACCCTACCGTGATCACGATCCCGTTAGCAGCTTTACATATTCATTGTTTGCAGAAGGGGTTTGTGTCACCTTCAGCTCCAAAAGCATTGTGACAATGCATTAAAAGGAACGGAAGAAGGAAAGATCTTAGGAAGTGTCATATTTCTTGTCATACTACCTTACCTGATAGAACAGTAGCTCTCCAAGTTCATCTTGGCTAGTTTGTAAGAAAGCCTTGGTTTTTATGGCTCATCATACTGCTAAAAGATCTAATTTTTCTATGATAGAATAGCTCTCTTACAATAACTGAATCTCAAACAGCATAAAATGGAGTAAACACTTTGTAATGTACCTAAACACAGTAGCTACTGGATTTCACTAGCACTTTATTTCAATTTAGGCCAAGGGACAATTTAAAAAGATTAGTTCCCAAGTACACAATTCAAGAAAATATGAGTTACTACTCAGAGCAATATTTTGAATCACTGCTGTTAGTTATCCTAGCTGAAATTCAACCTTGATGATATCCAAAGGTCCAATAAAATTTTTCATGGAAGAATCCCATATTTGTAGAACATAATAAAATTGTTCAGCCGCAGCTCCAGGGCCATTCAGAACTGGCGAATGAGGTCGTTCATTCTGGGGAGTTTCTTATGTCACCGGATGTTTTTCAAGCACTTTGTTACCTGAGAAATATCAAACGTAACAGATAGTTACATATAATAGAACCTTTGATCTTTGTCAGTAAGACAAAATATAAGGCTGCGTTTATTGCTAACAAGCCAGGTGCTCATTAGCGTGTTCCAACAGGAAACACTGACAGCGACAGGCAAAAGGAAATGTTCATGTTCAGTGTTCAATCCATACACAGCACATTTCAGTTCCTATGATAGAGCCTGTGTGATAAAGGGGAAAATTCTAGCACACTATTTTAAAATTAGTTGGCAGAGCTATAAAGGGGTGCATTTTTTTTTTATTATTTGTTATCTACTTTTTTAATAAACTTGACTTCCAAATAATAGTAATGCCTGTCTCTCACATTGTGTTCTTCATTCCTGACTCACAATGCACACTTCAAAGGGGGTCAGGATCATTTTACAAAAAACAAACATGAAGTGAAGCCACTTCTCTGATGTCCCCAGCCCTGTGCACTGCCAGCCACGGGAACAAAGGATTAGAAAGGGCATCTTGTGGCATCAAATCCAGCTTCTTACCCTTCAAATCAATTTTGCTATAATAATCTCATGTAAGTCTTTGGGTTGCATGATCTCTTATATAAGCTCCTGCAAATGCTCTTTCAAAAATCATCCTCTCTCGTATGTCCTCATCTATCCTGACCCTGTGATGGGACTCTACCTAATGCCAGGGTGTTACACACCAGTGATTTGGGACCATCACCCTGAAAATGCCCCCCCTCTCATACACTTGAGAATGAACAGTGTATTTCTTCCCATGTCTGCTCCGATGTTTTGCACCTCTTGGTGGTCCGTCCTAGTAAAAGAGCTGTAATAGGTGCCATGACAGATGTGGAAGGTGTTCCTGAAGCAGAGCAATAGAAACACTGAGAGCCTGACAGCTGCAGCTGTGAAAACCGTCTGCGAAATCCCTGCACAAACTGGTGGTGCAATCGTTACTGCGCTGTTAACTGCAGCCCCAGGTGCCAACACCAACTGGGCATTTGGGTTTACCCCTGCCCATAAATGTGCTTTCGTGTAGAGACCGGTATCCTGGCAAACAACGGAGCCTCGAGTACGTTCAGTCCACTATATTTCCAATGTCCATCAATCATCCTCTTTTTCAAATAACTACTTACTGGAGGAGTCATTAATGCCTTTGCACCTACACAGCCTAGATACCAAAACTCACACAAAGGCAGCTTTTAAGCTTTGAGGTCACATTCGAGTTGCTGGTTAGAGTGTCTCTCTGGGCAGTTCTATTATGCAGTAGCTACAGCAATAGGCTAACACGGTAGAAACCTTCACTAATAATTGAGCGTGAAGTGGGCTTTTTGCTTGGTACCTGCACTTCAGACCACGGTTAGAGCTGGCTTCAATACTCGGTCAATTATTTCAGCTTATTAAACAGAAAGCTGTTACCCAACTGTTAGATGAGGGCACAGCCCCCAAACTTGTTTCCCAGGGCTGTGCATGAGGTTTGGATCCTTCCTGCTGTTGCGGCTGCAGCTCCCCAGCCACCCACTTCTTTGTTTGACTGTCTTTTCTCACTGAAACATATGTTTCCCCTTTCGATGGCATTTTGAGCAACAGTTTCCATTGTATGCCCATCTTGACTGACAGTTTGATGGCAGCCTGTAAATTACTTGGCATGCGTTTCGTGAATCTGCTCAAAGGAGGGTCTGGCTGCTTAGTAAGTGCATCCTTTTGCAGCTTGCCGGGGGGGGCAAGAGATTAACACCATTTTAGCGCAGGTTTGGGTATAAAATTACTTGACCACAATTGATATCATCCTTATTTGAAGCTCAGCATTGTCCTGTACCTCCACTCTTTTATCTCAGGTCCTGGGACACGATGTCCATCAGTCACACTCGGCTTTCCCCATTTCCCTCTCATATGGAGCGACATACACAAAGTTAATGATGAATCAAGAATAGATCAGACTGAAAACACCTGGTATTTTGACAGACAGCCCAGGTAAGCATTCAGGCTGCTGGATGTGCAAGTTAAGAGAACATCTGGCTCTCTGTAGGGCTTCTTTGCTAACATTAATGCAGCTGCTGCTTTGCCTTTACACGGTACAATCTTGTCTGTGTCTCTGGCCATGACGTTTCTCCTGTAGCTGTAATTACAGAAACCAGGCAGTGCTGTATAGAATTCGTGTACTCCTTACAGCTGAATTAAATGGTCACCTATAGGGAAATGGAAATCCAGAGAACAAGGTGTATAACTTTCAGCACAGTGCTACTTATAGCCTCAAAACAGAGCCCTAGAATAGGTGTGAGGGGGACATCGTGTTTATGCTGGCCACCTACAAGAGGAAGACATTTCATTTATAACTAAAGCTAACTCAATTGTAGCTTTGTTTTCATAAGAATAATTACGTTTCAACCAGAAAAATAATCAACCTCGATGTTGAGGCTGCCGTGCATTAGCAAACCACATTTATTTGGGGAAGCCTTTTGCCCTGAGCCTTCTAGGGTGGGTATTACTGCTGAACACAGTTGCTGCACTTCTGGCTGTTTACATCTTCCCTTGAAGAGATAATTTAATTCCTGTGCATAAACCTTCTCTCTGCTGCAGAGGTTGGTGGGTCTGGATGTTTTACACTTCAAAAATACCAGAAAGGGCCAGATTATATTTGTCTGTTGGATTTCTGTTAATATTAACTTCCCTTGCATTCCATTGAAATGACAAAAAGATTACTTTATATGTACTTACTACACAGGAAAAGATAATTTTGGGTGAAAAGGCATATACGCTATGATCTGATCCATCTTCTCTTTGCTATTTCCAACTACTTAAAGCATAATGTCACACTGAAACGCACACTTGGAGTGCTGCATTCTCTTCTCCTGACAGATTGTTATGATGTTTTCCAAGGTGACCTTCATAAAATATGTTTCTTTTGAAGCTTATATTTCACTCTCAGGTCATAATAGTTTCACACAGACAACCAAACCGTCAGCTCCTGCTTTCTAATTAATAGTTCTTGGAGGCTTGTAAGTGCTATTAATTACATCCCCCACTTAAGTCTGGAGTGCAGAGAAATCTATAGCCGATCACTAGGATGTGTATTTACTAAGGGATTATATGCAAACAGCTCCTACGTGCAGCCATGAACAACTCTCCACGATGTTCTCCGGGAAGTCCCCAGGACCAGGTACCACCTTGAATCTTATTCCAAAGCACTCGAAAAATTGCCCTGCTTATAAAGTGAGGCTCTCGCAACTGAGGGGTCCCTGCGCTGTACCCCTCTCCCCTGCTCTCATTCCCCACTCTGAGACATAATCACGATTTTGTGCTTTTATTCAGTTTAAAGTATCAGAAACAACGAGAGGGTTTTGCTTGCAGTAAAGCAACCAAAGAAGGGTGTTGCCTGTCTTGTCCTACTTGCCTAAACTAAAGGAAAGCAAAGGGATTGCTCTGGCGCTCACTTCCATGCCTGCAGCATGGACCGTCAGAGGTGCTGGACCAAAACCAGACGCAAGCCAAATTGCCAGCCTAAATTCCCTCTGCTCAGCTGCTGCTAACAGTGGTAATTTCCCTGCTGAAGTCAATAGAACAGCATCTCTTCACACATGCTGAGCTCTTGGTGCGGAAGAGGCAGCTGTGAGGCAGGATGAGTGCTCTCAAAGAATGAAATTGTCTCTGTTTCAGAGTGGGGTGAAAAAAAGAAAAAAAAAGAATAAAATTCATATTCTTTGACAAAGTTGAAAAGACCATATTCTCCAGAAACATTGCCAGAGTGCGGATGAAGGGGAGAACTGGCATCAGAAACTGTGCACCACTGTGCAGCCCACATTTTTTGGGGAGGTTTTAAAATGAATTTTGCATGTTGAACGACATGAAATATTCAGATGGTTAAGCAATTAAAATCTATTGAATATTTGTGACTCAAAAGCACTAGACAGCAGAACATCACTGTCAACCTCTTTATGCAAAGGGATCGCTTTGACATCGTACTTAAGACTGACTGCTTTCCTAATGGCACAGAAGTATGACTTCAGTTATGCATTAAGCAGGAAAACTTCTACTGAAACTTGTGGAGTCTGGTTCTTTCTTCAGAAACAACACAGAGTGAAACTGCCTTTGAAGAGAAACATTTTTCATATACCATCTGAAGGTTAGTAACTTTTAATCTTTAGCCTTTTTGCTGGCATGTGTAATTTAAAATGCACAAAACAGACTATCAAAACACTTAGTCAGCTACAGATAGTTAGGAAATTTAAAAGGTGCATCTGAAAGAAGGTTTGGAAAGTAAGATACTGCATCAAGTCTTGCTCTTTGAGTAAGGACTCCTTCTTCCCTGTGGATCCACCTCAAAGACAGACCAGTCATCAAACACAACTGACCATAAGACAGCAAACTTGAATGAGAAGAAGGTCCTAAAGAGGTCAAATCTTGGTGCTACTAAGCAAGAGAGTGACTAACTGGGGCAATTATATATTAAATATCCTTTCCACAAAGGTTGTTTTTTTCCTTTTTTGTCCTACATGAAGTTCTGCTGAACTTCAGCTCTGCAGACACAGCACCATGAGCGGCCTTGCAGAGCCCACAGGATGTTCAAGGAGTGACGAGTCCTTCTAATGAGATGGGATACAGTGACATGGGGACTTGCCATGAAAGACCAGAAACATGTGCAAAACACAAATTCACTCACTGATTTCAGTCTCATCTGCTCTAGGCAATTGTACACATTAATAAATTAAGACAATTATTTTCTTAAGGTTGTCCACTTAAGAAAGCTAAACGGGGTTCATGTCTTTAAGCAAGTGGCTGGATATTTCTTATCATCTGGGGACTGGTGTACAAGCACTCAGCTGGAGTACTCAACCACCCAAGAAGGATCAGTGCCAGCAAATGTAGCAGGAAGAGAATCAAGGGCTACTTGCCTTGTTCAAGTATTTCTTAGAAAAAAAAAAAATCACCTGCAAGTCTTTTTTGACCAGATAGTCAATAAATACAGGTAAAAGGTGCTACTGTACCAAGTATCAAGTTACATAGGAATTGTGACAGTTTGTGAAGGACTTGTGATCTATATAAGAGTAGCTTGGAAAGCTTTGAAAGACAGCTCAGCTAATCTAGCTGAGCTGGGCTTCTTTGAACAAAACAAGTAGGAAAATAATGCATGAGGTCTTAAAAATGCCATTTATTGGCTCCAGAACACCCACAATCAGCTCTTTCTGACTTTCCTTGTGCCTCATGAAAAAAACTCAAGTCAAATAGCATCCAGGTAAACTTATAAATGGCAAAATAAATCCTTTGGGGGTGAAAAACAAAAATAGCTTTGAAGAAGGATGCATATAACCTTGTTAATTTGCCAGAAGTTTTCAATCTTCATCACTTCAGAAGCAAGGTTAAGAGAGCAGGTAAAGGTTGAGAAATTCAGAATGTGCTCAGATCCACCTTTATCTCAGGTTCAGAGCCTTAAACCTCAGAAG
The DNA here is from genome assembly GCF_037038585.1 of Patagioenas fasciata. Lineage (NCBI taxonomy): Eukaryota > Metazoa > Chordata > Aves > Columbiformes > Columbidae > Patagioenas > Patagioenas fasciata. The sequence continues at coordinate 21,049,638 of NC_092529.1, read as the reverse complement.
CAAAACAATGTCAGGAAGAAGAGACTGACAGTGATGACTTGTGTTGGGAATCAAGGGTTGGAAGGACTGCCTGTACCAGGCAAAATACTCTTATGATAATGATGCCAGTAAGATTTAATTTACCAGCCTATTCTAGGAAAGGTAATGACCTTAATATCCTGGGGAACGTATCAAGAGGTCATCCATGCAGACACACACAGATTTTTTTTTCATAACAAATGGAAATAAAAATCCAGCCTCATGAATTTGCTTGCAGGAATGAATTTATACCATCTATCCATCCAGCTTTGTGTTTAGTATCAAGAAGAGCCTAAGAACATTTTATTGATATGTGGGGACTTAATTCCAACCCCTTTGAGGAGCTCCACAGGGAAGTATTTCAAATTCCTTTCTAACCAGACAGAAGAACCCTTCAAAACCTATGAAATATATATTGGGAAACATCACCACATTGGAAGAGCCATGTGCCATTTTACCCTAAGAACTGTTCATTTTCAGGCATGCTATAGATTAAGTACTATATAATGCCTCTGTTAGTAAAAACCAGTTACATATGCATTACCTAAAGATATCCTCTTTCTGGCTGAGAAAATAATTTTTGACATGCGTATCTCTGAAAAGGTGAAAAGTGAGTGTCTAAGTACAAATCAAACAGCCACTGTGGAAACTTGACTGTATACTCCCAACCCTGCTGCTCCAAACCCTGGAGGTCCCCAGGTCCATGGTGTCAAGGAGAAGTTTCCTTCACAGGTGGGAATTACACAGATGACACAGCTTTCTCTGTGCCAGAAGTATTCGCACAGATAATTTGACTGGAGGAGGCAAGAGCATGGTCACCATGCAAGAAAAAATGGAAAGAGTCTGATGAACCAAGCCAAACGGAGATGACAGAATGTCATGGGAGACGGGCGCTGTCACCTAAGTGTCGTGCACACTGTAGTTTAGCTCAAGATTTCTCAAGCGGTGAGTCACAGGCAGAGAGGAGGGATATTTATGGGATTTCAGTTCTTCACAGGAAAAAAATATGAAACAGTCAGAAATGACAGAGCAATGAGAGTGCTGGATGATGGCAAACGACATATGGGGAGCAGGGGAGAGGGAGCTTTTGGCGTCACTGCTGCAGAGCACATCCCAGCATAACTCATATTGATCTCCAGGGGCCAGTTCATTTCTGCTGGAAGAATCTGGCTTCTGGGACTGCAGGTACAAAATTAAAAACTCTCAATTTCTAAAGCACCGGTGTTAGTGTTTGCCAAAGTTTTCTCTTTCTTATTCTTCCCTGCAAATCTTTTTATCTTTTTCTTTTTAGGGCCAATGGAGAATTTAGCAGAACAGGCAGTTTTCCAGAAGGCTTAATTTTGAAAGTTGAAGTGATCAGATGATTTAAGCGTTGCCAAATGAAGTTAGCATTTGCTTATCCATTCTATAGACTGAATTCTGCTGGGATGTTGTATGTATAGGTGCATGTATGCATATGGGTTTACACAAACACTGGTTTTCAACTCATCATAGCAGTACCAAGGCTATTTTCTGTTCTAAAAACACAAGGAGGATATGTTAGGATGGATGTTCCTGTTAAGCAACTGCTGATGATTCCTATTTCTACGTGTATTATTTTTTGCTTTCTGGAAACTAAATGCTCTAGGATGGTGCTGATTTGTTCAAGGAGGAGCACGTTATTTCAGCCACTGTCGGAGTGCTGTGTCCTTTTGGAAACAACACAAACCTTTTATTTCTTTTGTCCCAATTGTATATATTCTCCTTCCATCCTTAAGAAGTCTATGGAGGATTGAACGGAGTTTTGAGTGTTGCAGGAGTGAGTTAATGTGTAAATCATTACCTCTAATGTTCCTGAAAATACTTCTTCAGAATTGCCGCTTCAGCCGCCATTTCTTCTTCTGTCCTCCACTTGCCCAAGGAATCCTCCTTGTCGTGTCGTTGCAACTTTTTTCGAAGGAGGAAGAAGAAAAAAAAAACCAATTAGTTGATAATTTTTTCAGTTTTCTTGTCAAATTCAGGGCATGCTTGTATGCAACTCATCTAATGATTTCATGTGTCCATGGGATGGAGGGACCTGGCAATTAAAAGGTGATGAGGGGTGAAGGTTACTGGTTTAGAGTGGTAACGGTAGTTAACTGGCTCTGATGGATTTATGATGATAAGACATGGTGCCAGGGTGATCGATAGGCAGAGTTCACCTTTGTGAGGTGATGGTCAGATACCTTGTGAGGCTTTGACGCAAAGCTGGTGGGTAAAGGATAACTGGCACACTCAGGCATTCTGAAGTGCCCATTATACCCGTGGAGTGAGCTAGGCAGAACCTGCATGGACACCCTGTCAGTAATCCAGGTAAAATTTTCTCTCAGGCTTTTCCTCTGCCCATGGGGCCACTGTTCCCAAAGACCTATTGTGATAACAAGGCCCTGTTGCAGCTGTTTCCCACTGGCAGTTTATACCAGTAGTTTTCAGAAGTTTTCCCTGCCTGCACATTATTAGTCCTTCCTTGCCCTTGTTGAAAGCGAGACACATCCCTACTCTAGAAACAAAACCTGTTATTTTAAGCGTAACTATATTTCATTGGTATTTATTGGGCAAAAAAAGATCAAAAGTATGTGAAACATTTAATTTTTGCATCTAGCTTGCATAATATGCCCCCACACAAAAGTTTTATCTCATATGCAATTAAGTATTAAGTGATATTATCCCAGACATGGCAATTTCAAATGCATCCTTTGCCTCTTCAGAAGAAAGGAGAAGCTGCTGGTTTTGCTGCTTTCCAGAAGACAGGAGTTCTATTTCATAGTAAATACAGCGTGCCAGCACGTGGGTGACTATTTGTGCATATGTCCACCCAAAGAATGTCTGCCACTCAACGGCAGACTACATTTACGACAGAAAGCAGAAACATTTGCATTAACCACTTATGTACTGAGATTTCCAGTGTGTCTCTAGGTACATAGCATAGCACAGGTTGTATTTACAGCATTCGTGCTTCTGAGGAGCATTATAATATCAACTTTTTGTTAATGTCACAAACAAAGTTGCAAAAATGAATTTACACCTTTTATTCCTGGACAAATTTCAGCACAGAAGATGAAGCAGTGAAAAACAAAGGTGAAGCAATATTGAACCTGCCAAGCAAACTGCGCTACTGTATATGGCACGTTTAGCAATAAACTAGGATTGTTAGCATACATCCAACTCACAAATAGTTTTATTTGTGCTGTGTTTCTCCTATTCAGAATTTTGCTGCCAGCTATAGTCCTATGTGATTTTACATTCTGCAGCACAGATTTCTTCCTGCTCAGCAGATGAAGCTGCGTTAGAAAGCTATTTCCTTTCATGCCAATACAATACACTAGCTGTAGGCAAATTAAAGTGTATTACTGTTCCACTAGTAGAAGACTAATCTTCATTGCTACATTAGCTCTAGGTATGTTATAAATCCATTTTCTAATAATGCTACAGAATTATGGAGAAAGATTTAAAAGGTGGGAACAGGTACAGTGTATACCCTGTTAACATGAATCCATGTGCCTGCCCTCACCAACTGTACACACCTATATGGCGTATAGGTACCACAGCTGAGCTGGCAATGAGAGGGAGTTGCAGGAAACAGCACACAGCATGCTGTGCTGGCCGTGGGCTGCGGGCACTGACACTTCTCAAGAGGATGCACCGGGACGAGCCAAGTGGTGCTAAATCGATTGTCTGTCTGAGGTGGGAGCTGCTTTTCTAAAAAAGTGATGTCTTGCTCATTCGACCCAGCTTCCGGAGGAGATGCAGCAGGCAACAGCCAGAAGGCAGGGGAGGGCAACCCCTGTTCCCCCAGGTCTCCTCCTTTAACCTGCAAGATGTGCTTTTAGTGATGGGATCTGGCTGCTGTTCTCCTGTGCTATCCTGTTTTTGCGCAACCCAGGTGAGAGCTGGCTCAGGAGGAGACTAGTAAATTGGGGATTTGACTTGTAGTTCAAAGAAGCTGAAGTTAACACTAATAAGGATGCATATCTTGAGATGGCTGTTGTTGCCTAAATCAAAACTGTGTGAAGTTGTAAACCACAGTGACTTCTCAAAGCTACATAACTCCTAACCTTTAAAAATAATCAATCTTCAACTTGAGGTTAAAACTGATACATGGGGAGCTGGAACCAATTCTGAAACAAGTAGGAAAGCCAACCTAGTTCAGCAGCCCTGACTGGTGCACAGCCCGCAGTGCTGACGAACATTATGACAAAAACCCAACTGCAGTGTTAAATCACTGCCACAGCCCATGTGTTCATTGTTCAACTGACTTATAGATGAATATTATGGCAGTATAAAATTGCTAAGTCTACCCAAACAAGACCCCAGGATTCTTTTGTGTTCAAACCTCTCACTGTGTTGGTAATTTCTGAAGTGCAATAAGCAGTTATCATCCCAGTGCCACTTAGTTTCTGATATTATCTGACCGCTGCTGTGGAGATTTGGAAAACTGTCTCTGATGGCTACCTACCCTTCCCTGTTGCCCCCATCCTCATGCTCCAGTACAAGCCAAACTGTATACATAGCCGCTTTGAAGCACAGATGTTAAATCATGGATAACCTTGCTAGAGGATGTTCTGGATGCTAAACATTATGCAGGTTCAAGATCAACAATACCAATAAACGGGAGATAAATAAATTAAGGGCTGCTGATACCACCTCTAGTTCAGAGATTCTGCATGCCACAAATTAATGGAGGCTTTCAGGGAAGAAGAACGTACATATTTCAGTATTAAATTGTATTGATTTAGAATTCAGGTGGGAAACAAACGTAGCAATCAATACTTGTTTCTAAGGGACTTTGTGGCTTGGAGCGTGTTCATATTCACACGCACATGCAAGTCCCAAACGCGCATCTTTGCAAACACCTGACACGCTGTTGAAAGTTTGGATTAAACAGGAGAAGCAACACCCTCCTGCACCATGAGAAAACTCAAAGGTTCTGCTCAAAGCAAGGGGAAAAAAAATCATCACTCTGTGTGCCAGCTATCCATCTCTAAAAACTAGTGATTTCCACTTGCTTTTTCCCCAGTCAGAAAAAGCTGGAGAACTGGAGCTGACATCCTTGCTCAGAGATATTCAAACACACATTAGCTTGAAGACTGTGATGCTTTATGCACAAGAATTCTTCTTCTGCAAGCTCTGAAAAGAAAAAAATAGATCTCATCCAGAGCCCTAGGTAATCTTCCCGATGTGATTTTCTGTGAGGGAAGTTTTGCCCGGATTTTCCTGGACAATCTGAATAGAACTGGAGATTGACTGATCCACATCCTCTCAAAAATATTTTTGCTGCCTTTACTACAGTTCCTGGGATGTGTTTTCCATATTTCGCAAAGGGCCCTAAACTACAACAGTTGCCATTCTTGGAATGAATGCTTCTAGAAAAAACTGCAAAGCACTGAGGTGGACATATTATATATATATATATATATACAATCCTCACACTAAATGAAAGAAGAATTAGGAATATATAACAACAACAACAACAACAACAACAACAACAACAACAACAACAACAACAACAACAATAATAATAATAATAATAATAATAATAATAATAATAATAATAATAATAATAATATATAAGCTTTGGGTGAACCTGGCAAAAACAGAGACAATGAATACCAAACTACACGGGATGGATCTCCATGGTATTTTATACTGATACAAGCTTCATTTTCTAACTCTAACCAAATCCTTCCCTTCCGGGCTGTACCCCAGGAAGGAAGCAGAGCCTTTTGGTATCTGTGCAGCAATTCCTCGTGCAGAACACGACTCGGGTGCTGGGAACTGTAGAACTCCAAACTAGTTCCCATTTTAAAACTACCAATACTTGTCCTGTTTTCACAAGAGATGTGATGCAAAAGCACCACTCCAGACAGGCAAGATTTTCTACTGCGAAGCTCAGCCCCAAATTCTCTGAAGCCAAATGTGAACCCATTGATAGGAGTGTCTCAGGAGCACAAGCATTAACAAAAAGGTAAGCAATCAGATTAGTGTACTTCACAGAAGTCTAAAAGGAGAGGCTGGGATAAGAGAGCATGAATATTTCTTTTAGACAGTCTCTATTATGTTAACTTTTTATTTTCTTTTAATATTCTGGACAAGCACCGAGACACACATTAGTCAATTCTCTAATCGCAGTTGCCCAGCAAATTACACACTGTATCTGCTCAGCATTCTTCAAGCACTAAGACTCTTGTTTATAACTTAGTACATCTTCTTGCCTTGCAGTACAAATAAATGCAGTATTTCTAAGATATGCCCTTCCTCAAGCAGATCATTACTGATGTCTGACTTCTTGGGCTTCCTGATAAATTATCCTCTTCTTTCACCTCAAGCAGAAAAAGCTCTTCCACCAATAATCTATGACTGTCAGTCTTGATTACTTGTAAACAGTGGAGCTCTTTGAATATTTCTGCTTGTGAAAAGAGTTCATTTTCTCACTCATGTCTCCCAGTGTGAGATGCTGGCAGATCTGACAGCTGTGCTTTATGTTATTTTATTAAAGTTGTTAGTGCTGCAGAATGGTCTACGTTTCTATCACTGCAATATTGTTTTATAACACATGCACATTGGGGAACCTCTCCTTTTTGCCCTTTGCGGAGGAGGCCAGAATTCACAATGCAGCAGAGCAGAGGGGACCTGGGTCTAGGACTGGCTGTTGTTTGAAGTAACATCTATATTGTGGCTTCTTCTGCTTACGCCATAACGCCATCAGAAAAGCAACCTGTGCTAATATAAAGCACTAGCCAAAAGTATTGGCAAAAAAGTTTTTATGGTAGTTAGCACTATTCTCACTCCCCATGAATATTTACTGTTCATAGTTAAAGTTTATGACCTCCAATGCGTTTAACTAAAAGAAAAATCATACTGATGGAGAGTAATTATGCCAAACTGCTGTGACACAACAAAACTCAACTGCTCCAATGATTGTAACGTTTAATATTACCAAACCCAGCAGCTAACGAAAAACCAAAAATATTTGCCAGCAGTTTGGATCAGATATTAGGTAAGAACTCAAGAACTGAGCTGGCTGTGGCTCCTTAGCCCTTTGGTGACACTAAGGACGCCCTGGTTCTGGTCACGACTTCCAGCCATCTCTGCCTCCTCTTCTACTGCCTTTACATCAACTTAATTCCCAAATTGCCTCCTCTGCCCTCTTCTCCCTGATCTTGTTCTTGGTCTTTTCCCTCAGTGCTTGCTTTCCTTTCATGCTTCTCTTTATATTGTGCTTATATACTCATAGTAAGACGATTTCCAGTTCTCTCCATAACATAATTAAATGCGACATTTTCTGCTATTCTCCGTACCTCCTGCTACCGTCTACCCTGTCCTCACCCTGGGCTGTCTTCCCAAAGGGTGCGTGAGCTTTTTGGTGAGCAGCTCCTCTGCCAGCCCCTGTCTCCAGCCCACTTACCTTCAGTTGTGGTTCAAGCCTCGACTTGACCAGCAATGTAAAAAATGAAGCATAATGGAAACCACAAAGGGGATGCTGCGATTGCTCTGCATTGTTGCTTGGACACAACACGGCCCTAAATTTCATTTTACCTACCGGGGTGTAATTGTCACAGGAGCTCCCAGCGCCGGGCAGGTGTCCCACCTGCAAATGATGCTGCAGGATCAGCCGCCTTTACCATCGCTCCCAGCCACAGCCTGAGCAGCCCGGGCAGTTCAGTGCTCTCTGCATCTCTGGGCCTGTCTCTGTATTTAATTACAGCTACAAGACTGCTGTAATTTAATTGCTCTAATTTACAGTGAACACTGCAGAAAAAAAAAACCCACATCCTATAATTTTCTCATCTGCTGACTTTGCTTAAGATTCTATATCATACCGATATCTCTCTTTTTATGAATCAGAAACCCCTTATTTGGGGTGGTTTTTACTTGCTGCATTAAATCTGGGTTATTTAAGGAGATGGAGAAGAAGATCAAGTTGCCTGCATTCTATATGTGACACATTTTTTTAACTATTTACTAGAAAAAGCTTTCTCCAGTTGTTTCATCACTTCTCCGTGAAATAACTCTGCTACCTCACAGCTGCTGATATTATTGCTGCAAAGCATATATTCCATTAGAAATCTCAGTTTACCAAAGCTGTGTTTTAAAGATATTTTTCCAGTTTTTATTGTTGTGCTTTGAGGAAAGACTTGAACCTCACACTTCACACGGACACATGAATAACTGCACCCTTTTTAACAAAGCACTTAGATGAAGAGACCTGTGTGGAAACACACATAAAGGTTAAGTAAAACCCTTAAGCATATGTGTTTAAGTGCTTTGCTAAAATAAACGCTAGTTTCTAACCATTCTGCACACAAAAATGATACAAAAAAGAATAAATATAAAAGGCATCCTAAGAAATTTGCTTTTGAAAGTATAAAAGACAAGTGAGCCCACAAGCAGCACAATGGTTGTATAGAAAACACATTTGCCGTTCGGTGAAATATGTAGATTGCGCTCTGAAGAGCTCAATCTCTTGACAGACTTCCAGTTTGGCTCCAACTGAGATAAAAATTCTTGGAAAGCGAGCACATTACAAAGGAGATAGATACTTAAAGGAATACCCACTGGGGTAAGAAGTCCTGCCAAAGACTTGGAGGATTGCTGTTTACAACCTGATATAAATCCAGGAGAGAATCCATAAGCGTGTTTGGATGCATTTGTGCCATGCCCATTATCCTCCCAGTTGGCAGATAATGTTATAAACACCTCTGCAGCCTTCCTCACCTGGGAAAGGCAGATGGACATGGGGAAATTCCTAATAGTTTCTACAAGAGAGGGCAGCCTACATGAGAGAAATGTGTTGCACAGAGACCTGGGTAAGAAATGGCAATGTCATCAGTGGGATGATGTTGGAGGAAACGTTATCCCCGTGTGCACAGCCTGCCATGCAACATTACTCATTTGGGAAAAGGCTATTTTTAATCAAGGAAAAGCACTTTAATCAAGGATAGAGTCAGTGATTCAAAAATTTCATGCAGGTGCATGTATTACTTGACTGAAAGCCTTTACCCAAAAGGTCAGAGCTGCAGAGCTCTGCTTGTCCCCCTCCAAGAGCAGAGAGAACCTCCAGGCACCCGTATCAAGCTGATGTAAATTCTGGCTCCCGATGCAGGGAGTTTCAAAGTCAGAACTTCCCCCACTAATCTTCTTAACTTTAGACAAATATTTGCCGTACCCTGAGCACACTCAATAAGATTTATGATATGCCAAGGAAGACACATTTGTGTGAGGGAGGTTGATTTGGTTTATTTGTTTTCTTCGTATTTTTCTGCCCTCACAAGGGATGTCAGCTGCAGGTCCCACGGCATCCGCACAGAGCTGGTTTAGTGCCCAGGGGGACACGAGCATGTCCCCATCTCCTGGGGTGATCTTCACCCTCCTCATCCCATCTCTGGGAGCTGTAGGAGAAGCCAACAATGGCCAGATTTTTTTTTTTTTCTTCTTCTCTGGAGAATTAGCTTATTCTATTTTAAAAAGTCCCCACCCCCACCAACACTTTTTGAAATTAAGAAGAAAACGTTCTGTCAGCGTGTCCTGGGGAAACTCATACTCTGAGTCACCGTCTCTGCTGACTGTAGGAGGATTTTAAGGAGACTTCAGATGCCTAAAATGACACATACTGCAAGCTTGAGGCAAACCACCGGGGTCTCAAAGCCTGCTTTTGTGTGTGCTCCTCAGGGGAACCCTCACTCGCCAACAGATCTTCCCAGGATGGTCCTCTCTGCCTTCTGCACAGTGCTCGGGATCACGGTGCTCCTGGATGAAGCTGCACCCCCAGCATGGCCCTTTCCCCCAGCCGTCCCTCAAATACTTCTTTATCTTTCAGCCTTGCACACAAGAGGCCACCTTGCCTCTGAGATTGCCTCTCTGGGATTTAAGCAGCCAATACCCTCTAGTAAGTAAGTACTAAAATAGGTTGAGGAATAAATTGCTCTCGTTTAACATTCACTCTGAAAAATACAGCTGCATTTATTATGCAGCATATTGTTTTATATACTGTTTTGTTATAATAAGTCATGTTTAAAATGTCATGACATTTAAATCAACAGCAGTAAGAGGGAAATGCTGAAAAAGAGCAAGATGATCAAAAAGGATTTGAAAAATCCTGATGAAACATTATGGGCCAAACACCCTCATTATAGTAAAAATAAAGTCACAAAGGAGCTTAAAACTCATCTGCGAGAAACCCACCATAGAGAAACCAAGTCTACCCCTCCTGCAAGGTGCTCTTCCACGTTACGTCTCTGTGTCAGTGTGGTTGCCCACAGGTCTGGTGGCTGAGATGTGGTGCCACCACGAGTTGGGAAGTTGTGCCTGGCTGTGGCCAAGGGACTCAGACACCTGCAGCAAAACCCTCCTGGTGCCCTGACTCCCCTTGTAGGTTTAGCTTTTCTGTGCTGTCCTTTGCCACCACAATCCCCTGGAAAACTCTGCTGAATACGCCCTTGGAACTTGTTAATGCCGTTTGTCTCAGTGAGGAGCTTTATTTCAATGCTTGTGCTAAGTTATATGAACGAACTTTACATATCATATAAAAGCCTACTTTAATGTGGCTCCGTAGCCTTTGAGTCATCACAGAGACTGTCTGCCACTGATGATCTACATGGATAATGGCAGATTTTCACCAGAAAGACTTCTAATGTTAAAAGGAAAATAGCTCAGATCAGAGGAGCTACTCTGTTTCTGCAGATTCAGTGCTCATCTTTTATATCATACGCCGGCATCCCTCACTGCTGCCCCCATGCTCCCTCACCTTCCACCAAGGGAAAAGACAACAACAAAACAGATGGTGATGCAACGAAACATTAAACCCAATACCTGAGCCATACCATGAATATTTCACTGAGGCATGGGGTAGAAAAGACAACAAAACGACCTTTTCTAGCATCTTAAGGGATATCTAACCTTGCAATTGCTATAGACACACTGAAGACACACAAGAGGGAGGCCAAGACTATTTATAAGAAGCCGTGTATATTTTTAAAATTAGTATCTCAATGTTCCTATTATAACCTGCCAATATGAATGACATTTACTCTTGCTCTGAGAAATGAAAGAAGCTCTAAAAGACAGACTGCATTAAGAATCTATTGATATTCCACTGACCTAGTGGCATAAGAACCAGAGAAGCTTTGTCAAGGGCAAATGCCCCAGAGTCTGCAAATTCATCTCATAAAGTAGCAGTAAAGGGAGAAAAATATCTTCAATTTTTAGAATATTTATAAAACCTAGCAGAGGCTCACACTTCTTGATGTTATGATGCCCGTATATGGCACCAGACCCAGACACGGGAGCAGAATTGGAGATTTCAGACTCCAGTTAGTTAATATTGCCACAAAACTTTTGTGGGAAGTTCTCTTAAGGGACATCACACAATCTATTTTTATTTTTTTTTCTATTGTACAAGCTTCACAAAGATATGCTGCCCATAGCAGGGAATAGTCCAAGATTCTGTTTGGGATGATGGACGCATGAGGTGTCAGAGCTGCCTGCGCTGCCTTCCCAACGTTAGCGGAAAGACCCAGACAAGGGAAGAGGAGGGAAAGCGATGAAGTCTGGTACTGTCTGATGAACCTCTTAACTCACACACTAAATCAAACGTGAACACAAAGTCACAGAGCAGGGCTCAATACAAGAGCCCTTAGTTATTTGGTGAAACTCAGACTGGGTAACACTGGCATTTTTTGGGGGGTGGAGGGGCACAGGCCGCCTTCACTGCGAGGAGGAGGAAGAATCTATTTGCTCCTCTTCCAAGCTGCAGAGTTGGTCTTCTGTTCAGATTCTTTTTCTGGGGAATAAGATCGCAGTTATACCCACATTATGCCCAAACTGAAGAAATATAATGTTCTGCAATTAATTTCAGTGAAGGGACTGTGAATTTGGGGAGAATTAATTTCAACTGGATACAAGTTGCATTAATTAAGGCTGATAGCTTCTACTAGCAGGAAGGTGGTTTTGATGAAAATGCATTGAAAATCTTATTAAACTAGGAAAAAACAGTTGCCATTGCCCATGCTACATCCTCCCAGACATCCCCACATTTCTATACAGTAATCATGAATTGATCACATTTGCATAACGATTATTATTTTATACGTAGACTTCAGTATCATTGCTTTTGGATAGAATTAATGAGCACAGACATTTTAGAATTATTCATCTGGAAAAGTCACTGAAACTTTTTTTTGTTTAAAATCCTTTTTCTAGTTCTATGCCAGTGAGGATGCTCTGGCAGCTCAGAGCGACACAAAATCCTACACTGCACTGATAGGGTGGCCACATGAACATGGGGGGATGGAGGGTAGGAAGGGTACAAAGATGGGAAAAGCAACCCAAACATTCCCAGTTTTCAGAGATATAAAGTAATTTTGTTTGCTTTCAGTTCAATCAGTTCGTTCATGCCTTAGGAAACAATGAGATCAACAGAAATGAAAGCAATTTCCAGCAGATATGAATAAAACACGTGGCTCAGTCGAGAAGAGGTTGTACATTACTCCACAAGCTCAGTCAACTACTTGTGGATTAAATGCTGTGAGAATGGGTCTAGCATGGGCTTGCTTCATCTCAGTTTGCCAGACTGGGAATTTGCAGGTTTCCCACTCATTCTTCAGGAGGGAGTTATTGGGGAATAGGTTGTACCGTCACACACTTTGTGGAGGACTTGCAAAATAATTTGATTCATTTAGACACAATCCAAAGTCAGACCAGGGTACCTTGCAAGCAGAACTTCTACAAAAGATCTACTGCTACATTCTTCTCTCCTTTCTTTAACTCTTTTGTTTTTTTAAACTAGCCTTCAAGCAAAATTCATAAAAAATACCATGTTCTCAGCCTGTTTCCAGGGTAGAGCCTGTGCACGTACTGAGGTGTACAAAGGCACACAAGCTCTCCTCATTCATTCTGACCCGTAAGCACTATTACATTACATTTAATTGCAGAAGACACTGTCTTCACAGCTTTATTTCTCGTATGACATCTTGTGAATTGCTTTTAAGACAAGCCATTTACACAACTTCTATATATATGTAAACTAGTACTCTAATGTCACATTCTTGTTTGCACATACCCTTGTATTCCTGTCAGCTAATCCTAAAGCAAAAAGCAAGTGGCCCTTCATATATTTCAGTTAGGAAACAGTAGCACAGATTTTCATAAAACAGAAGTTTGACTGGTACTATGGCAAAATCTGTTCCATTGGAAAACTGGCATCTTGCCCATCATCTTCCACAAAGTTCAGTATCTTTGTCAGTGCTCATCTACTTGACTTCTTAATTGTCTATGCGCACTGGCTGTATCAAATGGAGTTTTCATTTTGCTTTTGCTCACTGTGTATTACATCTTTTAATTGGTATATATAATTACTTACCACAATCTGCCATGCCAGATTTTCTAAGCATTAGTCTAATTAACTTAAGCTTGATAATTATGTTTCAGATATCATAACAGTACGCACAGAACTTGCAGATTATGCTGTTGGCTTAGCTGGTTTTGATAACACTTTCCCCATTCTTACTTTTCATTTTTTGCTTTTTCTCTTTTTGGTCAGGGTGGGAATGCAAGAAGAGACACTGCTGTTCTGCTTAAATGACTGGAAGTTTCTCTAAAAGCAAAAGCAGGCTGGTTCTAATAACAAGTCATCAAGTAAGTCAACACAAATGAGAGCAGATCCAAAATGCAAGGATTTCCCCTTTGCATAAGAATAAAAGATAACTATGTTACTGAAGAAACTTGAGCTTTTGATAGCAGAAATCGATGAGGGTCCAAGCGCCAACCTACAGCATTTACTGGCCAATTATCAAAGTACTTATACTTTCCACAGGTCTCCAGCCTGAGCTATTCTAATTATATGCCTGTTTGCGACAGCATGCCGCCAGGGAGGCAATAAATAAGTGATAACATGCATGGGACCTGGCACACATACCTTTTCGGCACAGAAAGATCATCCTTCACAGAGCGATGCGGGCCATCTGGACAAATGAAATATGTAAGCCTGAGACCCCGAGTAAGAGTAAATAGATGCAGAGGATGGTCATGTCACAGTAATAAATAAAGGAAAGCAAAAGAAATCAGTAGCAGGCTATAGATTTTCATTTGGCTCTCTGATGTAAAATAACATTTATTTTCAGTTCCGTCCAAGTCGCTTTGGTGTTCTGCCTTCACAATGGAGAACACATCCCGCATTGTCTGGTTCGCTCTCCTGTTGTCTCCCACCACACCGAATGGTCTCTGCCTGGTGGGAGATGGGGCAGAGTTGGGAAGACCAGACCTCCTCTCCCTGCTCTCAAGGACCGTGGATTTGAGTCCAACAAGCCACATTCAGGTCTGAAAGGTACCCAGACCACAATTTGGGTATTCGAGCTGCAAATACACTGATGTTTCACCCATGCCAAAAGCCCATTTGCTTGAATTTTGGGTACACTGGTACCCAAGTGTTGTCAGCCCCACTCAGAGAACGATACCACAGACTTTGCATTTACTCTAGAGTTATTGGTGAGGATTTAATCAGCTATGACATACTGAAGGACTGCTCAACTGCTCCTGTTTTTAACACAGACTTCATGGATATGGGGACAGGAACAGACAGTTCCTCTTGCTGAAGTCCCCTCATTCAAGCCCTTATTTCCAGCTGACGGAAGGGCTTGAGAGAGAAGATTGCCAGCGGTCTAGGAAGTAATCAGGGTGGCCAGCACATAAATAAACATAACATAAATCCGAATATCAGTAATTAGAATTTGATTCAATCAGACTAAAAGTGTTAGACCACTGTAGCAGCGATTCCTTATAGGAAACTATTTAACATTCCAATTATCTTTAATGAATTAACCTCGAAGTACGGCTGAGGTGCAACATCCTAAGAATTCCTCTGCTCATCTACAGTTCACTTGCAACTAATTTCACTTCACAAGCCTACCTCAATTAACGTTTTTCTGTATTTCACACATGAATAACTGCAGTACTGAAATATGTACTACTTTCCCAAATTTAATAGCTGAGATACCTTAATTTTTCTTTGATTCTACAAATGAAGGAAAATAATTTCCTGCTACTATCTCAAACCAATTAAAATTCCTTTTATATTGGCTTTGCATCTCTTCGATATATGTATGAACCGAAAAGGTCCTACATTTTTCACATAATAATTACTTGGAAATGATCTGCTATGCAGCACTCCAAAGACAAAGAGGTTTACAATTAGCAAATTTTAAAGTTTGGTTTTACATTTTCGAATGCTAGGTTTTTTTAAACTATTTTTTTGGTTGAATATTTTATATTAGGAGAGAAAACTCAATCCATATAACTAAATATCTGAATTAAAAAAAAAAAAAAAAGGGAAAGTGCAAATTTGTTGATAGGCCTGAGAGAACTCTCTGCCTTACTGGCCACTATGCAATTACAATGACACAAATAGCTATTGTAAAATAAAGAACACTTTTGTGTAATACACCTTGTGCATTATGTAGCATGGGTAGAACGCCAGATATCTAACTGCCTGATCTCAACACGTTATTAAATGCCTCACAGAGGGGTTGAGGCTGGTTAATGGCTTCTCCATCTGCATAGCAACTGCTGGACCTCATGACTCTTTCTTTCTGCTTTCCTTGGTTTTTCTCTGAACTGTATAAAAAGACAGCACCATTTAGTATAACTCTTGCTTTAATGGGGAAACATGGTGAGGAAGCTTTTCCTTCGCACCATGGTAAAAGGAGCAACATTCTCAAACAGATTATAAATCTGATGTTATTTTCCTTCTCACTGCATGTTTGCAGCATTATGAAAAATGAACACACATGTAGATAACAGCAACCACGCAGCAATATGGCATAGCTGTTTTTCTTCTTACAAGCATCCTATTTAATTTTATCATCAAATATCACACAGTACAAATGCCTGTGTTCTATTCCCTACTGATTTGAACCTCAGTTTAGAGCTAAGCATTTTGTGCTGTGCGTCTAGAGCTCACTGCGGAGGAGAGCGTGATCAGTGCAGATGTGGGGATGCAGCACCCGAGTCCTCCTCCTACCAGGACTGTTGGATTTCCTTCTCCATCTGATGCACCCACGTGATGCCACAGAGCTTCACTGTCACTTCTCTGAGCTACTGGGTAATGCTATAATGAAGTTACACAGATAGGGACACAGACGTAATATAACTTGAGTTATTGAGTCAGCTGATCGGAGCCAGCGCAGCGAGAGCCAGAGCCGGCGAGGTTCAGTCGACTACGAGGTTTAGCCGAGATTAGAAAGCCCAGAGGGGAACGTACAGGGACAGCGTGACTCCCGGCGGTCCCGATCCCCCCGAAGCCCCGGTAGCCATTGCGAGAGAGCGGCTGACGTGGCGGGGGGCGTTCCCACGGTGGCGGCGACCACACCTCCTCCCCTTGCCTTGAAAAAACCTTTGGGAGGGCAGCGGCTAGTCACTGACCACCAGGTGCAGAGAGGAGCAACCAGCTGGCGCAGCGGGTGTGGCAGCTGGCGCAGCGGGTGTGGCAGCTGGCGCAGCGGGGTGCAGAGAGCACTTGTTGTTTGTCATTCCCACCGACTTATTGCCAGCGTCCCAGACCGCTGATGACCATGGTCTCCTCCAGAAGGAGAGCATGTCTCAAAAAGACTGTGGCAACGCAGACTGAGGTTCTGTCCCGAACGGTGGCTGTTCAGGTCTCCGGCTGCAAGGAGTGCCAGAGCCTGCTGCTGCCGGAGGAGGGAGGCCAGCACTCTACTTGTGTGAGGTGTGAGCAGGTGCAAGATCTGCTCGACATGGTTGTGAAGCTTAAGGAGGAGGTTGAGACGCTGAGGTCCATCAGGGAGTGTGAAAGGGAGATCGACTGGTGGAGTAACACCCTTACGTGCCGGTCGGAAAGGCCCAGGGAGGTACCCCCGAAAAGGAGATGGACCTCCTGCCCTCCCGGACAGAGGCGGAGGTCCTGAGACAGCCCCACCCTTGTCGCTGTCGAGCAGAGGTAAATGACCTAAAAGAAGATGAGGGTTGGAAGCTTATTCCAGTTCGGCATCACGGGCAGCCCCCCTCCCTGCCTGCTTCGCCTCCCCAGGTGCCCCTCCGTAATAGGTTTGAGGCCCTGGATCTTGAAGAAGAGGTAGGTGAGGAGGTGGTGCCAAGCCTGCCTACAAGATCACATAGGAAGAGGCGGTTGACTACACAACTGAAGACTACCTCTGATAAGAAAGATAGAAGGGTGATTGTAATAGGAAATTCCGTTCTGAAAGGAACAGAGGGCCCAATATGCAGGGTTGACCCTCATCTTAGGGAAGTCTGTAGTCTACCTGGAGCCCGGATCAAGGATATTGCTAGAGAGCTCCCCAGACTGGTGCACCCGACAGACTACTGCCCGCTGCTGGTCTTCCAGACAGATGGGGAGGAAGCTGCTTCCCGTAGTCTGAGGGGAATGAAGAATGACTTCAAGGTCTTGGGAAGGATGGTGAAAGATTCAGGGGCTCAAGTGATCTTCTCTTCACTCCTTCCCTCTTCAAGTGACGATGTGGGGTGGAATGGGAAAATTCAATCTCTAAATGGTTGGCTCCAAGACTGGTGCTACAGGCAGGGCTTTGGTTTTTTTGATAATGGCTGGTTTTATAAGACTCCAGTCCGGACAGTGTTATGCAGGAAAGGCTTATCTCGCAGAGGCAAAAGGATGCTGGGGCAGGAATTAGCTGGGCTCATTTGGAGAGCTTTAAACTAGGCTCGAAGGGGGATGGGGTTGTAGTTGGGCTTGCCCCAGTGGGGCAGCATTCTAAAACAGATGAGGACCGGGTGGCCTCCTGTGCCCCTAGGGAGAAATTGGTGTGCTCTGCTCGCTCCCTGAAATGCCTGTACACCAATGCGCACAGCATGGGGAATAAGCAGGAGGAGCTAGAATCCTATGTTTGGTCGGGAGATTATGATCTGGTGGCAATTACAGAAACGTGGTGGGACAGTTCACATGACTGGAATGTGGTCATGGATGGCTACGCCCTTTTCAGGAAAGACAGGCCAGCCAGGCGTGGTGGTGGAGTTGCTCTCTATGTGAGAGAGCAACTGCAATGTACTAAATTCTGCCCAGGAGCGGATGAGGAACGAGTTGAGAGTGTATGGGTCAGGATCAAGGGACAGGCTGGCAGGGGTGATACTGTTGTAGGTGTCTATTACAGGCCACCAGATCAGGCTGAGGAAGTTGATGAGGCCTTCTATGTGCAGCTGAGAGTGGCCTCACAGTCACAGGCCCTGGCTGTTGTGGGTGATTTTAACTTCCCTGATGTTTGCTGGAAGGAGCATTCAGCCAGCCAGCCACAGTCCAGGAGGTTCCTCCAGTGCATTGATGATAACTTCCTCATGCAGATGGTGGAGGAGCCGACCAGGAGAGGTGCACTGCTGGATCTCATCCTCACTAACAAAGAGGGTCTGGTCGAAGCAGTAAAGGTTCAGGGCTGCCTGGGTTGCAGTGACCACGAGATGGTGGAGTTCAGCATCTCGTGTGGCAGGAACAGAATAGCAAGTAGAATTGCAACCCTGGACTTTGTCAGGGCTAATTTCGGCCTTTTCAAGCAATTGCTGGGGGAAATCCCATGGGCAAGACTGCTTGAAGGAAAAGGGGCCCAAGAGAGCTGGATTGCATTCAGAGATTGCTTCTTCCATGCTCAGGATCAGAGCATCCCCACACGTAGGAAGTCGAGGAAGGGAGCCAGGAGGCCTGCGTGGTTGAATAGGGATCTGTTGGGTATGCTCAAGCAGAAGAGGCGAGTTTACAGGTCATGGAAGCAGGGACTGGCCACTTGGGAGGAATATAAGGCTGCTGTTAGAGGATGCAGGAAGGCAGCTAGGGTAGCCAAGGCCTCCTTAGAATTACAGCTGGCGAGAGGGGTCAAGGACAGCAAGAAGAACTTTTTCAAATACATAGCAAATAAAACTAATACCAGAGGCAATGTAGGCCCACTGATGAATGAGGTGGGTGCCCTGGTGGCAGAAGACACAGAGAAGGCAGAATTGCTGAATGCCTTCTTTGTCTCTGTCTACTCTGCTGGAGGCTGTCCTGGGGAACCCTGTACCCCTGAGACCCCGGATGAAGCCAGGTCAATGGAGGAGTTTGCTGTAGTCGATGAGGACTGGGTTAGGGAAAAATTAAGTAGTCTGGACGTCCATAAATCCATGGGTCCAGATGGGATGCACCCGCGGGTGCTGAGGGAGCTGGCTGAGGTCATTGCTAGACCGCTATCCATCATTTTTGCCAAGTCTTGGGAAAGGGGAGAGGTGCCCGAGGATTGGAGGAAAGCAAATGTCACTGCAGTCTTCAAAAAGGGCAAGAAGGAGGACCCGGGTAATTATAGACCGGTCAGCCTCACCTCTGTCCCTGGGAAAGTAATGGAACAGCTTATCCTTGGTGTCATCCCAAGGCACATCAGGGATAAGAGGGTCATTAGGGGCAGTCAGCATGGCTTTACCAAGGGTAAGTCATGCTTGGCCAACCTCATAGCCTTTTATGAGAATGTAACAAGGTGGATGGATGATGGCAGAGCGGTGGATGTGGTCTACCTTGACTTCAGTAAAGCCTTTGACACAGTCCCTCACAGCATCCTCACAGCTAAATTGAGGAGGTGTGGTCTCGACAATAGAGTAGTGAGGTGGGTTGCAAACTGGCTTAAAGAGAGAAGCCAGAGAGTGGTGGTCAATGGTGCGGAGTCCAGTTGGAGGCCAGTATCTAGTGGAGTGCCTCAGGGGTCAGTACTGGGGCCAATATTATTCAATATATTCATTAATGATTTAGAGGAGGGAATTGAGTGTACTATCGGCAAGTTTGCTGATGACACTAAGCTGGGAGGAGTGGCTGACACGCCAGAAGGCTGTGCCGCCATCCAGCGGGACCTGGACAGGCTGGAGAGTTGTGGGGGAATAACCTGATGGAATTTAACAAGGGAAAGTGTAGAGTCCTGCATCTGGGCAGGAACAACCCCAGGTTCCAGTATAGGTTGGGGAATGACCTATTAGAGAGCAGTGTAGGGGAAAGGGACCTGGGGGTCCTGGTGGACAACGGAATGACCATGAGCCAGCACTGTGCCCTTGTGGCCAGGAAGGCCAATGGCATCCTCGGGTGTATTACAAGGGGGGTGGTCAGTAGATCGAGAGAGGTCCTCCTTCCCCTCTACTCCGCCCTGGTGAGACCCCATCTGGAATATTGTGTCCAGTTCTGGGCCCCTCAGTTCAAGAAGGACAGGGAACTGCTGGAGAGGGTCCAGCGCAGGGCAACAAAGATGATTAAGGGAGTGGAGCATCTCCCTTATGAAGAAAGGCTGAGGGAGCTGGAGCTCTTTAGTTTGGAGAAGAGGAGACTGAGGGGTGACCTTATTAATGTTTATAAATATATAAAGGGTGAGTGCCACGAGGATGGAGTCAGGCTCCTCTCAGTGGCAAACAATGATAGGACAAGGGGCAATGGGATCAAGCTGGAACACAAGAGGTTCCACTTAAATTTGAGAAAGAACTTCTTCTCAGTGAGGGTGACAGAGCCCTGGAACAGGCTGCCCAGGGAGGTTGTGGAGTCTCCTTCCCTGGAGACATTCAAACCCGCCTGGACACCTTCCTGTGCGACCTCTCCTAGGCATTCCTGCTCCAGCAGGGGGATTGGACTGGATGATCTTTTGAGGTCCCTTCCAATCCCAAACATACTGTGATACTGTGATACTGTGTAACTTGTGCATATAGCTACATAGATAGAGTTTATTTTGTGTATTAGTTTTTAAAACAAATAGGGATATGCATGGTTACATGAGCAAGTCCGTGCCCTGAAAGACTACGTTCTCACTAAGCAAAGCTGTAAGCCCCAATCTTATCTAAAACACTGTTTACTTTGCTGGCAGAGCAGCCAGCATGCTACAGAGCTTAAACCTTTCACTATTGCTGCTCAAATTGAGGCACCCCATAGCAAGTTCTGGAAGCTTTAAAAATATTTAATAAGCCGGTAAGAGGAGAACATGTATTAATAATCAATAACTTCGTATTTTTTCTAACATTCTAAACTAACATTTCTAGGTGAACAAGTTTTTTTTCTTATCACGCCATTTCTCTCTAGTACTTGCTCTACTCACAGGGAATACTGATTATCGTAACATTTTGCCCTTACCTGAATTTTTACCAGCCCTTTGTTTTTTATAGCACACTACACTTTGGAAAACCTAAACAGTAGTTAAAAATAAAATCTTTGCTATCTTCCTGTTTCCACTACTTCCATTTATAACCACTACCACACTGCATTTATGCATGAATCTGTTCTTATTTCAAAATGTGTTTCAAGCCTGATTTGACCCAGGCTCCTCTTCGTGAGGTGTCGCTGGGCTCCTGGAACAGCTCTGGTCGGCTCAGCCAAGTCAAAGAGAAATTCTTTACATCAAGCGCCCAGGGCCAAACCTTTGCATGGTGCTGCACCTGAGCTGATGCACCCTCCAGACATCTCTCTGCACCTTCTCATAACTTAGGAGCCCAGCTGGGGCCAACTTATTTTTAAAGAACGTTTACTTGAGACAACAGTGCCAGGCATCTGGAGACATTTCAGGAGATAGCCGTAGGAGCATTAGGAAAGCTATAAATAATGTGTTAGAACTATGGCTGTCTATACTTTCTATCCTTCCAACTCATCTCTGGAGTTCTGGGGCATCATTAAAAATTTGGATAAATCCATTATAGCCAAAAAAATTCATCCATGTTCACAACCAACAAGCCTCCTGAAAATTAACATTGTGAAGCATCTCATATTCATCCCTTAATACAGGGAGAGGGACAGGCTGAGAATAAGCTAAAGAAAGAAAAATAGTTTGTACCAGCTTGCTGCACTAAGCTTTTGCTTACCATGCAAAGACAGATCTTGTACTGATTTTGGCACCAGGAAGAAAAGGCTATTATCTCCAATTCATCTAATAAGATTGTAGGAAGGAAGGACATTTTCTCTAGATAACAATTTTAACGGTAAATCAGAAGTTGATTCATGTCCCCATTCAGCAGGGCATTTAAGTTCCCTCTTAATACTGAGCATATGCTTAAGATCTCACTTAAGCTGATCACTTGCTTAAATGCTAAAATGGGATTGCACTGAATACCAGTAGGCACATATATAATTAAAAAACCTTTCTGAGCCCAACAAGCATAGCTGGCTGTGTGCTGCTCACGGTCCACATTTGACAGTAAGGACTCCTGCTTTAATTACAGTGATCAAGTGAAGACATCTGAATGCTCCACATACTATGGCAGTAAGCACAGTACAGAACAAGAAATCATGTCACGGTGTGAGTCAGAAAACTGCATGCAGAGCTGGATTGAAACTAGGGAAAAATGATGACAAATTAGTTGAAATTCTTCATAAAAATGTTATCTGCTAGTTCAAAATCAAACATTCTGGAAAATTTTAGGAAAAAAAGCCTCACTTCATTCTTCGTATCTCTTCTTTGCATCTTCAGAAGTTTCTCCTGTTACCAGACTCTTCCACTGTCATGTGTCAGTTGTGGCTAATGAACGCTTAGTATTATTTGTAGTATTCTGGTGTATCAACATAGAAAATACGCATGGCACTTGAAGGGTAAAAGGAGACACAGCAAGGGAGGGCCACATCTTACAGCGTTTACTCATAAGCATCTTTCTTATCCACTAGCATGTCCCTCGACCCACTGTGATAATTGGGGTCTGCAGGTCTTCGATAACCGTGAGCTCGGCACAGGAAAATGTGAGGTTTCACACAATAGTCCAGAAACCTGTAGCAACTGTTCTTGATAAAACCAGCACGGAAAAGGAGGAGCCTGCATTCATCTGAACATGATAGCTTTGCATGTAAACTCAGAATCGTGATTAACACAGAATAATTAGGAGCAGATCATAATTGGCAATTGAATTTGTGAAAAAATGAGGTGAATAATACCTACTCTAGTTATTTCCATTTCACTTTGGAGTGTCAAAAAGAGGCGGTGTGGGAATAAAAGGGGTTGCTTGGGCTCCAGGAAAAGTGGGGAGATGGCTCCTTTATGCTCCAGACGCTCAGTTTCAGGCACACCTACAATGAGGCCAGGACCATGATCTGCTGCTCTTGAAGGAGCTACACCACCTTCCTGGCCATCCTTTGCTTCCCTTGAGCATCCTCCCTTCCTGATTTGTGTTTTCTCTCACTTTCAACTTAATTTGATGCCCAACCAGATGCTGTGCAGCACCTAGCACAACTGAAGGAGATACCTAATCCAACAATGGTGAGAGGACAACTGTGAGAGGGATCTGGGATTTCCAACATGGGAAGCATGAATTGAGAACCAGTTCACGATCAAGTCATGGTGTCCACAGCACTGTTTCTTCTAACACATTGTTTCAAAAGCATATTCAAATTAAAATCCCATACACCATTTAACCCTGATGTTAGAAATGACTGTAAAGCTGCCATGCAAACTGAGATGAAAAATTCCTGCTCTTTCTGCACATCTACAAAGAAAGTACCCAGTATCCATAGGCCTTTAATGACACATTTGTAGTACAGATTGAATGAAAAAAAAAGTAATACATTTGCATATTTCCCCCTGCAACCACTTGAGCATTAGATCAGCCCTTGGCTAAAGGTGAAAACATAACTGGGCCCATCACGGAGCTGCAGATAAAGCAAACAAAGCCCGTCCTGCCAGGCGGCCGCCGCTGTTCACATTCGAGCTGCTGGTAATGGGAGACCGGGGCACATCTTGCTGTTGGTTATTCTGCATTATCCAGGATAAGCCCTGGAGCCAGCGTGGTGACTGTGGATTTGCAGAGCTGTAATGGGGCTTTGATCTAATGTCACAACAGGCGCAGGCAGCGAGTCAGGCCCCATCGGCAGCAGAATTCAACCCAGCCAGGGTCTGCTGCAGTCAGTGGAAAAACACCCACTGGCTTCAGTGGAAGCGAGTTCAGCGTCTCAGTGCCAGCAGGGGAAAAAAAACTTGAAAGGTCATATAGAGAAAACATAAAGGGGAAATTGTTCCAAGGCACAAGGAGCTGCTTCAATTTTTTTGTTCAGGCTGGCCTATCAGTTTGATTTTCAGCAGAGAGATGCATCTTACCATGCAGCCTCCTCTAACTAACTAGGCAGAAGCATGATCAGTTTTAAAGAAAATCATGAGTTCGTCTGCAGACAACTCAATATTTCATTGCATCAGGCCCTGTTCTCTCATACTATTTTTTAATTGATCACAATAACTCAGGCTATTAAGTTTATTAATTAAATTATATATTTTTTTTTTCCTAGTGAGTACACAGGGAGATAAATGTCTTGCAAATAAACCCAGAACTTGCAGGCTGAGTCATGTGGTGATTTAGAAGTCATTTATCTTTTTCTCTCCCCCTCAGCAAAAAGTAATCATTGCCACAATGCTCTGCAAGTCTAATGTGGCTGTGAAATGTGCAACATAACGAGATATTTTTCATTTCCAGCACAATTATACCAAGCTTTTATGTTGTTCTAATGTGTAATTGCAACGCTAACAAGAGGATATGGATAGCTGCTAATCCATTTAAGCACAAACTGCCACCCTTCTGAAGTAGGGAGTGGTCTGACCCCACTGGCTGAAGCCAACCTTTGTAGACACTGAATTTAGATTAAAACGTCTGTATTCTTCAAAGACATACAAGTTTGCATATGCTTGAATTTTCCAAAGCTTTATTGCTGCTCTGAGCCAGGCCTGGGGTTGACAGGTGATGCTTTAAAGCTGAGAGACAGTAGCTCTTTGAAGAGCATCCCCCAGTGCTTTTCTTTCTGGGCTGAGCCACTGGAGAGCACTCCACTGGGGAACAAGTGCCTTTTACCCCCCTACCCGACCCAGAGCAAGCAGAGAATCAGGTCAAGTGTCTGCTAAGCATGTAGGGAAAATATCATGTTTCTTTGATCAAACCCCCACTGTGGGTGCCAACTGACACCAGGTCAAAGGGATGAGTAACAGCAGAAACTCAAAAAGCAGGTGTGCAGGTGGACAGAAATGGAAAAAAGGGTGTAGGTCCACCCTGGAAAGGAGAGGAGGGGCTCCAGGAACACGTGGGTTCAGATACAGCAGTGGATGCAGTTCAACAGCATGGACAGTTCAGCTCTAAACAAAGACTGCAAAGAGGCTGCGTGAAGCTCCTGCTTACCAGTATGTTTAATACATGGTAGCACGGCTATTGCTCGGTTGTGGGCAGGCTGAGCTGGTTTGGTTGAAGATAGGCTGATTTGCAATGTCGCGTTCAAAACTAACATAAAAAGAGCCACATTGTCCCACGGTTGCAGTGTTGCTCTGGCAGTTTGGAACTGGAAGAGGGGCTTAGCAGAAAGAATCATAAAGAGGCAACGACAGCAAAGGCACTGTTCACAGGAACATATTTTAAAATAAATGATGGCACAGGAAGATAGGGTAAAGCCTCTAATTTTTCATCCGTCTTTCTGCAAGCAAGCAGCTGCCACAGTACCAGCCTACAGGTGGTTAAGGGACATCTGCAATTCCTTAGGGGGACCATGGATGTTGTTCCAATACCACATTTGACAGCTCAAGAGACCTTAGTGACATCTTCCAGCCAGAAAGTAGGGCATGGCGTTAGCATGGACATGTGCACTACACACAAGTCCTTTAGCCCTAAGCACAGAGACCACATTCTCCACAAGGCCACAGCCACCCTGCCTCTGCCGGCAGCACGCAGGTCAGACAGCTCCATGCGCTCTAAACCCGACTGCTTCCATCAAAGCAGCTCGGGGGTATTTGTGCAACACCCCATCCTGCTCTCCAGAGCTGTTTACTTACTGTTCCAAGTCAATGTATCTCATACGGATTAAAACCAAACCAAACCCAACAAACAAATGAACCAACCAACCTATAAAACTATCAATTGTTTAAAGAAATCAAGACCGCGAATGTCCTGTGACAGCTACGCTAAGAAATAGCGATGCTGCACTGAGTGCTACTTTGTCAACCTTTGCTGCTTATGCAATTCACAGCCAATTTAATTAAAAATATAACAGATCTGAAAGCTGCTAAAATGCTTGCAATGACTATCAGTCATTTGATAATGGTATGAGCCATTAGAAGTGAACTGTAAGCAAACTTTTTCAAGATTGAATAACAGGGCCATTACAGTTCCAGCCATTAATGTCATGGTTTCTAAAAAATTAGCTGTCCATCTTGACCTAAAAACTAAGCATTTTTATCTCTCTCACACACATTTACGATCAAAATATGTTTATAAAAGGTACAGTAAATTTCACGGTTATGAGCCTTACATTTTGCATTCTGAACACTAAAACAGCCTCTGCTGACACACTTCATCATTTAGTTGATTTAATATGAAATTTCTTTTCCTCCCCTTCTCTGCTTGTTGCCAAGATGAATACTCTGTATTCATTAGTAATCAAATACAATAGCAAATGTGATACTGTTGCACAGATTAACTATTTTTATTACCAGCATCCTCATGTTTAAATTACTGCCTTTAAACAGTTGTCTCTTGTTATTCTAGTTCAGCTCATGAAGGAAGTTCTTACAGCAACATCCTGGACAGTGAACACCAAATTAAATAAGTGAAAAACCTAGAATTGACGGATACTGGTTTCATCATTAAAATAAAGTCACGTTTAGCCATACCCACAAGCCTTTGGGATTGCCATTGTGGGATAATGCTGGGAGAGAATCCTACTGCTGGCCCTGAGCACCAACCACACCCAACTTTGGGGCAGGGACTGGTCCCAGAAGGTCCTCACAGCCCTGCAGGTCTCCCTGCGAGCAGAAGGTACCCACCAGCTCAAAGTCAAGCGTTCCCAAGTTGTGCAATCCCACGGGCGTTGGAAGACCTATGAGCTTCCAGAGGCTTGAAAAGGTGGAGACTTTCAGTCTCAGGAGCGTACAGCTGGGAGGTCAGAAAAGTATTAGCAGTGTTATTTGACTGCTCAGTGTTCTGCAAATCAATTTTTGAATTCAATTCTGAATTGAACAAAGCCACAGCTATTTGGGGTTTTTTTTGAGATACGTTTCTCAAATCCGTCCTCTAACGTGAGGATTTCAGATTACCTGCAAAGGGAGAGCAGTAGCTCTGGTTCCGAGCAGCTCAGGCGTTGTGCCCACAGCAAACTGCCAGCGCAGGAGCACACGCTGCGGATGGAAACAACGCCTGCGCTGCTGTGAGCCGGCACAGCCAGGCACAGGGCTCTCCTGGTGAGACCTCGCACTTCAGAGCTGTCACAAACAGGAACCAAGGGAAGAAAAACGAAAGCAGTGGCTTCCTTTGACCTCTAACAACGGAAATTGTTAGCATTAGGTACAAACTAAATACATACACGCACAAATGCAGACACATGCGTAAAGACATATTTATATAAAATTGAGCTAATAAACCTTGTACTGGAGACTAATCCATATTCATACAGGACCTAAGGTCTGTTTTGAAATTCATTTTATACATCTTATCACAAAGTATTTTTTCTGTTTTAAAGTAGACCAAATTACTTGTTTTATTGAAGTGTTGCTAAGTTAGAATATTTATATGTATAGTAGCAGATGCTGCTGTACCTCTGTACAATATAATACAACTTTATATCATACGCTGCCTTTCATACTGACTGTATTCCCAAACAATGAACAGAATTAAATACAAGGAAGCAGGGGATGCAGGCAGCACACAGTATAAATTATAGAAACCAGTGGTGTAAAGACACTGTATGATGAATAAATTAAGGCACTGAGCCATAAGGCCAATAAAAGAGTGAGAAAAAATTAAGAGGCATATGCAGATGAGAAAATCTACTTAAAAAAAAAGAAGACAAAAGTTGAAGAGATGGAGAGTTGATGAGGCAGAAAGATACACAGAGGCTGCTCCAGATGGTAGAAACAACAGCAAAGGTTCCTCTACTGCAGTGGCAAGACGATGTACAAAGCAGCACAGGGTGGCTGCAGAGTCTGCAAAAAGACTGCAAGCACTGTTCTTTGAAATAGGGAGGGACCCTGAAAAGACTGAAGAACTTGTTCTGAGCGTGGTCATATTGCTCAAAGGACACATGAAGGCACCTCAGACTAGGGGTGTTGAAAGGGTCCTTTATCTCTGGTGCTTGACGGGCCTCTGCTGCCCTGTAAGGGTGATTTGCAGGCACAGGGGGCAGAAGGGAATGTATTACCTTGTAGTCTGATAACCACTGATAAACAGCTGGGACAGGCAGACACCTACATGAAGCCACACAATGAGTATATATGCAGACAAGGAATTACTCATCTCCGTCACAAACACTGTGCCAAAAGCATTTGCCCAAATATATGGTTGACCTGACATCCCCATAATACATATATGCTACTACATATATGTTAAATTTTCTTTATGCGCAGCACCACATATTTTATGTACAGTGTATAGATGTCAATCCCTAAAATACCCTGCTACCTGAATAGCTTTTTAGCCCAGGCTGAAATGATGCACTAGTATCACCATATTGTTTAATATTTTGAAAAGTCAAACATGACTGTGCTATGCCACACTGTTTTTAAAGTATTAATAAACAAACACTAAACAATCTCAAATTTAGCTCTTGGGCCTGAAGCTATGATACACGAGTGGCAAAATGGCATCGATGTGTTGGCCAGAACTTACTCAGCTTTGAACTAAGTGGCAAAAGTGATGATAGTGCTACTTGAAGTCACCAAGAATACATATTTGTGGATCCTTTTCACTCTTGAAGCTGTCAGTGCGAGAACAGTGCTGAAAATAAACATCTCCCTGTCGACCTCCACTAACAAGCCTGTGCAACCTTTAGGCTTTCAGACTAGCAAGGTCTGGCACTCACACACAGCTTCCACAGTGGCATTTTCAAGCCAGGAACGTCAGCAGTGACACATTTAAATCTTGTTCATCTCCTCTCTGTATCCAGCTTCAATTTCCTTGCCCATCATCTGTAGTCTCTGCCAGCCCACTCCCAAGAAGATCCTGGTATACCAAAAAAGGATTTAGCTACGATGCTTGTACATGTGGTCTTGCACACCTCAGAAGACCCAAACATAGAAATATTGTGCTTACATTCATCAGACAGATCCAATAAAGCTGTAAGTGAAAAGAAATTGAAGAGAGAAATAAAGCTAAATTAAGTAGCAAGTGTTTATAAGATCAAGACCTAGACCACTAGCTCCCACAACATGGAATCAGTCACTCTGGCACATCTGGGTATCCAGTGGCCAGGAATGAGCTTGATCCTTACGCAGAATTACCTACAGGTAATTTAAAAAGCCCAAGCCACTTACTGAATTAGTGGTGGGACCCTGCATGGTGGCCAAACATCCATCTTTCTGGTGTCAGCTATGGAAGGCAGTGAATGTAAGGTATCCAGTGCACCTAAACAAAACAGGATGCAAAGGATTGGTAGCAATACAGATTGACTTTTCCGGCTACCTCCTGCTAGCTTTTGGACTCAGGCATTTAATTTTAACAACTGATGCTTCGGAAATCTCGGCATTATCACCTACGGGTAGCCAGCTCACTTAAGCAAGTAAATAACTCTCAAACCTTTTAGGTCAAATACTTTGATGCTTGGTTTTGAGGATGACATGTCATTACAAAGAGCTTGCATTACACAAATGCTGTATGATGTGCTACTGGGTCGTATTCATATCAACATGACAGTCCAGAATATGAAATGCAATGTGAATGAATGCACTGAAAAACAACAAATCAAACATAAATAATCAGTCTTCAGGTTGAAGACAGGACTGTGCTGGTTTATATGAAATAATCCTTGGAAAAAAGTTACATTATTTGTCTATAACCTAGCTGGGTATTTAAATAATTTTCAGTTCACTATTAACACACTTGGATATCATTAATTTGTCTTCATTCTACTTTTCAAAAAGTGTCTTATTAGTGGACCACTGGATTGATTATTTAATGGTACCAGGCTTTAAAGAGCACACAAATGTCTTGTGTGTCCAACACCTGTGCACTATCAACACAGAACAACGCCAAGACCAGAAGATTTGTGTGTTTTCATAATGAATTTAGGATACCGTCAGTCACAGTCCTTTGCTTGGAACATCACGCTGAGATGCCAGCCGAGATCCCCAGGCTTCGCAGGAGCTTGGGCTGTCAGAGCAGCCCAGATGTGAACTCTTCGAAAAGGATTAGGTCCTCCTCTGAGTCACAGGCAAGAGCACAAGGCAGTTTCTTATGAAACTCAGAGTAAACTCTGTCCAAAACTACAGAAAAATATAACGTTTATCAAATCTAGATGCAAGATACAAACAATCACCGCTAGGTGCATGAATAATTTGGAAAAAAGAAATCCTCAAGCACAAATAATCCACTGCAGGCAACCTAGCTGCATTTATTCAATCTGATTGAGCAGAAAAAGCATTATTAAAAGAATTAGCACATCCCATCCTGAGATTTATTTGTATGGAACCAACTGGTGAGTGAGATCATGTAAGAATTGATTTTTCTGCCTTACTTAAAAAATAAGGTTACATAGAGACTAAAAATCACTATCCAAGTTGTCCAAAAAGTCTTAAGCAAAACTAAATCAGACCTACAATTTACCCAGTGCATATACACATCTGAGTAAGGGGTAGTAAAAGCTGTTGGAATGGAGAAATACTAAATACTTCTTTTTATTGGTATTTTTTAAAGTATGTCACATATTTTGAAGACACTGGGAAAAACATTAATTCATTTACTAACTAGGTCAGTAAAAATTGCTGTAGCCAAGAGCTCTATTAAAAATCCATAATGTTACCTTAATGGAGGAAAACTAATAGAGCTCTTTTGGAATTTCTCCATAAAATTAATATTGTAGTATTTTAGTGGATGTCTTAAATAGTTTAAATAGACATTTTTATTAACAGACCTAATAATAGAATTAAAACAAATTAAAATCATTACTTTGTCTAGGTGTAAGTATTTACATTCCAAGCATCTTAATGGAATTTATTCTTAAAAGAATTCAGAAACAATGTCCATCATTCAACGTAGTGAAGCAGGAATTGGCTATCTGGCATTCCCACACAGAAATCCTGCCAATTTGCAACTACTGTGGCACTTACTCAGGGCCTCTCTGTCTCAACCACTTTGCATGGCAGCCGTCCAGAACCTCAGCCTTCAGTCCCATTCACCTCCTTGTTGGGAAGCATTAAACTCACCCAGAAACCAGGTAACAAAAAATAAAATAAATAACAATAATTTAAAAAAATCTGGGTAATCCACAAGGCCGGTAACTGTAAGAAAGGTCTTGTACCAGATGTCTGCTCCTACCATGTTTCCCTGGGTATTTCACCACTTGCAATTATGCCCCTGTTTTATGCCATGTTATCCTGTATTCCTTATTTCTGTGGTTATTTCTGCTTGCCCATGGTCTAGGCACATTTGCAGCCAAATAAAACCTTTATATTTCGACGTAACTGCTACATTTATACAGTCCTAAAATCACATTTGGCCCTTTGAAGAGAACCGCAAGGCTGATGTGGCCCCTGGTGAAAATTCGTTTGACACCCCCGCCTTAGAGGATTGTCACGGTCTCAGACACAGACAACACTGAAGGTGCTGGAAATGGCACATCCTGCAAAACCAAGCGCAGCACTGGAGGCAAGTTTTTGGCAAACTCTTCCAGCTCACAGCATAGCAAGGGATGGTGCAGGAAGTGCTGTGCAGCTTGCACGGCTGGAGGGAACCCAGACTCAGAGGCAAACTTGATGTGGTCACCACCATTTACTCCTGTTGGTGGGCAGAAAGCAAATTGTGACATAGCTGCTTTGGCCAAAAGCATCTGTGGAGCTTATGCCCGGAACCAAACCCGCAGAACCACAGACTTGCTTTGAGCTCACAGGGGCATTTCTCAGGGTGTTGATGGAGAAAGGGAAGCCCTGAGGTTTATCTCACTATTGAGTTCTGCAGGCTTCCTTTTCTCTTCCTAAATGAACAAACTGATGAATTTCTCATGAAACCACTGCATATTTAATATCCAGTTACTGTACATGGGCAATTGAAATTAATGCTTTTGGAGTTTTATTGCCCTATGAACATTATCACAGGTCTTAGGTTAGACGAGTACATTTTCTTGACATGATAGAGTTGATTATAAAAGGTGTTACCAGCACTAGTTTTGCATGCCAGGGTAACACGTGCATAAAGATTTCAAACTGATTAAAAAAATCACATCACACACACACCTTGCTTACACTGTCACACAGGAGCGAGGGGAACGTTGCTGTGAGACGGCTGTCTGTGCAAACACAACCCGCCATGAGATCCAGCACAGCTCCCAGGCTGCCCACCTCCATTCTTCATAACAAAGTTTACCCACGACACATCTCCTCTGCGCGAGTCACGCCATCAGAACACTGGTTTGCCACAATTGAAACAGCAGATCACACAAACGTTATTTGGCATTGTGTAATCAATAGTGATAGCCAGATTTTGCTGCTTGTTATCGAAGTTAGGTTGGAATAGATATTGGCAGAGGTATAATATCACATAATAATTGATGCCAACATGGGAATTACGTTTTTGTTTTTATTTAACCGTGAAATGGCTCGCCAGGGAGTTAAGGCCCTTCCATGGCAGCATTGCAGCGTTCAGAAAGCAGACCAGAGCACCATTTCAACCCATACCTTACCAGACACATTAAAGGACTGGATCCGGAGGCCATAAAAGCTCCAGGAAACTTTTCACAGTCTATAATGAGGTTTGTATCAGGCTCCAGGTCCCAAAGAGCCATCCCTAGTTTTGGTATTCATGTTTGCTAAAATTACAAAATGTCCTTTCATTCCAGAGAATCTTATCAGAAAATTGATCTCTTTTTATATAAAGCCTTCAGCCAAGGTAAAGTCCTTTCAGGAGTTTTATGGTTTCCTATCATTCTTTTTAAAACCCTCTGGAAACTGGAAAATATGCTGATACTGTTTCTATGTTAAAAAGAATGGTTAAATAAAAGAAAAATACAGTTCTCAACTGTTTGCAAATACCCAGCCATTTCTAGTTTCTTTAGCAAAAATTGTAAAGGTTAATAGCAGACAGGTAAAAAAAGGAAGCCGGAATAACACAATTATTTACAGAAGTATCTATCTGAACATTATCTCATTCAGTTTCTTATTTATAAGACCTACAACTGTGCTCTCTCTATGTATTTAAATTAAATTATCTAATGCAAATGTTATATATGAACAGCTCAGCAAGACACTGCATTGTAACAACACACCATATTCCATGGAAAAACAGATTGCTAGTTCTGGGATCGTAAATGTGTCCGACAATAATTTCATTGCTTTGCAGGTAGCAGAACACCCAATGTTCTTCTGCCCAAATGGTGATTGAGTGATAGTTTTAATATTGTCTAATGATCACAAACATGTGGAGTCTTGTGTTAACATCTGGTTTATTGGCAAAGTCACACACCGAACCTACTGACGAAACAAATAACCCCCTGCCCTCCAAAAGCTAGAATTAATAAACAAGCCTGAGCTCTTTTATTCCTGAGAAAAAGTAGCTGCAAATATTTCTAGGTATGTTCTATGTAGTGTAACTAAGCGAACAGATCACTTTGTTCCAAAAAAGTTCTTAGAAGTCACAAGCTCTGAAGAGGGGGAGAACAGCTTGTCAGGAACATTAAAGTAACTGAACAACTGCAGAACTAAATGGCGCGATTCAGAACATGGCAACACTCTCACTGTAGGCCCGGAGAGCGCTGCCCCGGGACAGCCTGAGCCGGTGCTCTGCGATGGCCACGTAAACTCACAAACTTCTCCTACAGGTAGAAACACCGTGTTGGTTTTTCTATCCTCATGGCTCAGTTTTTCAGGAATGGGTATCGCATAAATAAAACCCCAAAGACTATCAAGAAATCTCCTTACTTAGCAAGAGCTACATCTTACTTAGATATCTCTTTCCACAAAACTGTATTAAACAAGCTCTGCTGTGGGCATTCCAGCCTTTTCACATTTATTCCAGCATCGCAGAAATTACAATATGATATATTTTGCCTTTGAATTATTTTTCTTTGTTCTATCCCTATTTTTTCTGTGGGACTGGACTTTTTCCTAGATGCCTACATCTTTCTAGATGTATGTTCACAGCCTAGAGCCCTGTTGCTGGTGTGACTTCCACAGAAGTCATTGGCATTTGCAAGGCTGAGCAGCAGCTCTGCTTAGGGCTGAGTGTGAGGGAAAACAAGTCCCACACAGCTCTGGAAAATCCCATTACACACCTCAGACCAACTTGCATCTCTTGCTGGGATGGGATGGGAAATATCTAAGCCCTGGGGCTGCAGAAACTGCTGCACTGCAGAGGAATCGATTGCAATTGGGCACTGTGGCCCTTTTGCAGGTATTTCAAGGGGAGTCATCTTGTGTCCAAGAGGCTCGCGAAATCCAGATGAAGGATGAGACTGAAAATCTACTATTCTATAGCACTGAAATACAGACAAGGAAATTCTGCTCTGAGCAGAGGGCCTGTTCATTAAACATGTTCACCAAAGGTGTCAGCTCAGCAACACTCTCGCGCTGGGGCCACAGGTGCGTTATAAAGATCTACCAAAGCAAGCAAGTTTAAGCATATCAGTACGGACTTGGCTAAGCACTGTAGAGCCACGGGCACTGTGAGCCTCTCCCTTCAGCATCGCTGAAACTGTCACAAGTCTCCCTGCTTCCCTGAAACAGCAGGGCACTGCTGCCCTCCTACCACAGCAGCACACAGCCCCTACTGTGTGCTGCTTTCCATGGGGATCAGATTTCTCAAAGTCCCAAAATGCCATAGCTGAGATTTGGATTAGACCCAGCATCTCTGTCCCCTAGACCCTAACATATGCATATATTCCCTTTCACACGCTCATCCTTGTAATTAATTGAAGAGGCATACATTTTAATAAACCGGTTAATTAAACAGAGTTAAGTTGGAATATTTAAGGGATTTGCCACATTTATACACATAGTAACGTGATCAATTACTTTCAGCTCATGTAGATGTATTGAGAACTAATGAGGTACTTAAAACATGCAAGGAGAAAGTCTACTTTCTATTTCCATGCTGTAACTTAGTGCTTGTTAGGGATTTAGCTCTTTATCAGTTTGAGCTATGGCACTTCCATTGATAGAAGGCCTGTTAGCTGTGGCTCCCAACTGCATTAAAAAACCTTTTAATGCAGTTTTGGAGTGGCATACATCTCATTATAGTGCAGAAGTGGGCAAACACTGAAGACCACGTTTCTGGAAACTACATTGTCTGAGAACACAGCAAGCAGGAAGCTTGTCCTTTGAAGGATAACATCCACCTCACTCATAATTTAGATAAGTAATCCGGAGACCCTTATAATGAGAAAACCTTTATCATTTCTTTAAAGCTATTAAAAAAGACCTGCAAAGGTAAAGTGCCAAATTCTACTAC
The DNA here is from genome assembly GCF_037038585.1 of Patagioenas fasciata. Taxonomy (NCBI): domain Eukaryota; kingdom Metazoa; phylum Chordata; class Aves; order Columbiformes; family Columbidae; genus Patagioenas; species Patagioenas fasciata. Next base: position 21,014,268 of record NC_092529.1, on the reverse strand, counting down.
TCTTATCTTTATGGGTCACTTTTAACAACAAAATACTCTTTCTCCCAACACAGAACACAGTGGTAATTTATTTCTTCAAAGAAATTGCACTGAGAGAACATCTACAACACGCTACACTTCATACACTGAGCTCTAGGTTATTTCCTGGGAAGCCAATTTTCAGGCAGCGATTTCAACATCTGAGCACAGCCTTGGATACAGCTCCAGGCACATCCAAAGTTTCTCATTAAGTTAGACATGCAATGAAAATGTTGAAAGTTGTTTGAGGGTGAGGAGAAAAAGGATACGGATATTGTAAAGGGACAAGACAGAACAGAAAGAAGTGAAGAAACCTTTGGCTCCGGCATGGAGAGTTACAGTCGCATTCAGCCCAAGCCAGTCTCACCATGCGGCTGGTCCCTGTGTCCGCTTTCTGCACAAGCATGCTGGCCAGCCCACAGCAAAGCTTTGCTGTTTAGCAGATAAAACCAGCTTATTTTAAACTACAGTTCTCACCATGCTTTCTGTCTGTCAAACCCTCTAGAAATGTTATTTCCCTGTCTCAAATATTAAATCAGACCCTGTGCAAGCAATAGCCCTCAGCCATCAGGCTGTCTTCCAGGTCAGTACAACACCTTTCCCCGAGGGACAGGGACTCCTCGTCCATGGAGGGAATGCCACTACGTGGATATATCAGCTTAGCTTCCTAGGGCCATTCAGCTTATGAGGGACATCTCCAGATGACCAGGAGCTTCTGGTTTCCAAGATACACAAAATATCCTTTTGCAGCTCTATCAGTCCTCTATCTTCCTTCAGTTAAAATGGCTCAGCAACTTAATTTTAGTCATGCATTTGCTGTTCCTTTTTGCAATGTCCATTTACAACAAGACAACATCCACCAGTACAACGCTGCTTCAAATACCAAATCAATCCTGGATGGGAGGCTCAAGGCAGGAGCTGCAGGAACAACCTCCAATTGGAGCAGAAACTTTCAGAACTGACCTTCAGCTGCTAAGGGCAGGGACGAAGAAAAACCACTTCCCCAGCCATGGCCAAGTGAAACAGCAGAAGAGCAGCAGTTGGGGCTCCTGGAGGAGGATTTAAATAGCTGGCTCCAGATCCAGCTGTGATGCTACTGAGTCCACCTGCCTCCAGCACAACATTGATTACCCAGCCTGGGAGAAAACATGACCCTACACTACACAGGGCTGTTATTATGAGGCAGAGAAGCAGCTTAGACCCTGATTCACTCTGGCTGTGGGCACATCCCAGGGCTGATGCTCCCCACGTGTGCCAGAACTGCCCTCGGGTTTCATCGGCCACCTGGCAGAGGAGCTGACTCTGCCCCGAACAATCAAGCCAAATCAGATCTATGGGATTTTGTGGGCTTAGAGCTGGGCATCAGGGCTCCCAGTTTAAAGCATGAACTGGGAGCAGGTGTGTGGGTCCACCAGCTCCTGCTCCCTGCTGGAGATGACAACCTGCAGGACGGGGGAGAAGGAGACGACTATGGGCGATGCTTGGGTTTGTTTTTTCTTGCACTCAGCATGCGTGTGCTCACATGCAGTATGTTCAGCCTGAATATACTGCTTTCTGTAGCACTGATCATACATTTGCTTGTCATTGCAGTGCCTGTAAGTAAATACAGAGAAATAAATAAGAATACTTAGCACTTTAAGCCCATTAAAGCATTGGCAAATTTTCACATGAGATGGTCTTTAAAGCGTGATGTATGGCAATAAAATTAGTTCAGAAAGAGACAGCTGCATAAAAACAATGTACGCCTTCACATAAAACTGTGAAAAATATTTTGACTGGCACAGATTTTAAGGTAGCTTATTTACTGGAGCTATGCTTCAGTAATTTACAAAATACAGAATCTGATAAACAGGAGCGTCAGATGCTCATGGAGAGGAAGTCCAATGTGCACTGATTTCAGCTGATGAGTTTGAAATCACATTAGGCTCATATCAAAGATTTATACTCCACATTGGGGAATGATCACACTTCACAGAAACTGACAGCTAACAAAGTAAAATTAAAAATGGTAGTAGGAAGAAAAGATTACCTAAAAATATAACATGAAAGGAATATCTAATAACTAAAGATTAATTCTTTTAGAAAAACTCTAGGAGCATCAAGTTAGAATTAAAACTAATATCTATTTTTTAAATTGTGCTTCTGGACTGTGTGTGTCAGAAGAAAACATCTGATCTGTGTCTTTGATCCAGTTAGGAATAACAGAAAACACTTTACAAGAGTGCAATGCAAAAGAAAAACAGATTCATGAGAGCCTCCACTCCTTATTTATAGCTTTATGCAATTTTAATCTCATATCCTTCTTCCTGTCCTTTAATTGAAAAGCAAAATTTATACCTAAGAGCAACAGCGCAATGAGAGATGGTGCCTGTAGATTGGATTTGAGTCTCTAAAGTGAACTGAGTCACATGAATGATGCAGTGTTCTAGTTTTGGTGTGCTCTTTGCTATCTGTTTAATGATGTTGTGAGACAAAGGCACAGGACCAGCAGCAGTGGGCTGAGCTGGCTCTTTCTTACCCTGTTTTCAAGTGGTGACTCTAGCAGACTCAATTCACACAGGCCAAAGCAAAATAGGACATCTCGCTCTCTGGAGATTGTAAAATGGGACAGAAACATCATTTTTAAACAAATATTAAAGGTGTGTGTCTTTTGACGGGACCTTGGGCTTAAAAACATAGATTGCTTTACCTTTTCATATAAAAAGTTTCAAATTGCTCATGACAATTGGTACTGGTTCTCCAGTTATGCCTGGACTAGCACCGAGCCTGCCTCGCATGAGGAAGGTCCCGTTCGTGCATTCTCTTAGTTGTCCATATAATGAATTCTCATTACAAACTGAAGCCTGTGCAGTCACATTTAAGACCATTTATGTTCTAATATGTACATAGGTCTTAATTCAGATCATATTCCTCTAATTGCATTAATTAATTACTCTCTGATGAATTTTACAACACCTCATTTCTAAGGGTCTCTCCTGAAAGTACACTGAAAAGGTCAACAACACAATCAAACGCTACCCTGTTCAACATGCCTTGAAGATTATAACTATATCTAATTAGAAGTATTTGCAATTAGCACATATTGTGAGCTTTCAATTCTATGAATTAATAAGATCCTTTTGTATTTATTTACCCTGCCAAACATGCGTGCACGTACCACCCAACCACTATTGTTAATGAACCATTTCAGCTCAGTGAGGACAATGGGATGTCAACATTATTTGGTATTTTTCTCAGGCAAAAGTCTCCCTCTGCCTGAAAGTTTACCCCCAGTGTCTGCAGCCTGATGAGGACTCTTGGGACAGAAAAAGAATATCAATGAGTTGATATTTAATGCCACAGATATTAGTAGTATTCTGTGCCTTTGTGCAATTTTTTTCACGAAAAAATGCTAACGTGAGGAGAAACTATTGAGGTACTGGGTACTCTGTGGTGACCACTGTCCAGAGCCACCAAGCAAAGGAGAGGCACAAACCCAACGCATTTCTGAGTCTGCCAGAAGGCGCGGTTTTCTCATTCAGAAGGGTACAGGTAACAGATTAGTATTCCAGCTATTGGTTGATTTTCAGCTCTTCTCTGAAAGCTACACATGCACTCGTACCCCAGAGAGCAATATAAGAGCAAGACTGTCAAGCTTCATCTTTGTTTTAGACTAATTACAAAACCTAGGAGCCTAGTTTGCAAAACCAGGCTTCCTTTGCTGCCTACCCATGCTATTTTATGTGTCTTAACAATATGAGGGCTGGTTTACTATGGTAACAGATATGCTCAGTTTCTGGGTCACTTTGAAAGAGCAAAACAGGACGTATTTGCAGCACCATTAGAAAGAAAAGCTTGCAGTGTGCTAACTTTACCTCTAATTAATTACCTGCTGAGATCACAACAATTAGTTTGTTGATTTGTATTTTACCTAGAATATAAGTGGGTTTTTTTAAAATATTTTTAAAAAAGCAAAAAGCAGTAGTGGCAAAATTGATGTCTGGTTGTCATCTCTTGGGACAGGATCTCTCTCTAACACTCCAACACAAACATACATGGCTTTGATTGAAAGCCCATCGCTCTCAGGAAGATTTGATTACTTTCCAAACACAAGCAGGAAGCATCATTCCTCAAAAAGCCGTCTTCCAGAGTATACCTGGGGCTTTCACATCACCATTCATTTAGGGTAGCAACTCACAACATAGCCTGTCCCACAGCAACATCATATCAAACTTCATTTAGAGAATGGCTCATCTATAACCTGTCTACTGCCTGAATATACCCCAAACTGCCCGGAGAGCTAATGACTAGTTTAATGATTAGATTTTAATATCCCTGAGCTGCCACCGCATCAACCCTTTCACTGGATTGGATTCATACGTACCCTACAGAGCCATTTGTGCATCTACTTGTACATCCTCAGGCATGTTCTGTGCTGATTTGCTCGCTGTCTTGGATGCAGTATCTTTTTGGAACACAACGAGCTAATTATAAATATAAGTAACAATAAAAAGCCTTTTATCCCTCAAGGCAAATTTTCCTTGAACCTACATACATTTAGCATATATGTGGCTTCCACATCTCAGCTTGAAGAATTACAAATGTATTATTGAGTGTAAAACTCTTCAGATTTCTTTATATTCCTTATATTCACATCCAATTGAAACTATTCTCCTTTTCCAGGATCTGCCTTTCTCCACCAGTGATGTCAATACAACAATCTCTCACCATCAAGGGAAACGTGAGTCAGGGCTCCCATTAGAATAGTTTCATTAAACCCTCCTTATTGTCCCAGAAGATTCAGGAAAAGAAAAATTTCTTTCATTGCTCAGCTACAACCAACTGTGACATGACTGATAATTGACCTTGACATTTGAGAACTTCAGAAGACAGCAAATTACCAAGAAGACCTCTAAGTCAGGCAGGTGAAGAGAAGTCAAATAGTGAATAGCAAGAAGAGCAACACAGCCAACACTATGTAAATCAGGAATTGTATTTAAGCCAACATATTGCATTATGCATGAAAAGGTAACAGCAAATAGTTTAAGAAATCTGTCTACAATTAATGAATCCTAAATAGCTTTATTAATGTAGGTCAAATTCTATCTTCTTGTGGGAATTTGACATTTACTAATATGTTCCTGTATGAATTATTCAAAGAAAATATATTAAATATATATACAAAATTGTATTGACTATGCTCTTCACAAAGGCTGCATTATATTTGTTTTACCAAATCTACACAGGCTACTTAATTGCTAATCCACTAATCATTAATTAAATAATATTCAAATCATACTCTAATATATCTAAATCCAAATGCAATGCAGAAGTCTGCAAAATATTGTTTTATTTGTAGCCTGTAGCACAATGCCATCACCCATCACAGAGCAGGTATTCAAATTTTGTCTCTTGTTCTTGTAAAATATAAACCTAGTATCAATTCCCACTGTGAAGAAAAACTATGATTAGTAATTAAATTAAAGTGCATTAAACTTACTTAACTTAAGTTCGCCAGCTGGGAAAATTCTATGCCTCTGGGCTTAACAATAACTCTTAATCTTGCTGTTGCCTGTACCTGTTTTTTTAAGTTGTATTCTAATTTTCTTATTGGAATGTCATTAAAAATGGAAATGTCATTACTCCTTTAATGCTTAAAACCAACAGCATAATCCTGGATTTTAATTAGTAATTATAATAATAATTATTTCATTAATGAAATGTTTATTTGCTAATTGTCTTTCAGCACCCCAGTCCCTAGGCTTATAAGCATTTCACAACATTTAATTTCTAACAGTGTCTGATTAAGTGGAACCATCAACCGTATTAACTTTTAACACTTTCATGTGGTGCAGTACTTTGGGCCTTTTATTTCCTATTTACACCTGTTCAAATGGATGTCTTCGAGTCCTGATTAGTGTTTCATTAACGGAGAAACAAATGCTTTGAGTATGCAGCAGATAACCCAAAGGTATCTGGGAGGTAAAATTAGTTCATTCAGGTCTCTTTCCACTCTCTTTGCTGTAAGTGCAACTGTAGGTCTTAATTTTCCACTCTCCCAACACCACACAGCTCTGGCTTCATCCACCCGACATTCGGCAAGACAAGAAATGGTTGAAATTAGCACCTATGCTGCCTTCAGAGGAGGAGTGGGCACCTGAGGGTCCCACGGTCTTCATGGGCAACTGCACCCCCAGGTACAACCGTTGGGGTGCTTGGAATTGCATAGGATGACCTTGGGCCAGTCTGGTTAGATGTAGACACAGTGTGACATCCGGGAGCCACACACCATGAATTTTGAAAAACAGAATACAATGTGCAAAATTTTGCAACATGTAACTTATTGAACTATTACAAAAATGTCTACCAGCTCTCTCTTGGGATTAATTAAAAACAGATGCTGGCTGGCCCATGGCTGGGATAACAAACTGCCTTTTGTTGTTGTCAGGCGGTTGGAGGGTACAAGAATCAAAGAATTCAAATTATAAGGCTTAGTTTATGTGTGTGTGCTCGAAGAGAACTAACCTCTCACTGACTGCATTGAACTCAAGCAAAACCCCAGGGGAATGACTTGAGCTACAAATCCCTCTGGCCCAGGACCCGTCTCCATCAGTCACCAGTGGTGGATCCCGAGGAAAGCACAAAATAACGGGTTTAGCATACATTGATACTTCCCCAAACTCTTCTCCCATTCTGGGTTTCTATAACCATGCTACTTTTATAAGCCACTCTTAAAAGTCTAAAAGTAACTAATAGTTATTATACGTACACTACAGACACGAGTATTATGCATTAGACATCGTCCTAAATACAACAAAAGAAAGCTTTAGAAATGATGACAAGTCACGGTGATAATTGCTTTTTGAAGCTGTTGGGCTGTATAAAAATTGGGTCACTGATGAACAAATATATCACTGCTAACACTAATATATTAACCTTTAATTTATAAATGGAACTCCATATGGAGTGTAGCCAATTTGATCTGCAAAAGGAGCTGTGAATCTTACAAGGAATGACTGATATTCTGCATCGCCATTTCCCGAGCTCAGGTTCACAGGTTACTGACAGCCTGTGCAGCCCTTGCTGGAAACCTTATCTGGTCCATAGAGACATAAAGCTCACTGGGTATTTCTAATTTAATGCTCCGTGATAAGGCTGCATGCTACCCCTAAGAAATTACGAGAACTAACAGGTGGATGCTGGCCCAAAAGACTGGAAAGTAGGAGTTCTGGATTTATACTGGCATCACTGTTATGCTGAGCCCACATTCACTGTGTATAATCTTAGCAATTCAAAATAAGAATTAACCTGAAATTTTGGTGAAAAAACTGGCAACTTTGTTTCTGCACAGATCTTATTCCAGGAGAAGTAAAATAACAGAAATACTTAGCATTTTTAAATCTGTGTATTTTTTTAAATCTGTGTATTTTTTTTGGTACAACAATAAAACAGTATTCCTTTAAGTTACATAACCTAAGTGTCTGCTTATCTTGTGAATACACACACACAGCATTCTCAGGGCAGGGGGAAACTCCTGTGAATTATTTTCTGCTTATCTTACACTGACTACTCTTTGATAAGCCAAATCACTCAAAGGACATATTTTTTCCTCCTTTTCAGAACATGATGCTAGATATTTGATGGCTACCCATGAGAGGGTCAGCAAAAATGTTTGGAAATATGGTGGGACGTGCATGTAAGGAAGGGCTGGATTTTGAAAGAAGGCACATTGTGCTCAGGGGCCACCTCCTTCAGTCAGTGCTCGAGTCCATTGGCGAGAGTTGGAGTATTTGTCTTACAGCTGAAGGTTCAGAACACGAATCTCAGCCTCGATGCACTCAGGGAGAACTGTATAAAATACAGTAACAGAAAACAGACTTCCTCATGGTTCACCATCTGGATATTATCTAATTCCTAATTAGGCAACCGAAGACACGAAGGAAACAACCTCTCTGTAAGGTGTGGTCTACACCCAGGAATATCTGACAATGCACACATCCAAAACCCTGATATTTGGAGACAAGGGCATTTAATTGAGATTTATACCATGTTTTCTTGGCTGCACAGGAAGTAAACATGCAGAAAGCCAAGAGCATTTTTCTGTGTTATGGTGGCTGAAGGATGACAGAAATACATTTCTACTACTGCACCTCTAAGAGCAACAGGGATGCTGTGCTCCATATACTGTTATGCTACTAATGTAGCACTTGATTCAGTGAGAGAAATTCTTAAAAGATCATTTTGAAGCAGATGGGGGATCAATAGTTTCCTGTACAGTCTGTACTCTCTATAGACCAAATAGTATTCATACATCTGAAGTTTAGCAGATGGTGTTTTTGCATTAATTTTCTAAACTACCAACTGTAGGATACTCTGTTTTCAGAGAACCAGTTGCCTTAAGGCTTGAATTTTTGAAAGTATTTCAAATGTCTTCACGTGTTTTAAGCACACCTCTTTCTCGGGTTTTCTCTCCCAAATGTGCCGTTCTGATTTTGGACCTCAAAAAAATGAATTGGCAGCAGGCTCAGACATGCGGGTTCATAGTATGTTTGTAACGGGAGAGTGCAATACGGCAGCAGCGTTTGCCCCATTCTGCCTGGCCACAGAGCCATCCCCTCTGCAACAGCACTGTGTTGCTCCTTACGAGAAAGAAAACCAAACTGGTGAGTGGAAAGTACAATAAAACCATTCAACTTACTCACAGGATGCCAAGAACCATTTGCTTCTGTTTTAAACCAGCCCCCGAAGCCCACTCCACACTTGGAGCACCTGTTTTCATCTATCTGCACTTTTTTTTCTGATTTAAATTATTTATGTAAACAAAAGAAAACTTGAGGAATTACGGGATGGCGAAGCACATCTGAATATTTTAAAGATAATGGATTCTTCTTTTCTGGCCAGCTATCGCAAGCCACGCTTCTGAAAATTTGACTATAGATATATACTTCAGGGCAGAAAAAGTTGCATGAAGGTCGCTGTCTCATGGATTTTATTTGAGTTCCTAAAGAACCCCCCAAAACTGAGAAGTCTTTGATCCACACCAAAGGGGGAGAAAAAGAAAACTTCAAAGAAGAATAAATATTCTCCTACTTTGCACCTGTCTTAACTGCAGCCAGCGTGTATTATTTATCATCCTCACCACACTTCCGCATTGCTCTAAGCATGTGCCGAACTCATTCAATTTAGCTTTTCAGTTTGGTCAGCCTGCCAGGAAGGAGTAATCTTGCCTTCACCTTCCCTAGCCCTCTTCTGAACATAAATATAGTGTGACTGCTAATTTGTTGATTTATACAAGGTTTAATCCACTAGAGTCATGAAATATTAAAGGAATCTTTCTTCAGTAAATTTACAGCTAAATAAAATCGTAGCTCTCAAGACTTGCAAGAAACTAGAGCGACATTTTATTTGCTTGAAATGTATTTTCTGATTCAGTGAGGTGGACTGGCATGGGCAGGTTGCTTACTGAAACCTCAGCGTACGCAATGTGCTTGGGTGGTATCTTCCCAAAAGACAAAATTCGTTTCCTTATTTCACAGACCAATGCAGCTAATGCCTTCAGCTCATCTTTTATTGTTACTGCTAAATAATTGTAATGAAGGAGCAGATAGTTTCCGCTATCATGAATGCAAAATAATTAAGAGAAAACCCTGAATTACTGCAATTTCTCTACTGGAAATGTTTGTTTAGATGCTTGGTGGGAGTTCTATAAGGCAATAGAAATTCTGAGTAATCAGCATTTCTAAAGATCCTGTCCCTTACTTACATGCCTAAAAGTTACATACAAGAAAGCATCAAGTACATGTATTAGTTTTCTTGCAACAGATTATTCAAGTGTATCAGAAAAATATTAGAGAGTGTGAGCTCAATGAACATTAAAATATGCAGATTTTCAATGGGAAAACTAACAGCTTCCATTTTGTAGATATTTATTGAAGAGCCTACTTTTAGAATAAAAATGGTTGTTTTCAATAAAATATGCTATTCCTATTAGAAAAAAATCTTTTTATAACGAGTATGTTTTAGATTGCAATCAGAATTGTTCTTTAGCATGGTTTGGAGGCCCTTATTGACAAAGCTAAAAATGATTAAAGATTTTAAATCCCCATGCATCATTTTCTAGATATAATCATAGTGTGACTTCGCTGATTTTCAGCCTATAAGGCAGAACATCCAGTCCTTGAAGAAGACCAATTAACAACCAATCCTACAAATCCTATATTTTCTATGCAATTTTCAGAATCTGGCAGTTTCTGAATCCCCAAACTTTGCAGTGTTACAGAGAATCTATTCAAAGTACGTCTGCGTTGCTCAAGATAATCTCTTTGATGTAACAAAACCAAAGCACAAACCAAAAAGTTCTGCTGTCGCTAAGGTTTTTTTAAACAGGGGATTAAAAAAATTACCATCTTTAGCTGCTGTTCTCATAGCAAGGCTGCATCAGAAGGAATAATCTCCCTTGCCTCTTCATCGCAGAAACAAGAGTGTTTCCTTAAGGACATAGTTGTGTGGGTATAATGTGTTTTACAACTGAGATCACTCCAGACTTTACCGTAAGCTTTCAGAACTTGCCGTGGATGGAGATAAAGGGCTTCGCCAAACTTCTGCGGGCACCGAAAGCCCTGGCACCGTCCTGCTGCAACTTCAGCTTTGGCCACTGCCAGGAGTCCCCCAGCCCCACTGACCCCATTGGCGCTCAGCTGCACGGCTGTGGAACACCCACAGTTCCCAAAATGCTGGGCACTAGGAAATATTTAACCACTCATCTTTGCGTCAGGACTGGCACCGTCTAATGAAAATATACCTCATTTCAAGCTGCATTTTTTTAATTATTATTAATATTTACTTAATCTCATTACTTATCTATAGGAAATCATGTTGTTAAGATATTTGGGGTTTTAACAAATGCTTATGTTTAGCATATAAAGCCTCTTGTTTCCTTCCATCTTGAGATTTTCCTGTTTTCTCCCTGTACTCTGATGTTTCTGTACCCGTTGCATAGGAAGCAGTCTGTCAGCTGGTAAGTCAGCAGTATTGCTTCTTAAAACTGGGTTTCACACTACCTTTTCTTCTGGTTTATCTTTAAAAACCTGCACTGTTTAGCAGTCATCCTCCTGCAGAGCTGCAAGCAGGCTGCTCCATTGCCCTTCACACTGGGCTCATTTATCACCATTCACTTCCCTCTCAGACCTTGCCTCTTTCTATAACAAATGTTCCTATAATCTCTTTTTCTTCTTTCCCTTAAGCCTGCACAGGTACTTGCCAGTTTCTGCAAACCTCAGTATGGCATTAGGCATCGCTTTGACTTCAGCCAAAAGCCCTGGGCCAGTGCACCTCTGTTCTTGCCTTGATGAATTGCTGCAGCCGGCTGCAACTCCAAATAACCCCAATTCCACCCTTACATGATCCTTTGCTCCTCCCAGATTTAAATCTTAATTTAACTTAATGCTGATTCCTACAGTGGGAGACTCCAGCCATAGGTCTCCAGGCAGGGGATGCTGACTTGTTACATCAGACACTATCTGCCATGAAATTGCCAATAGATATTTTACAATCCTCTTGGAGAGGGGCCAGAGGAGCCACAGAAATTATCTGAGGCTGGAACAGCTCTGCTGGGAGGACAGGCTGAGAGAGTTGGGGTGTTCAGAAGAGAAGAGAAGCTCCGGGGAGACCTTAGTGCGGCCTTCCAGTGCTTAAAAGGGGCCGATAAGAAAGACGGCGACAGACTTTTTAGCAGGGCCCATTGTGATAGGGGACAAGGGGTGATGGTTTTAAACTAAAGAGGATAGATTTAGACTAGCTATAAGGAAGACATTTTTTAAGATGAGGGTGGTGAGAGCCTGTCCCAGGTTGCCCAGAGAGGTGGTGGATGAACCATCCCTGGAGACATCCCAGGCCAGGCTGGACGGGGCTCTGAGCAACCTGAGCTGGTGAAGATGTCCCTGCCCATGGCAGGGGTGGCACTGGGTGACCTCAGAAGGTCCCTTCCAAACCAAATAATTCTGTGATTCTATGATTACTAAATTACTTTTTCCATTTACGTATAAATTATGCATCTAAACAGAAGTGTTAATAATTTAAGTTATTAAATTGCTCAGCTAACATCAAATCTTAATTAGTCTTTACTATATCTGTAAAGTATAAAGAGGTTGATTAGAACATGCAAATTTATTATATGTCTTTTCAGCTCTTAGTACAAAGTGAAAAATTGTTTTTTGTGTGTTTGGAGAGCTAAGGTATTTCAATTACTGTGTATACTTGAAATTTTGTTGTTATTTTCTCTTACAGCTCATAAATAGGAAAGAATAGAAAGAAATACTTAAACAAATTCAAAGTTTTACTAGTAGAAGGTTTTGGATATGCTTGGGACTTTCACTGGGAAGCACACTCTGAGTGGAACTAGCTGCTAGGAAATATTCTGGGGCACAACAGTGTATCACAGTTAAATCAGAAGCAGGACCTCTGGTGCAACAACAATGGGGAAATAATGATGATGGAAAAAAGCCATTGATCTAATAACTAGAAAAATGTTTTGGAAGTTCCTTTGCCTACACAAACACAGTTAACCCAAGAGTCGCATGCTCCTTCTTTGCTTCCTGACCAACAAGAGATGCCACCTGCTTGCCGTGGACCTTCTTTTATTTATGTATTCAATATTTATAATTGATTCTTACTCAGCTTTGAGTTTTATTCGGGGGGGAGATGGCATTAATTTTTCATTTTTGTATTTGCTTAGCTTGGACCAGGTCCTTTTTCCTGTTCTGCTCTCCCTCCAGGCAGGGCTGTGGCTCAGGTCCATTTTCTGTTCTCCTCTTTGCAGTCAGTCCTGCAGGTTTGCCCCCCTTGGAAGCAGCTTCTCTCACAGCATCCAGAAATATATGTGGGTAGTTTGTTTTTCCTCTTGTACATCTAAGACTTTTCCTTGGACTTGTGAGTTGTATTCTTCAGTACAAAGTCCTTCTCAGTGAACTGTAAGAGCCTATGTCTCCCAGCCCTGCTTCACTCGCTACTGGTACTGTTGCAATTGCAGAGATTCATTTTTCATCCTCTGCTTTCAGTACTTTTTTTCCCTAGCAGTTTTGAAAAGACTTGACTATGGAAGGTTTCTAGATACTGCTCTACCAGTTTAAAGGTATATTTCATCTCTTTAGTGCTTGATTTTCTTTCCAAGATGTGAGAATTATACAAAAACCCCACCCCAATAACCAACTAGAGTTCCTCAGCTTACAAATATGTATCTGTACACACAGAAATACATCCATAAGTGAGGAAATGGAGTGCACGCATAGTGTGTGAGGATGAAGTTTTCTAAACTAAATTCTCTCTGACAGAAGAAATCCAGCTTCAGGGGAAAGAAATTAGAGTAACTGTTAACACAAGGCCGTCAGCATTTCCATGTGAATTATCAAGCGGAAAAGTAACTATTACCATACACATGAGAGAAAACTGTCAGCCTTCATCACACATAGACAAATGTTTTGATTTTAAAATTTTGCTAGGAAGTTTCCAAACAACAATGCCCCTTTATCAATATCCACCTTTGTTCATAATTTCCGGCTTCATAAATAAACTTTCTGAAGCCATGAGATACCAACCATCCGGTGAGCAGAGTCCTGTGACTTTGCAGAGCTACCGCATTACAGTGAAATTCTGATGCAGTCTAGCGCGAGAGGACCTCAACCCTCAGATAAAAAATGATGTACATATCTCCTCTTAAATTACAGGAAAGATGTGATATCTGCCTCATCAAACAGTAAGGAGATCCTAGAGGCTGAGCTATTGCAGTTAATGAGGCAATGCCAGACCAAGCACCCTAACCCAAGATGTCACAAATTGAAAATGTGCCCATAATTTGCAAAGTTTTTAATTTAATATTTCAATTAACACCCCCCTGCCTCGCAGATCTCTTGCAGATGGGGGCACTTTGGTGCGATCAGGGAAGATAAGTGTGGTGCCTCTCTTGTACGCGAGCACAAGGCCCAGCCGCGCGGCCTGGCTCATGATGGCCATGCTGGGGCAAAGAGCAGCGTGGAGACCCGGATCTGGGAATAAATTAACTGTTGACACGTTCTTGAAAGAAGAGTGAATCTCTCCTTGCCAGTGTTGACAAATGTCCAACTCAAAAGTTCCTCTGGAAGCCTGCTTTGCTGCTTCTCCCAGGCCTAACAAAGGTTATTAACAAAGAGTGCTTTTTGTTACTTTTGTCTCCACATCTAACCCTTTGCTTCCTAGACAGCCGTTATTACCCAGGGGTCAGGGATTTCCCCTCAAGCCCAGTCACAAAGTCTCTGCTATGGAACAATCCTAAAACAGCAGACACTAACTTGGGGATCAGTCTGAAACTCGGGGGGCAGCAGCTCCACAGGGCAAGGAACGTGAGTCCTCACCAACACTCGAGTCTCTACCACCTCCATTTCCAAAGGGCAGGAGGGTCAGAGTGGCTCCAATGTTGCTTCCAGCTTCCACGGTTCAGTTATGCATCGCCTAATTCTGTCATTTATCTCAAATATATTGTTTCAAAATTTCACTACATGCCCCCTCCTGCCCTGTTTTTGGAGGAACAGTCAACAACCATCTCTTAATCAACCCCTCCCTCTTATCCTATGATATTTAGACATCTCTGTATTTCCTTCCTTCTTTGTGTCTCTTCCAACTGGAGAACCTTAACCTGTTCGATCTGCCTTCCTGGGGAAGCCATGTGAATTTTCCTGAAGCTGTTTTGTCAAATAGATTTCACTGAAATTTCCTTACATCCAAAAAATCCAATTCTGTATTCAACCCAAATATAATAAATGCAATATGCCCAAGAGGAGGTTTTGTTTATAGAAAGCTTTGAGTTCTGGGAACAAAAGCGAAGGAAAATTATAATGGATGCTGCATTTCAACATTAATTATATCAAAAAAAACTTCCTGGTTTCTTCTGCAATTTCTCATCTCTGTTGTGTGTCTCAACCACAACACAGTAATTTTCATTTATTCCCCAGTTCAAATGCACATCTCTCTCCACAGGCCTTTTTTAATTAGCAAAAATATTTTATAAAAAAATATTATGTCTCACAAAGTTACAACAAACTTAATACTCGTGCAACTACCATCTCACCAAAATAAATGCCCAGACCAGAAATTACGCTTTTGCTAAAGACAGAATCTCATTTGCAATCCTGGTTTGGAACCAGAGCAGTTATATTTTAAACCGCTTCAGATTAGAAGTTCTTGCTACCCTTAGATGATGAGAAAACAAGATAATTTTGTATTTAATTTGGAGGGATGGAAATAGCTCAAAGATTCAAATTCAATGTTACAGAGCAGACACATACCTCTATGACTGCTTATAATTTACACCTCCAAATTGTTTTAATAAATATATAATGCTAAAAGAGGGATACTTTTGATAGGCATCTAATTTTTTATATATTGAACAAGTTACTTAAATAATTTACTTAAATTTATAGCGTGCATTGTTCACGCATGCTTTCAAATCCCAATCTTTTACAAGGGAAACTGGTCTAAAGATCCTGGAGACTTCCACATAAAAAACAGAAGCAGGGAGGGGAGAAGGTCTGAGGACTGTGAGTGAGACATCTAATTTTGGGCATTTAATTCAAGTGACATGGCCCAGCACCCTTTCCCCTGCAATCAGTAGAAGCCGAGGATGGCACTTACCCACCTTGAACAGATTTGCACACATAAATATCAGTATAACACATCACTCGGCCCCGTGAAACACTCGGAGACAAATAAATGAGAAACAAGTATTAGGATGACACTGAGTCACTTGCTTATTATCGTCCCTCATTTTGTTAATTAATCTTTTGCTTTGCAGTCATGCTGGCTATTCATTCCTTCCCATGAAAAGCGTGAGAGCTCGGCGTGACAGCGAGCGCGTCCCGTGCCGCGCTCCAGCCGAACCAGAGTGAGTAAATCTCACAGCCAGATCCTCCGGGCAGGTCCCTCTCACCGCTGCCATGGGACTTACTGCAGCTTCAAAATGACTTCAGAAGTGCATTAACGGAGCTCATTTTGCCTCGGAGCACTATTAGGAGGTTACCAAGCCATTGACTTCGTTTGCTGGGGAGAGTGGATTAATTGCCTTTGTTAAGTTATCATTACTGAGGAAAAAAAATTACTTTCACTGGGAATATGTGCCCCAGGCACAACCAAGTTATCTTACAATCTCCTAACTTCTTCATTTGCTGGTAGAAACTTCATCATTTTCCTCTAATTTATACACACTCATATATATTATATTATATATATTCCAGACCAGTGACAGATACCTTGTCCAACATCTTGCAGCCCATCAGGGTTAGTAACAGGAGCTTTAAGCCACGGAAAACTACAAATCTCATTTTCCCAGTGGAATATGGCTTTATTTCTAGCCTTGAAAGGCCATGAAATGATAGGCTATAAATTGCAAGTTTTAATATCTATTTATAGGCACTTCTACAGTGCACATCTACGTATAAAAAAACTTTCTGATCTCTAAAGTTCTAAAATATATTACTGTCCTCTACTTCCAAGGTCTTTTTGGTGAAAGTCACAGATCTAAAGGAGCCAGGGTTTGCAAATGGCAGGGGTCCATGAGACGTGGATAAATTCATGCCAAAGTACCGAACTGCTGTCTCCCTGGATGCCGCACTCTGTTAGAGACACTGTCCATACCAGTATCATTTTCAGGCTCCTTATCCCATTAATATCTAATGAACACTGAAAAGGAAACAAAGCAGTTGACCAGGATTGCTGATGCAATCAGAGTCTGGAGAAGAAATAGGTTCTTTCAATGCCCCCCGTCTCCTGGGACCCACACGACACTTTTGGATGTTCTGTCACTCATGATTAATGTGATCAGAAATGGCTAAGTGTTTTCTGCCACAACTTTTTTCCACACAAGAGCACAGATGTGTAACACGTGTGAAGGACAGCGATGCTGAAAACTATTTGCAGGAAGCATTTCCTGGCGCGCTGTGTCTCTGCGTCTCCAGCGAACCCCTGTCAGCTCTGGCTTTGCGCACACATCAGTGACCCACGGTGGGGAGCGCTCAGGGGATGGCAGCAGAAAGCTCTGCCAAAACACTGAGCAAACCTTCTTTCTGAAATTGATCCTTGTGCTAAGCCTCAGGCGCTTCTCTTGGAGAGGGGACAATGCAAGCCAAAGTGAAACTGAAAAGGCTGAAATGGTGTAGGTACAGTCAGAGCTGTTAGGAACCGCCTCCAAGTCCCCTCTTGGCTGGCTGGGAGTCCTACTGCCCACAAAGACACTGTTCCCGAGTCCTAAGACTGATGTATCGGGGATGGGCAATGTGAAGCCATCGTGCAAGAGCCTGGAGCATCACCCCAGCTGGACTGCTGCTCCGTGCTACATTTTCCCACCCCCTCTCCCCTTGCATAACACCACTGAAAGCAACCCCATAACACAAACTACTGCATTCACCAGAACCCAGAGTTTCAACAGGCCACTTCAACATTCGCAGGGAGCCCAACAGGCGTCAGAAACAAGACCTGACTCTGATACCAGCCTAACAAGAGCTGTGGACTGGGCTTGTCCCTCTCTGCCTCTCGGAAGCGGAGGGAGCGGTTCCGACTGGTGTCGGTGCACCGAAGCGAGCGGGCAGCGCGGTTGGCAGGACCTGCCGCAGCAGCGCACAGAAGACGGCGACAGCTGCAGAGTTGATTTGAGAACTTCAAATGACTCTTTTTTCTCCTTTTTTTTTTTTTATGTCAACACAGGCCTGAGCAGAATGCTTAATGCTGGCGCACACAGCTACCACAGCATAAGATTTATGATTATTTTGATAACATAGGCCTTGTCAGGGATTTTTCATTTGATTTTGGTTGGATTATCTATTGCAATGCCAATAACACGTTTCACAGTTTTTTTAGGATGCAGTGCAGTCAAGGCTGGCGGAAAGCAGAGACAAACCCACTTAAATGCGATTTGTTGGCATCCTCGATTCTAGGAGCTGCTCCCCAGGGGCAGCAAAGTTTACAATGGTCTACAAAGAAATTTCTCAATATCTTTTTTTAATTTTATTTCCTAGACAACTACTTCTATTAATTACTTGAATAAGATTTAACTGAGATGAAAGGCTCTGGTTTGCCTTTGATGTGAACACATAACTATCATTAACATTTTATTATTAATGGTAGTTGGGCACATACAGAAGGAAGAATAGATCCCTTCTTGTTTTAACCTAAGGCTTTGTTTCTTCCCCCACTGTGTTCCTTTTACGTCTAATGACTAAAAGAAGGGATGAAGAGCTGGACACAGCCGCAGTCACATTAACAGCCCACCGAACACCTTTCCTGTGATGGGAAACGTTTGTTAGCCTTCAATACAAAGGTGGCAGAACAACTTCCACTGAAGATTCAGCTCTTGAGTAACGTCCTCATGTGCTCACTGTGAGGATCCCATTTTGCGCGGCTGACCCCTGCCAACCCCAGCTACCTTTTGCTGGAAAGCTTAGGCATTAATTTGGTTGTTATTTTTCTGTTCTAGAACAACAACAACACCCCAGACTTTTTCCCCTGGAGACCTTTTTGTTAGGTACAAGCTGCCATCTGAACCTTAGAAAGTGTTTATCCTCTGTGAAGACTTCACCTACATAAGGAAACTGGACCATAACCGTGACAGTGAAATTCTCTGCATGAGAAAACTACCTCAGTCTAGGAAGAGATACACTATAATGATATAACTGTAGCAATGTAAGTGTTTTACCAAATTATTGCTGACCTATCTACAAGTGTGGACAGGCTTTGTATCTGAGACATTCATAACGCTTTAGGAAAAGCTTTAAAGGGTATAAACACTGGAAAAATTATACTATAGCACATGGGTGGTGGACACCTCTTTGGAGTTTGGTCAAGACTTGGGCAAGATTCAGCTTCCTCTTAATAAAAGTGCGTGTTTTCACTTTGTATCTATTTTCCTGTGCTTTTTTCACAGAAATACCATGTGAGCAAATTAATGAAGCTAACAGAAACTTAACTTTTTCATTTCCAGACTATATCATTTTAACTGTGCTGGTTTTATGGTGCATTAATGTTGTTGTTGGCATTTATATGGCATATTAATTACACCGCACTCAGTTATTTTCTCTGCTAAACTTAAAAGGTCGTATCCTTTGTGTATACTCTTCTATATGGAAATTTGATTTCTTTAGCATACCAAATAGAAGCTAAATCAATGAAATAATGCATTTTCTATGAAACGAGTAAACACTATTCAGTGAAGGGACAGTTAATCTACAGGCTTGTTGTAAATGTTCGAGTAAGAGAATTAATGTTTTCTTCCATTTCCTGCAATAGAGAAACTGTGCCGCTCCTGTACAGCTCTGCACACGTTCTGCCAGGGCCAAGAAAGCTACACCTGAGAAAGATAAAATGAGGGAGTGTACACAGCTTTCTATGTGCATAGTTTTATATGTGCTATAGAAATACTTTCCCCAAGAAGATGGCAGCATAGAAGACATCTGATATACTACAAGCTATTAAGTTGTCACTAAGTCTACACTGTATATCTTCCCTCGAGTGCAATTCCTGGATGTTTACCTTTTTAAAAAAAAAGGGTTATATTTTACCCCCAAAAAATTCCCTGCAAAAATGAAGATCAATGGGGTGAGCGGAGAAGTGTAAATATTGTCTAGTGGAAAAAGCAGCCAATGCATAAAAGTTATTGACAACAGCTGGAGCAACACAATGATTTTCCACAGAGATGAGACTATTTCATCATGAAAAGTTCATAGAACAGGAAAATATTTATTCTGCTAGGGAGCTGCTATACTGTATTTTTCACAGATTTCCTTTGTACCACAAGCTGACATGCAGGACACTCGTATGAATTGCAATGATAATGTGGTTTTTGATTCTTTAAATTTCAGAAGTATGCATGATCGACAGCGCCCTGCTCCTGGGCTTGGCTTTACACGGGCAGCATTCAAGAGCGCAGAGGCTCTGTGGTCTCAGAGCTTGGTCCTTGGAGGAAATACCCCCAGAAATCCATAGAAATTTTGATCGAGGGAAGCAGCGGGATGCCAGATGCCAGCAGTTGCTGGCAGCTCCTAGGAGATGTCAGACCCATGAGCACAGATGCTCCATCCAGGGTCATGCGATGTGTGTGTGTGTGTGTGTCCCACTTAGCTGGAGAAATGGCTCTGATCTAACGCAGGGAGACGTGACATCTGAGCCCTAACATGGAAAATATTAAATGGAAAAGAACATGAGAGAAATGCACAGGACAGCAGCAGCACAGACAGGGGACTGGGTACAGAGACATGACGGGACATTGCCAACACCTCCCACGAGGCCAGGCTGCCTCTGCCCCCTCGCTCTTCATTTAGACACCGACATCATTGTCCTCTCCAGGATCTGATGGCTGCCCTACTACAAATAAACAATAACGTAATATGTAATCATAGAATGAATCACATAATGGCTGGGGTTGGATGGGACCTCTGAAGATCATCCAGTCCAACCCCCCCTGCTGAAGCAGGTTCACCAGAGCAGATCACACAGGAAGGTGTCCAGGGGGGTCTTGAATGTCTCCAGAGAAGGAGACTCCACAGCCTCTCTGGGCAGCATGGTCCAGCCTCTGGCACCTCAAAGAAGTTTCTCCTCATATTCAGGTGGAACCTCCTGTGCTCCAATCTGTGCCCGTTGCCCCTTATCCTGTCATTGGGCACCACTGACAAGAGTCTGGTCCATCCTTTTGATACCCACCCTTGAGATACTCATCAGCATTTATAAGATCCCACTCAGCTTCTCTTCTCCAGGCTGAACAGCCCCAGCTCTCTCTGTCTTTCCTCATAAGAAAAATGCTCCAGACCCCTCATCATGTTCATAGCCCTCCACTGGGCTCCCTCCAGTAATTCTTTGTCTAATCATTACATTTCTGTCAAAACAGCACCCATCCTGCAAGGCAGGAAATTGCACCCCTACACTCTACAAGTGAAGGTAAGAGTACATGGACATAATGACTGCGTTGCTTCTACAGCCCATATCTGTTTTCCTTTTTGTAACAGCCTAAGTGATTTTTTTTGTTTCTGCTAAAAGGCAGAGGGAGTTAAGGCTGCAATTAAAAAAAAAAGAAAGAAAAGAGAAAGAAAAAAGAAAAGAAAATAGAAAAAATGACATATACACAAAACCCAGGGAAGCACACTGAGCTACAGCATTCTTTGGGTTTTTTAAATATATTTCCTTTGGAGAGGGTGGTTCCCTCCTATCACAACAAATATCTTGAAGGGCAGGAAACTGCCAGAAGTGGCAACAGCAATATATGAAATTGCTTCTCAATGCTTCATATCTCTGGTATGCCAGCAACTGCAAATCGAGCAATGTAAAAGCAGCCTACCTGCTGGGCTCTGGTTGTGCTTATTGTAGTGTAGAATGGCCAGAAACTAGAAATGAATATATAACCTAGCGACCATGCTTGCGCCAGGCTCCCCAACCTCAAGTAACTGGTGCACTCCAAAAAATTTTAGGAAAAGATTATTGCCTGTAATGGATCTGTTTGTTCCTTTTCATCCGTTTTGCACAAGGAATTTACATTTTGTTGTGGGGCCGCCTGTTCCTCCACGATGAGGTGATGTGGGGGGGAGAGTTCTAGAGCAGGTGTGTCAAACTCACTTTCACTGGAGGCCACATCAGCCTGGTGGTTGCCTTCAAAGGGCCGAATGTAATTTTAGGACTGTATAAACGCTGCAGTAGTTCGACGCCCCTGGTGTAGAGCCTCCTGATGCTAAGGACAGGGGGTGTGTAATGGGGTTTTTCAGCAGGTAGTGCATCCTCTTGGGCAATGCACTCCACGTTATTGTGTTGACTTTGCTTTTACTCCAGGTTTTGGCGATGGGGCAGGAACGCGAGGGCTGTCACCCATGTGCTGCATGGAAGCAGACACCAGAAGCACCTCCCCTTCTTTTCCACCTCATCCAGTCCTCACACATCCTCCAAGGAGGACCTGGAAGATTATTTCTCCAGCTGAGGAAGAGCAGAGGCAGATGGCAGAATACAGGGAGAGGACACCTCTCTCCTGGCTGCTAAAACAGAGCTGTGACATGTAGGGGAGAAGGAAGAGGGGAAGGTGTCAGCTCTCCCAGCAGGTAACGCTCCCTCCCTCCTCTCCAGCACACAGAAGCGATGCAGCCTGTGCTTTGGAGGTTGGGAGCTTCACTGGGGATTAATGGCCTGACCTGCCTGGCTCTAAACACACAGGGACTATGTGAGCAAGGCACATGCTCGAGCTCACACACAGGCAGGCTCTGGGTGGGGGTCTTGACAGAGCCTCAAACGCCACCCCCCGCTCTGAACCCAGCCAGCTGACCCACGTCACAGCTTCCCAGAATTTCAACTTTCTTGAAGAAATAAAGATACACCAAAATAAAAAAATGGCATTTCTCCTCACACTTCTGGCAGGTTATTGACATTAGAAATGTAAAATAAATTAATAATACCGGATTGGTACTACAATGGAAAACTAACTAAATCTTTATTTTGAAAATAACATTCCTTTTATGCTGTTGGTGTCACTGCGATATTAACAACATAGAAACATAAATCTTTTCCTCCATGAAGCCAGCATAATTACTTGCTGCGTGCTAGCTATTCTACTCACATTGGAAACGCATCCTTAAAACATTGCAGCTTAAGCCTTGTCAGTACTAATCCTAATGCCTGATGCTGAGATGTGTGTTTTATTACTGTGTATAAATGAAAACGGAAAACCTTCATGGAGGATTACAGGGTGTAGTAACGACCTCCACAGCGTTATGGCATGAAGATGTTCCCAGGCGCCAACTGGGATTCTGGGATAAAAGTGACATGTGTCTATATAACCTTGGCACCCGCTCCCGGTACACATGTACCTACCAGCTGTGGGATTGTAAACATATGTCCCTTCTAGTGAAGTGAATTTTCATTTATGAGGAGGCTAAAAATGAGGAGCGAGCAGGGGAGATGGATTTTGTCTGAGGCAGCTAATGGGCTCTTGCTTGCCCCTAGCTGGGAAAAAGATGCTGCTGTTCCGTGCTGTCATGAGAGCGTGGACTGAGGGATGGCAGCGAAAACAAGAAGAAATGGTAGAAAAAAGAAAAAATGAAGGAGAACAAAGCTGGAGGAGAACAAAGCTGGAGGAGAAGGAGAGAGAAAAAGGAAGGAAATGAAGGAAGAGGGAGGAGAAGGAGGAGAGGAGGCAGCAAAGGGGATGCTGGGGACAGGAGATGCATCTCCCAGCTTTCATGTCCCATCCCTCTGAGAGGACTGTCCCTCCTGTGCAATTTTAGGGATGCTTCAGAAAGCAGCTGTGATTGATCAACTCCACACAGGGTCAGGCCTGTGCTTGGGATTCCTCCAAAAGGAGGGGAAGCACACACATGGGGAGGGGGAGATGGCAAAGCAGGGAAAGGTTTCTGTCATCCCTGCTCTCTGAAAACAGCCCTCACGGCCTCTTGCAAGAGCAGTGAAATAGAAGTGAGATGTTTGAAGCCTCATTTTATTTGGCCCGGTTTTACTCTAATCTACCCTGGGCTCAGAAACACAGCTTTTCAATCTGCCAGAAAGTTGTTCTGCTGACCCTGAAATGTCCAACTGTTATAGGGGGCTGAATCCAAAATTGATTACTTCAGAGGTCAGACAATAGACAGGTTTATAGTGATCTTTTTTTGAAGCCTTTCCTATGAACCCTGAGCCTTTTCCCTCCACCTCACGGCAATTCCCAGCGGCTTCGGGATTCATCCTGCGGCTGTGGCTGCCAAGCTGCTGTGCCGGGTGGGGACAGCCCCATCCTACAGGGTCCAACAAACCCCCCCTGCCAAAGCCCCTCATTCCAGTTCCCCTCCAGCAATGAGAAACACCCCCAGGAAGCACTGGGATTTCTGTCTCCAGCTATTAGACTGTCGCAAATACTGTAATCTATATGTTTATTCTCTGTAGTAAATATGTGCTCATGCTAAATTTCAGCAATTACAAGTGCTTCATCCTTCTCTTTAGCCAGCCAGCAATATAAATACATTTAATTAGTTAACACCCCCTGCCAATTACAACATCTGAGGAAAGTATTGCTGAGATTGTTGGTCCTAATTATTTTAATATTCAGGAGAACCACTTTAACATAACAAGATAATTACTCATGGATAAGCGTTTATGAGAGCTGCAATCCTTTTCTTTATTTTCTACAGTGCGAGCCTAGGCCTAGTTAAATTTCTGGACACATTTTCAATTTAAGATTAAAAATCGTAATTTGTGAGAAATCATCAAAGCACCACATGTTGGAAAAAAATAACTATACGCAATCTCTGTTAACACTATGGCAAAATAAATTCACTGTGTATTACATGTGATTAAGAGTGGAATCTAAGGGAATCAGTTTATTTCTTTTTAAGAATATAATTTTGCATATACTGAATTGATCAGCTATGAGACTGTTCCTCACTTTAGACAGAACGTGAGTTGTCCTTTATTAACCGCACCTGTGTCCTTTTGTAACCATGTAAATCCCCTCTCCCCACTAACAGTCAATGGAACCTCTGAACTACTTTCTCTACTGCCTGGGAAATCCTTAACTCAAATATCTGCTGTTTGCAGTGTGACCATCAATGGAAGAGTTATTCAGCTGAGAAAAGGTTGGTCTTGGTATCTGTTATACGTTAATACCACGGCATACCCAGAGAGATAACCCACAAGGTTTTTTCATGTGCCAAATTCCAGGAATACATGCATATATTCATTTAAAAAGGGTTTGGCCAGGGCTGTTGAACAATAAATTGTGTGCTGTTCCTTTCATGCACATTCAGAAGGAAGCCTTTCTTACCATGTCCCCAAAGGCAGCTTTAATATATACCCAGTGAAATATTTCAGTGTTTCTGTTTCTCCTCCTGTATTTGTAGCCATGGAAGTACAGCCTGTTTATAGCAGAAACCCGCTTTCATAGGATATTTTTCCTTTAAGAAAGTAATTTGCCCATAACTCCCGTATTATGTATTTGCTTGATCTCTGTACAACACACTAGTGGGAAAACGGGAAGATGAGAGATTGGCACCATGTTAAGTATCTCCAATTGCCCCATGTGTGAAGAAGGGACGTGGTGACGCAGCCCTTGACGGGAGGACAGACTGGACCAGCTTTTGGGTTAACCCTGCCCAACCATTTGTCTTTAGACTCGGAAGACGGACAGGCCAGGTACCAACTAGCAGCAGGAGTTAATCATCAGTTCTACTCCTTTCACTACTGCCACCACCAAACATTAGACCTAACCTCAGGTGAGAGAGGTTGGCTGTTAATTACGTGTTTAAATATTGAGCGATAACTTAGAATTTTACTCTATAATCAAAATAAGTTGAATTTATTTACCAGAGTATTTGCCATTTTTAAAGCAGACTACCAGAGCACACAGGAAAAAAACCTGTATGAGTAAATATACAGTAACAGAAAGGGAAAAGAAAGCTGCTCGATTTAGTGAAGCAAACTTTGCCTTTAGCCCAACAAGTATGCTTTAACTCAGTTGCAAGTGTTATAAAAACAATGCACATCTAAACAGTGCTGATAAATTAGTTAAATTAATCCAAATAATAGGCAAATGTTAAGAACAGCATATGTAGAATGACTGCAAAGCTAGATAAATTTAAAATAAAACCCTCAAGTTATGTAACCAATTACAAAAATTGCATTTAGCAGTAAAAGAGCAATCAAAACCAAAACAAATGCCCTAACTCCAGACATTAAGTGCTGGGGACAGGGACAGGGCTCATAGAGAACTCAGAGATGAGCTGGAAAAGCAATTGAACAGAAATTTTGTCTGGTTTTACTGTGCTATGGAATCAAAATGCTCAGATACGGCCTCATAATACACAGATGAAAGGCTCGTTTCTCCCCAGATGGGGCTCAGTAATCAGACACAGAAAGAGCTATTTTTAATGAAGACCCGCAAAATCATCAAGGCTTAGATGTCGCTGGCTGGGATAAAGCAACGGGAGGCAGACAAAACAATTTGCTAATCTGCCTGGTGGCACAAAGTCAAGCCCGATCGGCACATTTTTCACAGCAAATCACATTCCTTCAGTGGGGCTGGCCCAGAAAGGCCGCGATGCCGAGCCGGGGGGAGCCTCGTGCCAACTGGCGCGCGTGGCCCTCGGGTGGGAGAGCCCGTGCTGCATCACACAGCCGTACGTGTTGAAAGACAGAAAATACCTGCTGCATCTTTCAGTCCGTCACCCTGACCAAATGATCCCATCAGTTCATTTTTTCTTTTTTTTTCCATGTCTCCGGTCCAGTCTATTTAGTTTTTTCCCAGCTGTGGGTATTCATTCAGTGCGCAGGCAGACATCCCAGTAATTACAGCAAAAGTGAACATCTCTCCCTTAACCCCTTATTTTCCATTACACACACTACATGCTCATTAAATTCAGCGTGCTCTTATATGCAAAGCCAACACTATTTTTTAAGAATTAAATACTATCTTCTAGTGGTAAATATTTTGAAAAGTGGTGGCAGAGCAGATTCGCTTATCTTTGGAGTACACTCGAATGCTAACCCTGAAGTGGAAAGATACCGAAGAAACAAGCAACAAAAATCCTAGTGGAATGAACAGGGTCTCAAGCAAGACAAATAAATAGTTTATAATGGGACAAATTTGTGTATTTCCACGTGAAGCAAACCACATGGTTACTTTGCTGTCCAAACAAAGTCGATGTTTTATAAGACAAGACCTGCAATGTGCAGGTTCTCTGTGGCACCCACAGACACAACCTATGCATTGGGCACCTGAGATTCACCAACATTCCCCACCTGCTGTAAAAACCACCTAGATAACAACTCTGCAAGAAGGAAGCACTGCCCGGTGCCTGGCAGAAGCGACATCATACATTATTCCTGGCAAAACAAAGTCACATTGGTCCTGCCAGAACAGAAACAGAAGCAAGAGATCCTGGCAAAACAAAGATACAGCAGAAATCCTATTCTGGGAAATAAATAAATAAATAAATAAAACAAAGCAAAAAGAACTTTACATCATTCTTGGCAATGAAAGTATATTGTGTGGGTTTGATTTCCTGACAAGAAAATCTGTCATTTGCAGACAAATAGCACCACACAGACACCGGCAACCACTCAGAGTTGCCAGCCAACCACAAAAGCAAAAAAGCAAACATAAAACCCACAGTAGTTCCGCAAAGCCATTTTTGTTTCTTTGTGAATCCCGGCCAAGCTATATATCTCATGCCCACAACAAAGTAAGTCCGTCTTTCCCATAAGGAGGTTTTCACAGGAGTGGAAAATGAGGGAAGGTAATGCATTACATGCTCATTTCAGGAATGCCACGGCTGTAATATTCCCATAATAAAGAAATGAAGAAACACAGCTAAGTCTCATAGAAATGTTAAGCACTATTAGCAAGAAGTCAATGTATGGACCTCTCAGCCACAGCAACCTCAAATCCATTAAAAAATAAAGTCATGGCTATTAGAGATACAGGGCATTACCAATTGCCCATTAGCAAAGGCCAGTGAACTGCTGTAAGTGGCTGTCAAACGCGCCATGAGCAAAACTCAATATTTGTCTATAACCTCATTTGAGTTCCGTGTTCTTCTGACTCACCTGAGTAAAAGTCTGGTTTTCAGACACCCTGTTCAGGCTTTTTCTTCTTCATATTAAATTCTTCCTACTGATACTGGATGCCAGAAACAGAAAATAAAAACACACATACAAAACCATTGTTTTGATGATGGTTTACCTTACTGTTGGCAACATGTACTGTTTTGACGCTTGCTGCTGCTTTCTTGTCAGATATCTATAAAGCTGAGGATGTGCGAAGGAGGAGAGATCACAGAAATCCAGCAACTTACAGTTTTGTACTGAAATAATCTTTCAGTTCTTGGTAAAACAAATACATTTGAAAGTAGACCACAGCATTTCTAGCACACTGATGATTAGATGAAACCGGCTTTACTGTGAAATAAATGCTGCAGTAGCTAGAGCAGGGAAGAAGCCTCGTGACCAGGGACACAGAAAGCTCTGCTTGAGAGCCGAGGTCAAGGAACTGTGTCTTAGGATCACAGGATGTCCTCAGCTGGAACGACCCACAAGGATCATTGAGTCCAACTCCTGTCCCTGCATATGACAACACCACAGCTCACACCACGAGTCTCGGCTGATCTGACCTTACTGCATCAACAAGGCCAGGGGGCTCCCCTGCTAGAGCCCCCAGCCCACTCCCCCACCTTCTCTTGTACACATCTTCATGGTGGGAGGCTGAGGAGAAACACCAGCACCACAGACATGGGGCTGAGCTGAGCAACTGCGAGGCATTCAACCAGGTTTCTTAGGAGTGTTCCACCTAGAGAAAACCCTTGGTAAATGCAGAGGTCTTAGTAAGGAGCCTTCCGACCGGTTCTCAAAGTTTCTGAGATTTTGATCTCTGCTTCTGCAGGTGCAATGGATGGCAGCTTAGCTTTATGCATAGCAAAACCTCAGTCGATAAAACTGCTGTTTTGGATCACTGCAGGATCAAGGCCTCACTGCAAGTCTGTTGCCAGGTTTTCCAGCCCACTAGCAACCAGTTATTCAAAGCCATCAGAAGCCAAAGATGTCCACTAAACGACACTTTCTTTCTTGGTGGATGGGTGGTGGTGGGTTTCGGTTTGGTTGGCTTGTTGTTTTGTTTGTTTTATTGTAGCTACATGAAATGCAGATCCAGCAAAGTTTTGTCATCTAAGCCTTCAATTACCTGAAAGCCTTCCTTCATGGAAATTTGAGGACAAACATACTTGGGTTGTAAGGAATGAACACATAAGTTGGGCTGGCTGTTACAAATTATATTTTAGAAATAGGTAAATGAGTGAACAAAACTCCTCAGAGAGAGTGAGCGTGCAATTCACCACCACATAACACATGGTCTGATAATACGCTCTTCTGTCGAGAACCAGCAAACCCTATGGTCTGACACAACAGGGTGCACAAGAGGGTCAAGAGCCAGGCTCAGAAAACCCCTCTGTATCAACAGCATCAAAAGAGAGATGCCAACAGCCCAAGAGGAGGAGCTCCACCACTTAGATAAAGAGGAAAGAGACGGCTCAGCTATGTCCTGTGTAGTCCCTGGAGAGTTCTTAATTCAAGAGCCCAGTTTAATGCCAACCAAGCTTAATATATCTTCACATTGGTTTAACTAGGAACAGGACTGGACTCCAAGGAGCCTGTGTGAGCACAGATGTCCTCAGCTCCCAATGCACTGAGCAGAAGCTGGTGGTCCGCATTCCCACGGCCAGGCACTAACCACCCCCATATGCTATCTCAGTCAAAAGTGTTAACCACCTTCAGAGTTTAACATTAACTCCTGATCCAGCCATAAATGAGTTCCCAGCAGTAATCTTCTCTGCTTTTTGCCTTTTTTTAATCTTGTTCTAATTATTAAAGAGCAAAACACTGATGAACAACACTGATTACTTATTCTAGAAAAAAATAAATACCACCCTCCAGCTGCTCTGCTGGTGAATCCCCCGCTTGCTGCTTGTTGGGATTTACTCGCAGCCCATTGCATCTGAAACCAATTACTGCAACACCATCCTCAACATTAATTCCCTTCCCCTCTCTGAAATCGGAAGCAATATGGTACATTCAGAAGATAATTTTTCATCTGTCTTCCTAAAGGGAAGATCTCAGCTGTTCAATGGAGATAATGGTAAATGAGTCACCAATTTCGGAAAGTGAAGCTTTCCAATGTCCCTTTATCAGAAATCATTGTCCGAAATTTCAGCTGGTGATTTACGAAACTTTTTTTATATGAATGTCACCAAGACCTAGAGAAATCTGTCAGCTCTCTGTGTGATCTTAAAGACAAATTGCAGCAATATCTTGTCAACCAGCTCTCAAACTCACTTCACTGCCTGTTCTCATTGCACCTGTTTCACTAGTAGTTTTTCTCCCAGAAAACATTTCGCTCAACTTCCTTCAGCAATATCCTCTGAAAATTCAGGATTAATCTTCCTTTTTAATTAAATCCCTTTGTTTTCAGTGAGAAGAGGCACTTATTAAGTGACTAGAATTATCAGGCAGTTGTATTTATGGTGTGGCAATATTAAAAAGAAAAACTGTGCTACCAGGCCCTGATACATTGGTGAGACGATGCTCTGCCACGGTCGGTCTCGGGAAGGAAAGCCACCCCTTGCCACCCCCCCTGCACTCCTGTCACCTGTCACCTTTATAAGCCCTGCTCCTGCACCTGTCTGGTCTGTGTCCTCTGGTGCAGCTGCACCTGCGGTGCACCCAAATGTTCTCCCCATTAGAGATCCTCGGCTCATACTTCAGCAAGCAGCAAATGTGCTGCCGCCCACCTGTTCCCTTGGACCAGATATCTGAAGAGTGGCTTTTT
Source organism: Patagioenas fasciata (assembly GCF_037038585.1). NCBI lineage: Eukaryota > Metazoa > Chordata > Aves > Columbiformes > Columbidae > Patagioenas > Patagioenas fasciata. Next base: position 20,983,925 of record NC_092529.1, on the reverse strand, counting down.
AAGAGGCAGAGCCTTTAGTCCAAGAGATTTTGCTATAGCAAGTATGTACTCGTACATTTTCTGCTATTCAGCAGGACGCTAACAATAAAAGGAAATGAAAAATCAGTAATTCATTCAATTCACCAAGCAGATGTAACTTGTGCCCTTCCACATAGACTTCCCTATGCTAAATATTAATCATAACAATTAGACCTTCTAGTGGATGACATTGTGCTTTCTCAAATTGCTGCGGAGCATTAAGACTCGCTGCTCGAGTTCTCTGGCGCCTGAACTATTGCATCGCTATGCATAACATTAGCAGAATTAAACAATTCAAAGCTGTGCTGTTATGACCAAAGTAACACAAGGAAGCAGTTTTCAGTTTCCGTGTCTGTTCTCTGAATACAATCTGAGTCTTTCTAATAATAAATTCAAAACATTTACATCCTGACAAGGCATTATAAGGAAAGTTAGAAAAGCATCATCAAGATAAAACCAAACCCAGCTGAGGATCAGACCTTGTCAGTCATTCAGGTGAGGATGAGAATGAAAAGCTGTATGTTTTCAATAAAATTTTAGTCCAAGCAGTCTCAAGACAGACTCCTCCACCATATATAGCCTGTATTTTTAACACTATCAGGTTAAAATGAAGAACTGTTTGTTTGGCCCCTGTTTTTTCCATTATGTTGACTGAGAGGTTACATTTGGCAGTTGCCATTTGTGGCTCACTGATATTTGAAACACTGCAGCCAAGAAGTTTTCAATGGATGAAACCGAAGGAATAATCGATTGAACAAAACTTCCAGCTACCGAATTAATGCAAGTCCTGAAAGAAGGGCCCTTTCTGGTGGTTTTAGTCTGGTTTGGTCCTGACCTGAAGCTTAAGTCCTGCACACATCCTCTGTCCAGGCTGATTTTGTATCAGCACTGCCCCGCACAACCCCCCACGTGGACAAGCCCTTATTAACACCGTGCACAGAGATGGTGAATAGCTGTATTGCTCCAAGAGGCAACATCTTTTAATGCCCCCTTCCCAATGTTTGTGGGCTGTGCAGATGAGTCACTGGCACTTGAGACGACTCTGTGACACCAGGGGCTGTAATTTCCCCCCGTGCAGCCCACTTGTGCTTTGGGCAGAGTTTTCCTGCCCACACTTCAGCACAGGAGAGCTGCCGAGCCCACAGCCGAGCTGGGAGCGAGCTTCGGCTGTGAGGATCCGAAGAAATTTGCAGCACCGTGTTGGTAGCATCTTGTACTCCGCTGTTCCCAGGGATAATGCCTTCACTTTTACTCGCAAGATCTTTGTGTTCCCCACCACAATCAAGGAGAGGAAATCTGACTGTAAACCTTTTTGTTCCATATTATCATTTCATGTTGGTTTGGTGTGTTAATCAAAGTGTCAGTAATGGCTGCAAAGAGAACTCATTCAGTTCTCAAATGAAGAGAAATCTGAGCTTTCTAACAGTGGCGCGTTTTCCAGTGTATAAGCTTTTTCACAAAGTAATTATTTCATTTTCCAGAAAGATTACTGATTACATCACATTGGGAAAAACTAAGAGAGGGGCCCTTTATCTTCCCCATGTTTCTGCAATTCTTGTACAAACTTATACTTGTTACCATGAAAAATGACAAATTTGCCATCTGATCAAAATGTTAACAAGGTAAGTGTCAGTGAGATGGATCACTGACTGTCACTGCAAGCCAGAACATGAGGATACATTGATATTTCTCAATATATTCACTGCTTCCCCAATGTTCGCTAACAACATTTCTACTGTGAGTGTAATAAATCACACAGAAATAACAAGCTGCACAGGATCTCTAGGATATGATAGATTTGTCGTAATAGCAGTATCTGCAAGGTAGAAAACAATTGGTAATGATCTATAGAAAGACCTAATCAACTGTCATTTGCTATAATGTGGTGGATGAAGCAAAGATATGAAATCCATAATGCTTCTTTAGCCACTGCCCTCCCCCTACACATACACACGCATCAAGTAGGGAATAGTAAAAAGAATGAATGAGCTTTGGGGTCGCAGATGTAGAAGAGAAAGTTAATAGCATGCCCTGGATGCAATCATTAAATTATACACTGCTGAACAAGGCAAAGGATAATCATAGAATCTGCACAGTCCTGTAACGACGACAAAAGCTTTTACCAAGCCTGCTCCTCCTCCTTTGCTTTATTTCTTTTTCATCAGTTTCAGTATCTTAAAAAGCACTTATGTCGGAGTGAAACCAAATGCAAGTGGAGCTGGATAACCAAACAAAAAGCCGTCCTGAGTTCACAGGAGACCTCAGAAGACTGATAGCAAGATGTGCCAAGGCTCTCTATGTGTTTTGTGCAGTTCCAGAGATCAAAAACAAATGGCTGGTTTGCATCGGACTGTGCCAGGCCCCAGACTGGCTGCTGAGGCTTTAGTGTTCCTTTGCCTGCTCCCACGTGGGAGTGAAACGCACGCCTTCCAGCAGACATGAGCAGGATGCTCAGTTTCGGTTTACTGAAACACAGAAGTTTATCAGAACTACTTTCCAAGGAGCTCAAGTGGTGTCCAGGCTTAAAAGTCTTGCATTTTTATAGACTGAAATACCCTCTTCTCCTCATCTCATTTTCCACTGCCATCTGAGTGCAATAACTTCCAGGTCAAGAACTAACATTCAGCCCATAAACTCCCCAGGTTACACCACAGATTTTTCTTGCTGGCCATATCAGCGAAGCCTCTCTGGAGAGCAAGGCAGTGTAGTGCAGGCAAGGGGAATCTTGGGTTTAAAACTTCAAAAGAACAGTTCAATACATTTTTATAAGAAGTAAACGGACCCTTCTTTTATCTTCTTTCATTTTTCCTTCCTCCCCCCGCCCCAAGGGTGGTGGAAGAATAATGGCTGCTTTGTGCTACTTTGCTTGCAAATCACATTCTGCTAAGCGAATGCATTTTTGGGAGCAGGGGGATGCCACGCTGCCTGAGCACAGCGGTGCTCTGCACCAGCATCCTGCCCGGCAGCCGCTGCAGGGCAACGTGCAGGAAACCTCCTAGTGGGCAATCATGGGAAAACCTGTTCAGATCCCAATTTTTCTCCCAGCCCCTCCATCAGTCAATAAGAATTGGCACGTCTTGAAACATGGAGGTTTGTATTTTCTCAAGCACTTGTTTCAAGTCCTTCTTGATGTTTTTAGCGTAGTGTTTTCCATATAAGAGAGTTTGCTAAAGGCCATATTTTCACAAATTCTCATCTTCCAGCTCAGCGCTAAAGCAAGCTGGACTCGTTTTGGAAAGGGCTCAGCTCTTTGGTGAAAGGGAACTGCTGCGTTCTTTTGCAAATCTGTCCTTAAAGGGACACAACGGGAGCTGTTCTGTGTTGAGCAGTTTTGAAAATCCATCCTCAGTGGGAGGTGCTAAGCCTTTGGAAATCTGGTGCTCAACACTTTTGATAATCTGGTTCCAAGTTAAGTAACTGGGGCCAAATTATGTGATTTAGAGGCAGAAATTCCCTACTGACAAGAGTGGAGATTTCCATTCGGTGGTGAATGGCTCAATATGATACCGGAATAAAAGACCCATGAAAAGTGGATAATGCAACAAATAAACATCAAGGGGTAGGGCTTTCCTTTTCAATCACATCCCCTTGCACTCTATATAAAAGTACTGAAATATTCTGACATGCAAGTGGGAGAAGGAATGTTCAACTGTACAGCTCTGTATTCCCTTCTAAGATTAAAACACAGCAATTTTTAGGAACAGTGTATTCATCTAATACATAATGGGCAGTTTACATGTTATATAAGACCCTGATAGTATTTGGACCAGCCTCATCTCATGTGCACGGACATGCATCAAAGAGATAAGAGCCTTATATTTCTCCAGCTCTGTTCCACACCGGGAGCTAAGTTCTCTGAGTGGAGCTCATCTCCTCTTTGCTTATGAACAAATGAGCTCCCTCTCTTTCCCTTAAATATTTTCAACATTCAACAACTTCCATCCACAATTCTGATCAAAGGTGAGGTTTGCACACAACTGTTTTATGACTTCTTGTGGCATTTTTGACTGAGAATTCCAGGAGAACCTACTGGTACTCGGATGAGCTTGGCCACCACAGAGCTTGAACCTCAGGCAATTTCTCCACATTCCCATGACAGTTTTGGCCCTACTTGGTACCATGATTAAAACCTCTGCTCTCCACTTCTGCTGGAATATCCTGTTAATGGGCTGCCTGTGCACTTAGAGGGGTAGGTTTAAGCACAGAGCTAAGGAGCATAGGTGTGTTGTGGGCTGGATGGGAATATATTGTGTTTCCTTCATGGCCCCAGGTCCTTTCCAAAGCCCTCAACAGAGGACTGTTATTCACAGGTCCCTGTAACATAGCCCAGCACAGGGGCGCACAGGTTTTTGGTGGCCATAGGAACAGTCTGTTCACAGGACCTGAAGACACTTTTATGAGGACAGTGGGAAGATAACAGGGTTGCATGCTGGGGAGAAGACTTGGGCACTGGACTAGTTACTGGAACGAGGTTATTTAGCTAGTGTTAACGCCATCTTTCTGTTGCAGAACTTATTTGTCTTGGTGAAACCATCGGTAAGGCAGAAGAGACTGAGACATGGAAGGCACTTGTACCCCAAACGAGGGGAGCAAGGCAGAGGATCAACATTTTTATGTTGCAGAGAAAAACTGGTTATCAAGATGTAATTTGCTAATAAATACTGTTCCATGTAATTAAAAGAAACCAACAACAAACAAAAATGACTGTGGGCCAGCAGGAAACAAGAAACTCTCCATGAAGAGTGGTAATTCAGAGAACACCCACCAAGCAGCCCACCTTCCCCATTCTCCCTCTAGAAATAGACCCATTTTATAAATGGTGATTAAGGCACTAAAGAAAAAACTATTAACATGATTCACATGTAGAAAACAAGGTTATTAGGAGTAGGGATCATTTCAGCACATTGTTCTCCCTAATAAGCATAGCAACGAGTAATTGAGTTCCAGGCAATCTCCAAGGTGGTGCTTTGTTGAGAAAACGGAACTTGGCATGATGTCTACTTTTCTTTTAATTACATTGCCCTAATGAGCAACTTTCTTTACTCTCAGCAAATTTATTTCTTGAGAAGAAGCAACAGTAATAAATGTGTAAAAAGGATCACCAGGTAGTACCAGAAAAGAAATATCAGCAGCTTAAAATGACAAGAGGTTGCTAAAAGGGGTAGAAAACCACCAGATTGTTCTCAGCTTCATTATGTTTACAGCACTTAAAAGGGAAATAAAGAAGGTTAATCAATGGAACACATTATCTAACCTGGGAACTGTCCTTGTTCTACTGGTATTTTTCTTCCGCACGTGTTCACGAGAGCAACCCAGAAACACGAAGTGCTGATACATGAGTCTGAAGCTCCTCTGCTCGCACACAGCAGAGGGCAATTCTGCTTCATGCCCTTGTGCAAGGTCAGAGGAGAAAATCACATGTCAATAACATCCTACTGAGTGTCAACACCATTCACCGCAGCTTCATAGAGAAGGATAAAGGGCTGGCTTTCCAAAAGTCTTTAAGGCATTTAGACACCTGATTCCTGTTCAAAGCCAATGGCAGGCAATGCCCCAGCTGTTTTGCTTATCTTTTTTTAGAAAATTCAACCTGCTAATCTGCTTATGGCAAAGGACTCCCTGGATGTGCCTTTCTGGAGCAAAAAAAGAGCTGGGACATTCCATACATGTGTTCATTCGTATGACTTTTTCCCTAAACATTTGGTATGGGAGACCACGTCAGTGAACGCAGAACCCTAGTCCTACCTTTTATCTACAGGTGGGTGAACATGTCACCTCTTGTTAAAATACCTGAGGTGTCCACCTTCACAAAGGTGCAATTGCTACAGCTCTCAGGTCTTAGTTGAATTAAGCCAGTGTACTCCCAGGGGACAGTCTGACTGTAAATGCCAGTATTATTCTCTAGGAAAAAAAGTTGAAGCAAAGTTCTTTAGTGCCATCCAAGTTTTCAATATTGCTCAGAGCTGTGGAGCACATCCCAGCGTACCTATTGGCTACCTTAAGGCCACAGAATGAACTCGGTGTCTTGAATTACCACCCATAGCTGTAGATGGGTCATCAATCCACCTGCATCCTTTTGCTTGTTCCGAGATTCATGGATGTATCTGCACTCAGCAGCTTTACCCTGTCTCACTCCACAACTTCACAATGTCCCTTCAGCTCTCTGCATCGCAACTCTAAGTACCATTACTTCATGCACACACAGAGCTGGCAAGAACCTTAATTAACATATGTACAAAAAAATTACTCTGAGGTGTCCAAAACCAGGCACTTCAGACGTAAAAGTGTTGAAAGGAAATTATCTTCAAATAGAAAATCTGGAAGTGCCAGAGGAAGCAGACACCTAAGACCTTAAGTGTTCACTGCAGCTTTATGTATTGTTATTTCTGCAGTCAGACTGCCACAGAAATGGCAGGGGTATGGGAAGGAAGTATGTTAGCACTTAGAGTCTACTCGTAAATGCATTAAGTGCGACTATTTTACTGTGAAAAAAAAAAAATCAGGAGGAGAAGAGAGTCCTTTCTCTTGGGGAGCTGATCTCGATTACTGCTCGCAATCATGCTCCAGCTGAAGAAAACCCTGCGTAGCTCTCATGCTGTACGTGATGTGGCAGTTGTGTGCATTTGCCACTTCAAAAACACTAACGTAATGAATGACAATAGACTTCTTCCTTACAAAAAGGAAGAAACAGTGATTGTTTAAGAAAAAAAAAAAACCAAACCATTCTAAAAATAGGTCTTCCATTAAAAATTCTATTTATTGCAATACCTTCCACAGACATTACGCTCCCTAAAAGCAAGTTGCCAGTACACAGAAGTAATTTACGTTGGCAAAAGGGAGATACAAGTGCTTAGTTGGATTTGCTTATATGTTTGCCACAAACTCATGATCAGTTTTTGCAATCAAATGCAGGAAGGGGTTCTTTGCCAGCCCCATTCACAACGCTGCAACTGCCTGGGCAATGTGGGACAAAGCTGCCCTTATTTCCCTGCTTTCCCTGGTTATAGGAGTACCTGGTGCTTGGATAGCTATAATTAGGTCGCAAGTCAGCCAAGCGGGATTTTGAGGCTTACTTCTTCCTGAAGCAGTAAGTGCTGCTGCTCGATGTGGGCACCAATAAACACTTTCTCCATTTTGCAGACCGTAAAAGCTGAAGTTTGGGAAAAACGCTGTGCTGCTCGAAACCTTTTCAGTGACACTGCAATACAGGGAGGCATTTTCAGGGAAAAGAAGCTGTTAGCACACAAGTTTGCTGTCAGAAAGATAAAAGTTTTCTATACATTGAAAACAGCTGCACAAACTGTTGTTGAAAAGAGATCATACATTTCTGGTAACTAATTACATTTTGGAGGTGTTTAATTTTTTGCCCCCTGAAGGAAATATCATTAGCTCCTCTCTTCTTCTGAGCATCCTGTGTTTTAAAACACATACTTATTTCCACAGAGAATTAACAATTCTGAAGACTTTGCAGTGATGCTGGCATTTTAAAGCTCCCTGCAACATGACATCACCCAGTGTGGGAGTTAGAGAGTGCAGAGGAGGCGACGAAGCTGGTGAGGGGCTGGAGCACAAGTGTGATGGGAGTGGATGAGGGAGCTGGGGCTGTTCAGCCTGGAGAACAGGAGCTGAGGGGAGACCTTATCACTGTCTGCAACTGCCTGAAAGGAGGCTGGAGCATGGAGGATGTTGGTCTCTTCTCCCAAGAAACAAGTGATAGGACAAGAGGAAATGGCCTCAAGTTGTGCCAGGGGAGGTTTAGATTCAATATTAGGAAAAAATTATTCCCAGAAAGGGTTGTCGGGCATTGGAACAGACTGGCCAAGGTAGTGATGGAGTCATCATCCCTGGAGGGTATTAAAAGGCATTTAGACGAGGTTCTTAGAGACATGGTTTAGTGCTAGAGTTTGGTTATAGTTGGACTCAATGATCCTGATGGTCTCCTTCCAAGCAAAATAATTCAATGATTCTATGATTGTGAAGCTCTCCACAGCGCCGCTCCAAGGGACACCTTGGTTTGAAGCTGGGAAGTGTGGGCGCTGGTCTGCTCGGGGCAGTGCTGACACCCACCCGTCCCTGCAGCACCCCCTGCACAGGGTCAGAAACGCTCGCTCATAAATCTGAGGGCTGGAGAACAGTAGGAGAGAGGGGAGCAGACTCTCACATCGTCAGGAGGGAAACAGACTTTTAAAAAGCCAGTTGGTGTCTGTGCACAACAATGAAGCTTTATGTCTCTATAAACTGACAAGTCAAATTGTTCTCCTGGGTCCAATTCTCAACATCAGCGCCATTCGACGGTGATAGCTGCCTCCTGCCTCTGCAGCCTAATGGCTCTGTCTGCCAGGAAGGGCAGGCAGGATGATTAAAATAAGCATTAACAGAATGGTTTGGTGATTAGCTTCTCCCTCTCTCTTTTTTCTCTTTGCTTTTTTTTTTCCTTACATATACTTTTGGTCTGTCAAAGCCTGCTAAAGCCTTTTCTTCATTAGCAGTGTACTTAACAAGTGTAAATTTAAAGTATTCATTTTCTTAAGGCCAAGGATTAAAGCAATTAGGGAAAACCGCTGCAACCTAGCACTCAAGTAAATTCTTAACAGGGAAAAGACACAATGGTGCTTAACACACTTAAGCAAAACCAAATTGTGTATAATTATCCTGACACTGTCCAACTAAACTCACTTTGCTGCCATGATTTGTTAAAATGTCCTTTCTGAAACTGAGATAAACTTCTTTCTCAATAGGCGTACAGGTCTGACATCTCTTTGGACTATCTTCATGGCAAAAACATCGCAACAAAACTGATGTCCACTCTCATTCTGTACCCATTTTACCATCAGTCTTGGCATGGGCTTCATCCCTCACCAGGTTTGCCCATGGGAGACCTGAGCCCTTGCAATCCCAGCAACCGCCCTGTGTGCCTGCATCTTTGGGGCCCAAAATAAAGCAATTTGGAGCAAATGCCTCTAGAAAAGGAAGCCATACTCCTGCAGTATTTAACCTCAAATAATTTTGTAGCTTTGCCTTCTATGCACATTAAGGCCTTCTTAACATATGGCGACGATGGTATAGAAGGGGCCTGATCTATCTTCGGCAATGAATTTTTTAGCTACTGTTTTAAATGCACCAAACTGAGACTTGCCTATGATAAACTCCGTAGCATTTTTGCCAGACCCCAAGCTGTAATGTAAAGTGTTGTCTTCTACAAAAAGAGGTGAGGTGTTAACTGTGAAACCACAGCAAGCTGGTAACAGAAAGGTGTTAGCTTTGGAGCCTCAGGGATGACAATTTATATTTCAAGGTTGTTAACTGTTTCACTGGTGGCTGTCGGAGCAGAAACACTGAGCAAAGGCGTGACATAATAAGATCTTGCTCAGAGATGTAAATGCTCAAATTCCATCCATTTCTGCGGAAAATAGAAGGCCCACAAGTTCGCACCACTTATCAGTAAAACACACACACGGCTACAGCGTGCTACAATAGAAAATGTAAAAATGCAGCATTATTCCTCACCTTAGAGGAGGCCAAAATAAACACCCCATGTGCTTCTGAGCCCTCAACTCTGTCCATATGTGTATGCCTATAAGTGTATGTCCATAAAGCGTGTGCCCACAAATACATACCCGCAAATTTATAAATACCCATTAATTAAAAAAATAAGTATTTTTCTTCAGAATTTATGATTTTTGCTTTTCTTTTAATAAGCAATTTCATATTTTAAAGTGCCTAAATAAGAGGTTTGGCAATTTTTCTTTCAACTTAAACTGCCAGCACGGTTGCTGAAAACCACAAACATTCAGTTCTCTATTTTCAATTTTAGGATTGAAAAAAAAGAAGGAAAACAGTGGGCAAGTATATAAAGGAAAAAGAAAGCGTCCCTTTTTTTAACTAAACAAACGAAACCAGAATACAAGTACATATCTGGAAAGTGTATTTCTCGTATCTATATATTTTTTTTCACTCCTTTGACTCAAAAATAAATTAACTTGACCTTGCAGGTATTGGTAAACACATCCCATCAGACTATTATTTACTTCCCAACCAGGAAGAACACTTAGCTCCATTAATATACCTCCACCTTCATTCTAAAAGTCATATCTAGAAAGCAACAGATCCCATCGCATCCGAATCACTGATGCTGCTTCCGTGCTGGGTGAGCCAATGTAACGGCCAGCAAAACCAGTTCAGATGGTGTCTCCTATGAGATAAATTCCCAGGTACCCACCACTTGAACTTCCACTGGATAAAGCTGATTCCTCAAAATACTGTGATCCACATTTGCAAGACAACAGATAAAAGAACTGCTCCGAATCGCATGGTACAAAGAGTTTTTTCCTTGTGGGATCACAAGCTAAAACCACAGCATCTTTACATAGCTGCATGTGGGTCAGAGGGCTGAGCCACCATGAGCTACTGGTCCGATCAGGACCGATCCTACGGATTGAGAAGGGACCCTCCAAATCCTTGCTATTGGTAGAATAAAGTACTGAAGCCACCTGTTGTGCAGCACATTGGATCTCAGCACGATTCAGTTTGTGAGTTACCAACTAGCTGCTCCCATATCCTGAACCTTAAACAGAATGCAAGGGAGTATTTAATTTTAAGTTTATGGCAACATTTTCAGTTTAGAGAAGAAAAATCCCTCTTTGGAAAATGCCAGCTCCCTGATAGTTTCTTTGCTTTCTATCTCATCAATTCCAAAAAGCCAAGTATCTAGGATACTAATGGGGCACGTTCTCCCCACCAGCCTGATTTCGGTGTACACTGTGTATCAAAGCATAAGCAGAGGTCTGGAGACAGTTTTACCTTGGGGACAAGGAATACACAAGAAGCACTTGAGCAGCTAAGCAAGTCCAAGCAGGGACAGAGTAAATGGGCCTGAGAGACTACTGTTAGTTTTAACCCCTTTATCACCAACTTGTCTTTTGTTGGAGGTTCTTTGTCACTAAGTCTCTTGCCAATGAACTACCCTCAAGGACACAAAGGAGCAAACACTTCATGAGCTAAGCGTAGTAAACATTCAACAGAAGGGGCCAAGAGATCTCTTGTAATAGTCACAATAATTTGTCTCTACTACATTATAGATCTAATGTAAGCAATTTCTGGAAGCTGATATTCCTTACCTATGAGGAAAACAATAGTAGAAACCTTGAGGCAGGAAAGGGTAAGAAGCAGCAAGAGCAGTGTTGGAATGCAGAGGCACAGCCGGGCTAGAGGGCAATGAGACAACACGGTGATATGTAAAATGTCAAATGTACATTACTTTCCAGCCACAGTGCAGGTGTAAGTGCATGTGTGTGATCATGAGGGATGGCTGACTTAATGGGAACCCTTCTAACCACTTCTAATTCATTCCTATAGTTGAGCTGATTCAATTTCTCTAGATCGGATGGAAGATACCAGTGAATGAAATGGGTCTTAATCAGATCTGATTACGATATCCTGCCATCTTCAAACAAGTAGAGCAATGTACACAGCATACAGGAAGGGGTCAGAGATTTCAGGTATCAAATTAAGAAATGCCTCACAGGGTTGAAGAGGGCAGAAAATAGCACAATCAGTGGGGTTCCTATCTGGGGAGATGTATATGACAATAGGATGTCTGCCAGTATTCCTGCTGGGCCCTACTGACACATTCATCCAGTTTGCCTTACATAGGTTGGGCAAACGCAAGAAGCTTGCAAGGCATGCCAGCAGTCCCCAGGGGGTTTCAAATCATGAGCACATAAATATTGTGGTCGCAAAAATAAATCATCCTGTTTAACTCAAACAGGAAATGTGCTAGATGGAAAAAAAAAAAAAAGAAGTAGCAGTTTCAGGTCAACTCAAAATGACTTTTTGTCCATTCAGCTACCAAATCCAAAACATAATTATTTGCACAGCTCTAGCTTCTACTGCAATACTCTCAGTTGGAAATATTCACACACAGTGAATCCGACTTGCCCTGCTGGAGTCGCTACAATATCACAAGACGCACAAAGCAACTGGGAAAGGCTTATGCTCCTTGGCCAGCCAAACCTCCTCTGATGCTCAGTCAGAAAGAGCAACCATGGCAAGACCAGGATAAAATCCACAGCCCACTAGGAAGAATTTATTTGCTGCCGCATCAGAAGAAGACAGGGAAGTAAACTTGTACCTGGGAAAAAGAGGTTGCTTTTGGTTTTTAATACCGATTTAGATTCCCTGCTGCATCCCTCCCTTTCCATGGGTTTACCCATGCAGGGTGCAAAGAAAGCAGAGTCTGGCCCCAAGGGAGCTCAGATGCAGCAGACTGATCTACCAGCAGACTATAATACGTTCCCAGAAAGTGCAATAGAATTCTGAGGTCAAGGAAAAACCTATTAGCTCTGCATGCCGTTAATTTTAATGAATAGTTCAATCCAGTGCTCACAGAAACCATTGGACATCTTTCCATTTTATGTAGCAGGACCAGGATTAGAGTTTATTTATCTTTTCATTAGATACCTTATCTTTAAGTAGGAAGCAGCCCAAACAGTTCAGTGCAGCTGTGCACATTTCAAGCCCTCCATCAGCTCTGTGCCCAGCAGCACAGGGGATGCTGTCTGCAGGCTGGAGTGAAAGCATGTCACAGTCAAACCACTCACGGAGAATTAAACTTCAGGCTTGTTTGACTAAACTTCTAAATTCACCACGGTTCCCTTGTATTGTCAGCCTAAAGAAGCATCCCAGCAGGTTCTTGAGTCACATGCCAAAATGCCTCCTTCATCCTCCCTTGGATTGGAAATGATTACTAATAGGTATTCTTGCTGAAATGATTTAACATAATGTGCTGAATGAGATCACTAAGTCAAAATATCTTTCCTTAAGTGACTCTCTCACTGCTTTCCTGAATGCCAGAGGGGAAGGAGGACAGCATGAAGAAAATTCTTTTGCTGGCTTCTGCGTTTTACAAAATCTTTAAGTTACTGAAGAATTCACATCAGGAAGTTTCACCCAGGCTCACTGCAAGAGGTGAATGATGCTGATCTGGCAGGCAGCTGGAGGATGGAGACAGAGGGATTTGGGTTAACTTATCTCATTCATGCCTCACCCTTTTACAGTATTTTCAGTGCTCTCCAGTCTAGGTTGGGAACTGATGACAGGCGAGGAAATGAGGTGGGCACGAAAAGCTGGTGAGGGGATGGGCACTCTTTGCCCTTCGTGTGCATCACTGCTGCAGGTGCATCTGTTACAGCAGGATGGGACCGCCAAGTGGAACACAGAACTTGGGGAAGAACAGGGGTTTGTACCACAAAACACAACGTTGCATACCAGGGATGCTCAGGGTTTTACTGAGAGGCTGCCCTTACCCATCTGACTCTGTCAGCCTCAAAATTAACTTATTGAGGTCAGTACTCATAGCAGCAGTATTGCAGACTTTTGATTCAGTCTTCCCTTCTGAGAAAGTCCCAAACTCTCTGGCCCAGTCCAGCTATTACCTGCCAACCTAAAGGATGATGAATGTTATTTATATTGCGGTAATGGCTAACCACTCAGTGGAGACGGGGGACAGGCTGTGCTATGGACTTTTTGCACACACACTGAGCGAGGACTGCCCACAGATGGCTGAGTGCATGAAACTGCTGAGACGTTTCAGGATAATGTTCTTGAACGCCTTGGACACGGTGACCTCCAACAATTCTGCAGCACTTGTGCTGACTGCAACAACACAGGGTGCTATTCTACAGTAAAGATATTCATTAATACCGAGTTCTTATCAGTTACTGTGACATGCCCTTACAATAGCAAAAAAAATTGTCTACTTGAAAGCAGGCAAGTCCTTCATAGAAAGGCCTTTAAGTTCCTCAATTAATAAATGTAAAAATATTAATCTATTTTGAACTGAAGAGAGACTATAGAGGAACAAAGATGTATTCTAACTAAAAGTTCTCCTAACATTTAGCTGCTATAGTTTTGCTGTCCAAGAAATAAAGCGAAGCAATGAATAAGAACTACCCAAGATGTAAATGAAAAAAGTGACCCAGCAACAGTAAAACACGAAGGGTCTGATCCTGCAAAAAAAGTCTGGGAGACCAACTTAACTCTGACATGTGTCCACTTGCAGGATTAGGCTTCAAATAATTACAGGAAAATGTAAGAACTGAAAAACTGTATCTTTAGCTTTCCCCTAGAGTAAACCCAAGGATGGATAGCAAATACTCCCTGGGAAATACCCTCCCAAGAAATAGCCCTGCAAAGATGCAGAGGAAATACATCTAAAACATTAAATGCAGATATTTTTTTTCATTATTAATCATTCTCTCTATATATATTAAAAAGTCACACAGTGACTTCTTCTATACGCACTGATGTACAGAAACCTGAAATATTAAGTGACATATTCCACCAAGAAATGCCTTAGAGCAGGTGCTGTAGAATAGGTGTCAGCCCCTCTTTCATCCCTCCTACAATTAAAGTTTCAGTATTGAAGTTCTAAATATATATATCCAGAAACCAGCAGATATTAGTGTCCATCAGCAACCTTATTAAAACCCAAGTGGTAAATATATACCTTACCTTTAAGTACACTCTTTACACTTGAAAGCTGCTTTAGATGAAGCTATGTCAGAGCTTCATAGCCAAAAGCCTGAAAATACCAGAGCCAAGTAAACAGACTAAGCAGGGATCAACCTGATATGCTTTTTTCTGTCTTTTCAATCAGATCAGTGGTCACTTCCAAACAGAATGGGAGAAACAAAACATACGGCGAGAGACTGCAAGTATTTTCTATCTGTCTCAACTCTAGAAGTCTCCTAAGAGGACTGATGTCTCAACATCTGGGCATTCCTTTCACTGTCAAACACTCTGAGAGCAATGGGATTTGTCAGCAATCTGCTGAGCATACACAGATGACATCTGCAGAGCTTGGAGAGCTCAAAGGCATTTACAGATATACAGGGGTTTGCAATAGATGTGTTGAACCAGAGCTGAGATCCAGAATCTGTGAAAATTGTGCCCAATAGCTCTAAAGCCTTTAGCTGCGGTAGTTAAACAGGCACCACATTATGCAAAATTTAGCCTGGGTATACTTTACAACTACACAAATTGCTTAAGGGAGGCTCATCAGCCTCCATGTCACACACTCCACGGAAAAGGTGGTTGGGATGATTTTGGAAGGTGGCCTTTGCTCCCTAAACTACAACTCCATCTATCACTCAAACATATGGAAATGAAGCATCATTTATAAACATGTTTTGGATTGTCCTAAGTACAAATTTAATGGATTATGAATTTAAAACTCTCTCCAGCACCTACATCGCACCTAATGGTACTCTGTTTTCAGCCTGTGTCCCCACCATGATCTACGTATCTTCCTAAATATTTTAAAAGCTCTTCTTGACACAGGGATATGTCTTGTTGGTACAACACAGAGATGCATTATATCACCAGATTTTTGCCTTACTAACATAATGTCACGGAGGCACCCCGAGGTCAGTTTAAGGGACAACAGGGTCCAAAACAACTTTTATTAACCCAGTGAGAAACAGGGTTTTAGCACTCCAAAAGTGACTTAAATACAGGTTCAGATATCAGTTGAGGAAAATTATGAAGGGGCAGCAACTGATACAACAGGCGGTCCACAGAGTGCATGCACACGGCTTCACCAAAACAATGCCGGAGCCGCCCCTGAGTCCCGGAGGAGCACACACTGCATGAACACGGTGTGGGGTTATTTTAAAGAGACACACGAACTCGTAGTGAGTACGGAAAGTGTATGCTCGCGATTCCGCGAGGGTAGATTTGTAATACACTCGCAATCCTGCGAGGGTTAATTTACTTACACGTGCAAATGTGCACAGAATATTACACGTGCTTATGTGGAAGCACGGGAGGAAAATACACCCGCGATCATGTGAGGATTAATTTTACAAGTGCTCATATTGAGCATGGGAAGTTACACGTGCGTATGTGCACGTAAAGGATAAATACACTGGCAATCCCGCGAGCAGTTTCACCCACACTGGTGGCGGCGAGGCGAGCGGGGTCTCCATCCCGGGGCTCTCGGCAGCACCATCTCGCTCCTGCTCCCACAGACCCGCGACAATGGGCGGAGTCTCGATGAGAGTCCTGTTTTGATTGGCTGATCAGCCCTGACTGTGGGCATTCCAGAAGCTTCTCTGCACCCCCACCCCGGCTGTGGGTGCCCCTGGAGCCTCCAAACATCCCCACACTGGCCGCAGGTGCCCAGCGGCTCCTGGCGCCTCGGCGCTGCCTTCTCCTAACGGCCCTGCCAGGGGCTCTGGGGCCAAACAAAAGGAGCTGTCAGCATCAAACAGAGAGAGAGGGAGATGTGCCTGCTCCTTCCATACTGAAGGAGGGAGGGGAGAGAGGGGGGTTTGCATCCTGACACACATAACCTCCAAACGATTTCCAAAATCAGCTGTATTTTCAATAATTAGTCCATTTTGTATTTTTCAAAATAAACGTATCCACTTTTGATAGCATATTACTTAAGCTCCACCATCCTCCAGCCCAGCCAGCGAAAGAAGTTTGCATCAAACTTTTTATAACACCAAATGTGGTTTTTTTCCTTGGCATTCTGAAAAATGAAACCTTTGTGCAGCTACAATTCTGTACAAGAGCACATTAGCTCTGCGGTATGCAAGAATAGCTGGGTAGACTCCGAGGCTATACATTCTTCTGCTAAAAGATATATTATCACATCTGGGTCTATTTTTGTTTTCTACGTCTGCTACAAGCAACACCTACAATCGTTATAACTGAAAATGACGAAATAAAAATATTTTTCACCAATTTGGCATCCTTTTGCATTTAACAACACTAAACGTGTAGTCTAGTTCATTAACAGAGTTTTGCCTGTTTGTATTTACATATAACAAGGGAGAAACAGATGTGTTAAAAAAAGAGGAAAATGGCATTGTAAATACATTAAAAATGGAAACAGAGTTTGTGGGTTGGTGCAGCATCTAAAACTACTTAGCACATTTGAAAAGTAAAATATATTAACTTCCAAGTTGCCTCACTTAACTGCTTTCAATTACAGCAGCGCATAACATCGTCATCATGTATTTACATTCGATCTCCTTGCTCAGCAGTCTCCTTATAAGGTTTTTACCTTTATTAGTGGGACTCTCAGTCTCTACCTGTCATCTAACTGGTCAATAATAAGCTTTTTTCACCATTTTGCATAGTTAAGTCACTAGAAAACTTCAAAATACACTATTTTTTTTTTCTTTTGCAAGTAAGGAGTTGTCATCATGTATATATCACAAAGAAAAAAATACAAAAGCACAACATGTCATGAATTCTCCTTCAAGTAGATTATATTACAGTAGCACTGAACAAGTTTATATTAATTACTTTCAAAAAGAGGAGGAGATGACATATTTGAGATACAGGATCCTACCAAACCACGACGGGCCATCCGTAAATCTAACAATAGTGTGAATTCTTCATGAACTCATTGTGAGAGCTGTCAAACTGGGGAAAACTTTTTGTTAATGCCAGTACCGTTGTTCATCTGAACAGAAGCCAGTCGGTCACACTGCCACAGCTTGCGTCCCCACTTCTGCCATACAATCTGCACACATGCATATGTTACAATGTAAATTAAAGAGCAATTACATGTGTATGCATAGCTGTACTTTCATTTTTAGTTTGGGGGCTGTAATGTGATTTGTCCAGAGCCGGAGCAGAGCCCTACAAATAGCAGGGCAGAAGGCAATTTGTGATTATTGAGCTGTAACGAGCCACCTGTGTTTTCCCTTGCTGGAAGGGGGAGGGTTGGCACCCCAGGCTGACAGCTGGGGTAGGACATGCTCCCTGTTTGCCAGGCTAACCATGTGGTCACCCTTTTTCCCCGTGCCCTCAAAATAGGAGAACACAACTATTGGTAGAGATGTCAGCTCGCTCTGTGGGCAGTGACAGACTGACGTACCAAAGACATCGACTGCATCCTCCCTTGGGACCCTGTGTGACCACAGCTTGACCCAGAGCTCACAGGGAAACCCCCGTTCCATCCTGGTTCCATCACAAGCTCTTTGCAACCAATATAATGCAGAGATCCCACTAACTACCTCCAGTCAAGACAGGGTCTATATCAAGGTGATTTTATAACATCAAAACCAACTCTGAACAAGAAATGGAGTGCAGCCCTTACCTCCTCGTAGACGTCATCATTCCTGCTGAAGTCTCCAGCCTTCCTTGGAAGGATGTGGACATGAACATGCTGAAAACGAGAAACAAAACAATGGTGATAATCAAGCCCATGACTTTTTTCTGGATTATCAACATTATTCTCCACACATACAAGTAACCATGCACATGCTCCCAGAGCATTATTTTCAGAGGAAAATACATTAACCTGTTCCATAACTGTATCTCAACTCTTTGGAGAATACAAAAGACGAAAAACACAAGAGAGCAGCTCTGCTGTATTGTATGAGCTTCAGAGTGAAATGCCTCGAAGTTCAGGGGCTCTGCGGAATTATTTATAGTTGTCAGTCGGCAATGTATTTAGCCACAGCTTTGAAATGACAATGTACTTTGGAGCTGCATGTTGTGACTTCCAAACTGAGAAGAACAGAAGGTGCCAGTGATGGGACACAGGCACAGCAGGTGTGGGCAGCCCCGGGCTCAGTCCTGTGCTGAGGAACCCATGGGACACGAAGAGACCACAGAGGCAGAAAGGCTGTGAGAAAAGGACACTCATCAGGCTGTTCAGCACAGCTAACACCATGCCTTTTGCAAGATTTGAAAAGACTACCATTTTGCTTTTCCTCCCAGGTTTTTGCCCGATTACAACAGACTGAAGCCCCCGGTGGTATGTGCTGCGTGCGCTGAGGGCAGACGCCTGCAGGGGCACGGGCTCCAGCGCACCAAGTGTCCCCAAACCGGTGAGACACGAGAATTATGAGCCTGGTTTTGCAGAGCCTGAGGCATGAGCATCGCTCTCCTGGTGGCAGGGCCATCACCTGGGTAGCAGAGCTAAGGACCAGGAGCTGCACAGGCAGCCTTGGGCTTTGTGAGGGAGGTAAGGGACAACGTAGTTTTGTCATTTGTCAGATATGGGGAAAAGGAGTAAAAATATGGACAAATAAACAAATATATGACTTGCCGCCTTGCCAACCTGATATTGTATCCCTACTGTTACTACTTGTTTTTTGGGTTTTTTCTTTTTAAGAAATTACGACAGTCTCATCATACTATGTAGGAAAGGTAATTCAAGAGTCTCACGACTCAAACTCTACTAGGAAATCAAACACTCAGTTATCTGCTTTTCTGCAGTAAGTTCAGCTGCAACTTTGCAAAGCATTCTTTTATCTTTTCAGCTTTCTCTTCTGAGGAAAAAACAAAAACCCAACCAAAAAAACCTCACAACCAACCAACAAAAACCCCGCCAAAACAAAACAAAACCAACACATGCCTTGAGAATAATTCTTCAGGAGAAATATGCACCGCCTCAGTGAAGAGAAGCAGCAAATAACTTGAGTAACAGATCACATTTCTGCACCTCATTGAAACATTCTCAAAACTCGGCACAAGTCTACAACAAAATCCAAAATCAAAGAAGATTTTCTTAGGCTATTGTAAGAAAATTCAAACGCACTTAGATTAACTTCAACCTATAAAAACATTTGCTCAGTGAATAAAACGGAATCACAAGGTTATTTCAGTTAATGGAATGTTCTAAATACCACTCTTGTTGTTTCTTTTTCCTTAGCTTACCCTAGAGAAACTGAATATGCGATTGCTTATTCTTATCATTATCCACAACATCCAGTGTATTCAGCCTAGAGATGAGGATGATTCTTGAGGGTTAAAAACTGTGGTTTTGAGTAATACATTAGTGATAGTGTTCTGATAGTGTATTATACTAATATATCATGAGAGCGATAGTGCTCTTCTGATGTATTAGTGCCATGCATCATCTGAACGTCACTGCTCTCATGATGTATTGCTCAAAATCACAAGGCAACTTTAAAGATGGTCTTCAGTAGCCCTAGGCCTGAAATTTTGCTTTTGGACAGACTTTCAAGAAAAATAAAAGTGAAGATTAAAGTTTGCAGTAGGCTGTAAGTTTTCACTAGTGCATCACACCTGTTGTTTGATTTTAGATTTATTCATAAAAATGGAGAAGAATCTACCAATCAGTTTCTTTCTCTTCTGCTCCAAGGATTGACAGTTTTGCTATAAATACCAATTTCCAGCAATTTCTCTTGATGATATATATACAGTCTAATATCAGCTCTCGATATCTATCAGCTGTCCTCCCAAAAGTTCAGCCGCCTTTGAGAGTAATTTTTATCTCTGCGGCAGTACGTGCCGGGATGGGCAGAGGAGACGAGCTGGATACCCAGCCAGGCAATTTGGAACATCAGACAGCACGCAGGGATGGAGCCCAAAGCTCGGCGCAGAGACGCTGCACTGCAGATGCACAGACCAGCACAGCAGGTAACGAATGAGCCTCACATGGGACCTTCTACCTACCACGGGCTCTTGCGATCAGCATGGAAAAGAAAGGAAAAACAATTGTTTATGACAGCATATGGGCCACTTGGCGTCAGTGGGGACATTCTCGGGGTTACTCACCTTTACTACGTGCATTATGTCCTAGCACAATGCCAGGCTGAATAGCAAAATCTGTCAACTGTATCGGAAAACAAATGAGTATTTCCAAGGTTTGAGGTTACAATCAATTTAAAAGAGAATAATTTTTTTGCTAGACATCCCAATTTTTATTTTTAAATTCCGTGCATGGAAAGCAAATAAATATCTGCATTCTCCCTATGGTTTGTGTAATAGAAATGAACAGGATCAGCAGTACTGACTCAAGTTGTTTCCTTCTCTTCAGCTTAATCAAGGAAACACAGGGAGATGGAAGCAGCACAGAGCAGTGGCTGCCACACCAAACAGGGGATTTCACACCTTCTCTAATCAGCCTTCCAGCTTCCGGCCTTCCCGACTTGGGGATGCCGGTACTTGGATTCATTAGGAGTTTTTTAACTGATTTTTTTGCTCCTTAGTATTATTTGTTATTCCTAAAGCCTCAATCCACCAAGGCACTTAAGCACCGGCTCAATTTCCAACCTGTGAATTGGTTCAGTGGGAGTATTTACATCCCAGATATTACAGATACGTCTCTCTGTTTTGCATCTGCTGCTACAGCGAGGTCTCCCCAACTGGAAGCAGCAGAAATAACTTCGAGGTGCCCACAAATTAAAGTTTCTTCCTTCCTTTTTGCTTTCCAGGCAAAACAAAAAACTGCAGTTCAAAAAAAGACAGTTGCAGTTGACTGAAATGTGTCAGTACATACAGACAAAACATTTGTCTGCACTTCCTTTTTTTAACCAAACAAACAGATTTAGGCAAATCTTCTTTCAAAACACTGCTTAGAGAAAAAAAAAAAATCCAAACGACACGTTCACAAAATGTCAAAACAAAGAGTTTCAACCTTTTCCTCAGTTATTGTGGGTATCCTCGTGCCTGGTGGGTGGCAGACAGTCCCATCGCATTCCAGCAGGTTCTATTCAATCACTGTTGATCGTATTTCATTTGTTTCCTAAAAAATTGCTTTCCTCTCATTTTGCATTGTTTCGATTAATAAGCAAGAAAAGCGACATACAACAGCCAAGACGTTTACATTAATGGACCGATCAATATCACCTGCATCAGAGCAGAAAAAAAGGCAGACAGACATTTGCATTGCTTAGAGTGTAACTACCGTTCCCTCCTCTTGCCAGACACTGACGGAGAAAGCTCCACGTGATCACAGGAGATGGACACGCTGGATAAGACAACACCGGGACACAGCAACGTGTCCCCATGTGGGTCGAAGATGCCTGGGCCCCATCTGTTGCTTTTGACACTGGGCACGAAGTTTCCTGCCGGGGATGTCCAGGGCAGCAGCAGCTAGAAGGAGGCTGTTGGAGCCGAATTTTATAGCACCTTCAAAATTAAAATTCTTGGATTGACAGTTTTGTAGGGCTGGGACTGTAGCTTCCTGTGCCTTCACAGTGCCTACCACATTATAAACGAAATCTCAGTTCGAGAAACTCCTAATGGTGAGAATTACCAAGTGATGCAAAATCACTCTCAACAGAAGTTTTTCTGAGACCTTTATACCCAGAATGGCAAGAGAATTAGAAAACATACTGCAAGGAACAAATCTATAGCGGCGTGAGGAAATAATGAAGCAGAGCCAGCATGTGCCATCTCTGACCTCCTCCACCCAGCCCCGCGGTGTGTTCACCACAAATTTGGGAGCGTGGGGCTGCTGATGGGCACTCCAGAGCACGCTCATCCCGTCCCTGCTGAAATCGGGCAGCAACAGAGGGATTTATACATCTAAATCCAATTTCCAGTGAACCCAGGCTGCAAAATGCTCACAAAAGTCTCAGCCAAAAAAGCTGGAGCCAATTTTGTTGGAAAAACACCCATTCAGGTCAGGTGAGTTTTGCTTCAGCACTCAAGGCCAAGCAGAAAGCAATGTTCCTAGTTACGGCTGGTTTTATATACTGAATTATGGTTGAATAACCAATGTGTCACCACTGCACTGCATGTGAAGTGAAAATACTAGGCAAAAATAGACACTGAAAGAGTCTTCCCAGGTAGACCAGAATAGTGAAGAGCAGATGACCCTGCCACACACCACTGGGGAGGACACGGACGTTGCCTGCAATAATTCATGAACATTATGTTGTGTTCGCTCAGCTGCTGTGCTGGTTAGCAGAGCAACAAAGCTCAGCTTCCAACAGAAAGGGAGATAATAGCCTGTATAAGGGCTCCTCAGCACGCACCCAGGGTCTATTAGCAATAAATGTTGCTATAGGATGAATACATAAAAACTGGTGGTGGGTCACGCAACCTTGAGGACGAGGCGACTGTCAAAAGTTGGCAGAGCAAGGGCTGCTCCTCCCACACCTGCAAGAGCCGAACGTGGCTGAGTTGTGCCTTCACGCAGCAAAACAGACGCCTTTCAGCAGCTTAATCCTTTCCCTTGTTACTTTCCATTCTTTCTACAGACACAAAGCTTCGCAGCCACAGGCGTCCACATACTCGTGGTGCAGCAGGAGCAGGAAAGGCCGTGACATGGGGCATGGAGGGCCATCAGGGCCAGGGAGAGTAAATCCCAGTGTCCCTGTCACTATTGTGTTCAGGCAGGTGGAAGGGCAGGAGGGGCATTAGCACCTGTGGGCAGCACGGCCAGGAGATGCCCATCGGCCAGTTCAATGGGAAAAAGGATGGTGGTTTGCAGATAACGCCTTGTTTGCTGCAAAGTCTCTGTCCATTACAGAGCGAGGTGCTTCTTATAGGAGGCTGTGATAATGCTTCTTCTAAACTACCAGATTAACTGTAGAAATTCCAGACTAATAACCATTCTCCAAGTAAGACTGTTAGCAGGTGATAAAGAAAATCCACCATAATACTGAGATAGCCACATGAAAAATAGGGCAATTTTGTCCTCTCCACAAACTGGGCTTCCATGGAGCCCTTGTTTGCTATTCTTGATTAACTGCTCAATTATCCCTGTTACAAAATTATTCCGTGGAAAGCCCTGCCTGTATATCCATAGCTCATTAACAGAAAGCACTCCCTCTGCTGCCCCGAAAATACATCGCATTACCCAGACACCTCTACATTCAACATAATCGTTCTTTCAAGGCATTGAAACCCAATTTCCAGGGTCCTTGCCTAGCAGGTCCTGGCAAAGACATGTTCATGAGAAACCAATTTCTGTTCAGTAGGAGTTCAGGAGTGCTTGACATTTTTCTTAGTGCTGACTTAGGTTGGGATGGAGAAATAAATTAAAAAAACTCAAGTCCTATCCAACATCAGGAAATAAGAGAGTTTCAGTCAATTAAAATACTCAGTTTTCACAGACTTTAAAATTATTGCCCACATTTTTTTTTTCACACTTTCAGGAGTTATACGTTACACAAAGACAGACCACTTTACAAGACGTAATTTTTATAAAATATTAAAACATAGCAGGAAACGACATGAAAAAACTCCTTTCCTACAAAAAATGCCCCATTTCTAGGAATCAGCATTTGCCTTTCCAGCTTCACTAAAACCTATCAGAGGAGGCTGTGCAGATGCATTCGCTCAGCACCCAGACGGCAGCTCTGGCGGTCTGGGGTAAGGGTTGCTCCAGACCCAGGAAGGCTGCACAGACTAAGGTGCTCTTGTAACACCTTCGCTTTGGCTCTGCTTTATTAAAACACAAACCTGAAGCGTTCTTTTCTACCGTTCTGAGAAAGGATGTGATACAGATGGAAAGGAGTGGCACAGACTCGAGAGCAGTACGTGCAGGGGGGCAGAGGGATGCTTTGCAAGGGAAGGACAGGGAAATCCACATCTGTCTCCCAATGCCCAGGGTAACAGCCGAGGAAACAGAGACACAGGTGGGAACAGACTAGAAGAGCCACCAGAGAACAGGAGGGGAGGGAGCTACCACTAGAATGGAGATGGTGGTTTAAATTTTAGTTTGTGAATCAAACACATTGTGGAGAAAGAGGGTGCAAAGAGAGAACAAACAGGGCAACAAGCTCTGGGAGAGGAGGCCACATAGGCTATCCAGATGCTACCAAGTTAGAGCATGAGGACCCTATCACACCCCATTTGTGTACATCTGCAGGGCACTGCACTGTACATATACTCTTAGGAGGAGAAAAAAAAAAGCTTTGCAATGTTCCCTATCAATGTTTGTGCCACAGAGTTGCCTCTGGAAAAGTGAGTATCAAGCTTCTTGCTCAGCATAGAGAACACATACTTCAGAAAGCAACAAAACGGAGAGAATTTGCAAATCTATCAGAAACCAAACCAAGTAGGGGACATGCAGCAGAGTACATCTTCAAACACGTACATTGAGAAATGCGCAGATTCAGCATCCTCAATAAATAATGTATCTGGCAACTGATATGAAGTTTTAAAGAAATGAGATGTGGATGAGCTAGAAAAGGGATGTAGACCTAACGAAAACATGCACAGAGAGATATTTAAACCCACTTGAGATCTGCAGTTCTAACTTCCACAGCTGAAGGCAACTTCAGCATTTACAAGAGAACTGCCAACCTCTCCCCCTCAGCCTGAAACCCAAGAAAACTGGCACAATAATGAGGGTAATTAGCCTGTTCATTGGAAGTGGTAATCCAAATGTAACTTGGATATCTCCCACGAGGTCCTCTGAAAGTCAGCAAATGAATAAATTAAACAGAAATAAGGGTGGGATGGTGCTTCTGAACTGGTATTTCCTGGCCTCTGACCTGGTCTGCAATTCTAGGAATGAAGGCCAACGCATGGTGGTAGGAAGGTCAGGCCAAGGACCATTGCCAGCTCCTCTCATCTGCCATGATCCAGTGCTGCATACCCCCAGCACCCACAGCGGATGGGACAGGAGAACTGCAGGAGCATCAACCCCTATGTGTGAATTAGTAGGAAGAACAACACCGCGGTCCAACCAAGAACCTTGATGAGAAAACTGCTGCACCATGTTTCCTGGATTATATGCCAGCAACACTACGACTGCAACACTGTGAGACCTGTACAGCATCTTCTACCCCTTGAATACCAAAGAACTGCAAAAACAACCCTAAACCCTTGCAGCCCCTGTATAAAGTACACTTCCATTTTACAGATGTTAAGGCTGATGCACAAACCAACAAAGGTGCCTCTGAAGCTGCTCAGGAAGGTGCTGCTGATTTCAGGACAACTGAAGAGCACCTGCCTTGAGGTCCTGTGCCTTTGCCTTCCCTCAGGGTCCCTTTGCCCAGGTATTTTTGTGCAAATTTGGCATTGCTGAGTTGCAAATGAAAGTGCAATTGCATTTCCCCTCACCTCTGATCTTTAGTTAAGTCTTGATAAATGCATATTGTTTTAACACTTATGATACGTATAATTAGGGTTCCTTAATTTATGTTTCAATAAAACGTTCTATAATAAACATTTACTGCTCTGTGAATAAACATCTAAATGAAGCTCCTAATGGGGGTTACACGTTTTGAAGCAGTTCATGGCTTTGCTGAAGTCTCTCCCTATACTTAATGAGAGTCATTTCCATAATCTGTGCATTATTGCTTAAGCCTCCCTTTAGGAATATTTTACAAAGTAAAATTCTGTGAAATATTATCAGCCAAAAGAGAAAATGCTAAGAGGATTATCAAATTGTCCTGTTAAAGGGACAGCACAGGCTTGCATTTCCCCCCTGAGATGCTAACATTGTAATTATGTAGAGTGTGCTTACTAATTATCACACCAGTGTGTTATTACTGAGTTTTTCCCTCAGAGACCCCATCTAAATGAAAAGGATGGGAGACCCCTAAAAGGTCTGTTATGAAGGGAAATAGAATGCTAATTTACTTTCTGATATTAATAAGAGTAAGGATCAAACTCCCCCAGGCAAGAATGTCACGAAAGGTGCGGCTCCCTCGGAGGGCACCGAACGCTGTTACGTCTGAAATTGCGTACAGCTTCTCCCACAACATGGGCTCTGCAGCTCCATGATTAACACCCAGGGTCTCATCCCCATTTCGCTGAAACTTCCACCCATTTTCTCACTGACTCCAATAACAGCAGGACTCAGCACCACGGAGGTCGAGGGCAAGATTATTCTTGTAATACAGAGGGTTTTCAATTCTCTGGAGTATCTGCAATGATACAAACACCTGTAAGATATTTCTTCCATGTGTCTGAGTACATTTGAGGAAAATACAGAAATGAAATATATCTTCTTCCCACTAGCAGGGAGTGAGAGCATTCCAGCAGCAATGGCCCACTCCCCCTTTAATGCAAGGAGTAGGGAATTAGAGGAAAATGAAAGCCCATAAATCAGGAATGGATGTGGCAGGGGGAAGACAAGCCTTACATACCAGTTACTCTTATTCTGAGAGGGAAATCATTCTCTCTAGTTTTTGTGGTTATTGCCTTTTTACACAACTGTTGCAACAACTTCTAGGATGATGATAAGGACAGAATTAAAATACTGTCCGTGTCTTTCATTAAAGATGGAAGAGAAGTGCTACTGCAAGGAGAAAGAGGAGTTCTACGACCACGGCAACGTGAATAAGCCTCCTATCTTTTCGTGGAGGACGAAATGCATTCAAGCCACGGTGCTTTCCATCGCAGTATCTATCAGTGCTATGAGATATATCCAAGGCTCTGTGTCAGTACTGAGGCATTTTATACCCTTAAGGATACATTTCCCAAGAACTAGCAAATATCTTTGTGCGTACCTATAGCACTCACTGGACTATTTAGTTATTTATAATATTAAAATTATATATAGCAGCTTATGGGTTCCAAAACGTAGGCTGTTTTTCTGTTTTATTGCCAAATGGGCACATTCATCTCTGAGGTTTAGCTGCTTCAGTGAAACCTTTTAAATGTAAATTATTTTCTGTTATAAAAAGCTGATTGTGGGAGTTTTAGTATTTCAAAGATGGTAATTTATGTGACTGGAACAAAATAAAACATTCAACAGAAACAGAATTTTACTTGATCAGAAACACTTTTATGTTTCAGTATAGTTTTCTTTTCATATTTTCCTCCTGCAGCAGTGGCCTCTGTCTTTCAATTAGCTTGAAACAGAAGATCTTAGATACAACCATAATTAAACACCATTTGCATATGTGTCATTCCACAACTTCTTCACCTCACATTTAAAGTATTTTTAAGCTGTCATGACCCGAAGCCTGAAATCCCTTATGCAGCTGCTCACCCCTCAACAGTCCAAAGTCTCTGGGAGGATGGGGAAACAGGACCAGTCCCCATAAAACCCACAGGAGTAAGTGTCCTCCTTTGTCATTTGAAATCATTTTGATGGCATATCCAGTGAGGGAGCTGAGAATCAACAAAGATGATTTTTTCACATGGACTGTTGGTCAGTCCTATTTTTCTTTGACTTACTTCCCCACACACAGTCTTGAATTTCAGATACAAAATGGTTTTGTGGAAGTAAAGAGCCTCCTTGAAAACCAAACTTCATGGGTCACCTATGACATCACCCAAAGGTGACTGAGACCCCTGCCAGGACTCCCGGTGCCAGCAGCTATGTGATCGGGCCTTGCAGAACGCCACAGCGTCAGCACCAACACAAGCTGCCTCTGAAGGTTTTGACAACAACCTATACCAGCTAATAACTTCTCCAAACCTACCAGGACAAATGTACTTTCATTGTTGATTTCCCAAGTAACCAGGATTTTTCTTGCCATTTTTGTAACATGCAACCCCACATTACTTCCCTTTCTGCTCAAGCCAGTGGCCACACTCTTACTAACTTCAGGCTAAGTCCTTCATGACTTGTCGAAATCTAGCAAGTAAATGTGCTAATAATGGCAAAGAATAAACAATAATAGGTCCTGAAACTCCAAAATTAAAAAAAAAAATAATAATGCATGCCACAGTCTTTATTCACTGTGTAATATTTTTGAAATCAGGTTAGAAAATGTACCAATGTCCTTGTCTCAAACCTTTTATTAACCTCTTAAAGTACTTCTTTTATAAGCCCTTGCACGGCATGCAACATCTGCACATCTCTCACCTAAGCGTGGGGAATGGCTACAAGGCCAGCACTGACAAACACACAGAAATGCATCTTCCATTGACTGCTAAAACAGGAACTCCATCATTTTAAGTTACCGATTTAATTACAAAAATGTATTATTGAATCAATCTTTCTTCATATTCATGAGCTGGCTAGAGAAAAGAGCGAACTGTTCTGCTTAGTACACTTTCACCTTGGTAAGCATGAATTACCCTAATTGGGAAAGTTGTTCTTTCAAAATTGTTTAAATCCACAAAATCCTTTCAACCAGGGCCCTTTTGTGGATTTGTAATAAACACTGGCGTTTGCCAGGATCCCAGCTGAAACCACAAGACTTGCTGTCCTGGAGATCCTTCAACAGACACGTCGTCCAAATGGACTTTGACTGTGACTACCGGGGCCATATGGGCGGAAGAGCAGCAGAGGTGAACAGTTTGTGATTACGTCCCTAAGTCGTTTAACCTTCAGAATTACAATTCCACACACTCTGCCACCCAACAGGAGGCTGTGCAAGCAGGTGAAAAGATAGATGTCTATTCTTAATGACTGTTTAGGAGACTGCTGAGCCTTGGTCTGTGCCCATGTTGGTTCAGTTCATTAATGTAATTAACCGACAATCAATCTTTTTAAATTAGTTACACAAAAACAGCTACTGTCAGATCAACTGACATGAAAGTTAGGTCACGCTCCATTTCTGCATGATTTAACACCCACACTGGAACAGAATACAGGGCATAGAAGCATCGGAAACTGGAGCCAAATTCATTTGAAGCCCTACAACTTAATTAAAGAGTGCAAAATCTGTGCAGCTGGCTTGGTCTTCTTTGCATGGCATTCCATGTTTGCAGCTAAACACCTTGGCAATATGAAAAGTGCCCAGAAAACAAAAGAACAAACGAACAAACTGCTTCTAGGAAATATTTAGTAGTGAAGGAATTTAAATAATTTTAAACAGTGTAAGCTTATTCAAAGCTTGAAACTGGACCTTAATAGCGGCTTTCATGATTCACCAGGAGTTCAGCTCACAGAAAAAATTTAGATGACACATGAAAGCAGAAGGAGCTGAAGCTCCTATTAGCGTCTGTTGCCTCTCTTTGAGCTAGGAAAGCACCAGAAAGCAACCTTGGTTTTCACTGCACACAAAGGTTATCAGTGAAGGGTTACAGCACAGCTCCATCGCCAGCCTTGACATACTGATCCGCTGTCCTGGGATCAGAGCTAAGAGCAGCTTATAACTCAGGCTCGCAACCTGCCTCCCTCTTTCCCCTTCCTCTGGGGGTTGGGGAAAGGATTTGTTTGGCCTAAACCTGGTGCAATGTGTTCTCCAGAAGCGCTGGCTGAGGGGTTGCTAAGGTGACCGAATCCTGCCCCTGCAGTGCTGGGGGGATGAGGAGCAACCAGCAGCTCTGCAGAGTCAGGCTTGGACGGAGCAGACCTCACATGGTACAGCCGTGCCCCGTTTGCACCAGTCTGAGAGCTGGTCTCAGGGGCAGCAGCTCAGCGGCATCTGGGTTGCTGCTCGTGCTGCTCCGCAAGCCTGAGCCAGGCTGCGAGGGGAAGCCGGTGTCCCCGTGCCACCGCAGGTGACATCGCGGCTCTGCCCGGCAGGCACGGAACATCTGCGAGCTCGGGGTGGGTGCACTGCCAGCCTGGTTTGAGACTAATAGGCAATTTCCTTCTCAGCCCTCTAAGCTGAACCTGAACTAAACTGCTTTCAATTTCCCCAAAAGGCCAAGTTTGCAACTTCGCCTTATGCTTGTCCATTAAGACAGCATCTGGCTTCTTTTAATCCCTTGCACTAACGGAGTTGATCCAATTGCTTCCAGCAGGCCTAACGCAGACATTGCTGCTGAATGACTGCCAGGAAAGCAGGTTCCTCCGAAATCCACCACGAAATGGACGGGCGAGAGCCCCGGTGCAGTGCTGCAGGGCAGTGCCCCGGCTGCAAACGGCAGAGCGCATTCCACAATGTGCTGAGCACCTTCCCTGCTGTTTGCCAGCACAACCTTTGAGGGCTGCAGGATCAGGCCCACGGCTCCCCCTTGAGTGAAGAGAAAGTGAAACACCTGTTTTTCCCTTCTGGGAAACCAGGCGATTAGGAGGAGTGGGCGTTGGGGCAGATGAGGAAGGAGTGGGAGGATGCACGCTCAAGTTTTGTTTTGAAAGCTGAACGTAAATTAGCATGGCTAGAGGAGAAAAAATCCACTTCCAGGGGACCGAGGAAGAATGGGCAACCTGTCACTTAACACTCTGCACCTTCTGTAGCGTTGCTGCCAGAAAGCCAGCAGAGCAGGTGCCTTCAGAAACGAAACCGAGGCAGACGTAAGTGAATTTAAAACTAATAACAGCAAGAAACTTTAATGAAACTCTCTGACTACCTTGAACAGCTTTTCTCACATAGGCTTTCCGAGCTTTCATAACTCTGCACTCAAAAAGCACCCTAAAAAGTTGCAGACAGCACATTATCACTTTGTGCCTCTGTGTGAACACACATGCATCTTTTCTGCAGCTTATGCGTAACAGCAAAATGCATGGAGCCCACCCTAGCAAATTTCTTATTCATTACCACAGCGTTCTGCCTATTTTGTGGTATCTGCAATTCTACGTCATTGCTCTATGACATACTAATACCCACTGCTAATTGCAAATGGGCTGCTTCTGCAGCTGAAGGACTGGGTTACGGGGTCAGGGGAGCAGAGATCTTGCCCCAGGGGCAGCTCCCAGTTTGGTTTGGGTCTGCCTCCCTCCCCAAGCTGAGCAGGGAGCCTGAGCTATTGCTGGTTTAGTATCCAACATCGCAGCCAGAGTCAGAAGCAGGCTGCAATGCACAAGGAATACAAAATAGAGACCTAGAGGGCAGGCAAAACTTTCATAAATTCAGATCATCTATCAACATCGAAAGAATTACTAATCAGAGAAAGAAAGGTACAGAAGTGTTAACATTAATTCTACTCTGCTACAAGCCACGTGGCTAACACCATGACACCTTGCCATTTACTGAGGGAGAGCTATTTATTTATGTAACCTATAGCTCACATTTAAATAATTAGTCTCCCTGATAAATTTTTGAACTTGCAATCTGTGTGCTGCACTTGCGTAAGCACAGCATATTTCATACAGGTACAATTGTTTAACACCTCCAGCCTCATATTAAAGAGTTTCATATAATTAGCAGAGTTAGCCACTACAACTTTCAGGCCAGTTACACATTAAAAATTAAAAAAAAGGTGCTAGTTCTACAGAGCGAAGCAGGTGTAGCCTGTGCTCCTAACAAGGGATGTTCAGAGAGTTGTATGGGCTGCCTGGGAATAGGTAAATCAGGTCAGATAAAGTAGGACTTGATCCAAAGTTTCCCAAAAACTTTCTGTCCCCTCCAAGGATCTGAAGACTCCCCAGATCAGTCTTTGTGTTCCTTTCAGCCCACCAGCAGCAAAGGTCTGAATTTAAGAGGTCCTGAATACTTGTTACTCTCTTCAGTCTCAGAATCTCAGTGGTGCCTTATACCCCCCTGCCAGAAAACCACCTGCAAGACTGTGGCTCAGAGCTAAGCAGTTTTTACATCACATCATCTTTGCTTTAGGACAGGTTTCTAGAAGAAGAGTAACACTCTTGGGATGCTATTCTGGATACAGAAGTTCTGAGTCTTCTATAAACAGCAGCAGGAGTTGGGTGGGGATACACCTAACGAGCTACGTTCTCTCCTCAGCAGAATGATCCTGACTTCCAGGAGGTGCATCAGGGATGAGTTTGGTCTTTGTTGCTCTTATTTTGACACAGTCAAGTGAGCAGAACCCCACTTGCGTGGAACACACCATGGCAGTCTCTTGGCATCTCAGCAGAATAAGAAAACAAAGCCTCGCAGTCTAGATTGTAAACAGAAAAAAATAGATCTGAATTTCAGCTTAAATGTTTAATCAGTGGAGGAACCTAAGGTGAAAGCTATGCCCATAGAGCTATGCCTATTCCATTAGAAATTGCTAAACAACACGAACTGAACTAGCCTGTATTTCAGAACTTAGGGTGTGCAAAGCGACAAAGAGTAAGGTGATATTCTGAAAATTAAATCACAATTTCAGATGTTAGAAACGCTCACTTACGAGCCTTCTTTTAGGCACCTCATCTAAAAATAACGCCAAATTAAGTTTATTTACTTTTTTGGTAACTGTTGCTCTTAGGCCAGATCTTCAAACACCCAATTTAAAGCCAAAGTCATTCTGCAATGAGCAGCAACTGTGACATTGACACTTCTTGTGAGATTTTCAAAGCACTTCAACATTCAGCACACTTCAGAGAAATTAGCCACCTACATCATTGCCAATCAGTTCTGAAAACCCTGTTTTATCTATGTTAAGCTCTCATGAAATCTTCTACCTATATGTCTTTTCCAAATGGCGTTCAGGCACTTCAGAAGCTATTCTGGGCTTGATTAATTTGGAGACATGTCAAGGTTATTTGCACAGGGAATTATTTTCTAGTTCAATCTACGCAAAATTGTAAAGAAACTGGTATCAGTCCCACCATGCCTGTTTATCACAAAATCTTGTATCATCACATGATGTTCATCCTGGACAAGTAAAATGAAGCCAAACATAAGCTTAAAAATAGCGCTATGCAGACTTCCACTTTGGTAACTTAACTGCTAGGAACCTTTACCTCTATATTGTATCAAACTCAGTCAAGCAAATAAACACCCTCTTGCTACTCCTGGAGAGAAGCAGCAAAGACCAATATATATTTAAAAGAACCTTGATATCTCTGGGAAAATAAGTTCTTATCAGGTGATAGGAATATATTCTCCAGGGAGAACTGCCATGAGCAACGATGACTTTGAGCAGGTAGTCTGGGGGAAGCACTGCATGATACTACAAGGGATATAAAAGACTCTTGTACTGGCACAAGGAGAGCACAAGCAGAAGAGAAGGATGAAATATTCCATATTCTTAGGCATGAGAAGGGAAGCAGTCCATATTCAGAAGTCTAAGCAAAGAAGATGCCTGTTCTTTGTTGAAGCAACATCCAAAACATGGCCTGGAAAAAAAATTTAAAAAGGACCCTCTTTCTCTACAAAGAAAAAACACTGCACTGAATTCACTCACACCAAAATCCTCAGCTGAACAGGCATTTTAAGGGGACAGTTTTTCCCAGATTTTCTCAACAACTTCAAAATAACTTAAAGAAGTTCTTTCCCCAAGCCATTTCTATGAGGAAGCAAACTCTCCAGTTCCTGCTTCTCCAAGCACAGAACTGGGTCCCTGCCCTCTGCTTTGAATTCTTAGAGCGGTTGTTCACCAGAGGAACAGGTGCTCTCCTGCCGAGGTAGGAGGACACTGGGAGGGGGCTGATGTTGGTACCACAGCAGGATAACGAGACAGACTGAGACCATCCAACCCGTGGCGATGCAGCTCCGTAAGCTCCATCCAGCTGCTGCATCTCGATGTCATTAATCATTTCTCACACTAAATCAAAGCCAGAATAAATATAACAGAGTAGGCTGGGAAACTATCCTTTGTAATCTGCAGCTCACAAAACGCAAGCCACCCAAATGGGAATTCCAAAACAGCTTCTGAAGCTGTTTGACAAAACCTGTGCATTTCTGCAATGCTAATCAGGGCAGAATTAGCCGATCTGGGAAACGCCAAGTTAGATGAGGACAGGAGGCCAGCAGTAGATTACAGTCTAAAAAGGTTTAAGTAGACTCGTTAACATCTGTTTAGGGTGCAACTGTAATTAAGAGATCTCCTTTCCTTGTTTGGGGGTTTGAGAGTTTTGTTTGTTTGGGGTTTTCTCTTTGCTGGTTTTCTGACTTTCCAGTTCTGACAATGGATTTTGTATCAGGGCTCTGGGGAAGCAGAGCAGACTTTCAGCATTCACAATCAGGAGAAGCAGAAGATTATGGCAATGGAAAGGCAGTTTAGTCCCAGAGTTGTTACATTCTTTCAGAGGCTTTTCATCTTATGAATACAAATATCTAAAAATTAGTTTTGCTCATGGAATTACTTCTTCAGGCAGTTGTATCAGTAAACATCTAAATCTGCACAAGTCACTGCTGCTGATTTGTCCATACTTCTTCTGCTACTTCACTCAGAAAATTAGTTAAAGAAATCAATTCCTTCCATGTATATAGGCAGTTAAAAGCAGGCGGCCAAATTACACAACTCGCACTTGATCCCTTATCTCCTTCAAAAGCATATAGTAACTCAAAACTTATGAGTAGGGTAATAGTTTTTGTGGTGCCCAAATACATCTGGACGTGCAGATTTTGAAAGGCAGAATTTTTTGGACCACCCTGATTGGGGACACGCACGGGTGACAGCCAGAGAGCACAACTTGGAGGGATCACAGTATCACACAGTATCACAGGATGACTGGGATAGTGGCTAAAACCAGAAAAACAGGCCACAGGTCCACCCAGACAAGAGAAAACTAGAATTTATCTTTGGTAAGTTAATCTGGACCTTTCTAAGCAATTTCTTAGGGCGGGCTTTTGCTTTAGACTGCTGAACATAATAGGTGCTTTCAGCACAGTGAGTGGGATTTGTTTGTCAGGGAGCAACTTGCTGTGGGAGTCAAGAGGACTTAATAACATGAACATCTAAACATAAACTGC
Organism: Patagioenas fasciata; assembly: GCF_037038585.1. NCBI lineage: Eukaryota > Metazoa > Chordata > Aves > Columbiformes > Columbidae > Patagioenas > Patagioenas fasciata. Next base: position 20,948,802 of record NC_092529.1, on the reverse strand, counting down.
ATAAGGTTTGCCTGGAAGGAAATGGAAAACACAAGAGAAGTGCAAAGGGCTAGTGAAAGACCATACAATCCAGAGTAATACTACAGGCTTCGGTGATTAAACTGGGCCGACAAAAGCAAGGTACCTGCATCTGAATTTAGCTGCCTACATGATTGGTTTGATTTTCAGAGGTGATGAATGCCTGCAGCTCCTGTCGACTTCAGGTGCCCACATTTGAAATGTTTGGCCTTTAGTCTTCAAGTCAAACTAATTGAAGGATTTAACATTTCAAAGCTAGGGGGGCTTATCCAATCCAGACTGCTGTAAAGCTGTAGTTCCCAGGCATGAGAGATATGACACGTGTGCAACTCAAAGGCAAAGCAGGAGAAGAAAGATGATTATTCCCCAAAGTGCATACACTTGAAAGACAGGCTAATGAGTTCTTAAATGATATAATTTAATCCCAAGGCTTCTCAAATACAATGCTGGAGTTTTTCCTTTACAGAGCGCATAAGGAAATTTTAACTGTGCTCCTCTTGTCCTTTGAAATACAGAAAAAAACGTGCCCCTCGGTTTAGTTCCCTCTGAGCCAACAACGGCCCTGCATCACAGCTAGGCAGGAAAGCACGGCAAAGGGGTCCTGCCCTCCCAAAGAGCACGAGAGACAGCATTTTCACAGAGATCGAAGGCCCGTCAACCCTTGAAAACAGACTTAGAGACACCTTGCAGAGAAAGAGAAACCCCTAGAGAGGGAATACTGGTGGGGACGATCCTGCAGAGTATTAGGTTCTCCAGGTGCTCGCACAAGGGATGAGCAGGTTTTCAAGAAAGCATTGCAGGCCATTCAGCATCCCATTCAACAGCTGTAGTGCAGACTGGGAGTGTTTGTAATGGGGCTCTTCCAAGGAGCCTCTGCCAACCGGGATCCCCCACTGGCTTTGCACCAGCTTTACCTTGGTAAATTAAACTTACAACAGTCTATATGATGATAAGAAATACAGCATAGATGCTTAATTATCAGTTAAAACATTTAGGTGAAAGCGAGAACAATGAAAACATTGTTTTGAGAAAGGATTGATAACATGCAAATCTCAAGGGAGAGTTCTAGCAGCGGACGGAGGTTAAGCGAGGCTTTCTGCGATATGGTCCTTGCTCTGTCTGGCAGAGGCATTTGAGAAAGCACAGTAAATTATGCATAAGACTGTTAAAAGAAAAATGTCAAGTATAAACCCATGGACAAGGTAATCAACCACCACTTTACAGAACCGAGCCTATCCTTTTCTCTGGCACGATTCTGTACTGCTAGGAGAGTCACCTCAGCCAGAGCATCGCACAGCTGGCCACCACAGCTGGGCATCTACAAGAAACACGCTGGCCTGGTCTGCAGAAATCCTGAGCAATGACAATATAACTGTAGTCTCTAAGAGCCATGAGCTAAATCTGTCATTTAAGTTGCTAAATATGCAAAAGAAATCAAGCTCTAAAGCTAAGTTGTCACCCAAAGAGAATGAGCATTACTAAAAAGATAAAATACACGTATTAATGCTTCAGAGACTTTCAGATACTCTGCTGAGAAGCACTGTATGAAAACTTAGAGGACATTAATAATCTTGTATTCAGGGCAGAGTCTGGATGGCATCTAAGCACTGGAACTGCACACTGAACGATGCAGATAAAAATAAACACTTGATCTTGTCCGCCCTGTGCACAGAATAAAGCAGCAACTCGTGATGAAGTCTTTAAGACTGTATCACATTCATGTTAGAAATTAAAGCTACACTGGCAGTCTTAATTCTGCCTTTTCCTAATCCTTAAGAGTTTAATTTTAAAGTTCTAACTTTCTTTAAACATAGAATTTTTTGCGCATCAAGTAATAGTTTACCCATCTCAGGCAAGAATGATTTATGTCCAGTATACCAGCACAGTAAATTCTAATGAAATGATCCCATGAATCAAAACATAGCATTATATTTAATTGCTATATTCATTAGATAAGAATATTGGATTTTTTTGGTAAAATTAGAAATTTTGACGTGCTATCAAGTAAGATTAAACTAATGAGATAAGATCTAACTGAATACGTAACTCATATAAATAAGATTTTATGCTGTGTTCGATTCCAGCTCAATTTTAATTTGATTTAGGACACCAACATCAAATTCTCGGCTTTCAGATTTGTTTCAGTTAATTTCATGCTAGCTTTAAGAAGTTGAGCCTAATAACGATTGCATTGATAGCATATTGATTTCTTTTCCTGTTACAGGTGATGTTTTCTGAGCAACACTACTACCACTTCACAGAAAACACAAGAGATGGGCAGGATTTGTTTAGGTGCAAAGGGTGTTTGCTTATGCAACGGAGAGCTTATAGATAGAGTGTGTAAGATTAACTTTGTGGAGGTGTTTCTGAGGTATGTAACTGTAATTCTCACCTATGTGCAAAGCTGCTATAAGATGAAGGGTCCAATAGTGACAGCAAGAGCACAGACAAGGTGGTTGGTGATGCACGTTTGTACAAAACGATCTCTATGTTTCTTACCTCTTTTAAATAGTGCTAATAAACATGGGCAACAACTTGGTACGGGGAGCTCCTTTAACAAACACTGGAGACCATGGCAGGATACAGACGGCTGAACAGGGAACAATTATACCATCGTATTCCTACGCAGCCACTCAGAAACAGGGCGAAATGTCTCCACTGAGACATCCCAGGAGCAAGCTGCAGAGTTACGTGTCTTGGAAACATTCACACGGTCGCTGGAGGATAGAAGCCTGTTTTCCTGGAGGAGTTTTTCTTTTGGTGACTGGCTTGTGGAATTATAGAGCAGAAAGACCTGGGCATCTGGTGAAGAGAAACCTCTCTCCTTTGCAGTAGGTCCTGCCTTCCACAAGTATAAAACCAACCCAGAAGCCTAACATTAGAGCCAGTTATGAAGATTTCATATGCTTTTCTGTGAGAAATTCTGTTGTACCTTTGAGCATCGTCTACTTAACAATTACTATAAATAGCACAAATTCCAGGAAATGCCCAGAAATGAGAACACAAAAGTAGGGTGTTCCTGTTATCTAGTGGGTGTTACAAGCCCACTGCAGCCTGTTGAAATTAAGACTTGAGTTAAATGGACAGTGTAACTGAGTAACTTTGGACCATGGGAGCAGCACAAAAATCAGCAGTGTAAAACGAGCAGCCCATTTGGGCAAGATACAGAAAAATGGGGGGTCTTTTGAAAAGGGAATTGTAATAAGCCAAGTGTGAAGCAATCTTTGACTGAATCACTTCTGTAGTTGCAGGCAGAGCCACTTGATGGAGGACTTCAGAAGCATTTAGCAAATGTTATCTCATAGTCTGAAGAACTAAGAAGGTATCAAACAGTAGCAAAAAGGTCACGATTGAAAATGCTCTTGAGATCATCACCAGCACAATGGGAGCAGAACAACAACATAAAGGAAAACAAATACAGTTTGGTAACTGAAATAAAAGTTGTATAGTTTTGTTTTATACCAACTTAGAGTCTGTAATTCCTGTCAGAAAAAGGATATAGCTTTTAGTCATGCCGAGCAACTGAAAGCAAGCTCATTCCTGCTAAACCTCACTTGTTTACACACTCCTTGCAGGCACAGGCTGAACAGCAGCATACACAGTTGGGCCTATTAACTCCATAACTCACTGAATTTTCAAAAATATACACTTTTTTATTTCAGCACTTTCTGGGTTTTTCTGTAGTGTTTGAATTCCATACTTAGATACTTAGATTTCTGTAAGATCAGTAGATCCATCTGCACTTCTTAAGAACCATTACCCTGTGTTCTCCACTTTTGATCCAACTGTGTCCTTCTTTAAAAGAAAGAAACAAGCAAAAACTCTAATAATTTTTAATTTTCATGCCTTTGTTTATGAATCTTCAAAGCATAAATGTAAAAGCTGAAGCAATCTAAACACCCTAGTACTGTTTCTACAGTGTTAGGATCCCTGTGTTCCTGCCATATTACTGATAGACAGGTGGGGGGTATTGGAGGAAATCCGACTGCTGATCATGGTTTTCTCTCTAGCCTAATATAAGTAGCAAGATAGCACCTCATTAACACACACTTTAATTACCATACTCTTTAGCTTATCAACCCACTTACAGAAAAAGAAGCCTCCAAAAACGGTCCCAGTTCGAAAGTGGGAAAATACCTCCTGCCAACCACAAAAGTGACAAATCTGAGCCTCTCTGGAAAATCCCTCATCCCCCAGCTACGGTTCTGTCTACGGTCTTTTGAAGACAGACAAGAACTCCCTGTTTGCGTACTCAGAAGGTGGGATGCAGCACGGATTCAAGCACCACAACCACGTTTACAAGGTAACATAACCCAAGCTTGCTGGGTTTTTTAGCTTACGTTCACCATGATGCCAGGACAGTCTCAGGGCTTTTGGACCAGTGCTGCCCTGCATCCCACCGACCTCCACCTCAGGCAGAGCTCGCCTGCAACTACAATACAGAACAGGTAGCCAAAGGTATTACATTATCTTCTGTGATTGTGACTTACAGCTTTTTATTTGTCAGAATACCTTTCCCAAATGGCTAAAGGAAAAAAAAAAACCAAAACAGAGAAATCGTTACATACTCCCATGGCTTCCTTCTTTAGATGCATTAAACAGGCCTTTTTTGCCCTCAGCAAACTTTTATCTCAACTGTGCTTTGGTATACCAACGTTATTCAAGTGTGGATCTGGTTCAAATGTTACAGAAGCCCACTGGATATCATACCAGAGCTTTGGATCAGGCACCGGGACACTAATGTCTTATATTTGCACATGAAAAATCATATCCATATTAATATTCTGAGAAGACTGAATGCAAGGGGCCAGTAAAAACACCATCCATGTAAAATCTAACAAGATACACTACTTGTGAATAAGTTGTCCCAGGTCTTTTTTTCATTAACCCTTCATATTTTGTTGGAAGAAATAATTCCTAATACAATAGACAATCATTATGCATTTATTCATAATTCATCTCCTCCAGAGAACAGTATGTGGAGAACACAAACAATAAAATTGTTTGGCAGTCTCTCTGACATATAGGGATATCTTGTCACAGACGAGATGCATATGCTTCTGAGAAGAGTATACAGTAGGTCATATTGATATTGAAGGCTTGGTAACTCCCACAGTACAGAGCTGTCACTTAGGCGCTCCATACAACACTGACTTGTTTATGTCTGATACTCAGCAATTTACTTCTGTGATAAAGCTGAATAGAGCTAATGGCTGGAAGATTCTCTTACCGTTGGTTACACCGATTTTACTGCTTCAGAAGAAGCTATTAGCTAATGACAAGAATTTCCTTTGTAATCTTCCCTTCATCTTTGGGGGAAATTATTAATCACGTTCCAAGTACTTTGGCGTTGCTCAGCTTATTGTTTCTGGTTGCAACTGTTCTGTGTTTTGCTTAAGCTTCCAAGAAAGCCCAGTGTACATGCTTTAGTAGGTATAAGAAATAAACAATTAAACAACAACAACAAAGTTTATCTTAACTCTCGTGTGGAGTTAACATTTATCCTCTTGTCTGAATTCTGGATAGGAATGTTATCTTGTTTGCTCTCTATTGCCTTGGTTATGTCTGTGCAGGTCATGAAGGGCTGTACTTGCATAATCTACACTGAAGTGGCAAGAATACTTAACCTGGTTTGTGTAATATGAAAACATTATCAGCATTGACAGCATTTCTGCGCATTTTTTGTACTGCCAACCTCACTGGGGTATCTCACATTCTTTCATGGATCTCTTTATGGTGGCGGAGTCCCATCTCACTGACATTCAGTTTAGTCTACTCTTTCAGTTTATGCATAGGATTAAATTGAATAGAATCTTTTAAACACAGGAGATAAACCTGGTGTTCAACCAGGCCACTCTAAAACTGAACAGCACCTAACACTACAATAGGACAAATTGCAGAATAAAGCACTGCTCAGTATTACTGTGGTAGGGTGGAATCCAGGCTGCTATTATGCAGGTTTGTAATGTGACTATTTATGATCAATCGAAGCAAAATGAAAATGTAAGTGCTTCATTTTCTACAAAGTAAAAACAGCTTTACCACAATCACTGCTCAAGTAATTTGCCACTTGGTACATTCCATTCAGGTGTAGGTAGAAAGAACAAAATTACTCAGTCAAAGGTGGCTGAATTCAGAGCAGATAAAAAATTCTGTAGAAGTAAAGGAGGAAGATAATTACCATCTTTCCAGCACAGAACCATTCTAATGTGTACAGAAAAGCTTTACCTAGTCTCGATCCACATATATTTTCATTTAAATACAGTCCTCTGCTAATTCTACTACTCTCTAAAGTTTACTGCAGGGAGCATGAAAAAGATGGTCTTTATGAACAGATGGTCTTTTCAAGGAAATGTAGTTACACTTAAATAGAGACAAATGTACTGCAGACTAATGGTCCTGTTAGAACACAAGTTCTGAAAAGGGAAAATATGGGACCACATAATATGCTACCCCTTAATTACAGAGGGTTTTTTCCCTTTCTGAAGACAAACTAATCACTAACAAAGCTTAATTAGCAGTAAACAGGTACCAGTGTACAGTCATTCATGTACAAGCAGATGTTTATTGATTGTATTTGACTGAATACAAATGTGAGTAACTGTTGTTTAGGTATTATTAGTACAGACTGGGAAATTGCAACACAACTGCTACCTCCTCTACAACAAGTGAACGAATTCAGTCTGCCATTCACAGCTGCATTCTTACTTTGAAGGCTCAGCTTACATCTGAACACTTGGTAGCAACCTCTTAGCGTCCAGCATGCTATTCTATGACCCTAATTATCTTTGAGAGCAAAGACAGAGAGAATTTCCCCAACTTCAGCCCAAACAAACAATACACCTTTTTTTTTTTCCCCCAAGACACATCCTGATATTTGCTGTTTTCCACATTTTTTGCAGAGATCCTGCAATTTTGTGCACAGTGCCTGGGCCAGCTGTAATGCTGAGTGCAACAAAGGACTGACTGGGACATATAAGTCTGGTATGGGTTGTTGCATTTTTATTTTTTTTCATCTTAAGGAGTCTCTCTTCTCTCTTTCATGTTCAACAGAGTTCATTTATATCAAGTCTATCAGACCTAAATCTGTGAAAGGCCAGCTCAACTTGAGAAGGCCAGATGACTTTCACAAGAGTAGAATATTTGGGGAGTAAACACTGTCAGCTGGGGAACACAATCATGCTAGGGCAAAGATACAAAGGAACCTTGAAATTGAGAAGAAATCCTAACCTTTAAACTATATTGCTTTTTGTGTGTATGTGTGTTTGTTTTCTTTGAAAGGCTCCTTGAGCTCACTATCTGAAGTTTAGGGCAATGCCTTTCAATCCTCAGCAGCCAGAATCCACTTTCAAGTCTACAAATACAATAAAATTAAATTATTGAAGATAAAGGCCTTCTGAATTCTTACTTCTACTGACAGTTTCCTGTTAGGTATCATGTTTTTTTGAAAAAACATTTGAACCAAAATAGCCAAAGTTGTCCTCCTCTTCTTTTTTACTCTCTAATGAGAATGGTGAACCTTTCACCTTCCAGAGATAAGCCCTACCATCTTCCCCGTGGGTCTGTGGAAAAGAGCAAAATTATGTGAGTACCAACAACAGCCAAGATCATTCCCTCGCTGTGTTTGCAATAAGAGCAGCAGCACAATGGAAATTCCGCACTTGGCGGTGCTGCCAGCAGCAGAAAACCAATATCTAGAGATGAAAAGTGAGCACAGCTTGGAGCTGCACCACCTCCCCAGGGACCACCGTTCTCTTCGCAACGGCACAGGTTCACCAGGGTCTAACCAAGGGCAACAAGAACCTTCCTGACGTGATGAGGAGGGAGAGGTATCGAGAGCTATTCCCACTGCTGTGATTATCCTGTGAGCTCAGCTAGGAGGCTCTCACAGTCACCAGGAAACACTTGAAGAGAACTCAGTGCTGCAGAAGCCCATGTCACAGAACTCAGCAACTTGGTTTGGTCTTCTCTGTTTTTTTTCAAAGTGAAAAAGTCAGTAAACCTGGAAAGAATGACAAGACCTGCAGCGTATAGCACTGGACCAGGATTTGGGGCTATCAATTTATTTCAACTTCTGCCTCGGGCTCCATCTTTAAATTTCAGCACGTCACTTCTCTCCCAGTGTCCTCCATAAAGCAAGATAACCATGCCTCCTTCGCCTATTTGAGCTCGATTCTAACACTAAGTGTAGTCACGTATTTCATGAAAGTACTTCCTGATATAGGACTGGAGCATTCAAAAGAATTATGGTTGTGTCTGCACAGCACATACAGTGATTTCAAATGCTGCTGCAATATTAATATAGTAATATTATTAATTTATTTTCTATTAAGGTAAGTTGCTTTTGAAGATGCTAACACAAATTTTAGTCATGATCATGTTTCCACTTATGCTTTTTAGTTTTATAAAGGAGAGTGAAACATTCATTTTAAAGTTGCTTAATGATGAAGACTGGAAAAAAAAAAACAACAAACAACTAGTGATTAAGATATTGAATAAAGAAATGCACACTATAAGGAATATACTGACAGATAATGTCACAGCTGAGAGGAAGCATCTTCTAAAGTTAAATATTCTGTCACGTCATGATATCTTATTTCTGTTTCTCTCCTTTTTTGGAGTAAAAAGACTCAGCTAAAGAACAGCAATGGTACATTTTCTTCACAATCAGATGAGTGAATATGCTTAAAATCGTCTTCCATTGGCTAACAAGGATGATATGGCTAACCTTAAACTGGGATTTGGCAAAATGAAGCATGACAACCGTAACTAAAGGAATGCCAAATCTATTAAGATGAAGACAAAAGAACTGTAATACGTATTATAAAATGGGAAGGCTTATTTGATGGCAGTTGAAATATTCATTCTCTCCTTTTTGCTGTGGCCAGTATTTCAACTGAAGTTCTAAGAGACTGGCCCAAAATTTAGTCTTGCCTTTTGGGTACAGCCATGAAAATCCAGAATAAATCCATTAAAGCAACAGAATTAGTCAGGATTTCCTCTGGTGTTCTTCAGAGTATGCTGAAGCCAGTTGATCCTTTCTCTTTTAAATTCAGTGTTCAGTTTTAAACAAGACAGAAAGGACTTCTCCTCACAGTAGAGGTCTATGCTCACACCACGGTTGTTCTGACTGCCCAATCATCTTCATTCTCCCTCAAAAAAACAACTAGATTCAGACAAATCGGCACAAGATCGTGCAGGTACCACATCAGTTCCTGTCTTGAAAAGAAGTGGTGAACCGGTGTCCCATTTACAGCTGTTCAGGACTCTGCTATTGATTTCACACAACGTCACTCAGCTTCTCCACAGTACGAGTCAGGTATGTCAAGCATACATAAGCGCATCCACGCTCTTATTTCTGATCTCATTTTTTTGTTTCACCCCACTGATGCATCAAAATGTTTACAGAAGAGTTAAAATTCAACATCTCTATCCATTTGATGGGTTTTGACTACAAACATGGTGAAAGAAGCAGTACAATCTCTTTAAAATGGTAAACTGCATGCTTGTCTACCATCCAGAACGGTTTCTGGTCTATGCCTTGAGGAGCCTCCAAAACGCAAATAACATCACCGCATTGCTGAGCACATCCTTCATGTCTTTCTGCCTTGTTTCAACTACAGACGTGAAAATTCCTTCATGCAATAATAATCTTTTTGTTTGCAACACAAATGCACTCCGTAACAACAAATTAATTTTCCAAGGAAAGAATTAATTTGAAGTCTGTTATAAATATTTCTTCCTGCTGCAGTTTTAACTAATCCCCATGCTTACTGTAATTGAGAAAAGTCTTGTGAAAATATGTATTTGTCCTGCCTTTATTTGCATAGATAGCAATACCTTGAGCACATAATCCTTCACTCTCTACTTCTGTGGTTGATCAGATACAAAATTTTCATTTGGCTCATCAGCCATAGCCGAGGAAGAAAATAGTAAAATACTGACTTCCTTGAAGTCATCAAATGGGTCTTTGGCAGCTATTTATGTGGAGACAAGAATGAACTCTATGGCAGCTTTTTAGGAAATCATCAGCACTGAACTAATTCAGTTTGCACAGCTACTGCTGGAAGTTTGATTGCAGAAGTCAGCCAAGTGAACACAGACTGATGATAAACACTTGAAAAAAAATTGCTTGTTTTATAAAAAAATAAATATATGCAACGATGTCAATGCTTTGGCAGCTGTCCTATGAGGAACTTGGTTTTCCTCTCTTATTTTGGAAGCAAACACATAGAAAGTTGACAACGTCTTTAGAGTTTTCTTATTTCTAGCTTAAGAAACGGTGAAGAACAAATAGATTAGAGACTATTTAAGACTCTTTAGTAACTTTCCATACGTTTCCCCTCAGATTTGACTTTGATTCACAAATACCATCACGTGCACTGTCTCTGAAATAGGTGACACGGAGCAGGTCCTCCACAATTTTAGGTTTACAGATTCAAGACACATTTGTAACTGATTCTGTAGCACAGCCACAGATCAAAGCGATGATTAAAATCGAAGTTCTGGTGGGAGTTCAATCACTTCAAAGCCCGTACATAGCAACATTAACATCCAGCCACGCATGGTTTTAAGGAGCGTGTGGCTGGGATAAGAAGTCCCAGAGGGAAGTTATGCAGTCTTGCTGTGGAAGCAGATAGCACTCACAATACTCAAAGGTTTGAATCTCAACTACTGTCAAACCATCCTGGATGGCAAGGAGTCCTTTTGTGTTTATCTCAAGAAGAGTAAGTTTGGGGTTTTTTTTAACTCTTGCTAAAATAGTAACAACAGAATTTCTGGCTTTGAGATTAAACGCACTGCTGTTACCACACAAATGCAGTGAGAAGAGCAATCTTTGCATGAATTGCATACAGACAAACACCTCCATAAATCAAAAAAAGTTATTTTGAAATCATAATTTTCTGTGCAATGCTCAGGAATGTTCCCATTGTATTCCTTTGTTGTCTCATTCAATAATACCTCTGCACATAAATGGCAATATCACAATCAGGTTACCTCTGCTATTATTTATTATTCATGTTGTGGGAGCACATGGAAATCCCAGCCATGGGGCCTTGATCTTATTTGTACTTGCTGAACAAATACATCCTAAGAGACAAGTCTCTGTCCTCAAGAAACATTTAATTTACAGCCTAAACAGACAAGACAGACAAAGGGTGGGAGAGGAAATAACAGGGTGAAATGGCTTGCCCACAGTCACACTGCTAACCACTGACCTATTGAAGACAAGTACCAAGTCACTGTTGAGTTCAAGAATAGAAATCTGGTCAATGGGATCACTGCAGACCCAAATTCCCCAGCCTGGCCCCTGGAGCGCAGAGCACTTTGACTACACTCACCCTTTCACAGGTGCTGCCCTGAATGATCTTATATAGCAGTTGTACAATCCATCACACGCCAAATGCTTCTGCACCGAAACCTCCAAGAGAGGCTACTAGATTTTAGGGGTTGCAGGGAGTATACACAGCCACAGTTGAGAACGAGCAGCACAGGTTCACCCTGCGAGATGCCCAGTTCCTCCAGCTTTCGCATATCACGTAATGCACATCAAATTTTTGGGGTCCCTCACAGAGTTACTATGCTGTTAGTTTGCCTGAGCAGCCCCACATTTATTTATTCACGCCTGTCTCAGTGGCATAGGGAGCAATTACTGCTTATGGAGATTGAACGTGGAAGTCTGCAGTGATTAAAGAACATGGCACGGAGAACAGCTCGATCACCCTCACCACTCCTGAAAAATTCAGGCTCAGTAAGCTCATCTGTTCATGCAGAACAATGTTAATTTACCCTAAAAGGGATGGCAGGAGAGGTGAAAGGTTGCTACGCGTCCCCAGAGCTTACATATGGCATTGGTAAACTACAAGAGATTTAGAAAAACTGGAAATGAGTGGGAGAGACCCTTGGTTCGCAATATGGCTGGAGGTGAAACATCTGTCACACTTTCTACAGAACCAGAAAGACTCATTTATTACCCAACTCTCCACCCAGAGATTTATATGCACCGTAACATCTAATAGGTGAATGATGTAAAACTTAATAGTTAGGGTTAAAAAGGTAGAGAGACTTGGGAAACCTTCACCAAAGGCGTAAGACTGAAGTGCTGGCTTCTGGTCATCTGAGATGAGATCCCAGGCCTCTGTTCTACATAGGCAGACAAGCTGGAAACAACATCCTGGACAAACTGCAACAGAAGTAACAGTGTCCCACCTAATTTACACCCCACTCCCCCGCCTTTATCAGGCCATTAGATTTTTCTTACACATTCTCACATGATGCTTTTCAACGATAGCACGGTATTTTTCCAACAACGTGACTCTGCTTTCTGACAGACAGAATAATTTTTCTATATTGTTTTACCTGCCTCACTGGGGAGCTCTGCAGCATAATTAAAACACAAGAGTGATAAAGAGGTTTACAGCACAACGACATCACTGCAACATAATGTTCACTGGAGCATCACTTATCTCTTCCCATTTCCCAAGGATGCAGCAGTGCGCAGTGCTTGCTGGATGCCAGCTGTTCCATTCCTCCTGGTCAGGGACTGGGGGGCAAAACAAATGCAGGAATTCTGCCTTGAGTTGCTTGGCACCAGCTCAGCATCCAGACCTCTGCTGGGCATTCCCTACCTAAAATTTTACCTATATCAGAAACATCTGTTCTATGAGAAGGAAGATAAAATGGGTAATGGGACCTTACAATATTAGGCACAGGATAGACGAGAAAAAAATTCAGAGGTGCCACTAGCTGTGTATTGATGAGCTACAGGAGCTGATCACACCCTGTCCACAGCGCAGGTGTGGGGGGAAAATTCAGGAGTTAAACAGGAAACAAACACACGCAGCAAACAAAAAACCCAACCAAGCCATACAAAGCTGTTTGGCTGTTCCGGTGCAGCAATAGGACAAGGGGGCATGGGCTTCAGCTCTGCCAGGGGAAATTGAGGCTGGAGATTAGAAAGCAATTCTGTGCAGAGAGAGTGGTCAGCATTGGAATGGCTGCCCAGGGAGGTGCTGGACTCACCGGCCCTGGAGGTTTGTAAACTGAGATTGGCCATGGCACTTAGTGCCACGATCTGGTCAATGGGCTGGAGCTGGACCAAGGGTTGGACTGGATGATCTCTGAGGGCTTTTCCAACCCAGTCCATTCTGTGATTCTGTGAACTCTGACCATACTATTGCTTATAATTTTAGTGCTGGGATTTTCAATGATACCTCCCAATGAGATTTGTACATCTAAATCTCTCAATCTTCTTCCGAGTTATAGACAACCTGAAGACTGTATATAATCTTAGTATTAAGACATGTAACAGTAAATATATATATATATGTAAAAAAACTCCCAAACAAACAAAAAACGCTCCCAGAACCCCAAACTAACCAACACAAAAAAAACCCAAACCCACTGTTTGGAAAGAGGTACAGTGATAACTTTCTTACTCTCTAGAGACTAAACCAACATCAAAGAGCAGTAAGGAATGTATCCAGGGGCTGGTTATTCTATTATTACCTACAACACGGCTTCACCTGATGCACACAAGATTTCCCATTACTGGTGAGAAACTGCTAGACTAAAAAAAATAATTAAAAAAAAATCAGTGGTATCAGGCAAGCTGGCTGTACAATGTTAATGTACCACACTGCTCCCACCTTACTTCTTAGTGATCTTTTCTCGGTTTCTGTCTTTTGTTACTCATCGGGTGTGCTGTGCATGGGATGAAGAAGCAGCAAGAAATGCCAGCAAGTTTCTGGATTAAGACTGACCTTCTGAAGCTACTATGATAAATTCAGCCTTGCTACTGCTAACGATGTCATTTCCCAAGGGTACCACCAGCTGCAAACAGCAAAGGAAGACTCTGTCCCAGCACCTTGGGTACAACCCAAAAACATGACAGGAACTACCCAACTCAGTCTTTACATGTATAGAATAAAGCCAAACATTTTCATGTGAGCTTCATTTTTTCTGATGCTATTTAACTTTCTTCACTTCTGCACAAAGACAACATAAAAGATGCACACTATTAAACTTACATGTGAATCTATGGACAAATGTCTGGAGATTTTGGAGTGCTGACTTCACCTCATTGCCACAGCATTGACAAAACAGCTTCACAACACAGGAACGACAGACACAGACTGGCATTTTTTGGTAGAACAAAGGAAACAATGGAAAATTTTTTAGCATGCTAATTTTTAAACTACCTTAGAATGGAAATTAAATATAAAGACTTCCATGAAGTCAGCAAATCACCAGAAAATTGGAAAAAGCACATGTGAAATGAGTGGTTCAAATGGATGCAAATAGATGACATTCACCTAAAAATCCATGAAATGAAAAAAAAAAAAAAGCAGAACATAGATGAACCAATAAAGGCCTTGCAAATAGACATTGTTATTGAGGTAAAAAAACACTTTATCTTGGCATGCATCAATAACCCATAGGGATTGTAGGTATCTGTTCAATAGTGTGAACTATCTGCAAGATCAGCAAAACCCGAAAAAGTTATTGATCACTCTATCATTAAAAATCAGTTGACATGAAGTCCTCTGTGAATAGGCAGCACTTAGGACCAGAGAAATACTCATTGCCGATCTCTTTAGCGACAAGATTAAACAATAAATTGACTATTCAAACAAATCTCTCTTCGCACATTTGCCTTGGAAATGTCACTGTTTTGGAAAAAATATCAAGGAATACTCTTTGTTAGACACCCTACAGCGTATCATTGATTTTACTGCACTTTGAAATTTCAGTATTGGTAATCTGAAAATAAAAAAATATCTGTAGAGAAAAGTTCTGCCGTATTATTATAACAAAGGGGTATTGTTAAAAAAAAATCAAATGTAAAAAACTCTTTGCAAGGCAATAGCCAGAAAAAGGAGAGTGAAAGACTGGATTACTTCTGCACGTTGGTAAATTACGTTAGATCTGTTGTCAAATAAGCTTTTTGCTACTATTTTATTTTTAAATAATTCATGCTCTTTTCCACTCCTTTCACTAACAGTCTTATGTTTCCTGTTCTTATGTTCAGCAAAAACAAAAGCCATATTTGCTTATGTAAAGCTAAAAACATTCTGGTGTGGTTGGTTTTCTGACAAGCATCATGACAGCTTCTCTACAAAAAGCCTTTAAGACACTATGGGAAAAATGCAACATTCAGGGACATATTCCTGTATAGCTACTGCAAAAATCAGATCTCAGCAAACCTACAGAGCAACAGGACATCTAACAAGCCCTTCTAGCCATAAACACAGTTTATTGTTACATACATACAGTCATGCAAAGAGTTCTTGACAAGGAAGCATGACCTTTGTATTTCTAGCCATCTTCTCCTAATAAAATCTCTGTTCCAGTCTCCGTGGCTCTCCTTGAAATTCTGCCCTTCCCTTTACTAGTCGAGCTTCTCTTGGGTGACTTTTTGATCTTTCTCTCAGCACACCTTTAGACAAGCTCATGTTTTCCCTGCCACTCCTTCTCCATGGCTGTGTTGGAACCAGGGCTCTTTCCCTGGGAATCCTCACGTGCACACCAGCTGTTCCCCGCTCTCGCAGAGGACACACAGGTTTATACACTTCTGCAGCAGACCATAACCATTGCTTGTCTTGTTGGGTCAGGAGCGTTGTCTGAAATAGTTGCAAATTTAATCTTCTCCATTTCACCTATCCCCAAAGCCCTGTAAAGATCCGCCCTTGCCCTGTTACTTTGGCCACCCTACCTCTCTCTTTGCATCCCTGCATTATTTCACTGTCTTTTCTTGATTTCAACAAGCATTAAAGTTTTTCCTGTTGAGAGAGATCTACCTCTACCACTGATGGCACTTTCCTATCCCATTCTTCTCTCCTGTCAAATAATGTATTTTAACATAAGACGATATTTGTGTCATCGCAAGTATGATAAGACTTCTACTACAACAAAGGGGATGCATGGTAATAATTTTATTTTTCTTTTTAAGTGAAGCAAATAGATGTACTTATGCTTTTCAGTCAAAAATTAATTCCTGTCAATGTTTTCAAACAGGCAAAAGTACACGAGCTAGGCATTCAGAAATCTCTGATACATAGAAGATGAAATATCATCAGTCTAAATCCACTGGAATTGTAGCATGGAATATATTTATTCTGTGCACAGAGGATAACTCTGCATTACTTCTTTTTACACATGACAGATGCTTATTCCTAATTCTTGTTGTATGGTATAACTTAGTGGGAAATACCACACATTAACAGCAGAATTTAACCCCAGATTTTGCCCTCTAAAACTACGGCATGGCTTTTATCCCCACTTATTCTAAAAATACAGTAATCCACTGCTCTCTACCAGTTGAGGAGCACAGTAACAGGCAATCTGTTGCAGCCAGTTCTCTGTTATGCTTGCTGGGGTGGTAGCAGAGCCATCACCTCAGAGGAGCCACAACATAAGCAAAACCACTCATCTCTTTCCACTCAGCTGTTGTGTACAAGAGAAAAAAAAACCACTGAACTGGTACTGCATGATGCTGTACTTATATAATTTTAACATTTATCACTAAATTTGATGGTGTAAAGCCTGATACTTTCCTACCAACCAAGCTTTCTCTTTGCTACGCTGTGCAGCAAATTGCACAGCGGCCAAATCTCAGTAGGTGAAACTCGCGTGGAAAAAATGGAAAGCCTTAAATGAAAAGCCATTAAGTGATTTTCAAGAGATATAAGACAAAGGGAACAAGCGATGTGTTGTGATAAGAGTTCTCCTTTTGATCAGACAGCTTCCCCTTTTTATCTGAGATATATTAATAGCAAATAGGCGGCTCTGCCTTCTATCACCTTGAACACATTTGGGTCTACGGGAGAAAAGATGAGGAGTATCAGTTAAACATTGCAACCCATACCACGCCTCCCCCAAATCATTTTTACAGTGATAAGCACATGCAAATCCGACAGAGATTTTGCCTTGCAGTATGCGTTGGGCTGTGGACTGTAGACAGTAGCCTAATTGAATTTTGCCGTGAGTACGTGCAAGCACTTTCAGCGTATCTCTTGCTTGGGGTGCTAAGCTTAAGCACCATTAAATTGACATAAATGCAATAGACTTCAAAGAGCAAGCTCGAGCGTTAGACCTAGAACAAAACTCTTAGACCATTTTGTCTGGTCCCCCATCCCTCCGGGACTGCTCCCTGTGATAGATGCTCAGATGCTGTTTTACCTACTCTCATTTTACTTTTTTTTACTCTTGTGTAACAGCAGTGATTTCCACCTTGTTAACATTCTAACAAAACAATATCCAAGGCCAATATTTAGTGCATTAGCAGCACCCTGTCCCAAGACATAAACCTGTTTGGAGACATTTGTAACCTTAAGCCTTGGTATTCCATTTTTAATTAACAAAGAAAGCTTAATATGCATTTTTTTTTCATCCACCTGGCACTAAAATTGCTGAGTTGCTTCTATTGCATTTTCAGGAAGAGTTTGGGACTATTAGAAGAAAATCATAGTGTATTTTCTCTCTCTATGGTCCATTTACCTATTTCAAAGGCAAAAGGTGTTTAGAATTGAGAAAAAAGCATTAGAGAAGATATTGACTATACTCCCATTTTTATGTGTTCTTTCTATTGACACTGGAAAGGTCTTTTATTTACCTTTTTATATGTTTCTATTGTTGCATATCATGTCTCTGCATTTTCCCCGCATCAAATCTTAACACACACACACACACACACACACACACACACACACACACACACACACACACACACACACACACACACACACACACACACACACAAAAAGAAAGCTGCAATTAATGCCTTGTCTACAGTTTGAAAAAGGTCCAACTTCATGGTTTCAATTTAAAGAACCTGTTGTGATGGGATGACTTAAAAGGGGAATATTTTTATATTGCAATCTAGCACTTGTTCTCCTGAGTGATTCTTTATCCTCTTGGGGGTATCTTCAGGGACTATATATTGAATTTTTAAATGAAACACTACAAGTCTTTCCCTTCTGATACTTTCAAACTTTTCACTGAAGGAAATTCTTGTGAGCCCTGCAGAGACTTCTGTAGTACTCCTCTATCCATATTCCACCTTGCCTATTACAGCTTTATGAAGTACCACATTGCAAAGAAATTTAAAGAAAGTAGAAACAACTTTGTTTCTAACTGAAAACCAGAGAGGGGAGAACATCTTAAGGAGCATGCTATGAACTGCTCTTTTTCTGACTTCGTTTCATTCGATATCCCTGTAGAAATATGCCACTGAACATCTGTTTATAAATAAAGTGAACATCTGATTAATTCAGTTTCTATGTTTTTAATTGATCCATTTCTCAATACATAATGCACAAATTACCATATCTAGGTTGCACTGGAAAGCCCACGTGAAACCCTAGAACATGCAGTGGGAGAGTCTTTGGGGAATTTGTAGCACAAGGTGAGCTATAACTAAGGTCTTTTATCCCCTCCTCTTTCTGAAAGGCACCCAGCACATCCCTGTAACACTGGTACCCTGAAAAGCATCACCCTGCGACACCTTCCATACAAGTGCCATCCCCTGCCCCAGCTGGCCCAGGAACCCACCAGGGCCAGCCTCTTGCTGTGGGAATGGCAATTACCAGATGCCGCAGCAGAAGCTGAATATCTCTGAACAGTACATCTAATTATCTATACTATCCAGGGGAGGAAAAGAGATTTCTTTACATCTCCACATACAATCGGTAGGTGAAGAACTTGGATGTATAATCTTTGGCTTAACTATAATTCATAACTTGTCTATGGCCACCACAGATGTTCCTCAAGCAGGAGCTATCAAATACTAGATACAAATGTCCGAGTTCATCACTGCAGACGCTGACAATAACATCAGGGTGTGTCTATACAGCTGTTATTGTGTTATTGTGTTAATTGTCTTCCCCTCGCAGCCATTTAATGCAGGACCAAATAGCTGCTTCTGTAAGAGGAATCAGAAAGATGGACAACACAGTTTCAGCTCAAGAGGGCTTTTTTCTAGGTGTGTTTTCTTTCATTAAAATTCCTGTGCAAAGGAGCAAACCTGCAAAGCTATGGAGTCCAAGGGTGTGACGATTTCTAGGATGTGCTCAAGTATCAGGGAAATTTTCGCAAAGGTAAATTTCTTTCATGAGAATTTTCTTTCCTATGTTGGCCCCAATATACTCTGCTTATTTATTTAACCCGTCATTTACAAACCAAACCAGTGACTTTTTAAAAGATGCAAAAGCAAGAATCTGTGTCATTTATCCTAAAAGGTTAAAAGGCAAAAGACTACATATCTAGGCCTACTCCAGAGTTTGCTATAACCAGTATGAAAAAAGGACACAAACCGATGCAGCTTATTCCCCTGGAAACAGGAATTCGAATTTACATTCATTTAATCTAAACACATCAAAAGGAACAACTTAAAGCAGAATGATGTCCCACAGTTCATATGGCAATTAATACAGGGTCATGCTGTCCATTACTGTGGCTCTTCTCTTGCACTGTATGTTTTTATTGCTTACTAATTACAGGAATGTGGAATCAATTAAGAGAAAATAATGAAAAGGAATATATAATTTCCATAAATAAAAAGAGCCACTTTATTTAGAAACATTATATAAGCAAATGAAGGAAATCAGTTTTAATTTAACAGATGGCAATCCATTTGAAGACACTGCTCACCACTAAGCCATACTTCCTAATTAGAGAATTTTGTCTCTGTGAACCTTTACTTATTACAGCATCATGATCTTTCCTGCCTAATCTGCTATGAAGGGCTAATTAATAATAACCCACACTAGCCAATGCAGATAGAATAAAGTGAAAAGAGAATTAGATATACATTATCTGCAAATAATGCTCACTCTCTGAAAAACAACTAAAGGACTTTATTGACCTAACTCATTTAACAAATGACACTTAAGTAATTCATTGACAAGCAGAACAATGGCAGGACTGAAAGCCTATTAAGTCATTTTTCTAACAGACATCACATTGCATTGGCTGTAAATTTCTGGTGTAATTAATTAATTAAGACTTAAATATTTCAGTGATTAATTTCTATTAAAAATTCATAAAATATAATGGCACTTAGGGAAAGAGATTAAGGTTACCGGCATTTATTGACTGGACTATAAAAAAAATATTAAAAAAACCCCTCTCCTAGTTCAACCCTAGAGCACTGAAAGCATTTATTGCAAACATTGAGAGAACAAAGTCCTGATATTGCTCTTACTTTTGGTGCATTTTCATTTTTCATTTGAGGACTGCTTTTAGCAGGTTTTATTTTGGGATGAATATTCAGCTCAACTTAGATGTGTATGAATTTTCCAAGTTCCATCACCTTGCCCAAATGACGTAGCTCCATCTCCTCTCTTCCCAGCTGAGCTTGTGCCACATCCAGCCCAACTTGTAGACAAGAGCATGTCAGCCTTTTCCACCAAACCTCAACCCTGTCCCCTCCTTACTGTGCCTTGAGCTCCCTTCCCAGTCTCATACATCATGTAGTGTCTGCCACACGGTATAAATTACTGTTCTGCTTGCAACAAGTAGGGAAGTCCTTTTTTCTTTTCTTTGGCTTTGGCAAACTGCTCAGCTCAGCCTGCCTGCTAGAAACAATGATGATTTGCTTTTATTCCTCATCCACATTAAAGTATAAGTCACACAGGGAGGGACCTTAATTCTGTGTAAAGAAGCAGCAAAACCACGAGGCGCACAGTGACTACACAGATAAGATTTCCTTCCAGTCTGCAGGAGATACTCACAGTTTTTCAAACCAGCAGGGGACATTAGATTATCCACACTGACCTCCGTTTTACGGCACATTAGATTTCTCCCAATTACCATTCCACTGAGATCCGCAGGTTTAGACCAACCAGCTGAGCTTGCAGGACCAGGTCTAACCTCTTACATCCCATAGGAAGTAATAACAAGAAAATAAAAACTTAGAGGAAAATCAAAAGGAAATAATTTCCTGGTATTCTAGCCTTAGCTGTTATCAACGCATATTGCATTTCACTTCTTCCCCTATACAACTCTTGGCATATTCAGCACCTCTGATGGAAATCAGCGTGGTAGAATAACAACAAACATACCCAGGGCTCTTCAGCGCTCTTGGCTGTATCATTTCTATTTATCTGTTGTCTGTATAAGTCCCTTTTTTATAAACTCTTTCTTGAGGCTAAACATTAATGAGAGATACTGCAAACTCAAGATTTCTGCAAGCTTAGTAGAATGTATAATCACTGTAAATGCTTTTTATATAAAAAGCTAATATTTTTAATCTTTTTTCTCTGTTTGAATTAAAAGCCTCTTTCATATTTGATGTATTAATTGTATTAGCAATTGTTCTCTGTGGATATCAAATCTTGATGATAATTATTTGCATGTTAATACTTATTAGTACATCCAACTGGATGTGAACAATAAATAGAAAAAAGTGTAAAGTGCAAAACACTTCACATCATACATCACTGGAAAAGAAGGGGAAGCTGTAATTGCCAGTGATTGCAGTCAAGCCTATAATAATTGGAGTGAAATCTAAGGTGAAACTAATGCAAAAACGGTAATGTAGTTTAATATAAGTTAGAGGGTTAGATTAGTTTATTAAATTTGGTTAGAAAATAGAATAAATTTAGTTTATTTACAGTTCCTCAGGTACAGCATTTTGAGTAATGTAAGCAGCTAAATAATGTCCCCATAGCCCTCCTTAATTCTCTCAATAAAATTCACCTGTTCTGCAAAGCACACAAACCCCCTGGAGGTGGGGAGCCGTGGGGTGAACCTGACTCCAGGGTGAACCGAAAGTTGTGCCGGGGAGCACAGTGTGCGCAGCTCGAACCACCGGCCATAATTCAGCTCCTCAGCTTTTTGGTGTATCAGAGCTGTTTTCCCACAACTGCTTCATATGCCGGTGTCACTGTGGTGACTACTGAGGGCTTGGCCTGTTTGGAAGTGGTGTGGTTTTGTTCGTTTGGTTGGTGGTGGTTGTTTTGTTTATTTGAAAAGAAAAAGGCTATTTGGATCATTAGGATAGAATCATACAGTCATTTCAGCTGGAAGAGACCCTCAGGATCACTGAGTCCAACTATAACCTAAGCTAAATCTAGCACTAAATCGTGTCCCTAAGAACCTCGTCTAAATGCCTTTTAAACCCCTCCAGGGATGGTGACTCCACCAGTTCCCCGGGCAGCCTGTTCCAATGACCAATAGCCCTTTCTGTGAATAATTTTTTCCTAATATCCAATCTAAGTTGAGGAGGTGTGGTCTGGACAGAAGAGAAGACTAAGGGGGGACCTTATTAATGTCTATAAGTATATAAAAGGTGAGTGCCATGAGGATGGAGCCAGGTTCTTCTGGGTGACAACCAGTGATAGGACAAGGGGTAATGGGATCAAGCTGGAACACAAGAGGTTTCACTTAAATTTGAGAAGAAACTTCTTCCTGGTGAGGGTGGCAGAGCCTGGCCCAGGCTGCCCAGGGAGGTTGTGGAGTCTCCTTCTCTGCAGACATTCAAACCCGCCTGGACACCTTCCTGTGGAACCTCAGCTGGGTGTTCCTGCTCTGGCAGGGGGATTGCACTGGATGAGCTTCTGAGGTCCCTTCCAGTCTCAAACACACTGTGATACTGTGTGTGGGTGAACCTCTCCTGGCACAACCTGAGGCCATTTCCTCTCATCCTATCACTTGTTCCTTGGGAGAAGAGACCAACATCCTCCATGCTCCAACCTCCTTTCAGGCAGTTGCAGACAGTGATAAGGTCTCCCCTCAGCTCCTGTTCTCCAGGCTGAACAGCCCCAGTTCCCTCAACTGCTGCTCATCACTCTTGTGCTCCAGCCCCTCACCAGCTTCGTTGCCTCCTCTGCACTCTCTCTAGTATTTCAATGTCCTCCTTGTGATTAGCAAGTATAGCAGAATCTTGCTCAGCTTGTTTTTTGGGTTTGCCCTCCATCCCTATCATTTTCTCTCAGTTTTGCTCCTTAGGGATGTTATCTCCCTCCTCTCATAGATCACTGCAGGGTTCCCTTCTGCTCTTTCAAGCCCAGAAGCTTCCCACCCCGCTGCCCACCGCCCTGCTGGCTGCTGGCATGAGCAGGGAGAGATGCCCAGAACAACCCCCAGCAGCAGGAGGTGTAGGATCAACTAGGGCTCTCTCACCGCTCTGATACATCTAATTTACAGTGAAATTATCAGTCCTTTGGGACAAAACTCACATCGTCGTGTGCAGCCTCAGACAAGAGGCTGGTTCTGGATCCCACAGCACAGTGGGGAGCTGCTGGTGCAGGGGACAGATCACCCCATGTCCACTCCACAGTGACACACCACCAGCTGCCAGGGCTTGTGTTTGTTCTCTGTGGGAAGGGTAATCTCTGCTTGGGATAAAAGGGTTAATCCCCTGCTGATTGTTTAAATTAAATCTGCTCTGAGACAGTGAACATACACTTGGACTGCCACCAATGTGATTCAGACTCCAGGTCCTGATGGCGCTTATAAGTCTCTTAGCACAGTTATAGTCAAATCCAGCTCTTCAGGATTTGACCCTAATCCAATCTTGGCCTGAAGGCAGGAGTTCTAGCCAAGCAACGCACACTAACACCTACGCTATGACAAGATAACCTCTTCTTTCTTTGTGAAAACTGAGTTTAATTGCAGTTTCATTCATGATAATGACCTACATAGTTTTCAATAATTGAATACAATTTATCTTTTCTTAATGAAAAAAATGGAAATGAGCAAAGAGAGATGATACTGGAAAATGCTTCATTTGAAACCTCTTCATTAATTATCAGGATGTCTAAACACCATTTTGAGAACTACGCTTACAGAACAAGAATCCAACTAATATTTTTTTCATTCTTCTATGGAGTTTACTGTAATACTCTACTTAAAAAGCAGCACCTACTTCTAGGAGGTACCTGTTTTATTTGGGTACCATTAGCTCCATTTCAGAAGTGACTGATAGAGCTACATATACTGCCTTGAACAGGTAGCACAACCACCAGTATAAATGTGAATGTACACTCTGAACTCAGGAAATGACGATGTTTAGGAATTACTGACATTCTTCTAAATTGCTTGGATCTTCCCAGAATTTTTAGTAGGTTTTGTATCAACCGCAGAATTCTTTAAATCCTTGTTTTAAAATTATTTAATCATTATAATTCACATCATGTTCCTCATAACTCGCTCTGACATCAGTATCTGATGGATGAAACAAAACAAGACAAATTTTGAAAAGACTGGTATACCTGTTATATTCTAGGGGATGACAATGATTACTAAAACTCAGTGTAACACAGTATATTTACCAAGTCTTATTTTACATTCGTCAACTTACTAAATTACTTTGACATATCTCCAGTTTATGTTCTATTACTGAAAAATAACTACACAACAGATGGCAGTGTGTTAGCATAACAATTTTTTTCAGCAGGTCAATCTACAAGGTGGTTATAGGGATTGATATATATCGGTAAGCAAGCAGTACCAAGGACTAAGACTGGAGTAGAGCCAGTATATGGAAAATAATATTGCTATATAGCAATGTTTTTCAAAGGAGGACTTCAAACCTTTGAATCTTCCAAAAATATTAACAAAGAATGGTTATGAAATAATATTGGAATTCATTTGGTATATAATTAAATCTCTATAGGTGTATCTATTGCATTCTGCAGTAATAAGAAATAGATAATCACGGACTATGCCATGTCAAGCGAAAAGAATATATTGCAAATAATGAAATTATAAAGGAAAGCTATGCTGCTCTGAGAGACGTGTTATTTATTTATTAAAAAAATTAAAAAGCAAATAAGAAACAAAACCTAAAATCCTTGATTCCTGGAATACAGCCAAAGATATTTGAATGAAATGTTACATTTTCCCCTTACACTGCAGACTGAATCAACCTTCTCAATCTAATGGGAATGACTTTGGTTGTCTTACCTCAGCCACCGTTCTGCAGTGCTACGTAACTTGATGGTACTGGTTAATAAATCAGAACAGTCTGATGCTGTGTTAAGACGGAATGACTGTAGGGAGGAGGTAGAAAATGAATCGACCTGCAGCTCAGGATGTCCGGCTGCAATTCCCAGTGCCACCCTTGTGCTATTGCTTGGACCTGGGCAAGTGACTTCAGCTATTTGCATTTCAGCAATTAGGACTGTGATTCATTCTCCAAGACCTAAGAATATAAAGCATTATATCAAAGCAAGGTACAGTTGTTATTTATATTTGATATACATTTTAAGTAGTTCTTTCTATTTCGTGTGGTTATAAGAGCTGGTAAGTGATATTCCAATTGATTTTTATAAAGAGACAGCTAATATTAATGACTTTCTGTCAAAGTCTTGGAATTAAATTACAATGAAAGAGTTAACAGAACACTATTATTTTATGTTCTTCCAAGGAACATATGAAGACAAAGTTGTGATTAATTAGTGCATTTTTTGAAAAGAACATCTATTTTGGCATCCTGCTCCAATGTAGGACTGCCATTGGGGAGGGCAGCAAACAGCTGTTTTCCATGAGAAATTCTAGCTTTTCTCCATGGGTGAGTATTTCTATTTGTGATATACCCTGCTTAGTGCCAGACCACTAATTTTTAGTAATTCAGGCTCTGTCTTTGAGGCACAAAAAGGGTGAAGTGCTGTAGTAATTTGGAGGTTGAAAATTCACTGCTTGATGCCTCCTGTAGTAAATTTGACCCTGGAATATTAAGGGGTGTTAAATAAATTGGACAAAGAGGTGTTTGGGGAGTAAAAGTGCCAGACACACTGCCATGAATGAGCAATTAGATGTTCACGAACCAGCTTATCACAAATTACATGCCTACAATATCTATTACTGTAATGACCTTGAGAGTTGACTCATATTCTCCCTTAACCTAATGAGCATGCTGAGTATAATCAATTACGTCTGCAATTAAAATTATAATTTGTCTAACAAACTCTTCTTCGCTTTCAGACTTTTTTTAACAAAGACTGTTACATACCGGTAAAAGATTAATATTGATATTCTGTTGTGTGCTCATTTTTTAACTTACTCTGTCGCTAATTTATTAAATCATATTACCTCTCTGCAATATTTTTTAGGTTTTCAGCAAAATTTAGTTATGTTTCAGTCCTGAATGTCATGGGATAATTGCAACATTTAACAACAATTTATCATTTCCCAATAGGGTTTGCAACCTGTCTTTGCTTGCCTATTGAAATTTGTTTGCATGTTCCACTCAATGGTCACTGTAAATATTCTGCCTTTCACTTCTATACACACACATCCTCTTTTACTGGAGTAATCAGAAGATATTCTGTGGAATAGAGGTCAAGTCAACCCAACGTGAGGAAACCACAGCCCTAATCATTGAGGAACAAGATGTCACTCATTGCAATCTGCTGCTAATTATACAGTCAAACAGAACTACAGAACAACTTTTTTGTTTATGTCACCAAGGTGTTCGACAAAAATGTGGAAAGATTAATACGGAAATGAAAAGTATTAATCATCAGAAAACTGAAAGAACTGGAAAAGAGTTTAAAATACAGGTCCATGCTTGTAAGGAACAAGCACAGGAAACCCTTCCAGGCAAATGAAGGCCGAGATTTGTAACTGCAAGCCTAACTCTTCAGGGCGTCGCACAAAGATGCTCCATCAAATAAAGCCAGTCTAGAATAGTGCCCTGCCCAAGGCAATATCCTCCACTAAATCCTGCTGCCGGCCTAGCTGCAGTGGGCTATCTCAGCCATAGTGTGTTCCCCGGCACAACAGCAACTAAACGCACGCCGAGGTCCGTCCAGATGTGCAGACTCCGGCGCAGGTTGGCTCAGCGCTTCCTGCCACAGAACAAGCGATCTGTCTCCCCGCTTCAATCTGCTGCCAGGCAAGCCCAGCAAATGCAAGCAAAACACGGCCCTAAGCGCTAATGAACGAGATGCCACCGCTCGTCCTGCAATCTCCTGTTAATGATAGAGGCAGCCAGGTAGGCAACACCTGAGCCACAGCTGTGCGGAGGAATTGCACTCGAGGAGTTTTCTGGCCCGCAACAGCCGTGTGTTGGCACGCAGCGCTTTTCATGCAGAAGCGAATTAGCTCCAAGTCCACATTAGCTCCTGCTCCCATGATCTGTTCTTAAAACTCCCAATTAGGCGAAGAGTAGGTCAAACTGAAGAGCTTTATTTGCTTACTTTCTTTCTCCAGTGCACCTTCTTCCCAGGACTTTCACATACTTAATGCTCTCTATGAAATATTGATGTCTACCTCAGAAATGCGGAGTGATGAAGCTGTTATTTATATGAAATGAATTAAGTTTCCCACATAAATGAGTTTTGTGTTCTCCGGATTTCGAATCTTTGTGATGCACTACACCTGCATGGGGCCTGAAGGATGATTGACTGCTGCGGAATACAGTTAAAAGCACAGGAAATGGGGAAAAAAGTCCCCTTCAGGCACCGAAATACCCATGAGTCACTTCTCTCAATATGCTGCAGATAATGAATAAACTATCCTACATTCTGTATTTATTTTTGTCAACAAAATCTAATCAAAGTTCATTTTTTTTAGAAACTCAATAGTTACACTAAATTAGATTACATAGAAAATTAAATCATAAATCCTTTTAAGTAGGCCCTGCCTCTGTCCCTGTTGCTCCAAAACACAACTTTGCTCTCTTAAACACCTCATTTAATTCTAAGAGCCTGAGCTTCCAAACCAGTTATGGATTTGATCATTTAATAACATAAAACAAGTAATTGTGTGTGGGAAAATTTATTATTTAATTAGGCCTTACTGGTAATCAATAGCAATCTGCTAATTCATTAATTTGCATCTCTCTTGTTTTTAGGTATATCCACAAATTCTGTTAGATTTTTTTTTTTTTTTAATTTATGAACTTTCTACCTTCACCATGCAAAGGGAGGTTCTGAAACTGTATATATTAACTAGAACACATAATTGAGCAGCAGGAATGCAGGTATGTCCTATATAACTGACTGCAGGAAAAGACTTGATAATGAAAACAAGGAAGAGGAATAAAACAACGCCTATTGTCCCCAGGATGCATGCATAATTCTCATTAATGTTAGTGGAAGATGCTAAATGTATGTGTACTAAGGGGAATTTATTAGAATGTAATAAATCCTGGGATTCCGCCCCCCCCCCCCCTTTTTTTTTTACTTGATAGTTACTATAACTGAACTTCAGGTGAAGTAGAAGATACATGAAGAAAAAATAAAACCACTACATCAAATTATGTGCTGCCGGTTATTTTCTCAAAGTGCTATTTTGCATTTGGAATTACTGGATTTACACATATGACTAATAATTCTAGGCTTAAATGACAAACTGTATGAAGTCATAGAGTTGCTTACACAAGTAGGGTCAGATATGTTTGTACAAAAATGGCAAAAGCTCCACTGATTTAGTCCACATATTTTCATGAGTGAACTGAACTATGTATACCAGTGAACAATCCAGCCTCAGACACCAAGGCTGTTCTACTAACATGGGACGCAGAGAATCAAAGACAGGTTACAAATTCATATTCTGCTCAGTCATAATTCTAGCCTCACCAAAAGGCCACAATTGAAAAAATGGCTCTTGCTGAGTTCAGAGATGACTTATTTGCTGAAAAAAAGTCCATTAAATACAATGTGAAATGATCCACTCCTCAATCTGGGCAGACTGATTGTGCACTAATGATAACTCTGCTCCAGCTGAGCTGTGCTGGAAGGCCAGGTGAGAAAACAACACAGTATTATTGTCTTTTCTATACCTTCTCAATGGAGAACTAATAAAGCTCATTCACAGATCCATCAAAAAAAATACTACCTCTGTGCATGATCTTTACTTCAAATACTTAAAAATAGACTTGCAATCAGACAGAAAAAAACCCCAGCATACATGAAACCAGATAGAAGACTTCAGTATTTCAGATTTTAACATCTTTACAAGCAAGATCAAGACAATCATTCAACATGAGCACTTTCCATCTGGTCTAGCTTCTTTTCTTCCAGCCTCTCACAGAGACAATTTGGATCAGTGATGCCAGGCAAACAACGTAAAATGAAAATTTGCAATGGTGGCAACGAAGGAGGTAACACAGAAAAGGTGTAAATGAAAGAGAACATAGCTTGATTTCTCAGAGATAATAAGATAAAGATTATCAAAGCAGAAGTCATTTTTCTCCTTTGAAAAGACGGAGCAATCTAGCAGACACAGGGTGTCTTTCCAATCTTCTGCCTTTACCACAGGGTATAGATTTCCCCTGCTCCTGGTGTTGCTCTGAAGTGCTACTGGGCAGGGTTTCCGCAGAGGAGATGGGCACACGGACACGCCACACTTAGTGCTGGTCCTTGCATATGGGTACAGGCAGCAACAAATTTGTTCTGACTCTGTTTGTCGTTCCCAGACCAGAATCAGAGGCAGCCTCTTAGCCCAGACCCAAAACCACACTAACAAATCCAGCCTCTTTCCATCTGCCCACATAGACAGAACTTTGATAGGTCTCATCCATGATGAAAAACTAACCAGTTTCTCAGGGTTCTCCAGTTGGACATGCTGTCCCTTCTCCCTGGGACTGCCATGGTGAAGGATCCTGTCCACAACCTGCACAAAGCCAAGCCCCAGGTCACGGCAGAATGGATGCGAGTGAGAGAAGCTCAGGACAGAAGCAAGACATGGTGCAAATGTTAAACGCGGGGAACAACAAAATGTCACAGGCATGGGCGAGCTCTGCTGGCATGGCCAGAGCAGGGCACTGCCCTAAACTCTGTGAAACATCTAAAGGACAGAACTGTTATCAACACCAGACTCCTCATCTGCTCAACAAAACAGGAATAATGATCAGGCCCTTCTTTAAATCATTTTTGCCAAAACAATTTGGTTGGGAAAATTCAGTTAGCAGTCTCCTGCACCTAACAAGGGACAGAGAACTCCTGAGGAGGACTGAGGCATCTCAGACTCTTAAAAAATGAAGTCTGTGATGGAAAAGAAAAATGTGTGTGGAGATCTATTGGTAAAACAGAAAGCTTGAGCTTGCTGTTGTGGCAATGTTTCCATCAGCAGCCAGTGTGGGCTTTTCCTACTGCTAACCAAATGAGAAGGGAACATTTGATGAAGCTCCCAAAGAGTGGATTTTAAAGGCATATTTCAAATTCTTTCAAACGACACCTTAGCTTTAGAGAATGACCCTGTGTATGAGTGGTCTTGCCAGAGGGCACCCAAGCAGCTTTCAGGATGGGGGAATGAGCCTTGAAAGAGGAGTTTCCCTTTATTTAACAGGAAGCTCTTGGCTTGTCCAGCATGGCTTGAAATGAGCAAAATACAAAAAAACCAAACCCGCTGCATCATCCAGAATGATAGTCCTTTTTTCAAACAGACACACACACACACAAACCAAAAAAACCCCACCACAGCAAAAATATTACATACTCTTAACCCTGTCATCCTGTCTAGAGCTTGCTGCGCAAATTTTATTCTATTATTTTAACCTTCGTTTTCCATTTCTAAATCATTCCAAGCAGAGGCTTTTTGTGCTCTGAAAGTCCTACATGGGCTAACATGGTGCTGCCAGAACAGACTAAAATGCACAGACTAGATCAGGTATATTTCAGATGTGCTTAGAATTTCAATAGGTTACAGGACAATGTAACCACTTACCCTTCCATGCGATAAAGGAACATAGGGCTAGGAAAGGCTTTCACTCCCTTGCTATCACATGCAAAAACATTACATATGCTCTTTCCCTATTGACATTTTTAAGCAACAAACTCATTCAAGCTGTGGGAAGTGACTTTAAGGGAAAAAAAATTACGGAGCAAACTTAACTTTTTCTTTATTATTGTATTGATAAAGCAGCCAGGACATTAATAAATGGGTTCCCTTTGACTGGCTGAGACTGGGTCATTAACACAAGCAAAGCCTCGTGATTCTGCCCTTCCCTGGGAGACTCGGGGTGTCAGAGCATCTAACCAGACACCTGAGGCACCCAGGGTTAACACAGATCAGCCAACTGGGAATGCCTTGGGGCAAGAACACCCCATACACTCAGCCACAAAACAGTTGAAGTGTAGGCAAACGCCTGCTTAGAGAAGGTACATGTTGACATAAAGAAGTCTGTTTTGCACATGACCCTTCTAATCTGTGGTCAGCAGAGGAATAATTTTATGGTGGATCTTTGGATAAAGCAAAAGCAGGGCTTGGTGGGTAAGAATTCAGAGACGAATGCACAAAAATCACATGAGGTCAAAGCATCGGCACAAAATTTTCTGTTATAAAGCACTATATTAATTTTTAGAAAGAGACAGAAAACCATTAAACTGAAATCCAGCTTTGCAACACTTGTTTAAAACAATTTTCACTTACTACAAAACACGGAACAGCATCAAGTTGCACATATGAATTAAACAGTAATGCTTTTGCACATTTGCTGGTGAGTTACATTCTAATTGAAAGCAATGTTTTGTAACAACAACAAAAAAAGCAAGCATTCCCCGTTAAATGGAGGGGGTTATAAGATACAAGCTTGACAAAGAGAAGAAGTATTATTGTTGAGATGGATCTTGGAAAGAAATTTATACACTAACCACACAAGAATTAATCAGACAGCCCTGACTGTGCTATTAATGATTTTAGACCTCATGCATTGTCTAGGATTTCTAGAGGTTTTGCATTTACAGTACAATAGATTATTTGTAGGACCTGTACTCAAGAGTGGCATTTGATTGATTGTACATACTCTGGGACAAGACAGTGATTTAAATGCAAAACATATTGCTGTAACATGGGAACAAAGGAGAGAAAGTCTCTAATTAAAACACGGGATTTTTGATCCTAATCGAATTTTGATCAGTCATTCTGGGACAACTGGAGAACAGCATGCAGAGCAATTCATGGATTTCTCAGCACCCCTCCTCATACTGTGGTGTAGTGGGTTTGTTTGGTTTTTTGCCACAAAATGCCAACTCAGTAAAACCAAGAGCATTTCCAAAGAGGTTTTGTTTTATTAAAAAAAAAAAGCTTTTGTTGTCAAAATAGCCAGTTATAACATTTTTAGAAGAAAACTTTTCCACCTTTCTGCTAGAAATACTTCTTTCCATTTTGAAATGTAACTCTGTTTATAAAAAAAAAAAATAAAAATGAAGAGCTTTCAACCTCACAAATGAACCCTCTTCAATGACTCATTTGTTCAAGATTTTCCTGTCATGAAAATTGTAAATATCTAAACACATACCAGGGAAAATAAAATAAAAAGCTCTTGTGGAAGCAGGAGCAGGTTCTCCTGGAGCTGCACAGAAGGGCAGAGCGCGGGGAGCCCTGGCAGGGCTGAACCTTCCCTGCCGCAGCCAGGCAGGTCACGGCGGGCTGCGTGAAGCCGTGTCCAGCATGAGCTGGACTCCATGGGGCAACTGCCCGCTGGCCACTTGGACCAGCTGCTGGCACAGCCACCTGCAGCCCCAGCTTCTCCCCAGACTTGCAGGCCCCTGGCTGTACATAGACGGGGGGATGAGACGCTGGAAAACAGCTCCATGGGGAGGGATGTGGGGGTTCTGGTTGATGGCAAGTTGAACATGAGCCAGCAGTGTCACTGGCGGCCAAGAGGGCCAACTATGTCCTGGGTGCATCAACCACAGCATTGCCAGCTGTGCAGGGAGGGGACTGTTTCACTCTGCTCTGCATTGGTGCAGCCTCACCTGGAGCACTGTGTGCAGGTCTGGGCACCACATAAAAAGATATAAAAAAAGATTTAAAAAGATATGATGCTACTAGATAGTATCCAGAAGAGGGCTACACAGTTGGTGAAGGGTTTGGAGAGGAAGCCATATGAGGAGCAGCTGAAGTCACTCAGTCTTCTCCAGGCTGAACAAACCAAGAGGAGACCTCATCATGATCTACAGCTTCCTCACAAGGGGAGGAGGACGAGCAGGCGCTGAACTCTTTAGTGACCGAGAGAACCCAAGGGAACGGCAGGAAGATGTGCCAGGGAAGGTCAGGTTGGACATTAAGAAAAGGTTCTTCACCCAGAGGTGCTGGACACTGAACAGGCTCCCCAGGGAGGTGTCACGGTCCCAGGCCTAACAGTGTTCAAGAAGAGACTGGACAACGTCCTCAGACACACGGTGTGAACTGTGGGGTTGTCACATGGATGAACAGGAGCTGGACTTGATGATCCTTGTGGGTCCCTTCCACTTCAGGACATTCTATGATTCTATGACACGGGACATGGCTGCTGGGGACTGGGACAGGCACATCAGTGATCCCACATACACCTCAACAGCACACGGTCCCTTCCCCTTACACACACACAAGCACCTTTGCAGGTCCTCAGGCATCGCCCACAGTTCGGCTCTCACCCCCCCGGCCTTTGGGAGGACACACAAGCAGCAGCCAGCGCTTGACCGTGCCTGGCAAGGGAAGAGCTCAATGCTGGATGTGGCCAACAGAGCTGCATGACTTTTAATATCTGCACACTAAGGCAATTTAAACAGACATTTGAGCCCACTTACTTGCTTATTATAGTTTAATTTAGGCAGTGGCAATAACTCTGACTAGCTCTAGGGGTATTTTTTGAATTACACTACCTAAAGAGAATGCTCATCTAAAATCCATATAGCAGGAAAAAAGGGTAGAATTGCTAGCATGGCATAGTAAAATCTTCCTTCTCATTACCGTTCTTCGACATAAATATAGGGTGTTTCAAAAAGATGGGCCCAATCTGAAATCACTCTCTCTCAACAACCATGAACCACCCGTGAATGAAACTCTTTCCACTTCAAAGGCGGGGCAGAGAGTTTCAAATAATTATCACTGGATAACTCATTAAAACTTTTGTAAAGTTTTGCGTAATTGTAACATGTTGCCATCATGAAATATACTGCTTTGCAATTGGGTCCATGTTTTTGAAACACCCTGTGTTTTGAAACTTCCATTACTCTCCTCATTTATAATTGCATGTTTTTAAGTTTTTTTTTTCCTTTACATTCTAGTCCATACAGACTACTCAGTGTTTGACCAAGGACAAACAATGATACTTCTTTACAAGTCAGAAGTACAACATCATGACATTCACTAATGGAAATTCAAAATCATCCGGATTCAGAACCATAATAATTCACTGCTAAAGAGAATCTTTCAAAAATTTCTGTCTGCATCCCTTCAGGGAACTTCACAACCCAATATTTCTAGATCAGACTTCATTATCCAGGTCATCATTTCAATCTATCAGTGCCCCAGAGCCTTTGGTATTCTCAGTTAGGAAAGTGTCATGTCCATCAATCACTAGGCTGCTTCCACATTGCCAATTTTCTTTTATCTCCTTTTGTCTTCAAAAACCCTCTGTAACTTTACATCGGTGTATACTGGACACAGGCACATCCTACTTTTTCCAACTGTTACCAAGTTACAAGTACAAGGAACTGATCTGTACGAATTACGTGGGCCTTAAGAACTATTTTCATTCTAGGTTCTGCATATCATTATTTGTATTAGATACACCAGTGCCTCTTTGAGCTGTAAGAACGGCAAACAAAAAAGCAACATGATGCTTTTCCTGAAAAGTTTATAGTTCAATCAAAAACTAAATGTTACATGTACTAAACAGGAATAATGACCTGACGAAGCAAAGAGGAAATTGGGACTCCAGGGCTATATCCATTAACTGCATCACAGAAAACATAGGCCTGGCCAAGGGTCTGAAAGGAGAATTAGACCAACAGAAGGCAGGTTTTGAACAAGGCCTTGAAGGAAAGGGCAAGAGTTATTACTAAGAGTAATAAAACAAAGAGGTAGCAAAAGGCTCTAAAGGGAGTAGGGTGGGGGAGCAAACTATCTGCATGCCCCTGTTGCTTCCCCATCTCTGTAAAGGGCAGTATAATCCTAGCTTGGAAAATATACACCACTAATATCCCACCAAAACCCACTCTGGTCTAAGTATAGTATCAAAATAGGAAGAAAATTATGAGCTCAAAACACACAGCAGCCCTGATACTGCTGAATTTGATGTACCAATTACCTATCTGCAATATCGCATATTCTTCAACAAATTCTATTAGTGTGGTTCTCAAAGCAATTCAAAGAGACTGTTGTATTTCATCAAATCATTTTTGGACATCCCACAAGTTTTTGAGGGAAGCATGGTTCTTAAGCGTAAAGCAAACAAGGCCATTTGTTCACGTCTCAGCACAATCTGGTTTCCAAAAGCTTGTTTCTTTCTTCCCTGTTTTTTTCTACTTGAATTCTTGTATTTGTTTAGAGGTAAGAAAAACCTTTCCATTTCTCAAACACCAACTTTTTTTCTTCTTTTAAAAGGGCAAAAGGTGGTTTCCAATACTCCATTAAACAAGGACTCACATCTACCAGTCTGCAGGGAAAGCAAGCTGAGGCATCAAAAGTATTGCAGTTAGTGAATTTAATCCTTCCAATGCAATCAGTCTGCAATGCGATCTGATTTAAAGACTCAAACCTGTATGAAAGAGCAGTCGGCTGTAGGCTTAAATAAACCCTGGACTCCACAGTTCAGGTTAAGACTTCTCAAGAACACAAGCCAGGTGGATTGATTTAACACGGCATTAAGAAACCATTTGGGAAAGAAAAACATGTATAATACATCAAAAATTAATCACGATGCAGCCTTCTCAGTGTAAAATAATTAGTGGAATGTGTGCGATATAAAATTTCTGCACATACACCCACACTGCCACCATCATCCTCGCTTTCTCATTTATTTGGGTGAACCTGTAATTGGCAAACAGACACTCATGGACAAGAGTGGAGGTGCCGAGCTGCTGGAGACTTTGACACTGCTGCAAAACAGAGTATGTGTTCATATGTGTTTGGGCAATGGACACTTGCTGTGCAATATTATCTTGTCTCTACAGATAAATTAGTTGCATCATGCTCCTACCAGCTTGATTTGTTTAGCCTTTACGGAGTCCAGAGTACATGGAGTTTCTTGTGATTGAATGTCACATAAAAGGTAAAGCTGCGAGTTTGTTCTACGCTATGCTATACATCCACCAAGGCAGCCAGAGCATTCGGTGACTTGATGTTGAAAAGAAGGCTATAAAACATACTGGGGAAATCTCGAAGTGTCACTCACTTGACATAGCAGTAAGAGCCCTGCATTAAGATGCAGACCTGACTTTCCTGATCCATGAAATTGCCTGGATATTTAAGGTACTCTCAAACAGAACCAGCATGAAACTCACCCACCCATTTGTGGCACAAGAACACCATGGGTTTTGTGTTCTTCGAGAAAAACAGAGCTCAAAAATGCAGAGATAACTACTCTTTGAGAGAAAACCTAACCACAATTTCCTTCCTTACTCAAGTAAGAAGAAAGAAGTATTAAAAATATCTTTAATGCTGGAAGATGGTTATGCTTACTGACTGGTTCTCACTGCTCAGGGATGCTCAGGTTCTCTGTCGTGAGGTGGTGCAAAGTGTGCAAATCTGTGACCACCTTTGGAGAGGGACATCTGTCCCTCTCATAAAGAGGTGACAGGGCTGGAACAGGCAAAATCTGTGAATAGGCAGGAAAAAGATTACGAAGCAATATATTGTATTATTTTATGGTCTGAAACCTGGGGCATGGTTCAGAATTCCTTAGCAAATGAGCATTTCCAGCTGCTAAAGAAAAGACTCATCTACTTTTCCAAGGTAATGGTGAGCTGAGGGTCACATATGATTTCTTCCAAAGACCCATCCAAGGCAAACAGACTGCAATAGTGGGGGAAAGGACCATAAGTTTCGCTAGGACACTGACCTGTAGGCTCTGCTAGCTTAGATTCAAAGGAGGACAGTATGCACAAGGAACAGAGTACAGCACCAACAGAGTCCTGGGGCACCGCTGAAGTATCCCAACAGCATGGCACATGGTGCATCTGAAACCTTCACATACCAACAGGTCTCACGCCAGCATAATTAATGATGATCTTATAATCGATTTCTATCCAAAAATCACACTGAAAAGGTAATCTCCATTAAACCTTGTCCATGCATTGAGCACATAATTTTTGGCATCTCCATAGCAAAGGAAGACCCAAGACTCATACTCCAATGGAAGTCCAAGATTTTTCTTGGACATGGATTACGATTCCTTCTTGTTGACAAAGAGAATTTTCTCATCTTTTCCAGATAAAATTTCTTAGTAAGCTTTCATCTTCAGCAAGGCTGACAGCTCTTCCCATTTTGCAGTAAAGCTTTGCACTGACCAATTTAACAGCCAATACTCTTCCTCTGCTTCCTGTAATTCTTTTCCTACATAGCACATACAGTAGCCTATATTTACACAGGTATATGGAATTATATAAAATACAAAGGTAAAGGACTCCTGAAGCCATCTGGTATGTGACTCCATTCAAAGCAATATCAGCTACACCCAATTAGCTCCTGACATACCCTTGCCTTCCCTATTGAAACAGAGTCTCCACAGACTCCCTTGGATATTTACTGTGATGTTCTGCTGTTCTTACTATTAGAATGTTTTTCTAATGTTTAATCTGTTCCAGAAATTTTAATTAAAAGTGCCCTTAGAGGAAGACTGGATTATTGTGCATTCTGGTACATGAAGAAAAACACACACAAAAACACTCGACACACTGAATTTAAGTTTTATAAATTATTTGCAGATAACATAGGTGGTTTTTCAAACTTTCTGATCCAAAATAGTTTAAATGGAACCAGCTCTTTATGTATCCACCCTGTTGTTCACTTTAAAGAAGATCTTGATCATAGTAATTTCTTCCCCTATTCAAGTTTTGAAAGCTCTAAGTTATCTGAAGAAAATAGTTTTTGGCATTTTTGGATGATAAACATCCCAAAGTGATGATGATAAATTACAGTGTTGCCCAATGATGCAGAAAAGTAGAGAAACGCAAACTGGTAACCTCTGATTTATGAATACACACTCTTTATTACAGGATCTAGGGGTTCACAGCTGTAAGAGCAGGTCATTTTCATCTCATTGCTTATTAAAAGTGTGAGAAGGAAGGATGAAGGATGGCCATCATTTTGCAATACATTGGATAGATTAACACTTAACACTCTTTGTCTTCAGTACAAATACAAAATTAGACAGAATTCCTTGCCTTTTTAGGGCCTACATAAGCATTTGTTACTGTTCACACTCACAGAAGATGGAAATTTTTACATCTTGTTTTGCTCATTGATATTAGCAAATTTTCTCATGGTAATATAATCATTCCTATAAACCTTTCCTTTACACAGGAAAAAAACAAAAGAAATCCAACCAAACAAACCCATTCATCCAACATACTAAAAGAAATCTTGTGATCTGCTTGTTAAAACATGTTGGCTTTAACGAAAAAAATTACTTTGCAAAGTATCTAAACTGAGACTTTGACCTATCAAGAGGCATTCCCAGTGACAGCCACCCAATGTGCTCTAAGTCACGAGCTGAGGAATCTGTTTCATTGCAATACTGAAGTAAATTATATTATGTTCCTTCATAACTCCTCAGCTTCCCAAATCTTGGGGATTTTCTGATTTCTCCTCCTCTCTCCGTACTACCTCTCTGCTAAATATGCAAAGCAGGCGACAAAAAGGAGTAGGAAAAATAAGGTCAACACAGCAAATTGGAAAGAAATATAATTCTTCTATATGCCATCATTTGGTTGCTACGGTTTTCTTAATCAACCCAAACAGCTTCGGATATTTAATCTGAATTTACAAAGTGCTAACCCATAGGCATGTTTGACTTTCCTTTGATTCCAGACGTAAAAAAAATAGCCTTTATTTGTTTTCAGGCACATAATGTAACTATATATGCATTTGCCTTACGAGGCAGGGAAACACGGCTGGAGCGCCATCTTGGATGTTATCTATGCTATTACTCAAGTGGAGAATATAATCATAAATCCTTCTCTTCCTCTCCACCCCCAAGCTTTTTTTCAGAAATACACTTAAAATCTGTTTTTAAGCTTCACTGGCTCCATTACATTTGAACTTCAGAAACAAGAATGTGATATGAATATATAGGGAGAAAGCATAGAGAAAAGGTATGTTTTCATGATGTGGTTCAGTTTAACTGTTGCTATAATTAGCTACAACTCATTAGGCAATAAAAAGACAAAGAAAGATATTATGAATGGAAGGGAAATATTTTCTTTGTAAAACAAACAACTTGATCAGATGCCTCTTTTCTACTGCTTTCCTTGCATAAATACACTCAGCAGCTTAGAAAAGATATTTTCATGATTGGAAATTTTTGCCTAGAAAGAAACCCTGCAAACATTATCTTGTGCAATTTCAATAAAAAGTACTTACAGCTGTTGTACACTTGGGATTTTTTGATCTCAATGATAAAATGATACAGCAATGGTCTGCAGATGACTGCCTTTGATCTTTTATTAGTTCTTATAAGTGTCTCTTAATTTGTATTCTGTATAATAACCACTCACCTTCACTGTTTGTCCAGCTTCGGGGCCATCCTGTAAGCAAAGGGAGAAATCTCGGGTTAGAGGAAATAACAAGGATCACACAGGGATTCGGAAATCTTACTCAACAACCATTTACATCAAATTTCACTGTACATTAATGTAGCATATTTTCTTGGGGACCCCTCAACACAATGTTTTTGGACAAGGCGCCTTTCCACATCGTGCCATGGCAAAGTGAGAAACTGTATCTTAGACCACAAAAAAGACAGTTTTTTCAGTCTTTCAGGTTGTATTTTTGAATAGGTAGCAATAGATTTCTGGTCCTTGTGAATATAAAATCAGACACATAAGCGAGAATTTAATCAAAGCATGCTTGCTTAAGTTCTTATTCTAATGAAATGGGGTTAGTTTCCTGATTTGCTTTGAAAAAAGCTCTTTTTTGGTATAAAACACCGAGCACAGATAACTGAAAGGTCCGAATTGACAATGTATTTACATGGCTACATCTCTCTGCCTGCAGATAAACAGCTGTGAAGAGGAATTACCTGTTTCATCACAAGCAGAGGCTTACCTGCTGAACAGGGAGATGTGGCTGCCTTCTCTAGGTCAATCCTGCAAACTTTTCTCTGAAGGAAGCGTATTTGCTGAAATACTCACAATACTCAGCACTGTGTTTGGGAGTGGTCGCAGGATTATTCCGAAGTTTGCAGTTATTACTTATCCATACCTTTCTGCTGGTTTACCCCTCATTTTTTTCAATGGCAAATCTGGCAGAGTGCAATGCAGTTCTTGTTCTTTTTTGTTATTATTATTTTTGCATTTATTGCCTCTTGAAGTTTGAAAGTCATTTTGTCATTGGACTAAGTAAGAAGGTTGAAAACTTGACAAAGCAAATCATTAAACCTTTTTTTAGTTGACTGGGTTACAAACCTGAATGGCAATGGTGAGCGAGGTGCTGCAGAAGTGTTTTTCCACCACATTGCTGACCCTTTGCGCCGTATGAAATAAATCGGCCACTTCCTCAGGATTCAAGTCACGGAAACGCTCCACTGGCCGCAGGGGACAAACAAGGACATCTGAAGGTGGCATCGTCAAGGCAAAAACGCGAGTCTGAGTTGTC
Source organism: Patagioenas fasciata (assembly GCF_037038585.1). Lineage (NCBI taxonomy): Eukaryota > Metazoa > Chordata > Aves > Columbiformes > Columbidae > Patagioenas > Patagioenas fasciata. Next base: position 20,908,308 of record NC_092529.1, on the reverse strand, counting down.
CAGGACAAGCGGCTCAATCCCTAGCCCGTAACCTGCTTCTAATCTTTGAATTGCCTAAACTTTTCCTGAGGATTACAGCAAGAGCAACTAAGACATAAGGCTAAATACAGAGAATCATATGATGCTTTGTGCAGAAGTTGTTTCCTCAGATCCCTCAGCTATGGGCAAAATGACTAAACTAAGGTCCATATGTTACTACTGAGATATCTAAAGGAAAGTAAAGTTTTCAGACTCAGAGTTACCATTTTGATAGAGAGATGTGTACTTAACACCTCTGAGAATCAAACACATTTCCTGTTGTGATTAAAAATGGGGGAAAGCCAAGGGAATTTCAGATGGGTTTGGGTGTATGATCTGAGGCAGACGTTTACAACGCTTTACCACACACGCGGTATGTATTTTTTTTAAATCTTGATCCTACACCTATAATTTTAGATACCTAAATGTGAAAAGCTGACACTATACTGATAATAGCAGGTCGCTTATTACTACATCACGTTAATTACCATTCACAAGGAATGCTCATATGTTACAACTACATGGTTTTAGAAATACATTAAGATAATTAACACTGTACCCTTTTAATTGCAGTGTTCACAAAACTGTAGATATACTTTTTGATTTTATTCCACCTTGGTGACTGTACTTCGTGAATCAGCGAAATGAAGGTATAAAGTAAGCAATGGAAATACACAGACAGTATCCACAGTCACCTGATCTGCTGTGTTCACAGAAATGAATAATTGCTCTGATTCCTCACTTGAAAGTCAATTTTGTAACATTATTAATAGGGTCCAGAACTCTTAGCAGAGCCTCAGGTGTCTAAATCCAACCACCAAGTACTTGGGACTTGATTCTCATTTTAATTCCCTGCAGACAGGATTTTTCTTCTTACTTCCAGTATTGTGTTTGCAGAATAAAGACCTTAAAATCACCTTTAACACCACTTGAACTTTCATGACCAAAGGCTATGAAAATTAACAACTTCTTACTTTTTCAGTATTAAAATGAGAGTTCAAAGGAGTATTTGAAGAAAATTAAGTTCCATACCATTGTATTACAGCCGTCTATATTTTTACTGCATCTTGAAGCCTGCAGGTATTCATGAATATTCCCTGTACTCCAGAAATGTAACTAGGAGATGCTCTGTAGTTAATAGGTTCACACAAAGGTTATATCAACCTGATTTTCGAGGAACATGAGATGCTTGAAATAAAGATTAATACATGTGAAAGACGATATACTTCCAAAAACACGGAGTCAACATCTTTACATTCACCAAGTTTATCGCAGGAATCACATTTAAAATTCTGATTCCAGGGAAAAACAGACATTTTCTGGAAGTAAAGAAGTAGGGTCAGGTTTTGATCATTTTTGAGAATCCAGATGAGGACAGATGAGATTGTAATGGGTATTTGCTAAAGCGGGAACAGATTTTTCGAGCAAGCTCCACAGCCAGCAGCTCCCAACAGAGCCAGAGAAGACTGGCCCCATCTGCAGGTGTTAATCTGCTTTGAAAATCTGGCCCTTGCCTTCATTTTTTAGTAAAGCATCAGCTATCCCACTACTGTTTTCTTTTTCTCTTGTGACAACTTTTGGTATTAAAATTTAAGAAAGGAGAAACATGTGTTTAAGAAAGCAGGTACTTGGAAATACACCAAAGCTGGATGGGGACAAAAAGACTAGTTTTGTGGGGTTTTAGTTCTAAAATGTTGTGCCTCTTGGCAAGCTACTGGGCACAATAAAGCTCCTGAAATCTATTTGTGACTTCCCAGCACACTGTACAAAGCACCTCCAAAAAAGACGCTGTTGGCTGAACTTAGGGCCCAAGGGAAGATCTGGAAACTTGCTTGGCAGACCTGATTTCCATACTGGGAATAGAGGAATAGAAAAACTAATTAATTTTACTCATAAAAAGGAAATCCATGTCAACAGTAAAACAGGAAAAAAAGACATTCGTTTAATCCGAGTTCATTTTTCAAAAGGAGAGAAAGGAAGCTTTTACCCTTAGGACATCTGATACTTAAGTAGATAATTATCCTTCTTCTGTAGCACTGCTTTATTATCATGGGTCAACGAACCATTTATAAATGAAGAATTTCCCCTCACTTACCTCTAGCAAAACTGCTGCTTACGTTAAGACAAGTTTCCTTTTCTCCTTTCGAATTTTTTCCCAGCAGCTTCTCCCCCTCTGGGACTCATACACGCCTCACCAGCAATTGTTTGTTCTCAACCCAGCTCAGGGCCGCAGCCACGAGTATGAATTTTTGCATTAATCATGGCTTCTATAAACTTATATTAACACTGTACTACTTGTCGCTGTGAAGCATTCTAAAAAACATGGGCTGTTTCGAGAGCTTTTGTTTCCATAGCACATAGCAGAGGGATAAAAAAGTGCAACGCGAGGCTGGGTGTGACCGAGGCAGGACATCCAATTTCTCTTCTTAATTCTATCACTAATCCACTCTGACATTTGAACAAGTTGTCTCTGTACCTCTCTCTTCTCCTCTCCCACAATTTATCTGTCTTATCTGCTTAGATAGCATTGCCAGTTGGTGCAATGGATGTTTTCTTTTTAAGCCGCGAGGCTCTGGACTCATGTGGGGCCGTGAGGTGCTCCTGCAATATCAAATGATGTGCCCATAAACCACGTCATGCTGCAAAAACGATTTTCACTTCCTTCTTACGTTACCAAGACCCATTTACAACTCAAACTAGGTTTTAACCGTATTTCTGTCTTTGAATGTGATAAATAATTCAAAGGCACAATCACACACTCGAGCTTCTTTACTGAACTTTCCATCATTTCAAAATAATTCTACAAAGAATAATGATAGAATTTCTGAATCAGAATGAGAATGTAATTAGGACAACATTCAAGTTATATTTAACTATGAATATATAAAAAGGCAAATGTTAGAATGAATTCATGGATTGAGGTCATTAAGAACACAACCATTCACCACAACAGTTTTTAACACTAGGATAGCTTTTCATTTTACATCCTGGTCAGATTTAAATCTGAATAAATGTTCTATGCACCTCAAAATTCTTCCTAAGTTTAAAATCAGATAATCTGTTCATTGCTTTCTGCAATTACCCACTGCGAAGGCTGCTATGAACTACTGATGTGCTTCAGGTGACTGTGTATTACAGATGCAAGGGAAAGTGAGTCTGTACTTATGTCTCCGTGCAATTACTCCTTAGACAGAAGCATCTCCTGCCATCTGAGACGCCTCGGGGCAGCCAGCTGCTCTTCCAGAAGGGCAGGAGTCTCCCATATGTCCCGTGTCGTATCTGTCAGCCAGGTGGGAAGGCAGAGTCATCTCAGGGTATCCGAAATAGCGGTAGGTGCCTATATCTGGGCAACACCCCCCACTTTTCAGAGAGGCTCAGCAGGACAAGAGCTGATAGCAGATGTGCTGCACAATTGAAGACAGCATTCTGCCTTCAGAACGTTTGAACTTTACATTTCCTTTTTCTAACCACCATAATTAATAATTTCATGATTTCTTCATTCATTCTAAACTGTTACTGACGGATGAAGTTTCTATTTTTAAGCTTTGATATGCACAGCTGTTATTTCCTTCAAAATCTCTGAGTCAGTCTGCATCATTAGAGTATGCGCAATTTCATACATCAGCTTCTCCATTTTAAGGAGTGGAAAACCTTCACATCATCTTATAATCTGTGATCGTACATTCCTCTCTTCTAGATCTCGCAGGAGTCTCTCAGCCACCTTACTTTTTTCCTAATACTTAAATACGCATACACAAATCAATATATATACCCTCAGACACACTAAAAGCTCCATTAAAGATTTATTAAATAATTAGGAATGTCAGTATTTTCCAAAGACTACGAGTAGATAGACTAAAACTCCAGGTATATTAATGGAAGTGCATAACCATAAAGTAGCAGTAAAGCAAGAGTGGATCGGACGCATTACCGTCAAACTGAGCTATAAGGATGACCTATGATTTCAACAAAATCACTTGACCTCATATATTGGGCACAGTAGACCACTCCCTGCACAACCTTGAGCAGCCTGTTTAATGCACCAAAGCCTGAGCCTCCTCCATAATTCAAATTAACAGCCCATGCCTTTCTCCAACTGTTGGATTGTAACCTGTTTGGAAAAGCTCAGACTCATGCCCAAGTAAGCGTGGTTCAACAAGATCCGCACCCCAGCAGTGCAAGGATGCTGGAACTCACATGCCAGCTCTCAGCCCTCGATAGTCAAGATTATACACATTTCTGTAAATGCCTCTCACTTTCCCATTGACTTTTCAGACCATAGTAACTGCAGCCCTTTGAGACCGGTATTTAGAGGCATTTACCGCAACGTGGTTCAGCAACAGGCGGTCAAACACTGTCAAAGCTCTACTCAGTTAAGCCAAGCACAAATTCCCATGTGCGTCTAAGTACTGAAGGACACGTTCACGCTGAAGATGACGGGTCTCTACTACAAATGCATAATGACTCTAAGCTGATCATACAGAGTGGGCTCAGATTCTACAAGAAAAGCAAAACACATGGCCAACATCCACGTGCTCACCACTTCAAACGCAATTTTCCCTCTGCTAAGAGCAGAATGGTGATTGAAGTTCAAACGTGCGGTAGTGATTTTTATTCACTTCTTCTGAATTTGGAATTTGAAACCTAAATTATGGTAATTCTGTATTTAAGGTCTAAGATAGGCTACACATTCCCTTCAATGGGATTCCAATCAACTCCACAAAGCGCCCATCATAAATTTTCTCACACATCAAGGTACACAAATCCTGTATTTCTGGAAAGCTGGAAAAATGGCATTTGGGAGGTCAAAAAAAAATAAAACAAACAAAAAAAGAAACCCCAATGAGGTTAAAATTCCTTTTATGTGACAAGCTTTGGAACACAGACTTTTTTCCTCATTAAGTCCATTAGTTTGCTACATAGAAAACACACTTATTGTTTTTACTTCTGTTTTATTCCTGAATTTGAACTTCAAAGAGAACAATTCAAAGCTTTATAAAGGAAAAAAAATTAAAGGCTCTCCAGGTACTGATATTCTAACAATAGGGGGAAAAAACACCTGTTTTTTCTCTTTTTCTTTCTGAGGAACCAGTTAAAAACATTAAAACTGACAGGTTTTCTTAATATGTGAGTCTTTAAAGGAACAAAATACAAGGAGGTAAAGGTAGAATATTAAAAAGTGAAAGGGTAATCGCTGCTTTATGAAGCTCCTGGGTTTGACCAACATCGTTAGTTTTCTAAATCATCTGTTACAAAATGTTCTAACTTAGGAAGATGATCTCTCTTCAATGTGTAATGTGGCTGGGAATCCGTAGCTCACATAGTGATGGAAATACTGCTCCTGTTCATGTGACTTTTGGAAGATTTATAAATTCTTCCCTCTCACAATAGCACAAGATCCAAAATATATTAAAAATATTAAAGATGATAAATAGTAGTTCATAAAATATCAAAAACTTTAAAAACTCTGGAAATATCTATTTTAGCATTCTAAAACTTATATGCAAAAGGCCGTTTAGTTAATAATAAAAATGTCCCTTAATAATCTAAAAGCTTGGGGAACTCAAAGCTGACTTTTCTATTAATATTTTGGTTTTGACTAATCAATTTTCATTTAAAAAAAAAACAAAAAAACAAAAAACAAAGTGTCCCAAACTATGGTACAGATGGAGACTTAATATTGCTTCATGTATTTCATAAGCTTGGGTGAATAACTTGCAGCATCGTAGCCTCTGCTTCTTCCTCCTGGCTGAAAACGTCCCAGCCATTTCCCAGTCAACACTCAGCGAGAATTCCCGCCTTGGAGATCAAGGCTTTGCTCATTTTAGGATTAATACAGACTGTAGCACCGTGGGTATTGCTGCCACCTTTTTTTAACAGGAGGAAGCATCTGGGAGTCATGTAGGGATGGTGTCCCTGCGGTGACGCTGCTCAGTGGCCAGCTCAGCCCTCACCCAGGTGGGAAGACATTCCCTTGGTGCAGCTGCTGGGAAGAAGAACCATCTGCAGAAGACTACAAAAATCATTCTTTCTATCTCATGCATCTGTATGAAAGGCCCCTTCTGCACATCCATAAGCTAGCTGATGGGAATGCAGAAATAATGCGCTGTGGGAAGCTGGGTGAGGGATTATTCTTTTCTTACGCTCTGTTTTACATGAATTTGCATCAAGTGCCCCAAGCAGAGAGAATCAGTCAGACAAAGCTTCAGGTATTAAAACTCACCACGTTTTCCCCAGATTCAACTGAGGAGTGTAGGCAGGGGTACTGAATTCATCATTGCATCTAAGCAGAAGTTTTCTTTGTTCAAAAGCTCTAATTGCTAACACAAAGAAGTCCCACAGCTCAGAAAAAAACACAGGAGAATACATGACTAATAAAATTAATATAACTGAAAAACAACTGCCAGTCATTTATCTTTTTTCTGCCCTTGAATAACTCTTCACATTTTGAAGGCTACAGGAGCAATTTCTCTATGCGAAGGAAACAATAATGATTCCACAGACACTGCCTATATAGGAGTAAAGAAGCAAGCGAAAACAACTGAAATAGCTCATGCACCTACACATACAAGCATCTAAAATCCTCTAAAAATGAATAAAATACATATTCTGCTTCATTACTACAACAATACATCCATTCAGACCTCACTAAACTCACTGAATTAGGATGTACATAAAACTGCAGTAATGCAAGAACTGATGTTTCCCCATCGGGAAAAATCTTATTCAGTAAGACGGAGTGACTCACTTTTGGAAGGAAATCTGTAGAGGCCATCTGGATTAAAAGTGAGCATCTCATAATAGGCAGAGGTGGAGGAGCACTCTTTAGAACTTGCTAGTTTAGGAGAAAACTTAGCTGTGAATGATAAAGATGATTAAGAACCAAAGAAAATGCAATAAAATTACAATAAAAAAACTTTAAAATTGCTTCAGCCTATTAAAACCACACACAAAGCATTTTTTGATCTTGCTATGCCACATCTTAGCATTAATAAAAAAGTCATTAAGATAAGACGAATTATCTAAACACAGTTGATCTTGATAATGCAGCTCAGCACGTGTTTACACTAACACAGAAGACCAGATTTATGCAATAAAACAGAGAATTAGTGCTTCCAGTGGAACGAAGGGCAATCAGTGTAAATCTTTAACATGGATCCCTCTGCACTATGAGATGTGCACTGTTTTAAGACCACACTTCAGCTTCTATACAGTGTGTTGGTTGTTTTTTTTTAACTCTACTCTACCTGATCTTCTCACCCCACTGAAGCTACTTAAAATAATTCTTCATGTAAAGGTGCAATAGTTCCAATAAATTAACAAATATTCTTTCACTTTTTCTGCAGGAAAAAATTCAGTACATCTAATTTAAACATATATAGGGCTCATGGTCTAAATCATGCTAGATGGCACAAAGTACTGCTACCCAAAGTACAGTGACTCCACAAGACAGAGCCACAGCGGGGAAATGTGAGACTCAGAACTGCTCACTTTTCATTTTAAACAAGGCTTTCGTATATTTGATAGTCACTTTAAATGCCTTTAGGGTATGTCAAGTAGGTCAACTAAAAGCTCAGTTCCTCATAGCAAGTGGTATTTTACTGTGGGATTTGTCCTTTTCTGCCAGCTACTGACCTCAGGGGCAGCCTCGGGCAATAGCTGGTGCCTAAGTGGAACCACAGTGAGAATGGCCATGGGAGACTTGGTGGCTCAGAAACACGCCTCTGATCCAAGTTTCATCTGGTGGAAGATTACTGCAGAAATAAAGTTACATTTGTACCAGGAATCATGATCACATTATGGAATCACATTGAGCTTTTGATCTGGAAAGGCTCAAAGGCAATAACCAATGGCCAAAGTGGAAATGTAGAAGTCCCAATATGAAAAGACTTCATCTGCAAATTGTGTGATGTTCTGAGAAGACCCTCTAAGGAAATACTTCGGTACAACAACCCATTTTGGCTAAGAACTACATCCACGCTGCTCCAGATGATATATCCTACTCCTAAATATATGACAAAACTATTCATAATTACATGAAATCCAGGCACATTTACCAGCTATAAATGTACAGCACCACTGAAATAAATAGCCACGCCTGAAGCTGACAGCAGAAGCCAAACAGCATTTAGGGTGCAACACTCGAAGGGTGGGATTTTTGCCCAAACACAGGAGCAACGGCATTTGCCATAGGAAGTGATATGTTCATGTAAAACCTCATTCCAAACAGAACTGAGCTCATGATGCAGCCTCTCCACCTGAGAATAAAACACAACTTACGAGAAAATGCTTCAGCATTGAGTCTTATTCAGAGCTGTGCCACCATTATATCCAAAATATAATGTGATCATTATGAAGTTATATTCTAGCTCATGATTCAGGAACTATAATGAGGGAATAATTAATTACTATATATTAGTTATGACAAAATTACTTTCTTGCAATTTATTGGATGCCATATTACAGGCATTAAGTTTTATTGGAAACAAGCTTTAACCTGGCAGAAAGACACCACGGAGTGTGTTGGGAATTAAGTTCTGTACAAACCATAAGCATTATTGACATTGTTGTCTATGGTACTTGAAAGTACATACATGGTTGGTTTTTTTTCTTCTTCTGGGCATCTATGGCAGGACACAGCAATAAAATTAACAGATGAATATCTGGTGAATCTCCCTGGCATTTATCTTTTGGAGGTAAATTGGTTAAACCAACCGGGAACTGCGAAAAGCCAGTGCTTTGTGGCAGTGCTGAAGTTCCTTGCTACTTGGGAAGTTGCACTCCTTCCATCCACTTCTGTTTTCTCTAGAATTAAGTCATCCCAAGGAAGGTTCTATTGGACCTGCTGCTGGAGAAGCTGGTAATAGATCCACTTTCTTCAAATACCTATCAATGGCAGATGACCAAGAGCTCTTTACAACTGCACTGAGCCTATACTGAACAGCACAAAGACAAGCTTGTGGTAGCACATGCCAGACCAACAGCATCTTCATTTCATGACCCATGAAGCATCAGCTGGAGGAATGCAGTACAAGATCAATTACCAGAGTATCACAGGGGACAATTAATGCATTTGGATAATCAAGGTTTTCAGGTAATGAAGGTAATTTTGAATGTAATTGACAGATAATGAGGAACATGAATAACAGGGAGTTTTGGAAAACTGAATATGGGTAATTCAGTCTGTTTTACACTAAGTGTATTCCTCAAAGAATATTGTAATGTATGCTGGGATTTTCAAAGTTTTCAAATAGAATACACCACCTGATAACCATTAATTTCTCAGAAGTGGTTTTCTACCCAGTTCTGTTAGGGTATTCAGAAAAATACTCCAGTTAGAGTCAATGGAGAGCTGTGTTTCTCCTGAGCTGGAAGTTCTCATGGCATATTTTGTGTGCTTAGTTACTGAAATTTCTTCTAAAGGAACAGGATGGGCTATGCGGTTCCAGGGAACTAATCCATGAGTAGAATGGGCCTAAATAACACAGGAGAGAAAGAAACACTTGTGCAGAAAAGAAATGCTCCCGCCACCCTTTGTAGGAATGGTTTAGCCCTCTGTAAGAACATCAGCAACTTTAGGAACAGACTGAAAAACAAGAGAATGTTCTATCTGCCTTATGAAAGAGCTGTTCGCTACACTTGCACGGCAGAACGGCGTCTCATAATACCTGTGCCCTGCAAGATCACATCTTTGCTGCTGCACCTAAAAATTAATACCCCAGTGTATTTCCATCAGTTCCTTCGAATGCTTAAAACTGCAAAGTCCATGATAAAGAACCTAGATGAGCATCTTTATTGCATTGGCTAATACACATTTCAAGTGGATGTTGTAGAGAAATGACTTTGCAAGTAAAGGAGTTTATTACTGGTTTTGAAAATGTTTTTACTTTTCTGTTTAGCAGGAACTACTGAAAACAGTATGGCTGGTATTCTAAGGAATTCTTAGAAACCCTTAGAAACATTAATAGTTGGACAGGGACACTGAAATGGTAAACAAGGGAAATGTAACTGGGAGCTGAAAGAGGTTTTTCAAAACTAGGAGGAACTTTACAACAGTATCTTCTGCAGTTTACGTATCTGAGGATTAAAACAACTAGTGCGGCAAGGCAGGGAATCAGCCTTCACTCAGCTTCAGTAGAGGGAAAGGTGGGGTATAAATACCAAAGACACTGTTTAAGCAGAGACTCAGAGGCAATCCAACATGACAAGAAATTATTTTAGGCCACTATTCTTTAACTACATAATTTTGACAACTTATTTCATATCTACTTTAGCACAAAAAGCTTGGCATAGACAAGAATGTTCATTGAAAGTGCATGTGTTGGGGCAAAATGCTCCCAAAGACACATTTTCCCTCACCTGGCAGGAGCGTCAGCTTTGGATAAGTCATACTTAAGGGCTGAGAAAGTGAAAAACAGCCACAGAGTCTATCTTCAACATGAAGCTATCCATATGAAGCCCTCCTTTTAATACAAAAAGAAAACCCAAGCCAAGATGGTAAAACATGGCTTACAAGGCACCCAAGACAATGAAAGCTATAAAGGAGGAGGGAATCAGAAAGTAGATGCCCCCCCTGGTTTTCCACTCACATAATAAATCCTCTTGGATAAGAACAACAGGGCCCTGTGTCATGACTGCCTCTGTAGATGCTGTTCTAATACTATTATTGTCATTAATGCTCATTGTTCACAGCTCTGCACATCATAGCTGGGCATTTCAGCATGCACGGTACATAAATTCATACTCTCATCCAGGACTCCTGCAATATTCAAGAACATGAGAATGAAGAAGACAAACTAGTAGTTTAACTCCAAATAACCTTATTTTTTGCAAGTGTCATCTGAAACCATTACTTTAATGTGATTATCTGTTTTTATTATTTCCTTTCTGTGGACTTGGAATAAAGACACAACTGAGACTCTCTCAGACACGGTCACTGGCATCATTACAGTCTTTCTACTGTCATCAACAGAGATCTGATCTGTAAATCAAGTTAGACTGTAAGGGCTACTGAAGAGCAAGTGCTCTTTATCATGCAATTACATACCCAAGCTACCACTTCCCTGGCTCACTGAGAAAAACAGACTGTTTTAGTGCCTTTACATAACCAGAATGGTTCTTAATGCACAGATTATTGACTTAGTGGGGTTTTATCATGTCCCAGTGTACCAGGGGATTCCTTAATCCAGGACTTCTTTACATGATCTATTTTCATGGCTCTTTTTATTGTCACAGTCTGTCACTATAATGAGTTGCAAATCCAGAACCAGTGCATGCTTAGCTCCTTAAACAGGTGCTCAAGGAGGAGAGCAGGAGAAGGCATTTCCCCCCTCTTGTTTGCCCTCTCATACTCCGTAAGTGCTGAAACCCATCACATGCAGCAGTACAAAATCCCTGCAGAGAGAAGTACAGGAAGGATTTGGATGGCACAATGTTGGCTTTCTGCCCACAGGAGCATTTCCACATCAGCCCATCACCTTCACAAAAGTCAGCAGGATGAAGATCCTCCTTTGCTGCTCTCAGCAGATGACCCAGAGGTCATCCTTTGTGGAGAGACGCAGAACATGCACATGTTGTCAAAGAGCCATGTCCATCAGACTAGTGCTCTACAGAAACAGGAGTCTCCAAGAGCAAATACAGGTCTCAAAACAACAGCTGCTGCACAACACTGGTTGCTAGTAAAAGGCCAACGGGAGACCCTGAATGTCTTGCAGTTGTGAGATCAACAACAACAAAATAATGAACTGAACAAGGGGTATGAGAAGACATTTGCAGAAGTGAAACCTCCTGTGTCTCCCTCTCTGGGTTTCTGCTCAGTAGGGACCTGAACCTGCTCTCCTCCTTTCCTCTCCCTCCTCCAATTTATTAAGCCCCAGGTGCACAGGCTGAAACAGAACCATACACATGAACCTCAATACATGCATGAAGCTCCTTACGAGTGCTGTACAGTACAAGGACAGAGTCCAAAGTTATCAGATGCTTTAGACTGAGGTCCCTCAAAGCAAGCATTTGATTTTATGGCCTTTCAACCCTTCCATCCTCCCTCACCCTCACTAATACATATTTCCCTTGCCACTGTTGGAACCAGTGTGGGAATCTGCAAGATGACTGTGCACTCCAAATTAATCACAGGCCTGAAAGTCTCACTGGAGCAAGGTCTGAGTAGCTGTTAGCACTTCACAGCACATCTACATACCCCCAAAGGTTTGGGCTGTGATCTCTGGTTTGGACTTCTCAGGGTTACCATAATACAAGCTCATAAAAAAATATGTCACTGTGCCTGTTGCTATCAGACAGTTCCCTAGAGTGAGGGAAAAAAATGCTTTAAATCTGACATGTTCTACATGTTAAAAAAGTAAATTTATGCCAAAAAAAAAAAAAAAAACAACAAAGGAAGATGACAGTACTCCAACTACATCCTGGATGCGAGGGAGAAAATTGATGTTGAATTTGGTATTGCAAACTTAGTTCCAGCAAATAAATTTCTAGATCCCTCTGTTTCTTCCTTAAATTACAAGCACATAGAGTTTCTTGGCGGTTTATGATCAGCATCAAAGCCATCTTGCTGAGAAACGTGGATGTCTTTCTCTTTCTGAAGGTCACAAAGTAGATATCCTATATCTAGCGGCTGAAAAAGCAGCAACATTTGGTCCTCCTCCAAATGAAAGCATCTTCACTGTTATTTGCTTGGCTTCCTCTTGTTCAGCTGCTGGATGTGAATCACCCAGCGACATCCCCACATGTCAGTGATGGCTGCGTACACTCTTAGAAAGCTCAGTCCTGCACAAGTGACTTGCATGTTTGTCGCTCTGGAAATCAAACGTCTCTGCAGATTGCCCTTGAATGTGCCTGTCTGCATTTCACATGCAACCCCATGCTGATACTTCTGGTGTGAAAAACACTTGTGAAACATTTTTCCCCAGGCTTTGCATTACTGTATCTTAGGCTTCTTATCCGGCCAGTCAGAAATTGGTGGCACAGTCATCCCTGGCTGCATTTTGCTGATACAGGACAGAAGACACAAGAGATGCCCAAGCAAAGCGAGCAAAGTAAGAGCAGCGTAACTAAAAAAGGCAGAAAACACTGCTTTTTGGTTGTTTATAGGCACTTCAAAGTTCTCCTCAGTTATAAATCATTCTGAGCTACCGGTCTACCTCAGGATGGCTGTGCTTTTGAAGGTGAAAGCTTAGAGATCAGACCTTGGGTGATAAAAGAAATGTTGGTTCCACTACAGACAAAGCTGGTTGCAGAGGAGATAAAATAGTGTCCACGAATAGGAGAGGTCAGGCTGAGATGTTTTCACCATGCAAGTAGTCACCAAGACATGAAAGTGCTTCTATAGGATAGATTTTTCGGTAGGAGAGAATTAAGCTCTTTTAAGCCGTATTTGTCATCAGAAAGAATAAATGAAATTTCAATTTAACTACCACTTTCTTAGGACATTTCATTAGAATGGAAAGCTATTGAATAAAAACATTTTAAACCACACTTTAAAAAATACTACAAATCAAAACAACAACTTAAATCAATAGTAGGAAATTTTTAAAAATCCCTTGCAGCCATGACATCAGATCCTATTACATTTGAACTACTAATTTATAAGTGCAAAGTTATCAATGGAGACAAGAAGCCAAAAATTTATAGCAGGGAATGGAAATTGTTCTGTAGCAAAACATGCTCAGAATATCCTCAAAAGAAGAAGCAAAAGGCCATTTAACGTTGCTTCAGTCTCTTCTGTTCCAGAGGAAGCTCATCAGACAGTGTATGAAAACAAAGCACTGGCTCATAAAAGTTTCAGATAAACTATGTTTAGAAAGCATTAAAAAAAATATAAATATATATATATTATAATAATAATAATAAAATCAACCTTTTCCTGGAAGTGATTTGTATGCAAATACATCCCAACATTTGTCACCAAAACTAAAGGATTTTGAAGTGAGAGAAGTTTTTTGGAATATAAAGTTTATCACTGCTTTGATGAAATGAGATGCCAGCTGCGAGGCTGCTGCTGTCTCCTTTAATACCAATTAGAAGGATGGAAAATGGAGCTCTAGCTTGTGCTCACAGGCAGAGCTGACACCACACATGTAGCACGACTTTGACACCTAAACCTCCAGTGGCAGCAGCTAAGACACCAAGGGGCTTACATTTAAAAGTGAAATACTAGATTTCCTGGCCACCTCTGTGACCTGAAGTACTACAAAATGCATGAAACACTCACATATTACTTATAATAATTTAATGTTTTCCAATGACAGGAGGATTGGGGAGCCAATGTTTGAATAAAATACAAAGCACATTCTGCTGCTGAGAAGTAATAGCCAAATGTGTAATTTTACGTTTTAACCTTTTTTCAGTTTATTCAGAAGAGTGTGTTTGCCCTTGAGCATCTTGGATGGGTTCACCCAACCCTTCTAGGTAGCAAGAACCGAGGAGGAAAGCAGCACCCAAATTGTAGCCAGTAGCCGTGTCCCCCCCAGCCCCACACACTTCCAAGGTCACCAGGAGCAGACAGAGCTCAAAGCTGTGGGGCCCACTGGGCGAATGCCTTGTCAGCGACTCTTACAGATCTTAGATTTGGGAACATTCAATAAGCCTGCTGTTCTTTTTAATTACACGCTCTGCATTTTTATCTCCACTTGCAGAAATCATGAAATAATGAAATCCTGCAAGGAGGAGCTTCTTCGTCTCCCAGTAATTTTGACCTCAACAAGTACTGGACAATTCAAAAGACTTGCTCAGCCTTAGGAAACTATCCACACCTCTAGATGTTATCGCCATTGCTCTGCAATAGTCAATTGCTAATTGATTTCCTTTAAACTTGTGTAAGCTATAGATACATAGATGTGTACGTGCACTGAAACTCAAAGTGTGTTGCCTTGTTCTGAAGTCTGATATCAAAACATCTACAATTTCCCCAAGTGTGCTGGAGGACAACCTACAGGACAAAAGTAAACCATTTTTAACAAAGCAGGAGAGATGACTAGAGCAGTGAACATCTCCTTAAAATATATATATATAAATATATATATATATGTATTTTTAATTTTTTTCTTGCTTTAACTCCTATGGATGCACAAGAACTGTGCTTTAGAGGATCACATTTCTGAGATTGCCACTGATCTATCAAAAACACTCCAAAGCTTAACAAGCAGAGGACTCTCACTTGGAGGTTTATCTCACATGCCTGCACATACACATTTACCTCCTCTGTTTGCACGCTATGAAGATTTTCCAGAAATAAGAGTCCCAACAGGTGAAGGTTAAAGTAATTAAGGTCATTTTGAATACAGTAGAGAACAAAATGTTCCCACAATGGGAAGCACAATGTGAAAGAATACATCTGCACATTATGGAAAGTAAAGCACTGCGGAAGCAGATGTCAAGAAAATGGCTTTACCTTGATTCAGTTTCCTCAAGCAGAAGGATTTAGAAATGATTTTCCGAAATCTGGCTTAACACTGATGGACAAGAGGCTGGGCTGAGCAGCTGGGACATTTGCAGCCACCTTTTCCCACAACGTAACTACGCTGGTGACAGCACATACTACATGATGTACCTTGGACTACAGATACAGAACAAGCCCCTCTAGAGCTGTCAAACAAGATTCAAACCCCAGTTTCTTCAGCGTGGTGCGCACATCTCTTCTGCAACAGCTAACAGAGATTGCAACTGACGGCGGGAACAGCATGCTGGTATTATTTGTTTTGCACACAAACCCACACAAGCAGAAAGAGTTTTGGGACTTCAGCGTTACAAAATAGTTTTAGTATTCAGGAATGCTAACCCTTGAGATCAAAAAAAAAAAAAGCAAAAAAGTTTTCCAATATAACTTTTTTTTTTACC
This sequence comes from Patagioenas fasciata, assembly GCF_037038585.1. NCBI lineage: Eukaryota > Metazoa > Chordata > Aves > Columbiformes > Columbidae > Patagioenas > Patagioenas fasciata. The sequence continues at coordinate 20,892,441 of NC_092529.1, read as the reverse complement.
TAAAAGAATGCTTTAAAAAAGAGTAGAGAAGAAAGGACCCTGGGATCCATCCATCCTACACCATATAATCCCCACACAGGCTATGTGCAATAGAAAATATATTATTATTTAATATTTTTGCCTTACATAATTTAGTACAGCACTGGATGTTGCAAAACCTTTTAACCCCTGAATTTTTTTCACTCTCAGTTTCCACAAAAACTGGTGACTTTTCTCTAAGCAAGTAAGGTATATAAGTTAATAAGTTGAGTAGCATTTCATCCTCACATAATAAAAATTCCTAAAGAATTCTTTAAAAAACAAACCAGGAGAAATACCAAAGAGAAGAAAATCATTAGTGCTGGAGTTTCAAGAGGGCAACGGCGATGGTCTCACCTGGAGCACTGCCCCTCTCTCGAAAGAAAAATCAAGGGTATCTATTGCCTTTTTTACAAACGCAGTCTGGAGGCCACAACAAAACATCTGTAACACCATGTCATGCAATGTAAATACACAGGTAGGTGTCCAATTACTTCAGCTTTAAAGACTGGTGCAGTCTATCTCTTTATAAGCAAAGCGCACGCAGGTTTTGATACGTGCGCTTGATGTATTTACCTTTGAAATCCGGCACTGCTGGTGACTGTTGTTGTTCAACCAAAGTGTACGTATGCAAAAGCAAGATCATTTTCATCACGCTGTGCGGTGTACAGCTGCGCCTTTCACACTAAATATCTATACTGCTGAAGAAAATGCCCTTTTTCTTTTGAAGCAAGAGAGTATAAACCTCAGAGGTTCATTTCTTTGCAACGACTGAGGCCCTAATGAGCACAACCAACACACGACCCCACCAGCTCCATACGTAGATGCAAATATCTCCAAGGTAGATCTTTGTCAATACATCTCATAACACAAACGCACATTGCAGAGAATAAAGTTGGTATAAACCATGCTTTCATATATTACTTCATATTGAAAGATATATTGGTGACCTTATCCAGCATGACTGTTATAACAGTAATAAAGCTGAATCTTGGAAGATTACACTTCTGGTCAAAGTAGTAAAATATGACCTTATGCTATTCAACATTGACATTTATTATATTAATTCAGACACAAAAACTGCATTAAAATGATGTTAAGTGTCTGGCTTTCAAGCACAACAGCTAAGAAATTTGAACTGCAAGGAAGATTTCTTCAGCAACACTTCATTTCCCATTTCACCACTGCAACACATAGGGCAGAGCTGCCTAGAGGACCTCAACTCTGGTAGATTGGACTCCTTAAATAAAAATCTGCTCGTATCTTAGCCATTGGGATCATGGCAGGGGTGACACAATATATTGTATCTACAGTGTTCACACATAGTGGCCTCAATATAGAAGAGAGAAAAAAAAACCACCACCAACCCAGACCACAGAATCAGGAGTTCATCTTTGCTCTTCAAGGGGAAATACGAAAGGCTAAAAACAAAACACTGACCACCAGACAGCATTTTTAATATCTCAGCAGTGTGTCCATTTCAAACACGGGAAAAAGATCTAGTCTCAGGTCAGCAAGGAAGATGGAGGATTCAGCAGGATTCTGCAGTCCCACTGATTTCACTAAAAATACAGGACATACAAAGAGAGCGGCGTATCAGAGCAAAGTTGTGCACTGCAGATCTCAGAACAGAATGAGGTCTGGAGCTATTTTGGGATATAGCAAACTTTGAAAGTACAGCTATCTGGAATTCACTGTGTTTTTCTTCTGTACTTAGTGTTTATTCACATGCAAATATTGCTATACCGAAAAAAAATTAAAAAAAAAAAAATCAAGGTTACAAGACAAATCCTGCTTTAAAAATAATAATAATAATAATAATAATAATAATAATAATAATTTAAAAGACTCCAAAGTCTAAGTGATCTCAGATCAGACAACAAGGGGATTTGAGCCTTCTTTTGGAGCACAGTAATTCTGCAGAGAGCTCTGTCTCCTGTTCCGAGCATCCTGACTGCTCCGTGCTGTGTTACATACTCAGAGGGATTTTTAACGAGAAATTCAACAGTCATTTCAGTTACAACAAATACAGGACATCAACCATTTCTTTTTTTCCCAGAATGGAACTCCCATATTCTGGACAGCCTAAGTTTGCAAATATGCCAAATTTTAACAATTCTGAGAATTAAATGAGAACACTAACGCTTCCCAACGTGCTGCCAAGTTGCAGATTTCTGTTTTAAACTTCAGACAGGAAGAAAAGAGAAAAATGTTGGATTTTTATAATCCAAGTTGCATAATCTGTCAAGAACAATAATTTGCATCTGGCAAATGCTGATATGCATTTTTAGCAGAGCTAATCAACATCAGCTCAGTGAAGAGAGCAGAATGCCCCTGCCTTTGGGCCAGGCACTGCAAAATGAAGCTTATTAAAAAAAAAGAAAATGAAAAAGAAAGAGTGGGTTTATCTTCACAGTGGCAGCCAGCCACATCTTTTTCATATCAGTAACCTAAAATACGGATTTTTGGTTTTTAAGGCTACAAGTGACAGAGCTGTTGTAAGGGTGACATCCCATTTCAAGAGCAGCCTCACCCCAGGACATCTGTGGGGTTTGCGCACCAGGCAGCCTCCATTCCCAGACCCTCCGGCTTTGCCGGAGCATCTCGACACCACACTTGTGGGGGACACCCACTGCTCCTCTGTTCCCGCCGGAGGGGCTGGCAGCCTGCTGCTCACTGTCCACGCACATCCCCCCATTTGGCTCCCTTGCCCTCTCAGGGGTGCAACTGGGTCAGGGTTTTTTTTCCCTTAAATCGTCTTTTTGACACATTTCAGCAGGGTTCTCCTAATCTGCCCATATTCATGCCTCATCTTCATATAATGTGCTCTTTTAACAATGCATAGATCACAGCTGGCCTCAACACCTGGATATAAAGGCTTGCTTTCTTTGCTCTTTACCTTTTCTCCTACATTATTTGCATCTCACTCTGATCCATCTCCTCTTATTTAAGGGGACAGAAATGTAGCAAGGCATGTTATGAATTGGAGTATTTCACAAAAAATCCACCCAGCCCTCCATGGCCAAACTAATTATAACTGCACTCTCTCTGGCTTGATGAAGCTAAATGGAGACATACAAACTGTCTTCGAAAATAGAAAAACATGCAAGTGAAAAATGTTCATATGGAGAAATATGCATAGTGCATCGAGGCTTCAGGAGCAGCAGTTTATAGACCCGGTTACTACTACATGCATTTTAAATTTGAATGCCTCCTCAGTATTCATAAAGTGTACCACAGTTCAATAGTTGTTTTCATGAGTTGTGCCTTCATTAGGTGAACAACATTAAACACCTGGGATACTGTTCACACTAGTCCTAAGGGGCAAATTTTCATGACAAATGAGCTGAGATAAATTTTACAACTGAAAAAAAAAAAAAATCTCCATTTTGCAATGGTAAATTTACTACTTGTTTCAAAGAAATAAAATAAAGCAACAAAGACACAAAGTTAATATTAATATCACTTCTACAAAATCCCCACAGAAAAGCTTTCAGTTGGCTGTGCAAATAAGAACATTTTCAAATACCAGAAGGAGAGTAAATATTTATTGACACGTGTTCTCCCGCCCCCTTTCAGGTTAATGGGGTTAATTCCCCACTATCTTTGGAAATTCCTGTATGTTCATTATCAAAGTGACTTCTTATGCCTTTATGGCTAACAGTAGTTTACAGATTTTGTTCGAATCTGCTTTATTTTTTTTCCTAAGGCTTGTAGTGTGCTTTTAAGGATTTTTATTTGGATACTGTTCCATTGGAGATATTATCAGTGTACATTTTTATTTGCCCACTCCCTCACTGGGAGCCTTCCTTGTTCAGCACTGAGTGATAAATGCCCCTGTGCACACACAGCCCTCTGGCTCAGAGTCAGCCACAGGTGTTTTCCCACCCAAAAGCTTTGGGAAGGCTTGGAAACAGCTAATTGTGAGGAGGTTCTCTTGCCCCATAGTGCTGGCCATCCCCGCTGCACATGTGGGAAAGGCCGATTGCCCTCCAGGTACCGCTCTCAGGACACAGAAACATTTTGTATACGGGGTTTTCTCTCCACTCACAGCTGGGCCTGTCTAAACGGATGTTAATCTTGACAGCTTACTGAACTGTAAAGAGACTTAAAATAATTCAGACTGAAGGCCTGACAGCTCAGGACTTGCTATTGGTCTGGTATCAATGACTGTCACACTGTCTGGCTGAGTCAGGGCCAGTCTTTTCCAGCTGGCTCCATGCAATCTGGGCAGCACGACAACCTCAGTCCCGTGCCCTGCAGAGAAATATTGACATTGTCACCTACACTGTGAGCTGACACTCATGCCAGAGGCAATAAGGACATTGAGATGGACTTACACCTTCGTTTTGTTCAGACACCAAGGTCACGAAGAAGACATGATGGAGAGGAAAGAAGGGGCAGGGAAGACCAGCCTGCTACTCATAACATCACTGGAATCATCTGCAGGAAGATTCAGTTTGTGGTGCTTGCACATGGCATCTTCTCAGGAGCACTACAGCAGTTATAGATAGGGAAAGCAGCTGTCTATTGAGATAATTCTAATAACAATTACTATTTTCCATAAATCTTTATTCTAGCTTCTTAAATCACAGTTGCATCCTCCTTCAGTGGCGCCATAGCAATAAGATAATACTGTCTACTTGAGTAATACATGTACATGCACAAACACCCGTAGCATGGTAGAAGGTCTCAAGACATTTTTCTTCTCTGCCTCTTTTTGCTGCCTTTCTGGTTTATTATACCCTAAACAACCTCTCCCTCAGGAGATATTCCAGCTCTCTTCCAAGCAGCCACTGAGCTTTTCATACTTAATAAAACATAAAAATTAAAGCAATGAATATTAGAAATATCCATCTTACTCGATTAGCTGCTCCGTAGTGGAATGCAACCCTTTGAATGTGGTTGGCTAATCCCATTAGCTGGTCAAGCAATTTTCTCTACTGCTTCTAGGAGTACAGAGCTCACTAGAAAATACATTTAGAACCATGCTCACCCTTTAGATTAGATTAAGCTGCCTATACAACTCCAAAGGGTTTCCCTAAGGTTTAAGACCTATATAGTAATCCCTCTATTTTTCACAATTCACTGGGTATGCACTGCTCCTAAAAACTACTACAGACTCAATTTCACTTAAAGGTTAGACCCTCCTCCAAAGTACCAATTATTGTGGAATTACAGCCCAAGGGAACAAGGACTTCCTTTAAAGATTATTAAAATGATCTTTTTTCCCTCATGGGGAGAAAAAATTCCACCAAATTTGGTTTATTAGCAAATTCAAGGAAGGCTTGCACAGGAGCAGGCTGGCTCCTCTGGATTGCATTTCAATGAGTGCTGGTCTTTGCTGTGCAGGAGGTTGCAAACTCTGACTCAAGTCTCCCCTGTGCTGGTCCCCATTCATAAGGTCTCTGTGGTTTATTGCTGTAAGCTCAAGTCCTCCTGGGGAGAACAGGGGAAACAAGGGAGGGCAACTGGAGCCTGCCTCCTGCACCCAAACATCTCCATCCAGTTCCCAGGGAACCTCAGAGAACATAATGTCCCCCTTCCCCTCTCAGCACTTGAGACCACTTCCCTGCGAAAGCTGGTGAATGGGTTCACAGCATGGGCAGGCTCCACTGGGCACTTGGAACTGAATCCAATTTTTCCCCTGGTTTGAAGGTAGACAAGATGGTTCTTTATCAACATCAGTTATTTTTTTATTTGCACTGTAAAATACCAATTCCTTCAGGCCCTAAAAGCACAAAACTAGATGCAAGGCGCTAGGTCCTGCAGAGACAAAGTAAGAACTAGTCCCTGCTCAAAACCCATCCAGGGCAGACAGGAGACAGCAACACAGAACGAAAAGAAATAAAACACACGTTCAAACCACAAACATACAGCACAAGCATATAAATGTCATTTCCTGAGGAAACTGTGCTAAAAATCTGTCATAATCTAACTCAGCAAAACAGGCTGCAGATGACTGCAAACACTACTGGGTTTTTCAATGTAAACCCCATCCATGCGGACTCATTTTAACAGTGCAAGAAAGCAAATCAGTACCAAAGTTTAGCTATTTACATCAAATAATGCCAGAAATATGTTTTGTCACTCCGTATTATATGCCTAAACATAGGATGCTAGAAGAGCAAAGGAAGATATTTGAAATCAGTAACTAGAGAAAGGCAAGTTATTTTAATTTTAAAACAGTGACATCTTGAAGTATGTTTTCATGAAAGGTTCAGAATATTCTTCATAGGCGAATTATTCAAACAACAAAAGGCTACTGAGAAAAAGTTCTTTGAGTTAAACCCTAATTATAACAGTGCAAAGGACACTACTAATAGAGCATGTCTTTCAGTGGTGACTGTTCCAAAAAATGCTACTTTTTGTAATATGTGTGAATTCTCTATGTTTCTCAAGAAGCAGCAGAGTAATAGTAAATATTTGGTTGGCACAGCTTCAGCACACAGATCACATACTCCAAGATTTGAGGGGTCTGAGTCAAGAAAATGCTTCAGTGAATGCTGAAGTTCGAATATTTACACATCAACCACCTTCTTTCCCCATAGTTGCTCCCCACAAGGCCCCTGCGTGACAGCACAAGCTCGAAGACCAGACAGGCTCTGCGCCAGCTAAATCGAAAGCAGGTAGCGCCGTGAATCCAGGAATGTCTGTAGACCAATGGCTGCCCTAAACCAGGGATGTAATGGCCTTATTTTAATAAATGAAACATTTTCCTAAGTGATACACAATTGAGGACTTGAGGAGAAAAAGGGCAGACTGCAGAAAATATGCCACATCACAGGTATGCAGGAAAACCAACTGCAACGTCTGCCCAGGAAAGGAAATAAACAGAGCTTTGATGGGTAGGTTCTTAAGTAATCCCCATGGAGATCTTTAATAGGAAATGCATTTAGAAACCTCTTTGTCTACTTTCAATAACAAGGCCCATGTTTTTATGAAGTCAGGGCACATGAGCAGAGCACACAGACACGGATCACAGGCACTCACTGACACCCGGCGCAGGCTCCGTGATGAGCAAACAGACACCAGCACAGCAGCTCCCGGGGTGCACAAGGACCCAGCACGGGAGCAGAGAGGGGCTTGCCCTGAACACCCACCCAAGCTGAGCCATGCAATGTGACACTTATGTGTCGTGGTTGAGACGGACAAATGACACAGACCAAGTTCTTCCAGGATGAAAGTAGTAGATGCCATTTACTGCCACAAGTGCATTTTTATACAGTTTTACCAATTTATGTGTTACAAGTTACAGCAGTAACATCTCATTGGCTATTTTTGCTATCATCAATGTTACTCTTCTACTCCCTTCTCTCTCATGGGTACATCCTTAACATCTCCGGATATTCCTTTACTCCCATCTTTCTCACGGGTAGGCTTTCATATCTTCAAGGCTAATTTCTGTTCCCATGCCCTTCGTCAGGGAATCCACGGACCCACCGTAGTCCCCCACAATTCCCCCTTTTTGTTTTTGTGCTAAAAAAATTGCCTTCATTGTCCGCTGCAGGGCCCTTTGCAGCAGAGAAATCATGCATGGCAACATTAGTAACACAACCACAACAATCATCAAAACAATGAGTCCCGTTTTCACTACTGATAACAACTATCCTAAAAACCCCCAACCACTAAGCAATTTATTTAATGAATCCCATCAACATCTTCACACCCATGTCCTTGAGCTAATAACAAAAGTCTATCGCGGCTCTACTCTGCCATGTGGCATGTCTTACAGAATCTGCATCTAACAAAAGTCCACTTAAAGCCTTAGAAGTTCTATTAGTTTGCTTAACTAGCCAGCATCCTAATTTTTCTAAAGTATTTAAAGCTTTAGCTGTGCCAACACCAGATACACGAGATCCTAAAACCCTTAACCCTGATCCCCAAAAGTCTACATTATCATCACATTTTGACTCATATACATGCAAAAAGTATTTTTCTCGTCTTGTTCTTCTGTGATCTATTATAGATACATTGGGTGTTAAGAGACTTAATAGTCCCAAAATACACAGTCCTCCAACAGCATTAGAAGGAATTCCTGGTCAGGCTCTATCTCCACAGACCAAGAATACACCATACAGGAGGTTTTTGGGGTCACTGTCCCACATTATCAATGACACCCCTTGGATTCTTCTGCGAGGCGTTACACCATGAAGTTTCATTTCTATAGTCACCAAGGGTAGCATTAACATTTTGCAGTTTATCCATTCATGTTCTCGTATATCGTTCTGACACTTTTCACAAACCAGGTTGATACAAGCGTCCATGGGCCTAGATGCCAACAATTCCAGTTCCTGTGGTTCAACATCTGCTTCCAGGAGGCAACTAATCCAAAGTGCCATGTTGGTATTATTACAGTTTGTTGCAATGCCTCTGCACCGACCACTATTTTGAAACAGTTGTGTGATGCTGCTGTAGTCATCAAGGAGGATGCCAACCAAGCACATGTGGAATGGGTTTTCTGGAGATGCCATAGCCAGGCATATGGAGTCCTGGCCAGTCATGTTGGCTGAAGTAATACACATGTTAGTCTTTGTCTGTGCAGGCATCCAAAACACAGAAGCTGCAGCAATCATTGTCAGGAAGATAACACAGTTTTCACGTTTCATGCCAGCAACCATTGTGGCCCTTGATCTGTAAAGACACAAGCATAGCCTCTCCCCCAGGTTATCAATTGATGTGGCCTTTTCCATTGACCATTAACTAGTGATTTGACCATAACTAATGTAGGTTCTTTCTGATTTAGCATGTTTTTGGGTAACACTTGCAAAGTGTTTCATCACAGGGCAAATTTGGGCTGCACCCCTTAGATATAAGTGATTCATCACATACAATGCTTTTGACAATTGATTTTGTGGTGTTTTCCCTACTCTTATGTGGCTAAACTGTCCCATGGTCACGCTGGGCGTTGCTGAGGCAGTAGAGCTCAATCTCTAAAGGCTGCTGTGGGGTACGTGCATCACTGTGCTGTGCCTTAGCCCACTCCAAGCCCAGGCTGGTTCACTGCTGCTGTGTGTAATTTGGAGCGGTCTGGGGAGCCAACAGCCAGGAGTCAAGTTGTTTTGAAATTTTAACCATTGCCACCTCTGGCACTCAAAGAGCCAAGCTGAGCTCTGGCACAACCGGGGATCTGCGTCACGATGGAACACTTGGTATCAGAAATGCTGGACACTGAAAGAACCGAGTCCATATGCAGGACAATATCAGTAGACTAATCTAATTGCAAATGCACCTTTTATCTGCTTAGTGGCATTTAACATGTTAAGGAAGTCAACATGTGTGGAGGAGAGAGTGCATTTCAGTCACTGACATTTTCACTACAATACTCAGTTAAAAATGCATTAGCGGTAACTTTCCATCTATCAAAAGCATGAGGTACGAGGCAACACTTGCCTGGTAAATTCTAAGAACGCTATTAGATGTGCCGGAGGCCAGACTCTGTCCTTTTTTATGATCTATTTGCATAAGTAGGACATTTTCACATAAGTCTACATGGCTCTAGGGCAGCATAACTTGCCACCTCTCTATCTCACTGCTACTTTGATTGCCTGACTACCAAGCACCAAGGGCTAACTAAACAAGGTTTTTAAAAAATGTTTATATCCTGACCCATACAACATTTGTATGTTATAGAAATTCAAATAATGAGCAAACAGCAAGTAATTACAATCTCATATGGCTGAAATAACTGCTGGAGGTAAGAAGCTACTACACATCAGCTGATTTGCAGGAGCTGTACAAGCACACACCATCTGCCCTCAGTGAGTACAAGGGACTTAGCTTGTGTTCAAGAAAAGAAAAGTACTATTTAGCAACAAGGTCTGGAAACCTCCCACTTACTGATGCAGACACCTCTCCCTCCATATGTGGGGTCACCGAGTCTCCATCTTGCCACTGACTTGCCTTTGATTTGCAGATCCGTGAACCATCCCCTCCTCCTCACTCTTCCCCTGTTACACAGGAATAGAGACCACTTGCTGTCCCACAACAGCAGTTCATATGTGCAGCTCCCCACTGATACAAGAAATGCAGCTCATGTGAGACCAGCAGAAAGTCGAGGAAAAAAGGAATTAAAACACCATTCTACAGTGCCATCTTGGCAAGACTCTAATCTGTCCCAGTCAGAGATGCTGTGGCGTTTGTTATGAAAGGCGAGCAGTCACAAGTTCCCCAAAGTCTGCCACACCAGAGGCTGTGTGTCCATCCAGCCCGGCCCAGCGCTGCCCATGAGAGCAGCCAGGGCTTTCCTGGTTTGGCTCCCAGTGCTCCTCCAGCAGTAGCTGTTGCTTCCCAGGGGCTTCTGTGTTTATAGAATAAACACCAGAGTCCAGCATCCCATGTTACCCAGTGTACTCAATTAACGTTTTTCTGCATATTTAGCTCTCTACAGAAGCCTTGTGTAAGACACTTTCAAAGAACCTTCTTTGAAGCGGTGTAAGGTAGGAACCAGCCATGGGCACGCTTGCTCCTGCTCTCTGTGGGAGGGAAGGAGGGGGCAGGCAAATACCCTCAGTGTCACTACTCTCTCTGCTATTCTAATGAATGCTCCTTGCAAGTGCCTTTCTGATAGAAAGCCTGCAGTTTCTTTACACAAGGACTTCAGAATAAATTGCGTGAGGATCAGAACACAGAGAAAATTATAACTTGCAAGTGCAGTTCCCCATCAAAGGCCTCTTAGTTCTTTATTTAGATCTTACTCACCGTGCTTCTGATGATACAAACACATAAATGTGTGCAGCGCAGTGCCTTCACCACGACTAGCGGTTACTCTGGAGTAAAGCCACAAGTGCGTGGGCAGGCATTTGAAGTAGCCAGATGCTTAACTGTCATCAGAATAAAACCAGGTTTCCTTGCCATTTCTTCAAGGTCCCAATAGTTAATCCTAAAACCTGTGACCTGTCAGTGAATTTTAGACACTACTTGAAAGCAACCCACAACTTTAGGAGTAGGCTAACTATCTTTTATGTCTTATTTAGATGTCCCTGTTGAGTAATATTCTATAAGAATTGTAATGGGCATCTAAAGATATGGGCAATGTAGATTCTTCTCAGATAATGTTCTCGCAGTCAGTGAGATGGTCAAGTTCTACCACAAGTCTTGCCCAGTAGCACTTAGAATGGCAAACCTATTTCTGAAAGTGAGGAGAGGGGAAGGAACTGAGAGCAGTTAAAAAATGTAGTACCTGGCCCTGGCAGCTTCCTCCAGACAGAAGTTCTCAAGATGCTAAAAAAATCATGGTTTTTTTGCTGTTCTTGAATCCAAGGGATGCTGTGGGGTGAGCCAAGGGAAAATTCTCCCTGGGCCTTAAATATGATAGTGTGAGAGTCATAAACGCCCCCACTCATTTCTTTCTATACCTTGGGCTCATGTCACCTGACCTTAGCCATCTAAATATTAGGATAGTTTAAATATGTTTAAATCCAGTTTAAACCTGTCCTCAGGGGAAAGAGAAGGACTTCTCTAGAAAGCAATTTTCCTGTCCTATGGCAGCTGTCTCAGGTAACCAGGATAAATTGCCTCCTGGAATTATCTGCTGCTTTTCAGCCTAGATGACTGCCAGAGACAAGGGCTGACCCACATGAAATAAAGGGCTGGGTAACAACAAGGTGTGTGTGCGTGGGAGTGATATAGTTAGGTTTCCAGCAAGCGCAGAGTGAAGATTTCAGCTTACTCGAGGAAATGTGTGGTTATGAGGGTATTCTGCCTGGTTCCTAGCTTTCTCACTAGGACTGCTTTTTGATCAAGGAAGGAAAGGCTGCCTCTGCCTTTTAAAGACCCGCAGATCCAGATCTGACAGACTCCAGGCGAATGGCAAAGCCATCAATTCCTGTCTTCTGCAAACTGTACTGGGGCAACAGAGAAAAGCAGAAAGCAACAAAAGGCGCCAGTGTCAGGAACCTGTATTGAATTATAGTCTCGTGTATCAGGACAGCAGCCAGGCAGGCAGGACCAATGCTGGGAGTAGGTCCTAATTTCTAACACTTAGATTAGGGCATTGTGTCCAGGTTGCTCAGCGTTACCAAACCATCCTCTTACTTGCCCCACCTTGGTCTGTACCATCTGCAAAGCTGGAGAGTAACAATCCAGTGCTTTCATCCTGACCACTGATAAAAAACACTGAAAGTGACCAGTGGTACCAAGGTGAAGGATACATGGAAATCTCACACCAGTATTATCAGCTTTACTAGCACTCCTCGGAATTCAAGTCCACCCAGCCAGTCTCATAAGAACCATTTTGCTGCAAACTTACTGGATAAACATTCCCTACTTCTCATTTTTTCAGCATTATTAATTAAATTTCATATCAATTACTCTGTTATCTTCCCTAAAAGTCAAACTTACAATTTTTAAATAGTGGCACAACATTGGATTTGCTCTAGTCTTCTGGAAATAGCACAGTCTCCTGAGTCCTATTGATGGTCAACATTCATGGTCAACTCTTGTAAAGTTCAGTAATGTAAGCTACATGTTAAATGTAATAATTAAAAACAAACAAAATCAAATCATGGCTGGCTTTTACTTGAGTAACAAATTATTTTGCAACGTATTAATTTCCTAAGTCATAATTCCTGTTCAATCGTTTTCATGCAGAAGTGGACTAATAAGAGTACCAGGCTTTTCTTTCTGTCCCTGTCTCTTCCCACATCTTAGCTTCCAATTTACACCAAAGTATTGAGCACTTGGGGTATCATTTAAATGTCCATCAAACTGAAACAGGTTGTGATTTTTTTTCCCAAATTATTTTGTCACAGACCATAATTCTAATTTTAGAAAATAATTAAATTTAAAATCCCCGAAATGCTGAAGTTACAAACTTGCCATAGACACTTAGATATATTTTGAATCACTAGGATATAAAGCTTAGGGAAGAGAGAGTGCACGAGCAAGTAAGCAGAATGGCAGATATATTTGTAAGAACCACGTACATGTCCAGATTGATAAATATATCTGTCTGCATAGGCATTTATCTAACAAAAAGAAACAGAGATAAAATGTGCAAAGAGAAACAGTAATTGTAAATAACAGTCTCTATTGCTCTCGTTTCTTTCTATAAATTAGGCAATTTGATTTCTGAGGTCTTGATCTATATTTTCTATTGCAGACTATTTATTCCAAACACAAGAAGTCAAAGCATCCACAGAACTTCAGTCTATCATTAACCTTGGGACTGGCAGCTTATTAAAAGTCATAGGTTGAGTATTCCAATTATCAGCCAAGGAAATGGAAGGAAACAAATTGAACATTGTGGCAAACAACAGGGGTCTTGTGGCCCACCACATGCAGCAAAATCTTGTTTTGTCTCGTGTCTATTATTTTGGAATGGAGTTCTCAGAAGGCTGGAAATTGGGGACATTGTGCTCTTATTCAGAGGTTCTTGTATATTTGTCTCTGTTATGTAAATCCCTACACTCATTGGGGATGAGAGCTATTAATAGAGATCACAAGGACTCAGAAAATTGCATATTTCTCTTCCTGTACTACTTTAGACTTCGATCCTGTAAACACCCATGCACATTAAAAATACCCACAAACTTGCAGTACTCAAAAGTGCAAGTGTCCATGCCAAAATGCAGGCTCTACTCCTACCTTACTTCGCACCTGCTCCCAAAGTTACTTTTACATTTCAGACATTAGACTTCTGCACTACACTGTGGAACTTCTGGGCTCTCAAAACCTGCTGATTACACAGGCTGTGCCATTTACAAGTTTGAAACCTATGTGTAAGAACATACCCCTTTCCAACAGCCTGAAAACCTGTAAGTATCAGCTATTTAGCGTCACATAGAGATGACAGTAAGCTCATGTGACAAGATCTCTGGGTTTGGGACAGACAATCTACGTGTTTGCATATGTAAGAGAGGACTTGCAGGAGCTCTGTGTTTCCCAGCATCTTGACTGCCTTTTTAATGACTTCCTATTCCTATCATCTACACAACTTTGGACCCACAATCATGCATTTGTGCATGATTTTCCCTGCTTGTATCCAAATAGCTTACAGGTGGAACCATAAATGAAGCTTTCTCTGCAGAAAAGCTAAGTGGCAGAAGAAGCTGAAGCTGCTATTTCCTCCTGTGCCAGTCTTTGCTCACATGCTTTGCATCCTTTCATGCTTCAAAGTGAATTTGTTAAGCTGATGCAATGTGGAGAGAGTGGCATTTTCCTTTTCAGGGATGGGAATTGTGTCTAAGACTAATTACTTTTCATTCACCCATACTGCTAACAGACTTGCATTGTGGTCTTGTTTCCTACCTGGCATTAAGTAGCAAGTTTGTTGGAAATAGCACTGCTATTACACAAATGCTGATGCAGGCACTGCAGAGAAAAACTGAGGTATGCTTTTTCCCCCCTTAAGGACTGTTAGGTGAATCTAAGTCAATAATCGACATAGATTATTTTCTATTTTTTGAACTGACTTGCAGGGCACTATAACTCAGAAATATTTATCTGAATTTCTGCTTGGATACACAGACTGAGAAGAAACAAATATCCCTAAGACAAAATGGAAAATGGAATTTTCTGCAGAAAAAACTGTCCTTACTAATTGGAAGCCACAGCTGCCATCATACAACTGTACAGAGGCAATTTTCTGTGGCCCACTTGGAACAGAAGCCTGACAAAGAGTTAGGAAGAGATATAAGAATTATAACTGCATACAAAGGAGCTGTGGAAATCATTTGTATTACTCCTGAAGTGTCACAATTAACATGCAGAATGGCATTACAACATATGAAGAATGCTCTAAATGCATGGCACATCAGCACTTTGAAGGAAAATCTTTTTTCTTTATATATCTCGTAGAACTATATTTGTACTTCAGTTCTGGTATTAATTTTTTATACCCAATCACATCGTTTAATGACTCTGGAAGAAATAATGCATGTTTTAAAAAACAAAAAATTTTAAACCGCACAAGTTTTCTACTCCTACCACACCCTAAAGATATACATAAATACTCAAAAGGAATTGATCTGTAAAGCAAATGGAGAAGAAGCCTCCTAATGCGGAACAGCTGCATAGCACAACAGTACCAAAAAGTAATAAGATCTGAATGTCATATCATAATATGATTCTCTACAGAAACAAAATACTTTATGAATAATAGAACACTCCCATTCAGAATTACAGTCTCATTCTTTTGTATTTTTAACCTCACTTCTTCTGTGATAAGGAAGGTACCCTTGACTGCTTTGTACTTCTATCCTCTTGAAGCTGAAATGCACTGGCATATCATCTATGAGGCACAGAAGAGACTTCATTAGCAACTCCAGGTTCAGGATGCTATGATCTGACATCTCTTAGTGTGCATCTCCTTGTCACCTTACCTTTCCATACCACCCAAAAAAAATACATCCTGTCAAACACTCTTCTAGACACATGAGTTCCTAGTTCGAAAAGAGTATCTTAAAACCAAATCCTCTAACCAGAAAAGGCAATGAGAAGCCTGGTTAGTAATGCACAGGGATAGTATTCCACATCTTCAAGCCCAGTGGTATTACGATGAAGGTTTATTTTCTTCCATACAGATATTAAAAGTAGCTGCTAAGTATAAAGAAATCTACCTGCAGAGTAACTGGAATATTTGTGAGCAAATAAAACTTTGTGAAAGTACCTAAGAGCAGAATTATACATCAGTGAGGTCCATAACACCCAGGAAATACATCACAATAAGTACAGAATAAGTTTCTAGTTCCTTAATTCTTAGTGGAAGGTCCTTATGGACCTGCTCTGCCTACATGTACAGACACAACTGTCAGTCACAGGGAGGCAGGACAGTTCTGGTGTCACAGTTCTTTAAAGTTTCAAAGAACTGGAGAGGGTGGCAAAATGGATTTTCTCCTTTTAGAGGAAATTCTAGAAGTTCACCACTTGTTGTCATCTTGAGTAGACAAAAATCTCCCCCCAAATAAAATGTCAAAATTTTTACATTGAGTGGGATAGTTTTAAAGTAAAATTATGAACTTGATGGAAAGATTGAAAAATGTAATCAAGCCAGATGTTACACAACTAGAATCCCATTTTTAAACATAAAAAATTTGTAGCATGACGCATTAAAAATATCTGTGCCTTTTGAACACTGTGGTTAGAAGACAAATCTATATACAGTAAAGTTTCCTTTTCTTTGAATTAAAATCTTAAGACTAGGGCTAATACCAAATTTGTAACACCATCTTTACTCTTCATGTATATATACAGCTCCTAACAGTTTCGTCTAGAAGATAGATGGCACTTTGCATTCACAAAATACCATGTGAAACATTAATCGTATAATCCTCACTGTCTCCTCTGCAATACATATTAGGAATCCCATTTCACAAAGAAAGAAACTGAAGACCTAGACAGGTCGTCCCCAGGCAGAGCCACCATTTATGCTTAAGCATTTCTAATTCCACTCTCGACCCATTTTTGTGCACCTTCCTGAGCTGTCTGGACTCCACACATGTGCAACTTCTCGATGCTCACAAGCTGTCTCATTTCCAGGTAGTTTTGGTTATTCCAGAATAAGGAACCAAACACTTGAGAACAGAAACTCAGCTAACTGGAGATATTTTAACTACAGGACAGGAAGGTGCTCTGCCCAGCACATGAGGAGCACAGTCAGCTAACTACCCACATATTGCTTTCAGACAAAGATGTAACCTTAGGGCCAGATTTCAAATACCAAGCTTGGTGCAACACCTCTGGGTGACCTTGGTTCAGTTTTACTGAGAAAACTGTTGCTGAGCTGGGGTAGAGACCATGAGCTAAAGCCCTACAAAATAAGAATAAAAAGACCAAGGTGTAATTGTTGAGTTGATAATCATTAGCTACTCCAGTGAAAAACACCAACAAGAAAATATATAAAATTATAAGGGAGAAAAAAAAAAAAGGGCAAAAAAAGCAGAAAATGGCATACTCAGCAAGACTGAAGATCACCATTTTCCAAGAGACAACAGAGGTCAACACTCTGCCTCCCTCACCACAGATACTCTTCAGTGTCTCCTTGATGGTGGTGAGCATACTAATGCTAAATACATTATGTTGTGCTTATAGATATGTACATATAAATACATATGCTGTACATAAATACAATGTGTTGCCGTGCAGCACATTTGTCCTAACTGTTATATATGTGCATTTTGCACTAAATAGCTGATGTGTCCTCAGATTACATCTGTTCTGACTGTTGTCCCTCTGTGCATGGTAGAAGATGCCCAGACAAAAGTGGTCCCCAAAAGGGGGGTTCACAAACAAATGGGGACTTCAGTAGTAAACCCCACCTCAGGATTCAAAGAGCTTAGCCACACCAAATGGCACGCTGGAGACGAATAGAATAACAACATGGCTACAAATACTGGTCAACAAGTAGACTGAGAAAGACAGCTTCAAGCATGGGGTTTGTGTGTCACACAGTAAGTCTGGGGGATTTGTATTAATTGCCTTCTTGGTCTTCTGCTGCCTACATTTTAAACTCCTGTACTATCCAAGAAAGAAAACTGAAGAACTACACCAAAATGCAGCATGTACACAGCCAAGCCAGGCAGTAAAGGAAGCTCTTTCCACTAACCAGCTCAACCAGAACGCAGTAAGAGTCTTAGTGACCCTTCATTGCCATGGCAAATGCTGAGGAACCTAAATACCTTCATTTGCAGCAGAAGGAAGAGTGAAGCCTAGTAAATAATGTGTTGTTGCCGCAGTGAAGGAACAACTGTCAGTGACTCATCAATAAATGCTCAATACAGGGCACAGGAGAACCAGGTGGATACCAGCATCAGCAGCCAGCAGCCTCATCTCCTGCCCATCATGCAAAGATCAGTGATCAGCCCCTGAGCTCCTCATTGCTTCACCACCTGTGATCCAACCTCTGAGTAGGAACAGAATTCCACCTTCCCCAGCAGATGATCAGAGCTGTCACATCTCTCCATCCCGAACCATTGCTTGTAAGCTAGAAATGAGGTAGACCCTCTAAAATCCAACTTAAAGTCCATGAGCAAAAGTTGAAACTACTACATGATCTAGAATTTTACACAGTGCAAGAGTCAGCGGGATTAAAAAAAACACCCAAAACAATGCCATATTAGCACCTCCCAGGAATATTTGGGATTCAAACCTTGTAAGAGTCTGCAATGAGTAGAGCAGAATAGATGGATACCCTCGCATAACATCCACACTGACAGGGAGGTGTCCCTGAACATGCCTTGTTCTTCATCCCTCTTCAAGCCAGCACAAAATTGCCTACAGTAACTGAGAAAATACACTCCAGGCTCAATCATCTGTAACTTCATGAAGTGCTGAAGGATGTTTGACTTCAGGTGTGAAAGCAAAGTGAGATATTTTAGTAATGGATTTGAGTAGGTTCAAAGAATTTACAAAAAATCTACTTGGCGAGACAATGAGACTGCCAGGGTATTAGAGGTCTGCACAAACTAAAAACAGAGCATGATCTCCATGCTCTTCAAATCCAGACGTGATTTGAAAGGCTATTCATTACATTACTGTTCTCCTTGGCATGACAGCAACTTCTTTTTATGCCAAGACATCAGATCCAGAACTAAAGTAAACAGGATATTCCTCCAGTCAAGAACATGCAACATCACATTTTCTCTCACAGGCTCAGACGTGGGATTCTCAAGATGAGACACCAATTATCGGAATCTTTTTCTTTATTCATTTTTCAAAAAAACAATTTGGTGAAAACTCAACTGAACCAACAGAATGCAAACTGATAAGATGACTCAGATTTGAACTTCTAGCCTCAGATGCTGAATTTCTAGAATCAATCGCAATGAAACTTAATTTGACCTCACTTTTTGTGGCTCTCTTCCAGCAATAATAATCTATAGCTTATTGTACTTCCCTAGTAGGAGTATTGAGTCTCAAAGGCTGAACTCAAAGACACAGAGAATGACGACACAAAAAGGAGAAGTGGGCCAAAAAGCAATTGTTTTTCTACCATTTCATTATATTTACACATATATCGAAACACATAGCTAATATCATTCTAAGGTTTTCTTTAATCAGGCTAAACAAGTAAGGCTCAGCAGATGTCTAGTGTGCAATGGTCAATGGAAAGTTACTGCTTGGACTGATACAGCTTTCCTGACTGCCCCAGGCCATTTGATTTCTCTTACCCCCCTTCCATTCCCAACACTGGAATCCCTGCACACATGAGTACAGGTCTCTCAACTACTGATGGATTCTGATATCCAAACTGAGCTTTCAAATTAGTGCTCGACTATATTTTTTGTTAGTTGTTTTGTTTTCATTTTGGTTTTCCCAAGTTTGGGTATTTTTCACCATGCTTAATATTTTCTGAGAGTTCTCCAAAGTCCCTGGAAAGGCTTACAATCAATTGCCTGAGTTTCAGGTCAGGTCCTATGGAGCTTTTTCAACTAAAACATAGTGCAGCTCCTGGCTCCAAGCAGCAGATAAACAACAGACAGTGGTAGATTCCCTTTAGGCAATTCTAACTACTGATTTTAGGGGAAGGCAAGAGAACAGATTAAATAGTTTTTGAAACTTTGTGACTTTACATGATCAAGCAAATAATGTGACACAAGATGGGAATATAAATAATACGCATATAACAAACAATGGCTCAACTGCTCATAATATCTCCCTGAAGCAAGACAGTCCAATCTGAATAACAAAATTGTGGATATCATGTAAAATATAAATGAGACAAACTATTTTTAAATAGTACATTTCACATTTCAAAGGTACATCTAAGTAACCTATTTCCTCCTGTCTACCCAACACTTCACTAACTGTAACAGCAGCAACATAAACTAGACTGATAAGTTCCGTAAATGCAATGTTATCAAGAAAAAATTCCAGCCATTTTGGGTGCAGGTGCTTGACCATTTCAGCTGACTAAATAAGCAAAATAAAACTTTTGTCTGTATAATACAGATGCCAAATTTTAAATAGGTTCAAAGTAAGTTTCTGGAAGTCAGAACTTAGTATCTCCTTACCACTCAATTAGTCTTAAGACATTGCCCAAAATCCCCATCACAGACACTGCTCATAAAGAAAAGTCTGATGATTTTAAATATGCATGGGTAAAAATCCCAATGTGCTTTCATTGAAATTCACTTATTTAAAAAAAGTTCCTTTATTGCCTTCTTCTTCAACATACTTAACTATAGCAGCATCGTGAGTCAAAGTTATGACTGCAAAAGCTATTTTGAGAAGCACTTGTATAACTTATAGGGCCGATTTCAAGACAGAGAGACCTGCCTTTTGTTAAGTGCTGTGCAGAAGTTATCTGGAAGTCAGTGTCCAACCTTTCCTCTTCCAAGTTCCCCAAAACTTGAGTTTTGGTTTTAATCTGAGCCAGTATTTTTCCCATTGTAAAAACCAGTTGGATTATTCCACATTTTGGGATATTATACTTTGGTTTCTTCAACTGTTTCATTCTTACTCAATTGCTTTCAGGCAGACTTTACAAGGAACTCAGGATCTAAGGTCTCACATACGGAAAACCTCTGCTCTGTGAAAAGCCCATGAAGAAATGCAACCTTTTCATTTTGTACCCTACAGATTAATACACAGAAACTGTATTTAAGAAATTCAGGTTCTTATGAACATCCTTTTTGAACTTAGCTTCCCACTGGCATCTCCTGAGTGATAATTCATAGCTCAAGACATACTTCTCAATACTGTCCTAAATAGTGTTAAATTGCTATTCTCTGCTCCACTGGGCAACCTATCTAGATGTGTAAAGAAAAATCAAGACAGTCACAATTATTTATGGTTGACAGACACTGGCAACAAGAAACTGCAGCATAACTCTTGGAAGCTCTATACCTTGTTTGAACCATAAAAAGATGAAGCTTCACAACAAATTCATTATTATGATTAGAAGGAAATAATAACCATTCCAAGCCAAACATCTACTTCAGCAATCAAATGTCACTTATATTGTTTGATTCATTTGACATATCTTTAATGTGGAATACATATTAATATAACAACAACCAAGCTTTCAGAGAACAGCACCACAGTACAGCCTGAGAAAAATAATCTTAAAATGAATTTAGATCACAGAATCTATACCTAGGGATTAACTAAGGATCGCTGAATCCTTCATTATTGATCCACCAAAATACCATCCTTTTACTATGCAGCACACAATTGCTTGTTGTTTTTACAAATTCATACAATAAAAATCAACAAACTGTGTACCGATTAAAATTCAGTGCTGAATAAATTACATGAGGAATTAAGGTTGTCTCAGAAATGAGGGCATGTTGTTACAAAATTCATAGGCTTCATACTCTTAACTGGAGATATGAAGTGCATGCTTGTCCTTGTCATCTCATTTCAGTCTTTCCAGGGTTTGATGCTAACTGGTCCTCTACACCTTCTCCTAACACAGAAGCATACTTTTAAATGACAATTAGTCAAAGAAACTCTATGAAAAGTTTTCAATATATAACTCTACTTTGCAAAGACAACTGACTTGACTTTGTTTTCTGCTAAAAACCCCAGTAAACAGACTATATTGTATTTGTGCATTCCAATCTCTTATTTTATCAGTGACTAACTGCATTACCTAAAAAGAATACTGCAATTCAATTCATATTGCTAATAAATTGTATCATGCTAGAATATGGGTTTTTTTCCTCACAGTTTTGTACCTTATATCCAAAACACAGTAAATGAGGTAAGACTGATAAACAAGAAGAGGCTTTTCTGACAACAACACTAAACTTAAACAAGCCTTGTTCTCCACAAACAAGCTGCATCTCCACAGAGCACGCAGCTTGGCGTTGCCAATGAAAATTCTAGTCTTGCATTCAGGTCTGAAAAACCCAGGGTGCAGTTAAATCCACCCAAGACCTTTCAATAATGGAGGCTTCATTAATTAGCTACACTTTGAGAAAATAATAAAAGCCATTCATCTAAAAATTTACCACACTTAGAGAAATAACAAGTGCCTTATAAAGATATATCCAACTGGGTTTGGACAGGAACCTCTCAAAATGCCTAAACTGTTTGTCATCTATATTATTTTCCCTGAAATGACAATTATTGCTCTTTCATTCTGTACCAGAATCACAGAGTCATATTCTCAATAAGAAAGCATGTTTTAATCTTCTGTTTAGAATCAGTCAGAACAGTGGAAGTCAAGACCGTGCCACAGTTAAAATTATTACAATAACCTCAACCAGAAACAGAGCAGACACTTCATGTCTATTTTATATAGAAATCCGATGATATATAGCAAATTTCAGTCAAAACTGCTCTAAGACCCATTACCTATGAAGTTCATAGAAACAAAAACATTTGCACCAGAAGAACCTAATACAAAAAATCAAAACAACAAATGAATGTTTAGCTCCTGAATACTCTTAGCAAAGTCATATCGGTTTTCAGTTGCTAAGTAGATGCAGTCCCAGAGCATGTAGGCACACAACAGAATGTGCACAAAGAAAGAAAGAAACAAACAAAAACACCCCACACAACTTTTGGATAGTGGAACTTTGAAACATGTTGTTTGATAGAATAGAAAGAATTAGGAAGGATCTAAGCGTGCAAAATAATGACATCCCACAACATAGAAATCACATAAAGTGAAAATGCTTTATAGCTAATTTTAAAAAATGGCAAATTAAATTAGGTAGGTAGGAGAGGCAAATATTCCCACTATCCTGCTAAATTACCCTGCCTTATATCCAGAAATCAGCCGCCAAAGCTTCTCAAATCTCACCTTGTAAGGCACAGTTCCCAAAGGATGTCTATAAATACAGCCCTGCTTGACAAGCTTTCCACTCAAATAAAAAAGCTGTTGCATTGCAAGTAAATTTAATTTCTAAAATTTCATTCTCTAGCACAATCTCTCTATCTTTTCAACTTGGAAAGTAAGGCAAAAAATATATCATTATGTGGAGGCAGTAAAACAATATGGTTCATAATTTTCCTTTTTCTGACCTTTGAATGTGTGCAGTTCTCTCTGAACTTACTTCAGTGAGCTGTGCAGTGGTTGGCGTTTTTCAATTTGAAGCAGTAATGAAGGAGTGTAACTATGACTAATGTGCCATAGTTGCTTTGCTCTATTCTGTCATTTCCTTCCATCCTCAATGGTAATATCTATCTACCATGCATTTTAAAAGCACGCAGTGAAGTTTTGCAGCACGCTCTCTATACCATCGTGCCACTGATTTCAACCCCGTTGTAAACAAGCTGCAATGATGCTCACCAAGGAAAACAGGTTGTACTGCAGTCTAAGGGAAGCAGCTGCCACTGACAGAGAAGCAAAACCAGACACATCTCAGGGATGCACAACAAATCTAGTAACATTGCCTATTTTCTTATTACTTTGCCATTTTTTTCCTGTTGCGTCTTTAATGTATCACAGAAGGTATAACATTTTCTGAGCCATTTTTCAGGGAAAGAGATCTTTTTTTTTGGCTGGATCCTTAGCAAAAAGAAACTGCAGAAACTGGGAAACCTACCACCAGTGTAGTCTAATAGAAAGGCCTCTTCAATACCTGAATTATCCCTGTCATCTGTGTTTCTTTACTACAGAAAGTGAGTTCAGCAAATCACAGCACATAAGCTATTTCTGTTGAGTTTTTTATGGAGGTGTCTCCATATTGGCACCAGCAGGGCATACTGTGAAAAAAAGTTATAAATTTAATCATACACTACCACACAAAATGGGCTCTCTTTACAAAGGGAGTGAAAATACAGCAATATTTGGGTTTTCTCTTAGCACAGAAAGAATAGCCCCTTAGCTAACAACATTTTCTTTCCACACAGTTGGAAAGCAATCCCTAATTCAGGACTACTTTGCATGTTAGCTCTATATTTCACTGAAATCAACTGAAAATGTGTCTTACTAAATAAGCATTTCTTAGATTCAAAAGGGTATTAAATACACTGCATTTCAAGGCAGACCAAAGGCATTTTCATAAGAATCTGGCTATTAAAATGTTTACTTTCCACACACTGACCTTAAATATTGTTAAACTGCAGAACAACAGAATACAAGATTCTTTCCTAGTATGATTACAGAGCTGAATTCCCTTTAAATTATTCACAACGTGAAGAAATACGATGAAATAGTTAATGTTCTTAACATACTGCAAATATGTTTGAAGAAAGAATTGACTTCCAAAGGAAAAATCCTCACCCTCTCCTCCGCCTTGGGCAGTGTGACATTTACCACTTGCAACAAGCTAAACTGGGAAAACTTTTAACAGATGTCTAGAAACGATGCCCTGCTTACTAATAACTGGAACTTTCTTCCTGAAAGAGTTCTGTGGAAAATTCAAACACTGCCTATTAGTATTACACACCTCACAAGAGAAACACGAATAAAAGCTTGCGTCTCATGAGAATTGCGTCTTTTTCTCAAAGTATTGCGTCTGTTTATTTTGCCCAATAGAAAAGAAAAAGAGTAACGTCTTTACCTTAGACTCTTAAGTTTTACCTGAATTTTCTATGTGTTCTAACTGCTTAGTGCATGCTCTGGAGAAGCAGTATTCTCCTGATCTCCTAATGAGAGGAAGCCCAGGCAATAAACCTGCTCTCTGTCCCTTGCTCTGGGCACCAGCCTCTCCTCCCTGCCTTTCCCATCCCCAGATGTTTTGACCTTGAGCAGTGGGGTCTGATAAACCTTAGCTGAGAACAGTTTCAACATAAAGATTCACAGATATTTCAGGGAAATTGGCAGGGAGGAGGAGAGGAGAGAGTTGGAGATAATGCCACACTGAGAGAAAGGCTGGGGACGCTGAGCAGCTGCAGCTTCTGAGAGCTGTTGGGGCCACTGGACTGCATGATTCACAAGCACATTTGGGACATCACAAGACATGTCATGGGATGTGTAAACTATACATTATTCCATTCACGAACAGATAGCTGCTCCGAGCAGCATGCAATTTAGGGCTCAGACTGCAAACATAGGTTGAGGAAGATGCAGATGTGGATCAGCGAAGGACTTCAAACTGCCCCCTCCTACAAGTTCTGGCTATGGGAGAAGCCAGCCCAAGTGCCTAGAGGGCCGTGACTAACCCGAAAAGTCTGAAGATCTACAAAGAAATGCCTGAGGTCACTGGAGAATGGCAACATTCAAGTTCTCTGAGCAAACGGAAGGTGTGAGAGTAGGCAACACATTGCAACACTCCTCTTCTGAGAAAGGGATATGTGTTCTCCTGAGCACTAGAAGCTACAGTCACTATCTAATTAGGAGTGTTAGAAAAGGAAAGGACCACTCTTGCTCTCCCTGTGTTTTCCCTTGAAATGACACACAACTAAAGGAAATTTCTAAAACTGAAACCATTAATCATATTCGCCAGGGAGCCCGCTGTGTGCAGTAAACAACTGGCTGTTTGTTCACTGATAATGACTTGCTTGTCTTGAAGGCTGCTTTACAAAGGTGACAATATTTGCATGGATCTTGAAACCTTATTTTCTCACTACTGGATTTCACACAGTACTGTATCTCCTACCTCCCTTTATGCTGTCAGAATGGAGCATCCTGCATTTTGCAGCAATCTTGAACAAATATCTCTGAGCAGACCAGACACACTCTGGCCTCCAACCTGGTGCTGTGGTCATGGTAGCACAAGCAGCGAAATTATTTCTGGCCAATTCCTTCAATGAAAGGCTGTATTTATAGGCATCATCTGCAATGAATGAAAGGATCCAACAGATCAAGAACTAATCTCACCTTCTAAGTGAAATAACCCCTGGAGATCCTAAATTCCGAAAAGAAAAACAAAAAAAGAAAAAAGCTCAAGAAACTACAAAAATCACTAAATCGCTTAACTCACACACTCAATTTGAATAGCAACTCTGGAGCACTGCGTTTACTGGCAGAATTGTCAGATCAGCATCTATAGAAGTAACTGACAATAAAAGCTTTAGATTTTGATTTGGGTGCTCCAGATTCTGTACTGGGAAATTCTAGAGTCTCCAAAAATATATTTAATTGCTTGTTCTCTATAAAAAGACCAGATGCTTCTCAGATTGGTTATTATCTTCTTAATATAAGTAATGTCTTGTCCACAAGTAATAATCCAACCTTAGCAATACAGCAGTATGGTAACGGCAGAGGGAAAAGAGAAGGTCTGTTGGTTCAAGCTCTCAACAGAGACATTGTAGATGAGCAGTAAATACCATATCACACTATCTACTTGTCCTACACACAGTCTCCCTTGGGCCCTGTGGGTACTTTCTGACTCCACAGACATGGGGTGATGAGACCTTCAGTAATAACGAGGGAGTGTAAAGCCACTACACTGGCTTAGACAACTGTTTTGTTGGCTGTTTCAGCCACGACTGTTGGTCATCCCTTAGGGTCCACACAACATCTTGCTTATCCATAATCTCATGATGCTTCTCCTTTATGTTTCCGCCTAACACGCGGAAGCATATAGTTCACTGCTCTTTTTGAGCAGTCAAGTATCCTGTCTGTGCTCAGACTGAAATCCTTTATTATAATCTTCCCAACATTCTGAGTAGCCTGCCAGGAGATATTTAAAAGAATAATAAATCTTATTGGTGCCAGGGATGTGGGAGAAGGGCTCAGGACTAATACAGAGATCTGTTTTATGAGTGTCATCTGTTCCTGTTCTGCCAAAGGAAGAATGGCATATTGAAATTACTCTGCTGTAGGCAAGAACAGCAAGGACAGTGAATTATCCTCTGTTGGTACCCAGGAAAAAAACAAACCAAACCAAACAAACCAGACAAACAAAACCCCCACATTGATGCTCGTACTACGAAATACAGCAGATGAAGTGGCAGAAGTTAAAATATTAAGTTACCCAGTTACTGAGGCAGCAAAAACTCCAGGGAGTTGCACACTGTAGGCTATTGTTCCTGATTTTTGTGGTAGGAAAGATTTTCAGGCGCATTACAGCAAACAAGCACGGTACCCTGCAAGCAGGAGAGTGGAAGACACACAGTAGTGAAAGTGAAATGTCTCTCTTAATTCACATGTCTGCTAATGGAGGCAAAGGAGCTTGGCACAGCTGATGCAACCAACACGTATCAACTGTCCACAAAGGGACATCATGAGCTTGGAAAGATTTTACAGCAAAATTAGAGAGATCTTGCACATCTTTAACCTCACTTGGCAAAGAAACTGCAATGAGGGCAGCTATTTCTTTCATGCTATATGAAAGAAGGTCTAGAAGATGTGAGCATTTTTAATTAGGAGGATATAATAAATAAAGTTGAGAATAAAGAGGTTTTTCTTTTTTATCAGGTTTTGGTCAGCGTGTACAACACCTGTATTGATGATGTTCATTTATGATGAGCAGTCACACATCATGGACCACTGAGCTCTTTAAAATGTCTTCTGCCTAAGGAGGGTGCTGGAGGTTTTAAATAATCTTAAGTGACATCACTGGTAATGGGCTACAGGAACCTAAAGAAGAAAATACAGGAACATAACCATCTTGAGATATATAAAGCATCTGTCACAAAGAGAAGACACTGTTCTCCCCATGTGTGGTGGCCAGAAAACATGAGCTTAAGTTTATAGCATACAGTGGCCACTGGAGAAAGGAAAATCTTTCCGTTGGGGGATGCCCAGCAGGGCTCTGGGGCAGATGTGTCCAGAGAGGTTGTCGGACCTCACACTTGTGACAAAGGCGTAGGCGATTCTAAGCTGGGGCAGGGAACAGATTAGAAAACTTCTGAAAGCCTCTTTCAGGTGTTTTTATGTAATTCTGACACAAGAACACATTGCAGTCATCATAATGGGGAAGCTGTAATATTTGATAGAGCCATAGCGAATGGTTCCTATACCAAGCTGGAGAGTGGATGAGTTCTAGCTAACAGCAGATGCTAAGGAGAAGCAGAATTCAAAGGAAAGATGTGCCATTTGCTATAGAACAATGATGATAATTTGGAGTAACTGGCTATAAAGCCAGACATTTGTGGCATCAGGGCCCTGTTGGGTCTCATCATTGGGTGCATTGTGCACACAGAGCTGCCAAGAGTCAATACTGTTTTGCCAGCTGCAGAGAATGAACTACAGACTGACATTCCTGAGACTTCCCCATAATTTCATCAAAGATTTTGGCCTTCCTTTTTTTTCCCCAGAGACCCAGAAAGGCTTAAAGTAGCAGGTTGTTTTCTTCCAACTGCAAAATTTAGTACACATATTGACATATTTTTCAAACTTCAAAAGGTATAATTTCAGTCTGTAGAACAGGCTTGAGTGATTCTTAGGGTAACCACATCTAGTGACCCATCAACTGCAGAAACTCATTTTCAAAGACATAGCTTTCAAGTATGGCTTTCATCTCCTGAGGAGAAGAAAGTGTTGCCTTTAAATAAAGATCCTAAACCCAGTGCCAATTACTTACAAGAATCAGCCAGAAAGAATCTCTTCAAACAAGCATGGACACACAACAAGTAGCATTACAAGTGAAAATGTCTCCTGTTTTTCTGAAGAAACCCTGGAAACTGAAGCAGGGAGATCCATATGTTAACACACTCCAGGCACTGAAACCCCTGCAGATTTACAGCCCTCATCCCTGTGACCAACGTTTCACACACGGGGCACCACGCAGCCGCATTCTGTGCGCCACAGACCTGGTGTCTCGAGTGCTCCTCGTGCAGGGTCCCAGTCCTGGAGCACTGCATTCAGAACAAACCTGACATATCAAGGGGTAAGCAAGAAAACAAAACAGCGAGGCATAGACAGGTGTCACAAAGTCGCACTCTTTTAGAACAAAAGAAAAAGTCTGATTTTTAGCATGCCAAGTAAGTGATGTTTTCACAGACTGAAATGGGATCAAGTCCTCAGACAGTACACTGCAGAAAAGCAGGCACCCTCACTGAACTCATTAAAGCACTCTCCCTCTGTCAATGCTAACATTACTTTTATTTGTAAAGGGAAAAAAAAACAAATCAGCTTTCATTTTCAAGTGACCTTTTAAAAAAAAATCCTTTCTAGAAAATATTAAAAGCATTGTAGAAAAACAAACAAAAAAACCCACTCCTATTTCTGTGCTGATAAAACCACTGGTTGATTATAAACCTTTGCGTTTTTTATTCATTTATTAAGGTAGCACTGAGCAATGGGTGCTGACCTGGGATGAAAATAAACAAAACAAAAAATAAACAAGCATAAACCCTCGTTATCCACTAGGCAGGTGCTGGGATATTAACTTGAATAGTGCAAGTATGAGAGAGGAAGAGACACGGATAGATGAGGAGATAATATTGCACAATGTCACCTAGCAAATGGTGATCACTGTGCTCACAGGCAACCAAACAGCCACGCTGATACCCAGCAGCAACGTAATTATATTTCAAATTAGTTTTCTGCAATGCAAAAGGGAAAATAAGAGAGATTATCTGATGTGATCAAGCTACAGAAAGAGACTTCAGTAATATATTTGGGTTACTGGTCCATTATTACACACGGAAAATGAGGCTGTACAATTCCAGCTCATTTCTGAAGGTTCAGGGTCATCTTATTAGGAACAACATATTTACTGTGAACCTGAGGAGCCAATATTGATTTGAATATAAGTGTTTATGCTTGGTTTTGAGATCCCTCTTTTCCTATGCTGTCCTAATGAGCCGTGAAAATAACTTCAGCTAAATCAGAAATGCCCAACCATGGCTGAAATAGGCCTTGTAACAGTCCTATCATTTTGACACCAGTAACGTGGAAGGAACAAATTTTTAGCTCAGTGGGTTTTAGGAGATACAGGAAAACACGCAAGAGGATACAGGAACACCAGGACTGATCTGCTGTAGCGAAATGCTTAACAGAGACACAATCCAGGTCTCCAACACACATGTGATTACAGGATCTGACAGTTTTTGTGCTTTGTCTCATCTTCTTCTGTGCTGTCTGAAAATGTGTAAAGGGTGGCAGCACGGGTGTTGCCGAAACTGGAGTTTTGGACCAGCTCACATGTGTGTCAAGGAAAAGCAGAGTATAGTCGAGCAACATCTGAACCAACACAGGTCCGTATCCGAAACTCTGCGCTAAGATGACAGGCAAGCTTCTCAATGACAGAAATAGTGTCCAACCAACCATTCTGGTGGGTTTGCGTTTGGGTTTTGTTTATTTTGTTTACTGGATTCATTACAAAAGCAGAACCATTTGGAGGATTCTGTTTAAGCAACACACTTTGAAATAAGCATTTTTATATCCCTGTTTACTTTAATGGATTTCCTGCTTTTGGGTTTTGGTGGTTTTTTTTGCTAGAAAGAAAATGCCTGCCTCTACACAACAAACCTAGGAACTGAGTCAACAAGCCACTATTATGGGTGAAATCTGTTTGAAGCAGAAACATTCAGCAGCTCCACTTCATTTGGACTAAATGTAGGAAACAGCTAGAAAGTATTATTGAATAATTGAAACAATACGGATTCATCCAAACAAACACAGACCTCAGGGAAGGTTATTTAGGAATTGGCCTGTGCAAACAGGAATTTTTGGTTAGGAACTACTGTCATGAGAGGTGTATGTATGTAGAAAGTGGAAAGAGAAACAGAAACACCTTAAACCTTCTAAGAGAGAAACATCCCTGGAGTTATACAGTAAGAACAGAACTGGAAAAGCTGCCCTGAGAGACCACAAATGGAGCCTTTGAGCAAAGCATTAACCAAGAAAGAGGCTTTGCCTCATAGACAAAGAAAAGTAGTCTTGTTATCTGCTGCCTAATGTGTCTGGGGAAACAGGTCACAGGGTGCTTCCTTTGGGAATAAACTTGATGGCAGCAAAGAAATACCAGACTGCTAGACTCCAAATGCTGGCCACCTTCTTGGCAGCACCTTCTCAGCAACAGGACTGATTTATGGCTATAGCTGATTTTAAGGCCAGGCATTGGTGTTCAAGTACCTCGCTGCATAATGATAACTGCATGAGATAAAGGAGAAAAATATATTTTCTGCAAGTAATTTCCTTCCATTGTGGTATCATGTTGTTATTGGTACTAGGAGTGCAAAATGTCACTTTTGTGCACAGATGAAAGCTGCAAGGTGATGGCGTCTTTTAGAACGTAGTTTCTTTATTCACCAGGACCAGGCGAGCACTGGTCCTACTGAGCTCATCGGAGGATCGGCCGCTTGCTGTAGGACCAGGGTCAGACCCCGCTTGTGAATCCTGTCACACAAATAAGCTCTGCAAAATAACGACACAAGGCTGGCAGCTCAGGGGCAGCATGAGGCTGATGGGGGCAGAAGGCCTTATTTCATTTCATTTTTGAAGACATCATCCTGTCTCCTTCCTTTCTGCTTCCATCTCTATTCTTTCTTTCATTTCTATCTGTCCAGAACCTTTCTGACCATTCATTCTCCTTTACTCCATCCCTCATTTATTTCTCTGCTGTCACCTGTCAATTTAGTCTTGTCCCAGACCCCCACCCTTTCACCTCACTATCACTTCTTTTAAGTAAGCACTAATTCAAGGGTGAAAAGACAAGAAAAAAGGGAAAGACATAGAAAAAAACCTGAATATTGCTGCTACTGCAGTTTATAACTCATTTCTGTGGCTCCCCCTGAATGCTGCAATGTTTTCTAGCCATCAAGGAGCCACAGTAAAATATAACCCCGATTATGAGGATGGGAGAAGCAAGTGGCACAGAAAACTTGCTAATTCTCATCTAAGGGCTGTGACTATCTTCCAGCAGCAGGACTGCAGTGATACAGGCTGTGATTTAGGGTCCTTCCCAGAATGTACGCTGGTGTTACACCAACTAATAAAGAGTTGCAGTGGAGATGTGCTAATTATATTTTTCCACTTCAGCGTGTACTGAACATTGTAAACTATCATTTAGTGTCATTATTTTAATGATATATTATGTTGATAATACAATCTGGGTTAATTCCCAAATGTGTAATCTAGGGAGGAAAAAGCTACTCCGATATTTTTTAAATGTCATTTCTCATTAACCCCAAACCAGAAACCACTAGAGTTTCACAGCTCCAGAGAAAGCATTCATTTACCAGCAAAGGTACTACCTATAATTATTCTGGAAGCACTTGTCCCAAAACAATTTTAACTTCTGTTATTTTAGTAGGGGGAAAAAAAACCAAAGCAAAGATAAAACCAGTGTTTTGTATAGTAAGGCCCATGATTAAGTGTTTTCTTTTAAGGCATCTCTCATCTTTTGCTGAGAGAGGGCAAACAGTCAGCAGTGTATTCAGCACTGGCACAGAAGGAGAAAACAGATATATTTTTGAACGCCTGCCTTGAAAGTACGAGGACACCAAAGTGCAACAAAGCGAAAGCAAAATATATAATTCTAATCACACATGTTCCCCCATCATTTTAAGCAGTATCAGGCACTTGATACTTTAAACAGCATTTTTTCCCCTAGTCTATTAGCCTGAAATCTCACCTGAATCAAGAGAGAGGTATTTTCTTGTATAATTAGCCAATGACTCCAACACATCCTAAGACGCGATGATAGCTCACACAGGTATTTGCTTATCATTTACCAACTCATCATCAGGTACCTCTGGACTGCTGCAGAAGCAAGGAGCCCTTCCTGGGATCACTGCCCACATGGTATTTAACTAAATGCTCAAGGACAAGATGGAACTGTTTATTATCCTCACTATCAGAACCACATTTTCTTCAGGTAGGTAGCTTTACCTTTCTTGGTATTATATATTCATAGTTAATATCAACATATCTCTCTAAAAGAAGTTTAAAGACGTTATGTAAGATTTAAGCTTTAAACCTGCTTCAAAGTCACTAACAAAAACCTCCTAAATGTCTAGGTGTTGAAATGGTCCTCTAGAGATACGCATCCTGCCAAGAGTCTGACTTTCTCTTCCCTAACATTCATGAAACCAAGAATGACCAGCCTGAGTAATAAAGGGGCCTGCTAATACGGGATATGACAATGGGATGAGTGAATCAAGTTTAGGATCTTCAACATCTTCATCTCCTTCCTGCAGAGGCAGCTGAGCACTCATCTGTGGCAGACTGGTAGAACATGATCTCTGCTAAACTCCACACACCTTCAACGCAAACTACTTGTCAACAGAGCCACAAAAAATATGATATTTCCTGAAAAAAATATGATATTTCCCAAAGGCAGAAGAATTCAAGAGGACTCACAAAGCATTTGCATTAGCCACTGCTGGCAGCAGCTCACAGGGATAAAGAATGAGTCTGTGCTACTGCAGCTACTAATTACTGGGTGCAGGTCCTTGTCCCCAGCCCTGGAGGAAGGGCTGTTCCCAGCAATTATAAGCAGTCAAAACACTTAGAAAAACAATGAATTTAG
The DNA here is from genome assembly GCF_037038585.1 of Patagioenas fasciata. Taxonomy (NCBI): domain Eukaryota; kingdom Metazoa; phylum Chordata; class Aves; order Columbiformes; family Columbidae; genus Patagioenas; species Patagioenas fasciata. The sequence goes on along the minus strand of NC_092529.1, from coordinate 20,859,220 downwards.
ATATTCAAAGAATAGAGCAGAGAGTGGTTAAGGTATTTCATTAATGCATCAAAGGCAAGGGTTTGAGCTTCACTTCTGACTGCCTTTAGTTGACCAAAGCATAAATAGAAGCTTGTCAAGGAGAGAAGTGATCCAAATCCCTTCCTTTTTATCCTGTGCTGTCCTATTTTTACCCAAAATCTACCCCAGCACAGCAAAGATGTGAGAACTTGCAGGTTACACAACCTTGCATTTTCACAGTGTTGTTTAGCACTGCCATGGCTATAATTGTGATACACCGAGAACATTTGCAGCCTTCTGGAGATCTCACACTTCTGCCCAACTGGTGTGATGTGCTTGTGTTATCACAGTTCAACGTGTTGCAACCAAAAGCTGTTGAGAAAGCTGGCTCAACTCTTTTTTCTCCACATGCTGTCCTTGGTTTAGACCTTTACATCTAGCAGTCGGAGCAAGGGATGGAGACTCGGTGCTACTCACAGCCTTTCCAATTCCTTATGATGGAAAACCATCTAATCTCTGTGTCTCAGCATCCTCAGCTGTCAGTCTGATATACTAATACCCTGCTCACAAAGATGAGGAATCACAGACTTCGGAAATGAAGGACAAGGTGGGTGGCACCTGTAAATTGATTATGTAAATCAGATAGAGGTTTATGAGAGATTAGGTATTCCAGGAAACCCAACAATGCTGGCGATCCTGGTCATGCCACAGAGCAGTCAGTTGTATTTACCATCAGCTTACTAATGCCTTGAGGCAAGAATAAGAAGAAAATGTTTCCCAGCAGCTACACTCAGAAAAAACTGCAAATGTTCTTAGTAAAGGACCCTGACTGCAGCATCCAAACCTTGCAGAGTCTGTGAATGAACTAACAACAAATGAAATCTCTCAAAGCAAGCCATTCCTTTTCCATCTCAGAACACTGCTGACTCACATGTTTCGCCCATGGGATGGAAGTAGGGGGATTTGTTTGAAGCTTTCTGACTTGTCTGAATGTTTTTCCCCCCTCAGAATTCCTGACCCCTCGGGAAGCTTCTGCTTTGTGAGGTGCATAATCAAGCCCAAGGGGAAATCAAATGAGCTCACTTACACAGACATTATTGGTCTCTACAAAGCCCAAGGGGCTCCTTTTCTCATGCTTTCTGAGATTTGTTAAACAAATCAGGAATGAGTTGTAAAATAAAGCATATGAATAGGGGAGAAAAGTCTGAACAGATGATTGAGGAGGTCGACTGGAGGCACCCCGCTTTTTGCAGCAAACCCAGCAGCCTCTGCCAAGATTTGTTCTAAGAAGAGCCATCAGATCTGAATCATTAGTCCTTTGCAAATTTCTTTCAATCTGCACCACAGGTACCACCTGAACGTTTCAGCTGCAGGTAACTTGGGTGTATTTTTTTCAATGAACAGATGGTCTGAAAAACATCAGGAGAACAGATGTAACCTAGTAGGAAGGGCTGACAATAAATTCCTTATCTTTATTAAGATTCAAATCTTGCTCCACCCCACACTTATTAAATCTATTGATTTCAAAGTAAACAAAACTCTTTGTATAGATTGGCTGCATGGTGGATCATGAATTTAATCTAAGTGTGCAGGTACCATGATTTAAAAATGGAAAATTGTACCATCACAACAGGTTGGGAAATAATCTTGAAAAATTTGCACTGAATTAAAACACATGCTACGTTACTTGCTATATTGTATCCTTATATTATTTTTGTAAATTAATTTTAACCCCTCATGAGTCATACAGCTAGACAACTGTGAAGCATTTGTACTTAAGAATCTCGGAAAAAACAACTGAGTTGATCTGCAGTTTGTTTTGGAAAAGAATTGTTATCCACTTCATATCATCATTGGAGAAATTGCTTTTCAAATCCATTACATCTCAGGCATACTAAGTACAGTCAAAAATGTGTAACGACACTGCTAATTCTATGGCTAGCTTGGAATCAACACCGTTTCTTTTCTTCAAAGGAAAATAGGATTATCAAGTGCACTAGGAGAATTTCCTTAACATGATTGATAGGAAGAAAGAGTAATCACCTTTGAAGTGCCAGTGCGTATAATACCTCTCTCGTGTTCTTTCTCCTCCTGACATCCATGAGTAATTGAAAGTAAAGAAGCTGCTTAGTGTGATCAATGAAGCCCAGATGACAGCCCCTTCTACAACACCTACCAACGCTGTCAGGTGACAACAACATCATCTTTGATACTTTAGAGTTGACACAGGGCAACAGTGCCAGACTTCACTTTGGCAGGTATCACATTTCCAGGAGCACTAATGACTTGTAGTAGGTGCTTCTCCATCAGCACAGCAAGCCTTGCACTTTGTGGGAAATAATGCTGGAAGTTGGGTTGGGAATCTGTGCCAGAAACCTACTTGCTGGGTTTGGAGTCAGTCTCATACCGCCAAGCTCTCGCTACAGAAAATACTCAGGACCTCGGGCTATTGAATGTCTGGTGTCCCTCCTGATTTTGGCTGCAACGTGATCTGCTGAGCCCTTCCTAAACAAGGGCTCTGCCACTGCACGGGGGAGCAGCAGCTCTGCACAGTAGCTTAAGGCAGACAAGGAGGGGGAACAGATAAACAGAATGAGATCCCTATACTTTGTTAGCTACAAATTCTGGAAACTGAACAAAATAAAACAAATTTGCTAGGCCCAGGTAGACGGGAGTTGACTCACTGCAGGTTTCTGAGAGATTATGTTGTTTAAAAAAAATACCTATTTGGATTGCCTCACATTCATCCAGTAACATCCTCTAATACTGATTTGGTATTAGCAGCTTAGATACTTATAATGGGTTAATTTACTGTTATATAAGGAAGTAGCAAAACAACTTTTACTGCATTCTTTGCAAGATGACAGGCTGGTCTGAGCTGACTTCTCTGAAAATAATTTTCATAAAAGACAACCTACAAATCAGGAAAATGTGAACAAATTTGGCTTCTATCCTGAACACCAGGGAAAAAAAGTCCCTTCTACACACATAGCATCTCTTAAAAATAAAAAAAAAGGCAACTTTATTGACGTTTCAACAGCTCAGATCAGATCTATTGTTTCACAGTCCTCAGCACTGAAATTGGAGGTGGCGCACCAAGGTTAAATCACAGTATTGACAGCTTCTTGTGTCAGACACCTGTCAAAATGTAATAAGGAATCCGTGAAAAGAAATAAGATGCCAAAAAGCACATCACAACAGTTTGGTTTTCTTTTTTCATTTTCATACTTCATGATTCATAAGTCACAGAAACTGTATACCTGTGAAAACAAGGTGGCAGCTACATGCCAACACTTCTTGTTTGGCAGAAAATTAGATCGGGTTAAACCCTGGAGTCCTGCCTGGGCAGGCTCTAGGGGCTGCGTGCTCTCACGGATGGGAATAACCTGCATCGGGCAGTGGAAAGCAACAAACTTCTGCCTCACCTGGTGGGGCTGGCTGAGGCTGCAGACGTCTGGCCAAATCAATTCCCTGACTCAACAGCCCAGACGTGCTGTGGCTGCGGCTTCTCCACGGGGTGTCCCGCACACCTGTTTTCCATGGGCCCAAGTACACACCACAAATCCAAGCTCCTTTTTCTTTTCAAAGGACCCAGTGAGTATCAGACACACTGATCCAAACCAATAAAAACATTTAAGAAAAATCAAAGCCATCAACTGAGTCAAGCTAATACGCTCAAAACCATGTTTAGTTAATGTAATTATAGGAGTTCTGTCAATACAGTAACTGGACTAAGGCATTGGGGGTGAGGAAAAAGGGACAATCACAAGAACATGGGCAGTTTCAAATCTGCAGATATGTCCATTAGCACAGGAAGAAAATAGGAAGAAAATAGGCTCTAGCACTGACTCCTTTTTGCTAAAGGAAACTACTTTAATATCTGTTATTTGTAATTAAAGTGACATGACTTCCACACAGATGGGCTTTCTGAATGTTATTCAAGCTATCAAACAATGCAGTTACAGAATCACTTAAACACCATGCACACCTCTTGGCTTGCAAGCCTGCTTTAACAAATTCTAGCATTACAGCAAGAAGCAACCTCCAGCAAATCCCATTTTCCATTCTACATTACTACATTTATATGAGAAAAATAATGAAAACAGTGGCCAAAAGATGTACACACATTATGCAGAGGCAATATTCATTTCCATGCAGACAAAGATGACACCGCTTTCATAGCCCAGTCAGCTTTTTCTGGTTTGTTTTTAAATAGCCCTGTTCTGCAATACAGGACAGCGTTGTATTTGCTTGAAAGTCTGCTACTTTAAAAGAGTCGATTTCTTTACAACTGTGAATGATACAGTCTGTTCTGAACTACCTATGCAGGGCTTTGGCAATAACACTCCTACTGGCAGGAAGGGGAGTTCATAGCTGTAGCTTTGCAAGAAACAAATAACATTTTCCTGTAATTATTGATTACCATCTATTTTTATGACACATCTGTGACTTTCAGTGACTTACACCATAAGTGTTCTGCATTAATAATATATCTGCTCCAGTCATTTATATATTTACTTGATAAATTTAAAAAATACATACTAACAAAACAAGTCTAAGATTTTCCACAGAGAGGAAAATATTAAATGACTACTTTTATATGAAAGGCCACAGAGCAACACCCAGTAACAGATCAATTTGGTTTTTTTGTACATACATATGCATACATAGCACATGTCCACATATCAATGTATATACAGTATGTTCTCTCTCTTTTTCGCTTCCTTCCCCTTTAGGTGGTTCAATAACCTGCTACCTCCTCACTTGCCAGAAGGGCCACCTGCTCCTTCAGGCAGCCCAGATAAGATTTGGGACCTTAGGTTTGACCCCTACCACAAGCAATTTGAAAGGGACAAAGTTATCAACTGTGGTAATTTCCCAGAGGCTCTTCGTGCCTCTGCTACTGGTGGGACTTAGAGACACCAGCTGCAAAATAAAAATTATTTACTTTTTTTTTTTTTCCTGGCAATTTCTAAACATCTAAAAAAGAATTTGATTAAAAAAATAAAAGTCTCACTGTCCTGGGTGCTCTCACACACCCCTCAAAGAAAACACTGGTCTTTGCCAAAAGGTTTGGAAGCCAAGTGCCTTCTCCTGTACTTTGGTTACTCTCACAGTTACCTGCAGTCCAGTCAACGTCACATGCGCCGTGCTACACACTGGAACAACCTGCATTAATTTACACCATGGGAAGACAATTTTTAAAAAGTTATCAATATTTCTATCTATAACCCTGTTTTCTCCTTAAAGTAACAGCAGTTCAGATTCCCAGTAGCTGCGGCTCTTCTCGCATGTGTTGCGGTCTGATGCAGCACCGCTGAGTGAACCGGGAGCTCACTTAGGAGCTCATCTTTTACCAAAAAGTTCAGAACAAAGCCACTTGGGTGTTGGCTCCCGCATTTAGACTTGCAAGAGGTCAAACCTTATGTGACCTTTTATATCTACATTAGTGATCCGTTGAGATTATATAACACTCCAAAACTGTGCCCTGCTGCTTGTCTAATGGCAGCTACAACACCCAGAAATATCCTTTAATCAGTTATCCTAAACCATCTTCCAGGGGCTCTGCATTTTATAATTAAAACATGCTAGCCAGAAGGAAATGTTAGATTAACTAGCATTCGCAACGTGCCTTTGAGCAGAGATTTACAGAGAACAAGTCATTTTAAATTGAAAAGATATTCCAATCCATTCTCAAAGTTCTGCAGAACATGAGCAACAGTGGAAAGAGAATAACCAGAATTATTCATACAGACTGCTAATGTCAAAGAAGATGAAAATACAGAGTCTGTTGCTGGAGGAAAACGGAATTTGCCAGGCAGAAAGCTCTGCTGTCAGCGCTGCCACCAGCCTGCCAGCTAACCCCCCAAATCAATTTATCCACTTGCATCTCCCATTGCAGAAAGGTTCCTCATCCCTCGCTCTTCGCTCATGTGGTTGTCCTTTCAAAAAGTGCTTTGAAAATCTCCTGAGCATTTTGAGTCTGTATTTGTGAGGCTGGGGGTCCACATGATAGGTTCTAGTCAGCTAGGGAAGTCCCTTGACCAGGTCACCATGCTGTGCTGCCACAGCACAACGGGTGACATGGAACTGAGAGCAGGAGCCAGGGGAACATCAAGGCCATAAATCTGCCACTAAATGTGAAACCACAGCCCAACTGGAATGAACTAGGCACATTTTCAGTAAAACCCTGAAGCAAAGGAGTTCAACAGCCAGGCTGCCACATGGAAGGAGCAAGAGTCAAAGGCACTGGAGCACTATATGCGTGTATGACCTGGTTTATGTGCTAGTAAAACTGCCCACTCCTTTCCACCTCTAGAATCGGGCACCTAGGAGAAGCCTCCTCGCACTGGGGTCCCTCAATAGTCTATGAAGAGATCCTTTCGTCCCGTGGAAGTGTCTCTGCCCACTGGCTATGGAGAAACCACTCTGGACTGAGGTGCCTTAGCTCTGTGCCCGCTGCTAAGCCAGACAAACCCTGAGCCTAGAGTTAAACATCCTCTTTCATATTCAGACAGGTATTTCTGGTGACACTACAGAAAGCATTGCTTTTCTCTCCAGAGACTCAGAGCTGCATCAAATAATGTCTTCTACAAGCTAAACTTTCCTTCCTTCAATGCTGGTACCGTTATGAAAATGGATGCTGACGGGCTTTGCTCTTGACCTCAGTTCAAGCTCCCTGTGTTTCTCTATTTAGTCCAAACAAAGAGGTAAACACTGAAGGTTGCTTACAAACACTAATGTCTGGGGAAAGAGTGAGGGAAAACTGCTTATATTATCACACTGCTACTGCGTAAATAGTTAAAGCAAGGGACTAGGTTAGATGCTGCATTTAGCATGCTATAAATCTAGAGGTTTCACTCTTAAATCCCAAGGCAAATGCTGTTCAGCCAGCCCTTCTCTTTCTAGCCTTTAACAACTGCACCTCATCCTCAGTCCTTGATAACACGCAGCTACACAAAAGCAGAAGGTGCTACAACTCAGTCACAGAGCCCTTTCTTAAAAGGCAGGTTCTCTTATGCAGTATGCTTCAAAAATGTGTAAAATAACAGGGCTAGGATAAAGGAGCAGGGGTCATTACTGCTTAGGTCTTTCATTGTAAGCTTCTACTTTTGAAATACATCTGCCTTTCTAATTGGATAATGGTTCTGTTACTGTTTTCTTAATCATTTTACATATTTCCATTCACTCCAAACAAATTAAGATGAAAAAATGGGTCACACACCTACAACTGCTGAACGGGTACTATCTACCAAAGTGTTTTTGCATGCATGCCATGCTGCTACAAATATTGAAATAAAATGGATTTTCCATGGCATGTAAACTAAATCACAACAAGAGAAGAAAAAAAGAGCTAATTAAAAAACAAAGGTGAAAGACAAAACAAACAGAAGAAGCAATGAGTCAGATAGCAGTGTTCTTTAAGCCATTACAAGGAGCCTGCTTTGCCATACGTGCTTGGTAGAAGCACCTGCCTCTGCTTGAGAGACTTCTACTGTCCCCTGTAAAGGCTTTTGTTTTTATTGGCACTAATCTTACTTTTGAAATGTATATTACATGGGTCAAATCCATTTTGGACCACTCATATAGCATGTCTCAAAGAATGTTATGATCAGAAGACAAACTAGAATAGTCTCATACTTGACCGTCCTGGAGTGTTACTTAGTGTTGCAACAGCTGAATTTTCCCCTTGGTTGCTGGGGTCAATGGCTTTCAGGAACATTCCTGCTTTTACTGAAAACACAAAGCAATTTTTTAATCTTCCTGATGGATGAGAAAAACCTAAAATTGTATTTCAATGCACCCAGCATGTTCAGAAACCAGAAGACATACAACAATATGTCCAAGGTTAGCCCTCCTCTTTCCCCTCAAACTCCTGTTTTATTAAACCAATTTTATAATTTTTGGAGGGCAGCTCATGCTTCCTGACAACCTGAAGGCAGTCATGCCCACTACTAGGCCAGTTAGTGAGCTCCTCTTTTGCAAAGAAATTATCATTCATGTCCTGAGCTAAGGACTTTCTCTGACCAAAAAAGGCCCAGGCAATCTTATTATACTGAATATGCTCTGTTATTTCTAGGGCTCTACTTAAGAGTTACGGACTGACTGCACAGGTAGGTTGCCTTGAGAGACCTGTTACCTGTCTGTCTTTGGTGTCTCTCTTACATGGGTCACTGCTGCAGCGGTCCCTGTACGTACGGTATGGAGCTCCATGGGCTCTAGAGTCCCCCGGGGTCTGTGCGGTAGGCGCTACAGCTCAGTCACCCACCCAACTCCCTTCTACACCAACTTAACAAAGCTCTGGCTTTTTGCCCACGTAGATGAGTCACAGAAAAGCTTGCACTACAAAACCTCAGAGATAAAACCACTCGAGTTCATCTTCCCATGTACTTCCCATATGCCTGCATATGGACATAGATGCTAAAGATACAGTTTGTCTCTTAAATATTTAATCCATACCTTCTACACAGTATTTTAGCTTCCAGATACACTCCTGTAAATCATCGAATGTCAGTAAGTAGTTGTCATATCCTAGATTTTTTTATATTCCATTTTGTGGCATATACACATATGATATGAAGGTTGATTGAGTTATGCCTTTACATATCCTGACAAGGTCTTCCCACGGTGCTCGGGAACATTTCAGGCAAGAGAAGGAAACAGTACTGAAACACAAAAACTTGCCAGTTCTCACCTTCACAAACAGTTTGCCTCAAGTCCATCCTAAATGCTAAATCCTGTAGCAAAACAGATGTAGTATGTAAGAAATAGTGCAAGAACAACATAGCCAAGGAGAAAAAAAAAAATTAAAAAAAAGAGTGTACTTTATGCCAAGCAATAATTTGTGCTTCTCTACCAATATGCGACTGAAATTAAGCAACTTCTTTCCCAAAAGAAAGGCACATTACACCAATAAATGAATTAAACTGTTAAAAAACCTTACCCTAAGAAACCTGAGTCATCACCAGTGACTACTCCTAAGAAGACATAGCTGCGTCATTTTGTAAATGACACTGTGTTGTCACTGCATTTCACCTCAGCTGATTAATAAGGGATTTATGAATTGTGTGAAAGTCAGCAGGATTTTTAGCATCACAGGTGCAATTTGCATCTAGGCACCAAGTGAATGACAGACGAATATCCATTTTTACTTCAATGCATTTAAGGTAGAATGTGGGGGGTTTTGATAATTCAAAACCAGAACTGTGTCCTGAGCAGTGCTCTTGCCTTTGAAAGATGTGAAGGGAGAGGATTATGCTCTGTTAGCAGGATAAGGTATGGCTGAGTGCTTGACTGCTCAGGAATTTACAGTCATTTCTAGAATAGTCCTTTCAGGAAAAGAGTTACCTGTATCATTTTATCTTCTACTGTGTAACGAATCATCTTGTGCATTTTCCACTATTGTTCTCTAGTAATTAGATACCCTTAATCCCCAGAATTAAATACTAGCCATGAGCAGATTTTTTTTTTTTCCTCTCTTCTGTTTCAGGAAATTATTCAATTGCTAAATGAATATGTAACTAAGTTCCACGAGCAGGGCTGCAGACAGGCTTTTACTAACTTTAGCAGTCAGGGTTTTTTTCACCTTTATAGTATCCTTTAATAGGTCTTCAGGATGTTTGTTTATTAATTAAGTCTGTCACACCAGGGACACAAACAGCATTCAGATTATTCTACAAAAGGGCAAAAAAAGCCAGCGTCACCTGCTGGATACTGAAAGAAGCAGCGAACGGAGCCTAGAAAACCCCATCTCCATATTCTGTCTCCACTGGACTATTTCGGCTCACACAAGTTTGCTTCCATACGTTAAAACATCACAAGCAACAGCCACAGCTGCTCAGGAGTATCAAGGTATCAGAGAGCCAGTGAGTAACAGGACGGGTTCTAAGACAAGAAACACATTAAGAATTCCAAGTCTAGGTTATATTTTACTTATTTCAGCTCTCCTAGAGGGGATCTACTGTCTCCAAGTCCTTAAATTAAAAAGTCAGCAAAAGGATGTGCTGAATCCCAGATGTTAATTGCACAGACTCACTGGATTAGAACTGTGGATAATTAATTGCCAAATTTTAATATATGCTGAACTAAAAGGATGATAAGATTTCCAGTAGGTAGTTCTGAGGTCCAGAAGGGGAAGATTATTTCTCGAAATATGAGAGCTCTAGAGGCTGAAGTCATCTAAAGTGTCTGATTTCAGGAAGGTAGAGAAGCTTGGGAGATTAGTGGAAGGGCCAAGTGAGGAGCTTTAATGCTCGGGTACACAGTGCAGCAGCTCAAGGGAACTTACATGCTGCTAAATTCCTTTTGGTAAGAAGGAAGCAGCTTTTCAGCTTTAGAAATGGGCAGTCATTGTTCACTATGTTGCCTGTAAGGTCAGCTATACACAAAAAGCTCCATTAGATTTTGCTTAGGAAAAAAAAAAAGAAAAAAAACTCAGAGCATTTACTGCTATGATACCATAATCTCATTGTCCCATTTCTGAAAAATTCAGTTTGCCGGTTAAAGCTCAGAGTAACATAATGTAATGACAGCAGAACTAAGATATAAACCTTTTTAAGGGAAAAATGCCTACCTTTATGAAGACATTTTTATCCGGAAAGTACATAAAGCCAAAACAACAAGACTAACACAGAGATGAGTTATTTTTATCATATATACCACAGTAGATCTGGAAGACCTCTGCCACGATAAAACACACATTGTTCTTGGTGTTACCTGTTCATTAAAATCTGAATTGAAAAGAAGGAGCAAAAGTAAACAGTGGCATAGGCGTTAAGACATCTATAACGGATCAAAGAACTGAACCTTGGTCTCGGAGTTCCCTGCCCAGTTTCTTACCCTCACCATTCCCCTCTAACTCCATGCACTAGAGCAGTACCCAAATGCACGCTGCCTTCCTGGTATTCTCACTGACACAGGCAGAATCAGATTTTGATTTTTTCTCCAGAAATGTCCTATGGAGACCCTCAGACCCAAATCCACAGCTGCCTGCTGCATGCTCCTAAGGTTTTATTAGTAACTATGACTGAGAGTTATAATTTGAAACTATTGTTACACTGATATTTTCCTATAACAGGTGACCCAAGGGAAGTAATTTCCCGTTTGATGAGACACCTAAATGATGTTTAGCTGTGGGTATCAGAAAAACATGCCCCGCAATTAGATTTAAAGAATGTTGAGCTTATTTTGGCTGGTGCCTGATACCTTTTGAATTGCACTTCATCCTTTGCAGCTCTGTTTAAAGGAAGTTTTAGACTGTCTGGTTTGAAGGTTCATGACCTGAAGGTCATCTTTGATATCAGCCCATCTTTTGATTATCAGTTTAGCTACACAACAAAAATTTCCACACCTGCTGAGGACAGTAAGTAAGGCTACAACCAAGGCTGTCTCAGGAGAGTGCTAGGCTGTCATTCACGCTTTCATTACATCTCAGCTGGATTATCGAAACACATTGTTCACAGGCCTTCCAGACCAGACACTTCAGAAACTGAAACACAACAAAAATATTGAAGCTGGAGGGATAAGTTGCTCTCAGCACAGCCCACTGCACCCATGCTGGGAGCTTAACAAGAACCTCAGGCAAGACAGCAAACTGCACTTGTGGTCTCCCAAAACCCATCTCTAATAATAGTTCTCCGCACCTGCACCAACAGCGAGCCCAAGAAATAGATTTGGCCCCTCTGTGTGTTATGTGGTTACTAATGACAGGGCAGACAGAGGTTCAGGACTTGTTGAGCTCTCTGTGGTGCTATGTACATCAGGCACCCATGAGGAAAGCACATTTACCTCCACAGTGGCCCACAGCCCAGGGACTCTCCTGGCAAATTCAACACACAGACCCACTCTTCTTTCACTCAGACCTACTTATTTCGCCAAAGGAAAATGTCCCAGACCACCTGAGCTTTCTCAGTTCTCCTGGATGTCACCCAATTCACCTGGACTCCCCAACTCTCTAGTTTGGAACCAGAAATGTTTATTAAAAACAAAACAAAATCATTTTGACATTAAAAGAAAGATATTTAAGTAAAGTGAGAAATGGTACTAACCATACAAGAGTTTAAAACACCAGGCAGCTTTGAGGGTAAAATTCAGATCAGATGGGCTTGAGCTACAGGTGCTGTGCAAACCAGCTCCGGCTGCACTCACATCTCCTGGCAGCACCGCTACAGAGTGACTGTGCAGTCACTTCCAGTCATAGTGGAAAAACAACAAAATTATAACAAACACTCTTGGAGAGCACAAATTACGGTAGGCCAGATATGACCCAAACGTAACCAGGACTTCTGCATTAACAGAATCATCAGAACTGAAATGTCCAGTGAATATCTTTAACACAGATGTTTTGCATTAAAGTGAGTCGAGCTATAACTCACTGAGCATTGTGCTTCAGTCTTGGCATACTTTAAACAAACACTAAATATTTTTGCTCAGCTTTGGTTATTCACAATGGTATTGCAATATCTCTTGAGTACTACCTCAGTTTTCATTCCGAAGTTTGTTACTTCTGCAGTTTTCGTACATATGAAGGACATTCAGAAATTTACTGTATTTTGTAATGTATTGGTATAATTACAAAACCTCATTAAGGAGGACCTTATTATTGATTTGCTGGTTTTCTATTCATTAAATTTCACTATAAAAAGGATTATTACTTTTAAAGTCAGCATGCTTAAATGCGAATGGAATTATCATAAGAGAAACAACATAAAATGGAGCTATTAATATTAAAACAGCTATAGTTTGAAGATTATTCATTTAATAAATCTTTGTGATATTAGCAAGATTGATGAGTAGTAGTACAAATGAGGGGAACATGGGAGAGATGATCATTTATTATCATTACAGAGATATAAAGTATGATTCAGTGTTTCATAATGGATGTTAAATTTGATTTAACATATGGCTGACTCACTCTCTGAAAACTGTTCTTAAAGACAAGCTCATTGAAAAGTCAAATCCATTGTCTTAATAATACACATGAATTATCCTTTGATAAGAAAATAACTACTATGTCCTAAGACAAATCAAGGCAGATTGTGGCAGTGCTGCCACATTACATGCCAGCAATACAGAAAATGCACACCTATAGGTAGAAACAATGCCTCAATCATGCTGTGGTAAGTGAGAAATAGAAAATCAGCAGAAAACGCTGTCTCCGTCTGCAGCAAACCCACGTGCTCACAGATCACCTGCCATTTGCCCTGCGCATGTATGGCAGGTACTGCTTTTAACCACAGAAAACACGGCGGTGACAGCGTGCCTGATTGTGAACAGGGACAAAACCTCCTAATTCACACAGTACATGGCCTGCTAGCACCTCTTTGATGTGCAAGCAGGGATCACTTCTCTATACACACATGGCTCATCCCACACTTGGGTAGAACAGCTTTTTACTAACAATGGGGTCTGAATCAAATCTCTGCACAAGAAAAACTACACTCAAGCAATGTAGCAAACACAGCAAAGTTCAATGAAAATGCACTTCAACCCCATTCTGGAGGTACATTGCATTACTTGGTATGTACAGAGCAGCACCTCTAGACAGAAATACGCAGTCGTAAGTTAGAACATCTGCACAATTCAAATATTACAAACTCCATACAAGTGCCAAGCAGCAGAAACTGAATTCTGTAACACCATTAACCCTATTTATTAATATAAAATCAAACTACTATAAAGAAAGGACCATTAATTGCCTGATTATCTAGGAAATACTACTGCTTTAAATATCCTAGCAGATTAAAATACACATTTAACAAACAAGTCCTCTTAAATGAGTGACTGTTATTTCTTGCTGAATAAGGTCCTAGCAGACATTTTCTGAGCGTACATCTAAAACAACTGGCATCCAAATTAACTGTGTGTTCACAATGATTTCTCTGTCATGGTGATGTTTCTGATTAGCAATCCTGACCACAAAGACTTCTGAAAAATATTTCTGTAGATCCATCATTATTTTGCTGTGAATTAAGAATAAAAAAAAAATGTAGTCTTTCTCCTACCCTGTCCCCAAGAATTTCATCCTCAACACGAAAAGGACATGCATGACACTGAATGAATGCCATGTTGCATCTTTGGTACCTTCAACGCCTGCATCATGTGCAAAGTGTCACCATTTTCCACAGAGGGCACTTCTGCTGCCTCTTCCCTTGCCTGTAATAATTTGCAATAATTTTTGTTTAATTAGAAAAATAATTGCATCAATACCTCACCACTTCTCAGTTCTTCTCCCCTGAGATGCAGCACTAACAGGACACTTATTTCTTTATTCACCCTATTGTGATAGTCTAGTCCTTGTTAAAATATTGGCAGCACAAGTCCCAACAGTATGGTTTACTGGAAGGTTTACTGTTCTGGCCTACCACGTTCCTGCTTAGAAATCATCCTCATAAATAGACTCCGGTAAAGGTTTGATGCTTTAATTTCCCACCTCTACAGAGTTTTACTTGTTTCTGCACCCTGTCATATGCTATAACTAATCCAGACTTGTACTTAATAGGAAAGGATTGCTGAGCTGCACTGTTACCCCTTCTTATGAAACAATTTACATCTCTAAAGGAAAGACTTTGTCTTGTTCTAACAAATTACAGGACTACTCCTGGAACCTGTTGCAGAATCTGGCCTTTAATAACTGACACGTTCCTATACATACATCTTCCCAAATACCATCTTGTTTAAGTGAAATGCGACAGACTTGAACGTGCAGAAATGTAAGGAGTAATAGAGTCTTTATTCTTTCAGTATTACAATAATGTAATCATCTGCTAAAATGTCCTATTCATTACCTCTATTCAGACATTTGTTTATTTAGGTGGCAATTGAATCTGCACATCAACATTATGTACATCTCTGAGATATTGTCATACTTTGTAGGCTTCACCTTTTCTCCATCTCTTCTGTGAGAATTTACTTTCTCTTATGTAGCACTATCTAGACAAACTTCCCAGTTGTTAAATGTGCTAAAGTACTAGGAGAAGAAAATTATGACAGGATGAAAAGATTTCAGAACATTTGGCAACGGATAGATATGCAGATAATCTACTGAGGCAAAGACAATTTGTAACAGAAAAATTCTAGCTTCTCCATAGGTTTTAACTTACTCCTCTGTCTAATTTTACAGACTGACAATGGATTCAAAAGCTCCCAGGAGAAAGTGAGCATGGCTGAAACGTAGGTCTGGTACAAAGATGAACAAACCTTGTTAAGTGAAACCTTTTGAATATATATTCCCTTCTTTGTTTCCTGCAGTGAGTTTCTCAACTGCTAGTAATTCACTTCTCCTTGTTTATAATTAAAGGGAAACATTCATGTTAAAATACACGAATGAAAAAGTGCCTTCCACAAGTGATTAAATGTCACAGAAAGATGAGGATGTAAGTTCACTGTGAAAGCTGTTAATTGCAAATATACTCCAACATCAACAACACTGTCTCTGTTACACTCACCTGCCTAGCAAACCACAGCAGAAAAGGGTATTTGCAAGTCACATGGAGGCATGGACATGTTTTGCTAATGTGTTGCCGGACTATCCATTGATTCTCATTCTGTGCAGTTTTGCACAGGTGAATATACTGTCCAAAGGTAAAGCCCTGAATATTCAGTGATGTGCTGAGGAGACAGAATTGAGGAAAAAAAAATATCTTTAATTGCTTTTACTTAGTTTGTAATTAAACAAAATTATGTCTCTTCTTATGATAAAAGAGCAGGTATTTGCAAAAATCTTACATTTTAATCAGACACATAGGTATCTTGGGCCAAATTAATCACTGGTGAAATAGTAGAACAACCAGATTCAATCAGCAATGAGACTTTCCTAAGTGCATAGAGGTAGTAAACAAAACCACAAGATTTACACTAAATGGCAATTTGTTGCTTATATAAGATCAAAAAGATACTAATCATGCAAACTGTGGCTTCAAGCACACTTTATCACAGCATCATTCCTTCCACCCCAGGACATTATCGCCGTACCTACTCCTCTTTGTTAAAATAAGTATGTTCTGCAAGGCTTCCAGTGTTTCAATGGACATATACACTATGTCAGATACAGGTTCACCTTCTGCTGATTCTAATGCACTTTCCTAGGAGTTTTATTGTTGCTTTTAGTATGGTTGATTTAATTTTTTTTATTATTATTTCCTTCCTTTTGTTCATATGATGGGGGTATTTTATTCCAGAACTTTATCATTTCTACTTCAGTTTTATTTCATCTCCTTGCACATTTCTAAATGGAACAGGTGCCATATGAATACTTGAAGCAAAAAAAAAAAAAAAGAAAGACTGGCTCATTATAGTGTTTGGAAATTCAAATCACATTGATCTATCTTTGATGCTCATTTTCTTTGGCCAAGTTGTCATAGACTTCTTAATTGGCATTCAGTTCTTTTACATCCATTGTAGTTTTTCCCTGCTTCCTGGTGTGGCATATATATATGTGTATATATATACATAATTTATTTGAATTTCTGAATGGTAAGATTCATCATCTACTTTAAATGATCTGATTATACCTCCATTGTTTTTATGAGTTTTTGAGAATGAAGACAGCCAAAACTAGTAAGTGGCTGAAACACATCAAATACCAAAGATATTAAGTTTAAACTCTTGGCATAGTGTCGTGATTAGTGTCTCTTCAGTGGGACTACCTTAACCTCTTTACACACCCAGTCACCACCAGACATGAGCACCTTGATTTTTAGCAGTAGGACCTCTCATTTCCAAGGATACACAGGGCTACCATCTCAGGTGAAGAGTTGAGCATATTTGCACCACTGGTAAAGTTCTACCAGCCTATGAAAATGATCACAGCCCCAAGAACATGAAGCAATGAGGTCTGAAAATGTTGGGCACACATATTGTTAATTATGTCTCTTCCTTCTGGAGATCCTAGATTCTAAAAAGTCTCTCCAAATAGGAGGTGAGGATGTAAATTAGATAAAAACCTTTTTTTTTTTTTTTATTTTTTTGTGCAGTACCATGTTTTATCTGGATCTTTTAATTCTTTCCTAGCCAAGCTTAAATGCCATGTAGATGATTTTTGGAATGTACGGTTTTTCTGTTCTTTTACCTTCTTGGGCTTCCAACACCGATGCTATTGTTGAGCACTCAAAGGCTCTTTGTAGCCCAAAAATAGCTGTACCAAAGACTTTGCCGTATTCAGTCATTTTACCCAGAACCTGATTCTTATTCTGTGGAGCAGGGATGAGTCTTTTAAACCCTGCGTGCTTTTGCAGGCATTTAAGGTTCAAAAGTCCCCGATGCCCAGTTAATCAATACTTTAGGAAGATCTTGTGTAATGCTCATTAAAGTCTAATGCATTGTATTTCTTCAGCTCCTCTGTGCTCCACACTCACAACATCCTGCAGCTTCTCTCCAGCTAAATGGCCTTAAGAGTTCCTCACACAGCTTGTTGAGGTGTTTTCCTGCCCATTTCACAGTGATACAGCTTAACACCTCAGATAAACCTTTTGTCCTAAATCCTCCCTCTCCTATAGACAATCCATCAAGAAAATAAGGGGGGGGGGGGTGTGGAGGTGGGGAGAACCGACTTCTCAAGTATTAATTCCTGGAGCTGCTGCTGTGCTTTTTGCTCTCAAGTGAAAAACCTGCAGGCTGTCAGAGGCGGCTGAGCACAGCAAGGACACCCTGCGCTGCCCCAGTCCACACGGATGAATGGCCGAATGTCTTTAAATGACAGTTATTTTCTCCATCTTGCTCTTTTAACTCAACTGTGGGCAAAGCTGACAAAGGCTGTATTGCCTCCCCTTCTGTCTGCTGCCTCCAACACCAGACAAAGAGACTCCAGGTGATGCCAGTCCAATCAATCCTGTGTCATTCAATCTTGAACCAGACCCCGTATCTGTGGGGAGGGCTGGAACAAAGCTCGTACGCTAGTTATTTACTATTTCTGGTCTATTTTAAATATTTAAGTTGTCCACAAATAAGGCTGCTAGCTATCTGCTCAGTCAAATATCTGCTAAGTATCTACTCAGGACCACATTTCACCCCGGACTAATTACCCCTAATCTGAACCTGTAGCCTGAGCTCCCCACAGCTGGACCTGCAAGGGCTGGACCTCCAACAGGCCACTTGGCAAAATCTGACTTCAGCAACAACAAACGGTTTACATTATCTGAGAGAAATATTAAATAGCACAGCAACCAAAATCCCTATTTTACTACTCCTGGCTGTAAACCCAGCCATCTTCCATTCTACTATGTCAAGGTGCCACTCAAATGAACATGCTGTTTGTGTTTTCTCCCTCCTTACTTCCTCTGTAGTTATATTAATATGGATCAAATGAGATCATCTTAGTCAAAATAAACAATATCTGACAGGAAACTCATAAACAAAAGGCCAAATAAGTTCTGAAAATGAATTTATATTCTCCTAAAAGGGAAGACAGGATTATAAACTGACCAAACCAATGCCAAATAGCTATTTAGAAAAGTTAAGATGGGATCTTCTAGTCTTTAAACACCAAGATAGGCTACTCTCTCCATGTTAGAAAGGTAGGGCAGTGTTGAACTTCAGCCTGTGCTTGGTTTATCATGCATTACATAGGGTGTACTAAGTGACCTAAACTGCAAGCTATTGTCACTTTCATTCGTAGCTGTGAGGCTTAAAATAGCAGCTCAAAAGATACATTTATCTTTTGCCACTTTATCTGGAAAGCACCATAAAATGACCACCAGTCAATCTCAAAGCAGAGCTCATGACAAGTGAGAACTCTATGTCTGTATTACCAACGTAATTTTACATTCCGTGACTTTTTAAAAGTAGATTTTAGAGAAACCAAGCAGCAATATAATCATGCAGGTAACAGCTTCACAACATAAGCCAAGATGCTTCTTGGTGTGTAAAGACACTTAATTAAAAGACTAGATGAAAACCACAGTTCAGAGCCAGATGCATCTATTTTCAGATATAGAGTTCACATGCCTGCCCCACGAGTCTGTTAAATCTTAGTTTGATAAGGCAGTCATGGATTTGGAAACATGAAATACATAAATGCAATCTGTACTCCCACACACATCCAAAGCTTTTCCCCACAGACAGCAGAATGATCTCCATTCCACATAATATCTATTTGCATTCTTTTCTTCTGAATGATATTTATAACCTGATGAGACAAATTATTAGAGGGGAGAAATGCAAAATAAAACTTCTTTTGCTAAAGATGCCTTATTAACCATACCTACGGTGGTACACGTGTACTCACCCCACCTCAGCCTTGCTCTAATTAAGGAAGGCCAATACCAATGTGGAAAGGAAGCGTCCTCACAAAAAAAAGGTGAATTAAAATTGCACAGTAACATTGCTGGCCTCGGCACGGGACACAGCTTCTGCAAGGAGATGCTGTCTGACCTGAGCTAGTTAATGCTGTCAGGACTAGCCACTTCACCAGATTAAATCACAGTTCTCCTCTGGAGGATGACTGGCATTTCCAGAACAAGTTTGCTCAGCTTTCTGCAAACTCAACCTCAGGCATCTGAAAGTCAAGCTGTGCTCTTTCTGGTTCACGCCGCAGAGGCAGCAGCGGCGACAAGATTCTCCTGACCAAACCTTGCCCTCAATTACACTTGTGCAATCTTGGCTCTGTGAGGCTAACTGGAATACAAAACAAGTAGAGATGTGTGACAAAGACGGCACAGGTGGCTCAGGTTATACACGAGACTGGTCTGCTGGCAAAGAAGGTGACATTGTTAGGTGATATTTCTGATCTACCCTAACTTTAAAGCAATGTCTGTTGCAAACTATTTGTAGCAAGCCAAGGAAAAAATTGCTGCAATTTGAAAAGAGAATCTACGTAAGGATTTTTAGATGAACTCCATTCCAAGCTCCCAGAAACTCCTCCAGGAACACATCTGAACATGTTTACTCATGCCCATGAACACTGAAGGAAAGGCCTATTTGTTTTTCCAGTACTCAGCACAGGGGTGCTGACTGTGCCCTCAAGACTGCACAGCACTGATTTACCTGTTCGGTGACACAGGAACGAATGGGGTGCTTCAATTCCCCTTCAGTCTTTATTTCCATTTCAGAACACCTTAGTCATAGACTCCTCGTGTTCATGGAAGCAGCAGAAGCCAACTGTTCAATTCCTTTCCTCCTAAATGTGGTCTTATCCTTTCTATTGCTAGCTGGTGTCAGGTGTAGTAGCTTTACAAATGCGTATGGTAAGTTCCCAGCCATTCTTTATCTCAGCTTTAGAAAGTCATACTGATTTCCTAAGGTAATGTTTAGGAAATAAATGCTTAGGGCTGATTTTGTTTTCTTCTAGAGAATGAAATGCAATAAACCTACTAATTTCTGAGTGCTTTGGAAATAACTGCACTTTTGTTTAGATGATGCTTTGTGTTCTCTGTCGCATAGAGGTAAATCCAAAGCAAGGACTTGAAATCAGTGGAATAATCTCTTCAATTTGGCCCTTTGTTTTCATAAGCTTTTATAATAATATTTGACTAGCAAAAGCTACAAATTATAAATAAAAATAAACTACAATTTTAGTTTGACCGAGAGAAAAAAAAGGTTACCCTGATTTTAACTGAAAGAATAAAAGTTAAAGCTTTTCCAAGTATTGTCAAAAGTTAATGGAACTGTGCAGCAATACAGTAGGAGCAGCAAAACAAGAATTAGTCCTGAGCCTTTTGAAAAGTCAAATCACTGTCTTCCCACACAGCTCTGCAGGATGCGGACTGCCCTCCAAACAACAAAGAGCTTCCTAATACCTCAAAAAGCAAAAAACCCTATTTTACCACAACAGAAGCAGTTTCCTGTCACCAGCCAGGTGGAATAATCCCAGGTTCTCTGTTCAATAGGATGATACCCATATCCATTTCTTTATTATAATACCGAGATTTTCCCTTGCCTATTTCCATGACCTTCACATTTCCATGAGACAAGGCTAAGTACTATCACCCTACCTACTTTCAATTATTGCTTTGATATTTTGTTGCTCAAAGCTATCAAAGTCAGTGTGATTCCAGTCTTGCAGAAAGAAGAAATAGGAATGTGATTATTATTAGGAGAAAAGTTTTTAACCATCTGCAAAAAATAGCAATAATAATGAAACACACTTTCCCAAAGACGCCGTATATCACCTTTGTTTAATATTTTTGTCAGTTCTGCTTAGAAAAATTAATGCCTTGGGAAAAAATAATTGAAAGTGTCTTTCTGGAGTACTGTAAGCATGCCCTTGGGGTCTTTATTATTCTAACAATTTCCCATTTAAAAATACACAGGTACTAACAACTAACAAATTATTACATTTCCTTTAAATGAACTAAAACAACAAAGATAATTAACTAAGAACATAAGCCTGCTTTCCATATGGTAATACACATCCCAAGGGCAAAGCACTTCTCTTTTAAGGAATTCCCCACAGACTTCTTATCCACCTTGTAAGGGTAATTAACAACTGCAAAACACAACTGAACTTGCTTAATGTCACAATATTCTGCAATGTATTACTTTTTTATGGAAAATTAATATGATCTGTAAAAAGAACATAGGGCCTTGGAAGAATAAGGCATTCTTTTCTGTGAAGAAGCATGCTGATGTAACTTGTAGTAGAATTTAAACTCTGAAAAGGTGTTTAGAACAATGTTTACATTGAGGGTTATGACAAAAAGAAAACTAACACGGGAAGCGTGATTTCCCACTTAGCTAAGCAGTAGTTTATGTTATCTCCTGTGAACAACTATTTTTGGGGAAACAAGAAAGGAACACATTGGTTAATAGATATCTAATGTGTTAAAATTTAGGTTAGATAAGGCAAACTATGGTTTTATTATAATTTCATTAGCAGAAGCAAACAGTACATAGAATACTAATGCTTTCTTAGAGCATACAGTGCGTATTAAAATTCAAAAGCATCTTGCCTACACTACAATTTTAATCTTGGAAGGTGTACTAGGCAACAAGCCTATTGTTACTAGGAACAATATAAGAAGGAATGTGGTAAGTGGAACGCAATTAAAACTCAAGAGCTAAAAACAGGGTAAGCACAGAGGAGCAGGGGAGCTAAAGAGATATCTTTGGATTGGCTGTGGAATTACAAGGGAATACAGCTGAAGAGACAAAACCTCACTTGAAGGAATCCCAGAAAGGAAAGATGTGTCCAAAGTAGATCAAAATGCAAGAGGAGAAATTATCACAACTTCTGTCTTACCACAGTTATGGCTTGTTCAGTTTTCCAAGAGAACGTTTCCGTGGCTGTACAATCCCTTCACACCAATGATGTGACTTTCATTATACAGGAGACTAAACTAGAAATTCAGAGCTCCCCTTATTGTGCACAAGTCTTCTGGACAGGTTAAGTAAACTTTGCCACCAACTTCCACATCAGAACTACTTTTCTTTATATATCTTTAAAACAAACAAAAAACTCCCCACAACTCCTCAAACAAAATCAATGACCTTATTTCCCCACAGAAGATGCCAAGTAATATCTAATCGAGAATAGTCTTAATGCCTACCAATAACTGCAGGAAGGCAGGCAGGCCATGTAGTGATGGTTAGTGTTCCAGTTTTCGTATTTCATGATATTGCTTCAGTAAGGGATCTGACACCTTACCATTGGTGCGGTATGGACCAGTTTTAAACGTGAGAACATTTTACATGGGATAAATCACTGAGCTGGAAGAAAGTGAATGATTGGCACAAGGCAGAAGCAGTTTTTGCTTCTAGGCTCTGGCCTGTCATTTGCTGGAAAATCTGTTTTGTTAAATGTCATTCACACTTCCCAGATAAGTCACTGAGGGATATGCCAGATTCCTTCCCAAATACTACTTGATACTCAGTGCTGATCACTGATGCGAACACAACATATCTTTTGATGTTCCTAAGCACTGAAGTGTATACATTTCCCAACACACCAAATGTTTATAAGGCTAAAAGAGAGAGAGATATCAACCCTTTGGACAGAGAAAGGGCAGAGGAAACTGTGTTTTTATTTAAATAAACATATTAGATATTTAAGCGTTCAGAAAAACCACAAACAGGTGCCAATTCCCTGTGAGATTGTTTTTCTTATTTTTTTTAACTAGTTACAGCAAGTTTTACATAAGTGCAATTTCAGTCGATCAAGTAAACATTTATTACCAGGAGACACAATGAGAGAGGGTACTAAAGTCTGCTGTGTAACACTGACTTACCAGGAGTCCTCACTGTGGCTTCTGATCTGCTCCTGTAAACCCTCCCTAATCTACCCATGTAGAGCAGGGTGCAGCATCAGGCTTAAGGTTGCAGGTGACTGTGAAGGCCAGATGAGTGAATGGAAGCTGACTTACACACGCATTTGACTGCAGATGCACACAGATGCATTTCATTGAACTAAGGGCCCTCATTTGACTCAGCTGGTCTTTGTCAGATGTGACAGCTAAACACACTGATGTCGTCCACATCAACGGCTGCTTTTCACTTTTGCTGTACATGTCAAAAGAAGATACACGGATTCCAGTGACACCTAGCAATCAGGCAGATTATTAGCATGGAAATAATACTGTTTTTCAGAGACCATACAGAATCCTTTTCTGCTTAGTCCCCTTCAATCACACAAAACATATTTTTTTAAAAAAAATTATTGGCTCAGATCACCTTTGGAGAATTGCAACATGCTTTTACATCAGAAGTCCCCTAATACTGATCATTTAACATAGACAGTATTTACAGCAATAAATGAAGTAGATTTACCATTAAAGCTGTGAAAATCATGGATGTTACTACAGCAAGTGTATCCATCACCAGCACTCATTTCAAATGGCTTTTTCTGGAGCTTAAGCTTGTATAAATATTTCTCAAATCAGATACTGCACAGATCTCAGAGTGATATGTAATAGCACAGATCTAATACCTAGCACGCTTTACAGCGGTGTTTGAAAAAAATAATGTGAAGATTCGACCAACTAAGCCTTGTTAAGTATTTTTGCCTACATCACCTGCATTACTGTTTTAACCTCCCTTTTTCCTCCTTATCAAAACCAATGACAAACTGCGTGCCCACATACACATTATCAAGAAGGCTCACAACTAACCCTAATGCATTATTCTCATCATTTCCCACAAAACCACACATTATACTTGATAATAACCAGCAGCGGATCATTATAAATTAAATTGACAAACAGTAGCGGCAGGAAATAAACATTTATAAAGCAAGCAAAGATCACTTTACCTCAAATGTAGCTCGGATCATGAAGTGAATGATCACCGATGTTTCTAAGGATTCTCAGTAAACAGAGTACGTCCCATGTAGCAGACATGTTCACACAGAATACTAATTATCAGTTAATATCCAAGTGAAAATAACGTAACACCTTTATTCAGCTGAAGGCTCTGATTCTTGGCAACCGCTGTATGGGATCTGCAAATGCAGCCCACAGGGCGCCATTTCCAGGAGCGCTCCTGTTTGAAAAGGACCCTCACGACCCAGGGGTGGCATTGTCAGCCACACCACTCAACCTGGAATTCCCCATCCTCCACAACCAAACCACCTGCCCCAGGTACCAACATATGCTGCAAAACTCAAAAAAAAAAAATCTACATAAGAGGTTTTTTTCCGGATGCTTCAGGCACACACGACCATTGCAGGGGGGCTCAGGACCGGAACTCCAGCACTGTCCAGGACCACAGAGGCTGGAAACCACCCTCCAGCCAGTTTCCCACATCCCTGGGACGGCCCTGAGCTCGCTTTATTAAGCATTTTTGATCACTGTTTAGGTCAGGTTTTGTTGCTCCTGCTCTTTGCGGGAGATAGTACTGTTCAATACGAGGAACCGCCAGCACAGGCCGCTGGCAGAATTTCTGTATTAATGGGCAGGCACCAGCAGCAACACTGACAGAAAAATTATTCATCTCATGCTTCAGCCCCCTCCTGACATATTTACTATCGGGACTGAAAATTTCTATTCTTAGTCTTCTCATTGTTCATACCTCTGGCACCCACCAGAACTTTGAACAGGGCCGGTATCTCCCCACAGCCTCCTCCTTCCCCCTGAGGCTGCTCCACAACACACGGCCGGGGAAAGCCCCTCCAGCCACAGCTACAGCAAGATTATAGTATTTTTAGGGTTGGAAGGGACCTCTGGAGATCATGTAGTCCAACCCACCTGCTAAAGCAGGTACACCTAGAGTAGATTGCACTGGAACATGTCCAAGCAGGTCTTGAATGTCCCCAGAGAAGGAGACGCCACATGGCAAAGTGAGGGGTCAGTTCAAACCTACCACACACAGACTTTACAAATGCTCCAGAGAAAGCTTTGTGTCTGCTTTTGAACATGTGATTAAAGGTAAAACAACTTGGTCTTGGTACAAGATTTATTACAAGAACTGAGAAATTCCAACAGTTTCAAAATTTTAACTGAAGCCTCACATGCTTTTCTCTATTTCTCTTTCCTTACCAAATACGTTAGCAGCATGCTACCTCAGTACATCATAAAATATAAAAGAGCATACAGGAAAGCAAAGCAAATGTCGCCAGGAGCAGTGAGGCCCTTAGTATTTCCTGACTTTGGGGTACTTTTCATTCTTAGTGCTGTTATTTTCACATGTTTGATGCAGTATGTGTTGTTTGGAGGAACAGAGCTGTACAATGCTGCCCAAAGGAAAGAGAAAATACCTTGAAATGAAATGCGTGATCATTTCCAATGCCAAAAGCTTTTAAGCTATGAGCATTATTTCATAGCCAATGTAAGTACTCTCTCCTATGGGTACAACCACACCACTGCTGTTTAAAAAGGAAATAGGGTTTCTGTTTCCAGTGTATCTTTCCTTCTGTGGCAGCTGTACATCCACTTCTCCTTCAAAAGGGCAGTTAATGGCTCTGTTGTGAGACCCAGAGTTGGTTGGACAGGGTCCTTGGCAGAGGAGGAGGGGCCCAGAGAAGCCGAGAAGCTTCTGGAATGCCCACAGCCAGATCTGATCAGACTATAAAATGGGGTTCCCACTGAAGATTCCCTGTGTGTGGTCTTCTCAGAGCAGGGGGTCTGTGCCAGAGCCCTCCCCTCAGGCGGGAACACCATCTAAGGAAACTTCCAGGGATTGCGAGCGCCTCACCTCCTCGTTTGGGTGAGCGATAATTCAAGTCCTTACCCACCAGGCAAGTGTAGTCCTTGCCCAGCCAGGAGAGTGTAAGTCCTTGCCTAATTCAGGCGAGTGTAGTATCCTGGAGTCAGAGGGCTCTGGCTTTGTTTCTTGTGAGTGCATGCATGCACGCTGTGGATCCTCATTATTCTCATTTGCTGCACCCCAATAATCTCCTCAACTGATACCCGAATCTTTATGTTACCGAAGTGCTAACTAATTGTATAATCCCTCTTTTCATCGGTTCATTGTCTGTACTTTTCCAGCCAGAATAACGTCTGTTTTGGACCCTGCTGTCCACCTAAAACTGACTCTGGGTGCCTCCATTGCACCTTCTTAAATTCACATTGATGAGAATTGATCTCCCAGTCCTGAAGATGATAGAGCTGTGCCCCAGACCATGCCATGAGCAGCCACAAAGGGACGTTCCTCCAGGCAACCCCCCCAGCCTTCTGCAGCATATTCCCGGCACATCAAAGTGAGCACAGGTACAGGTAGACCCACAGAGCTGACAGACACACCTGACCCAGGAAGCAGAGAGGGATAAGAAATCCAGAGCTGGCATGATGTTGCCTGAAAGCATCATGGTTCCACAGGCAAGTCACTGGTGGGAGGCCAGTGTAACCAGTGGGGAGCAGCTGCTTCACAAGGAAGATGAATAGGGGGCCACTCCACAAACCTCACCCTCACAGCAATCCCACCACATCTGGGCACAGCAGCAAAGACACACTCCTCCGAAAGACCATTGACCAGCCTGGAAACAGCAAGTGATGGACCAGAATCCACCCAGGGCTGGAGACAAACGCATCAACAGCTCAGGGCTGAGCTGAACTGAAGCCCTCAGAGCAACAAGCTGAGGGTGTGTGGGTGGAGGTCCCAGGTGAGGCTTTCAGGGCACTGGAATGGCTGCACATGGCTGCACAAGCCTTGGCAGGGGTGAGTGTGTCTTCAACTCGGAAAGAAGCAGAAGGTAAAAATATCCAGATACCTGTGTTTAAATATATTCTGAACTGCAGAACTAAAACAAAAGGCTTATCTAAGTTTTTCCTTTGCCTCCGGGCTCTCCAAACCAACCCTAGTTTGTAGAAAGCAGAGAATGAGTGAGCACATGCAACTCCTCTCCATCAGCAGGAGCACACAGTGAAAAATGAGTTAGCATTTGAATTAAAGTAAATAAATGCATATAGCATTCCCAAACAGACATTTTATTTAATTTTTCAAGTTCCTTATCCCTGAAAAATAAATTAAGTTTCATCTCATGAAGACCTGAAAGCTGGACAATCTCTGGAAAAAATCTGCCTTTCAAGAACGCTAGAAATTGGAAAAATATATTCTATGCAGCATAAATAAACCTTAGCCTACAAAGAGGCTGCCTTCAGCTATACATATATGAATGTGCAAACACATAATTGATGCATAAATTTATTAATGCAAGCTCAGAAGCTTTACACCTTGTAGTCAAGTTGACATATGATCTTTTTATTTTTTTTTCCAATAGCAGAAAAAAGTAGTGCAGAACTGATAAAACTGTTTGAGATTAAATTGGATTTTCCACTACAGAAAGCTGTTTAGAGTCAGGTATTCCAACAGCGAGACACGGTACAAAAAAGCCTCTCAGAGCCTTAATGAGAGTGACAAGGGGGAAAAAACATGTCTGTGCTCTTCTAGAATGTTACTCCAAACGCTGCTTTTGTCATAAAATTCTTCTGCTTCTTTGCAGAAACTATTTTCTTGTTGTCATTATTTTGCAGTATTTAGCTAAAAGGTTGGAACAAGAAAGCTGCATTATGTAAAAATGTCTTACGTGTTATTCAAGCGAAATATGACAGCAGTTTGGGTATAGCAAGTAATACACTCGCTATGCACTCAGACTGAAAGATCTAAATTCAATAAAATGAAAATCGTATATTAGGGTTCACCTGACAATACTGAGGGGTTGGCATTATCAGTGAAGTTATCATAAGATTTATGGGATTCCTGTGGGTCTTGGACTCTGTTCCACCTTCACATTTCTCTCTGCCACCAGGAAGGGTTTCCTATTCTCATTCTGTCTCCTGTGACGAAGACAAGGTTCATTCCTCAAAACACACGTCACCTTCCAGCCCACCCCAGGATCACTCAGTCCTTGACTCCACCTCATCTCTGGGCACACATGTACCTCCTCCTTCTTTATCTCCTGTTTCCATGGGGTGTCACACGTCTTTCATTCCCTTCATCATTCACACTCACAATTATTGGATATAGACAAAAGCAAAACCACAAATCCCCAGTTCATGTTGTGTTCGCATCTTTTCCTTCAACTCCTGGATCTCTGCAGTCTAGTAAGAGATCAGATGTCATGGAGACTTAGACAAATTGAAGATCCCACTGAAGATGTGAAGTCTTTTACAGCCTGAATTATTCTGTGATTCTACGTGAATCTGAGCTGTGCTGGAGCCGGCAAAAAGGTAAAGCAGTGGCTCACGGCAGCTGAGGTTGGGAAAGGGATGTTAACTTTTTTTGGCCAGATCAGACAGTTCCAGTGTCACTGCATATGCGGAAAAGTTCATTGAACCAGGAAGGTTCCAGCTGAAAACACACTCACCTAAATGAACCAATATTTTCTGGTTCAACTTTGTCATTTCATTAAATAACTCTAAATTCACAGAGATCAAGGAAAACTTCAGCTTGAAAAAATTGTACGTAATTTATGTGACCTTCCTGAAGTACAGCAGGATAGCAGGTTGTTGCCGGTACTGCTGTCTGAGCAGTGAAAGGGAATCCGTCTTTTCAGTGAAGAGCATTTGTGGGGTTATCAGGTAAATCTGTCAAAACACTTTGAATCAAATACTGAGGATTCAGAGAGTAAATACAGACTGGCTATACAGGCTGCTAAAGAAGCCATTTACTTTGTCATTCACCAAAGATCCATGTTACCAAGTTCTTATATAGCCAAGGTTGTGCATGCAGAATTGAGAACATTGAGATTAATTAGGCCTGCTGTGTAGGTAACGATGATATGGCACGTCCATGCAGCAGCTCTCTGCTTGGAGTGTAATAGAATGGAGTTCGTCTTATGTGACTAGTAAAATTTCATCTTAGCACTGCCATTTTCTGCACAATAATGCAAATATTCGTACTTCTTCAAAAAAGTAATTTATTTTTCACTTTTTTTCTTTCCAAACAGCTCTCATTACTTATTTTGCCCTACCATCTTCAACACAGGCATTTGCCTCCCGCTGAGTGTAGCACCAAGTCTGGCTGTTGCTGGGACAAACAACATCACAACAACATCCAGTGTAGTTCATGTTATCGCCATCCAGAATTCAGTTTGCCCTGCTTGTAACAGTTTCTATCTCACCTTTGCCAAGTGAAAATGTTTGTCACCTCCAATAGAGACCTTTGCAATAGAAACTCTTTGAGAAGGATGGACTGAACAGCTTCTTAAAAGCATGGCTATGAATGTTCGGAAAAATCTGGAACTTGGAATACAACATACATTTATTCCCTGCAAATATTTGTTTTTCCTACTGCTAGCCTGCCTAGTGCCTGCATTTGTTAAAATAATCAGAGAAAGTTGACATGCAAATGGTAACTTGGCTACAAATGGAAGAAAACAGCTGCAGAAATTTTGGAGCACAATCCAACCAGTTCTAGTACAAGGGCAGCAGTGTTGAATCTGTATTATCACAAAAATGATAAATTAGAAAAAGGCTTTCAGCATTTAGGTAAAACACTGACCGTTTTACTTTGCTATGTCAATACCAATTTGTAACAAAGTTTAACAAATTTGAATTTTCAGGGATTGTTACAGATGCAGAGATTTTCTCCAAGGTAGATTTCAGAACATGAACTACATGGTTCATAGTCATGAGGCATGTCTTTTGCTATCAGTACACATACAAAAATAACACAATAATCCCTTTTTCATAGTAAGCATCTGTAACCTTAACGTATTCTATGTCATAAACAGAATTTAAAAGCTGTAGAGATAGCATTTTTAATTGTTGCCTAGTAACAGTTACAATATTGGAACTGCCCTTCCACTAAAAATAAAGAAAATAGTTAAAAATGAAAAAAGGGAGGAAGACGGTATTGCTATATTAAGAACATAGAATTATTTTAAAATTACTGTGCTACAATTTCTAAAGGTCCATTTTAACGTTTTCCTATTAAAATGTCTGAAAGAGTTAAATAATCCCTCCATTAAGCCATTTCCCACGTCACCATCCAAGCTAAGATTTTATGAAGTGTTGCTAAAACACGACACAGAGGATGAGTCTGTCACCTTGACAGCAAAAGCCAAATTGAAATCTAATATAAGTGAACTTCAGATGTCTGAGAAACTTCAAAGACTAACATAAAAAATGGACTACGTGTGCTGTACTTGCTAAATGTATATTACCTTTTGTTTTCACCATAAATCAAATTTGTATAAAATTTGCACTCACCAGAAGAAATGAGCAGATTCTGGGGAAATTCTTATGTGTTAGCATGCACCTACATGCAGCTCTGGTTGGAAATCATCTTTTATGTGACCAGGCAAAATACAGACACATTTTAATAAACAATCTGAGGTATAGAACGTCCCAGATTACAGCTCCTCTTAGCTGTGGAACTGTTCAGTTGTACATATTTATTTATATTTATAAACAGCACACAGTAACTGTAAAACACGTAGTTCTGTATACATAGTAATGATAAGTTCTTTCCATGGCCAGGAAGTATGTCAGCATTGAAAGAGATCCTTCAAAATTCAGAGGTAATAAATCTGGGGTCCCTTTGCAGCAGCCATATGTGTTGGAGAGCATACTCCTCTAAAAAAGAAATTTCATAGGTTTAAAGGTGGTCTTTATGTTAACCAGATATATATCTAAAGGGCATTCCTAAAACTGTTGTCTATTTTCAGGTCAGTTCCCTTGTTCAGAAGGCTCAGCTTTAATTGAAGCAGTAAGTTAGCTGATTTTACACATTTGGATGGAACAGGAAAATGCCTTTTGTGATGAGCATCTGCTGTTTTGTTAAAAATATGGTTAAAGACATTAACAAAAGTGACATTACCAGCTGTTCTAATGTCAAACAGCTTAGCAAAATTGTTTTTTGTCAAATGACAACATATGACACCAAAATCAATTCCAAACCAATAACACTCTCTTAGTTGCAAAACAGGCTGCAATCTAGAAAAAAAATGTTAATTAAAGTACAAATTATACTTTTTTTCCCTGCTGAAAGAATAGAGCGCCAGATTTACTGACAAAACTCAACCTTTCTTCTAAATTCATAAAAGGCAAAATATAATCTACAATAAGTTCTCTGATGTATAAATAACACCTTATTCCCATAATATACTCACAATAGCAATAGACCATGACAGGCTGTGCCTTTCAGGGTAGTTAAAACATGCCTCAGGTGGTTTGTGTTCCACGGCCTTTGGACCTGCAGCTTTCGAACCCCCCCGCCCTTTGTGCTGCAATCACCAGGCAGGCGATGCCTGTGGTGCTCTGCTGTTCAACCATCCCACGCTCCCGTCCACATCATTTATAATTATCGGATTATTAGAAGGTGACACATTAGCAGCCTTGTCAGGCAGCATTCTTCTAAAGGGAAGATTATAGTCACAGCTATGCTGTGTATTTTGGCCAGTGCCCTTAACATTCTCTAAAAAATTACTTGGAAAGAAAGAAGCAGGAAAACAAATTACCCAAACACAAATGGCATCATTCATACCTTAAAGTCAGGCTCTAAGTCAAAAGTGGACAAATTTGCCTTCAACATCTTAATCAACCTGGTAGGATCAGATGAAACAAAATCCTAAATGCCTGTTGCTGCACCTCTTATTGAAGGGGTATAATTTGTTGTTGTTGTTGTTTGTTTGTTTTTTTGCTGTTGTTGTTTTTTTTAACTAAGAGAAAAATGCATATGAGAAATGTTTGGGAAAATGCCTTTCCGAAACATACGGTGAATTACATGAGTAGAGAGACTCAAGGTAAGTTTAGTCCTCTGAGACAGCTACACTGCAAAAGAGATTGGTGGGAGAAGCAAGCAAACAGCTGTGCTTTCTTGTTAACTAAATAAAGGACAAATGCTTTAAATCATGATCGATGTATGCAAACTCGCAAACCTTGAAAAACACAGAAACTGTAATAACGGCTTCCAGCTGGAATCGCTAGTAGCGCTTAAGTGACCAAGGTACAGCAGTCCAGTGGCATCCACTGGATTCAGTGCTTTTGTACGGTATATATATTTGCAATTTTCATTTCTATATTAAACTCAGCCCACTAAAATGCTGATTTTTTACTAAAATTTTTTAAATGGACGTTATTTTCCATTTAAAAAACCCAAACACATTTCAATACACATTTTTTGCCAGCTCCAGAAAAGAAACAGGACACATAACGTAAGTGTTTGCTGCTGTCCCCTCACACCACAGCATATGGTAGGTGAGTTAGACACTTGTGTTGCTGCTGCAGCTCTTCAAAACTAAATTGTTACCTTAAAACCTCGGGCATATGCTATTTTCAAGCTGTAAAATACCTGCTTACTTGAACACACAGATGCCAATAATCCCTATATGTCTTGAGAAGATTTTGAGCCACTTTTAATAATTGATTAGCTCTGCACAATGCAAATCTGAAAATGTAATGAAGAGAAAGAAAATTCTCACAGTTGTCACAAGCAGCTGAAATGCAGAACCCAGCCCCCTTTACAGGCTGAATGTATGTCTGGCATGGCTGGACTGGGGCATTCCAGCCTTTGTCATATACTCACAGCTGCACCTTCCCTGCTAAAGGTACTATTGCTCTTTCCCATGGCTGATTGAATCCTCACTGGGAAATGATGCAGGTTGCAGAGGATGGGGAGGATGTGGTCCTCTCTCCCTGTGCCTAGGAGAGGAGGCACCCTCGTGCAAGGTGATCTCTCCTGGGGAGACAGAAAAGGAGGAAACCCCTGAGTGGCAAGAGTGCGGGGAAAAATGTGCCAGGGAAGAGCAGAGGTTATGCTTGTGGAAAGAGGGAGAGAGACTAAAACAAGAAAGCAAGCAATATCCAGTGGCAGCGACTCCTGATGAGGGAAGGAAAATAGCAAAAAAGGCTGTAGGATGTCGACTGATGTGCTGAGCAGCAGCGTATTGACTGAATTGGGAACTTGGGGCTTTCTGGTCTGCTCAGCTGTTGGCCTGGACTCAGCACTCTCTTATCGCTGTGTTTACATTACTGTTGATTATGCATTAGACAGCACAGCAAATATTTTGTGTTCCTTTCTCAGTGGGGAAAACAGCAGGCAATTGTTGTTTGCTTTTTCATTTAGGAGAATTATTCTTTTCCAGTTGTTCAATTGATAATATCGTGTGCACATACCACTATGTTTACAGTAGAAAAAGGTCAAATGCGCATACCAGTACTTTGAAGAAGATGGCCAGGACTTGGTAGCTTCAAGGTGAATCTCCTGCATGCTCCCTGTCCAGGACCGGTGACTCTACCCTTGCTATGATGAAGCATCCCAGCACGCTGCTGACAGCCTGGGACTGCACTATGCTACCTGCTGTCCAAAACAAAACACTTGTGAAGTAGTTTTGAGGGTCCCCAAGGGGGCTTAGTCTATCCAACAAGGGTGCTCAGCAAGGTTTTGATACCACAGGTCTAACCAAGAGAAGCCTTGAACGTGGTACCCACAAGCACCCAGAAGAGTCCAGGTCTCCTCAGTGCACAGCAGCCCATGACTGAGGAGGAAAGCTGCCGTGGTTTGGCCACTCTACATTCTCAGCAAGAAGAGCCAAGCAATCCTGAGAATGGCTTTTCTCCTTTGAAGATGCTTCTAAAACACAAATTTGCACCAGTACAGGAAGGCTGGAAAACAGTTGCTTAGGATTCCCCTTCAAACTGTCCCCGCTGATCCCCTGGAAATTTCAGTAAAAGGGAGAGTTGCCTGGTAGAAACCACAATTATCTGAATGAATTGTCTCTACAGACGTCTTTGCAAGGCCTCACTTACATATAAGCAGATAATTATCTACAGTAAATATAAGGGACTGAACTCACACAGTGCAACCATTAATCTAATGCTCCCACTGCATCCCCCTAACTAATGAGATGCTTCTCTTTCCAGCCATCTGCAGAACTATGGATTCTCCTCCCACTACTACTTGCACTAAAACATCACACACAGACAAATCAAGATATACATATTCCATAGTAATTTGTTCAGATTTCCTAGCTGCTATTAGTATTGATTACTAATTGATTGCACCCTGCTGCAAGTGGAACTCATATTCCACATGTTAAAATAAGGCACCACCAAGGAAACTAAGAAAAAAGATGCAAAAGGCAGACAATACAGATCAAAGAGCAAAACGAAGTACAGAAAAGACAGCAGACTCATGTTTAAAGTATAGAATTAATCTGTAAACTTTAAGCTTAACCATTTTGTATGTTTTGATCAGGACACAATCTTATCATAAAATACACCCAGCAGCAGGCTGCACGCTCACGACGCTGCCATTTTTCCCCAGCTGTGCAGCGGCATGTTATACGGGGGAAACCAGAACGCAGCGTAACCTCAGCTGACAGGTTTATTAAGACACAGAAGACATTACACAAAGCCCTTTGACATTATAATCACTAACTCAGTCAGGAGTAGAAACCTTGCTATCATTATTGGAAGTAATTGGTTAAAAAAAAAAAAGAGGAAAACAGTAAGCAAACAGTCTTGTAAATGTCACGTTAATTATTTAGGATACAGGTGCATTCAGCCACATAGATTGTATCCCATCTGTACTTCGTTAGTTTTCAGTGATCAAAAGTGAAGACCCAGCAAAACAAGTCTACTTTGACCTTGCTCCATTAGTTCAACTGCTCTTATCTACACTAATGAAACTGTTCATGCTCCTGTTCCACAGTTAGGGCTGTATCATTGCTACCAGCGTAAGTCCCAGTTTGCAAGGATTTATAATTAAATAGTACAAAATTGCTCTAGGCTGGGACTTGTTACACCCAGTCACAATGCAAGTCTTTTTCTTTTTTTATTTTCCTTAACCCAGTTTGATTTTAATGGAGTTGTCTGATTTTTTACACGTTAGGAAAGCAGAAAGGTGTAATGGTTTGTATGACTTCTTGTGCTCCCCTATATGGTCTTCAACCCTTATACATGTCAGAAAACATTAATGCAAGAGAGTCATTCTTTTGGGGAAACACACAACCAGCTGTCAGCTCTTCACCCGGTGTGACGCAATCAGAAGAAAATAAAACCTGTTGCTGTCCCACATTTAAAGCCCTGCTCATTGTAGTTCTGCCCCTGACATTCCGTGCTGTTCCTACTGTGGCAGAAACCATCGTGTCATGCACCAAATGACAAAAACACAATTCCAGTTTGCAGAGTTTGCAATCTACATGCAAAGACACGAATTTAACAGGTCAATGGGAAGTAAAAACTAAAATGGAGATTGTATCATCCATCTAATGAGGAGAAATCTAATCATCATTTTTGTTGACAAAGGACAGAATTCGTGCAGCCCTCTTCGAGCTTGGGTTGGTTCCTCATGTCCTACACCGTCTGAAGAGCATGGTAGAAGACTGTCTGGCTAATACCTTTTCTTTGTCTGCTCCGTGATTTAAGAGACTCAAACACTCTTCATCCATCTTTTTGCACAGACCTAGAAAACACTTGAAAACAAGACTAAAAGCCAGATTTTCAAGAGTGCTCAGACACTCTCCATCTCCCACTGTAATGTGTGAGAGCACACGTAGAAATGCTGCCTGTAATACACAATTCCATCTACTTCAAATAAAAGTTCTATAATATTTTTATTATTTTTTTTAACACAACCTGAATAACTTTTCAAACCTGACTCCTTTTTGGGGGCAGAACCAAAACATAATTTTAAACCATTTTAGTCTTAATACATGTTTGAACTTCTGCTTTGAGTAAGTTTTGTTCTGCTTCCCTGGGCAGGACCTCTTTTGCTCCCTGTGTCCTGAGAGAGCCTGGAGCCGCAGGCACGTCCTGTGTGTACCTATGGAAACTGCCTCTGGCTCAGCTGCTTGTTCCTCTCTGCCTTCAGGCACAACACAGGTATTTGGCATGAACTCCAAAGGACAGCAGTCTCCCTATAAAGGGGCACAAAGTGAAGATGCTCAGATTTGCAGTCCCCTCCATGGATTTTTATAGGACCCAAAACCTGTTCACTAACAACCCTGGTCCAGTCCCATAAACCACAGAAATCAGACATTAGCAAGTGCAGATAACAGCTGGTGAGTTTATGAACACAGAGGTCCTCTGTTAACTTCAAAATGGGGACCACCTTCAGAGAAACAGAGCGCAAGTGGTACTGAAGGTTTGTGCATGGATGAAAGGAGATACGGAAGTTCAGAGCAGTTCACTCTGTTTATCTTCAAACTTTTCTGAATAATAATAAATGCAAAGCTAACAAACATTTGCCATACTGGACTTCTGATTTCTACTACACTGTGCCATAATGGTCCATTTAATGACAGGGAATTGCAAAAAAAAAAATTGAATATGCAGCCTTTTGATGCTAAGCAGCCACTGCAAGCATTAAATGTCCAATATACCTGCAAATATGCTTAAAAGATGTTTATAGACACATGTGGGGACATGACTCGGCTAGCTTTAATTTAAGAAGAAACCATCCAAAGGCCCTAGATCCTCCTGTTTGACAGACACAATAAGGTACACCAACACTTGTGCCCTGGAGGGACTTTTAGTGGATGATTTAGTGGTATAGAAATGCTTACATTAGGGGATTAATTTATTTATTTATACTGAAGAGTATTCTCTGAAAATGTCTCAGGGAAGGTCACATTGCTTGGATTTTTACACCTTGTACAGAAAGTTCTCCAGAGAGCTACCTGCGAGCCAGCAGTGAATAAACATTCTTTAGTGATGTTTGCTCCCAACTTAGCTCGGCAGCCTGCGAGGCAACAGCAGAGCTCTGCCTCCCCTTGTAGGGTGCATGACTTTCATTTTAATGTCTGTGAGCCGAGACAAGATCTGCTTTTTGTTTCCTCTCATTTCCAGCTGCCTTTTTCCTTTGTCAGGACTGACAGCTTAGAGGACAATCAGAACACCAAGTTAGAAACCCTGTTTGACCTCACTGCCAAGAGTCGTAAAAATTAATTTTTACGGCTATTTATGTGCATTGGGATATCACTCTTTTGCCTTTGAGTTTAAATGTTTCAAAATGCCTTTTTCAAGCTCTCTGAACATCTGAACTTCACCTTAAAAAACACATGAGGACTGATGAGAAACTGATGCATCTCAGATAGCCAGAGAGAGGCCCTTCCAGCCACTGTCTAATGGAGAGATCCACTCAAACACAATTCCAAGCATAAAATGTTTTCCAAGAATACAGTTTTGAAACCCACCTGTATTATACAAAATATTTTCTGCTACAGATCTATTCCAGTGCCAGTCATTAATCCAGCAATATCTTCTCCATACTGAAAACAGAGGCAACCTCTTGTCTGTCTTTGTAGGAGTTACAGCTGATCACTACGTTAATCATATCACTTGGAATGCTTTGCAGGCCCAGCTTATTTTCCCAATAAAAGAAATTCGTTTAGTAGTAGTTATAACTGCTGAATGTTCAGTTGAAAAAGCAAGAGTAACGAGGGAAAATAAAATAAAATAAAATGATTGCACACATTCTTCTGTTCCCCACTGAAAGAAGTATTTGTGTTCAAACTTCTGTACATCTGTACTCTTTAGTTTGTCAGTAGAACTGAACACAAAGTCATTTGAAGCTTAAAGGTCAGAGGGTGCTTCTTTAACAATTGATACTGTTCTCTAAGAAAACACTTGAGTTTGAAGAGTTATGTTTTCTCATTCCTTTAGAAAAAAAAAAAAAATGTGAATATGGTTTTAAAGCTCCTAAGGAAGAGCACCAAAAACCCTGCAGAAATCAAACTAGAAAGACAATCTTGACACGCTGGGATTCATCAAGCAAACTTTATCAGATGTCAAGACCTCTGGTACTGCTTGGAACTATATGCCAGGACATTCTGCAACACCAGGTGAAAGCGTCTGCGACTTAAACAGTCAAATGGTCCTAAGGGCCCTATATGAAAAACAGCTTAATCCATTGCCAATGCTGATGTTAGGTATTACCTTTGCACAGAAAGGGGAAAGAGGGAAGAAAGGGAAAGCACAGACTTAATAAGGAACATATGTCATTTTTTTCTCCAGCAGGAGGCTAGCATCAGGGAAATGTTTGAAAAATTGTTAAATCAACTGTTGTGGCAGCTGAACATCCTTGAGGTTAGCCAATGTGATCTAAACCTTCACAATGTGATTTGAAGATCCCACAAAGCAACCTGGATTGGAAATTGCAGTCGGGGCGAAAACATAGCTTCTAGGTCTTTAAGTGCCAGGTAGAGATTGTTCTTTACAATTGCTTCCTGCAGAGGAGGAGTTGGAAACACGGGGATTCTGAAAGGAAGTTCTGTCAATCAAATTTTACAATTTATTTTTTCAATGGTTTATTTCCACCCCAAAGCCATGCAATTCACCCGAGTGGGAAAAGTGGTTGAAAACCTTCAGAAATGTCAAAGACCACTTCTGTTCAAGAAAGGTAAGGAAAATGCGTCGTGTGTGCCATTAGGCTGGTAGTCAAGACAGCATCAATACTGGGGGCATGATGACAAGGATGTTGCTTTTTTATCCTGTTTGTTGTCGTTCGTTTTTTCACGACATTAGAGCCCCAAAAGAGCCACTAGTGAGAAATACAGGTGGAGTAAAGACAGCCAGCATGATATACTATCAATTAACTGACAAAACTGTATTAATTTTATATACATGCCTCAAATTCTCCATAATACCTTTAATTTCAAGTGCTCTGAAGACCAAGCACAGAAGAATCATGATGCCCACAGCTGAAGTGCAGCCCGTTCTAGGGTCCACAAGGGTAACTTACAGAGCTTACAAACCTCACTGAGGATGGCTACAGAAGTTCAGTACAAGAACCAAAAAATCCACTGTGTATAGTCTCAAGTGGGAAGCAAAGAAAAATATGGTAATTATGGTACAGGAGGAGGACTATAGATAAAATAGAGTGTAATCCTGAAATGTGCAATTTAGCCAGGGTACCAGATTTAATATGTAATATTCAGCAGGCTTAGCAATGGAATTTTCAGGAATTAATGGAATTGAGGAGGTCTTCATTTACTCTACTTGACTGAAAGCCTTAGACAAGCTTCCAGTCCTCAGCGTTCTGCAACATTTCTCTGCATTTGAAAGACTGGAAAGGAGCTTTCTGAGAAAACAAATGGTGAAGAAACATAGTGATATATAGCGCTGAAAGTGAAATCCCAGGCACATTTATTCCTCTTATATCCTGCTGTCTCTAATCATACCCAGGCATCCCTCCCATAGACTGGATTCCGCAAGGCTGCTGCTGAAAAGGAGAAAGATTTACAACATTGCTCTGAACAGTGATATCACACAGGATAATCGTTGTTCCATTGGATCGGGGTTAAATATTTACCAGTACTTTGAAACCACAACCTGAACAGGAGTCTTGGCAGATGTATGCACTCTTAGCAATTCCTTTAAGTAGCAAAAAGAACACCAGTGTGTGACACAAGGATTAAGATTTCTCTTGCCGACCTCCCCTAATGGTTGGAAAAATCTTCCCAGTTGTCTCCTCAGCTCTTCTGCCGCACTCTCTCCAAGCAGCATTTACGCTTGTCAGAAAGCTGTGCTATTACTACGCTCCCCAATTTTATCTTGCATAGCCAAAATGCTATGTTATGCCTATCTACAAATTTCAGCACAGTGCATTGCAGCATGTTCATAAAACAAAAGTTCATACACACAAAGCCAACACTAATATGCAGCAGTTGAAAATGGATAATCTCAGTACACTGAATGCCAATGTTGTAAAACTCTGAGATACACTAAACTTAAATATACTGTCATATTAAATACAAAACTAATGTTACTTTAGTGGTGAAAGTGAGCATTGGAATTACCAAAAGTATGTTCCTACTGTTACAGTGGGAATAATTTCAGTGTATTGAATCCATTATAGAGGGAATTTGAAGATGTGAAGCAATGATGTAACAAGGGAAGTGGTTCCATACAGTTTCTGCTCTTAATTCCTTTGGGTAACAGTGACAGAAAAAATAAAGAGGGTAAGAGACAGAGAAAGAACACTAAACTATTTCTAATCACCCTAACTGTACGTTAGAGAATCTGACTGCAACATCAGTGAAATTACAGAGCATAGCTCAGATCAGGGAACGGGATTTAATATACAGAAACCCTTTCATAGGCTGTACTGAGGATAATATAGTAAGGAACATTGGGCTGGAAATTCGCAGGGTGAAAAACCCCACATTGTAGTCTCATTAAAAGTTTGAGAGGAGTTGATATTCTTGGCAACAAATCTTTCAAGGAGCTGCAGCAGCAAGACACAAACTGGCATAACCTTAACCTGCAAGCGATTGCACAACAGTTTAAATACAACACATGCCTTGCCAGGACAGTGATGACCATCTTCATAGGCGGTGCTGGATAGTCTATCTTGAAGACACAAGGACTAGTTTTTGCCATAAATTATTAGAGAACCCAAAGACGGTCTTCGATAAAGCCAACCTAGAATGAAAAAAAGCACTAGAAATTGCCCAAAGCACAATAGCTGAACAGAAAATAATGCTGATTTACAGTGAAGTCCCAAGGCTCAGCCAGCCACTTGGCGATCAGCAACGTGTACATGCTTTCAATGTATCTCAGAAAAAAAGAAATGTCTGGGAAGGCAGAGAGAGTTCCCTAAGGCCATATAGCAAAACGCGGGTTTGTGGGCGGGAGGTGGACAATGAGCAGTGGGGAGAATGTGTGTGTGTATAATAAACATGCTGTAATTTATACTCAGATGAAGTTCTTTCCTAGTCAGAAATCTAGCTATCCAGAAGAGGTGCACCATGACCTAGCTTGAACAAGGGAAACAGAATGTTTACTATAGGACATGGATTTAACTAGGTTGGTGCCAAGACTATCAACCCAGGAGATGTCCATGGCACCAACAAAAGGTCATTAGATCAAGTCTGTCAAGGAGGATCCCCAAACTTGTCATGTCATCTCTCCCAACTTTCACTCCTTTTCACAATTATCCATAGGAAAAGCAGCACTGCATTTTTCACTGCACAGATCAGAGACACATAAAAGGGTAAAGCGCAAAAATAAATACATAGAGAGGGGTACAGAATGATGTGCAACAGATAGGAGCAGAACATCAGTGGAAGGAGAGTTTTGTAGGGAAAAG
This sequence comes from Patagioenas fasciata, assembly GCF_037038585.1. Classification (NCBI taxonomy): domain Eukaryota; kingdom Metazoa; phylum Chordata; class Aves; order Columbiformes; family Columbidae; genus Patagioenas; species Patagioenas fasciata. The sequence goes on along the minus strand of NC_092529.1, from coordinate 20,817,880 downwards.
GAGGATTTACAAAGACAGGTGTTCAAAGGAGCTAGAAGCTGTCACACAAGTAGAAAGAGGAGAAACACACAAAGAGCTGAAGAAGCAGCATTCATCTGCAATAAAAGAGCAGGCAATGAGACATATAGCAGAGACACGGGGAGAAAAGAGAGGCTGGAAGAGGAAGAAGTGTTTGCTCACTTTTTATGGAAGGTGAGAAAAGTTCATGAGCATAGATGGAGATCTGCAGTAAAGGACAGAACGCTGAAACCCGCTCCTCCCTCCAATCCCATGGTCCACATTGATCGACTTTTAAGACATACTATATGGCTGATCTGTTGCTGTAGGTTTAGGTGGAGGCTGTGAAACAAGAAGGAGAGTTGTTCGGTAAGATGGAGCCGTATTTTATACTGTGTAGGAGGGGTGTTCATCTGGTATGATGCACTATGTAGTGTTTACGTTTACAGGAGTGCCAACAGCATAGCCAGATGCTTTACAAAACAAACTATGAACGTCTTAAAAGTCAAAGGTACACAGATATGCCAACTCAAGGCAAGTACTACCCTTGTCTTTTCTAAGAGCAATAAACAGCCCCTTCACACAGATCAAATGTGGTTAAGGCAAATAAAACTAAACCAGGCCAAGATAAAGATTGACACACTGCCTATTTAAGCACTTGCAGAAATGCTGAGCTTCATTTTCAAAGGGCAGTGCTCACAAAGTGGTCAGCCCTCTGAACTGGAAACCTGCAGTTTATCTTTTACTGGAAGAAGCCATTTATACAATCCATGCCTGTAACGTCTGCTTATACCCTACCCTTAGCTGGGACAACAGCCTATCCAGCATATAAACAGCAAAGCTAATTTCTCTTTAATTTCCGGTAATAAAACCGGTGGTAAGCTTTACTGTGCTATGGTTTTCGCAGAGCTAAAATGAACATCCTCAGTCCTCCAAACCTGGTTATGGGTGACCAGTGTGACAAAAGATAAAACTGGCTAAAGGACAACTGCTGAACAGCAAGGAACATAGAGGCTTAGCACCTGAATATCTGAAAAAAAAGGATAAAAAGTAACCCGTATTAGAAAGTGTTAAAAATCCAGGAAGAACCCAGAGGGAGGTGAACATCCATCCTCTTCCCCATGCAGTCAGAGGGAGGACACGGGAGCCACGTGGCCCTTCTCAGCCCTCTTTGTGTAAGAACTGTTTCCAAGCTTAAGACAGAGACTTTCAAATAGGTGGCACTGCTACTCGAGAAAGGAAGTAATTTCTGCCTACAATCAGCCCGAATCCCTTTCTACATAGCTTGGGGAAGGCCCACGGGCCTGAACAGTGATTCACTATCTCCCACAGAAAAAAAATGCCCTAAGCAACTGAGGTTGGGAAGAGCACAGACAGGCAGGGAAGATCACAGAGTGTCATCTCAAAAAGTAACAGCTAGGACAGAAAATGCATCAGTTTAACCAGGTGCTGTCAGATCAAATCAGAAACGCTGCTGCTACCGAGCTTTGAGTTAATGTAGGTCAGGGCACTCCATTCCTCCCACACTTGCTATGCAGATAGAGGGAAAACAAACAGCACACTGAAAATAGGCTGAAAAACCAAAAAGATTACTCAGATTATGCTGTGAGCATGTAAGACAGCAGGAGAGCAACTGCTCTCGGATTTGGGAGATGGAGTATATTCATGTTGTTTAAGATTATTTGGCCTGTTTTCAGGGTACAATTTCATTGCTCTTAGCTGACAGGTGAGAGCAATGCCACAGTGTATACTATATTCACAATAATATAGGTATATGACCAATGCAAAGCCTTTCAGTGGAATTTACAGAGGTGATAAAATGGGTCATACCAGAAATGCAGTGACCGAATCAAAATACCAGGCCATTCTTGGTAGAGCATGCACTCAGATACATATAAATTAAGTCACTCTGCAACAAACCCTTTTTAAAACAAGCACGAGCTAAAATCAGCAGGAGAAGTTTAACTGCAGTTGTGTTACACTGTTATCAGTTAAAAGACTTAATTCAAAATTATTAATTCTTATTTTTAATTAAAGACAGAGAATACAGCAGTTAAGGCACAGTGAAGGGAAATGGTGCATACAAGAAAGGTGGATGGGGGGGCTGTTTTAAATAAATAATATAAAAAATTACAGCCTTCTGCCTCCCACCTGCAGTGGCACCATCATGAAATGACACCAGAGCTTTTGGTTTGCCCAGGTTAAAGACACATTCACTCCATTCCTCATTTGCTCTCTATTGTGTGCCTTGAGAAAATGTAGGAGAAAAAACTGCAAGTGCTTAAAATCAGAGCAGAGACTGATTTGGCCTATGAAGAATTTCTACTAGTTTGTAAATCGTCACTGCAAGCACCAGGTTACACTGCTCAGAAGTATATTTATACAGGAAGTTTGAAAATACTGGTATTTGGTAAGTTGCATTCTGCTGAACCTTTTCATGTTAGAGGCTTCTCATTTCCTTGTGTCACTGCAGCAGCCACTTTCTCGGTGTAACAAACTTGCTCAGGCAGTTTGGGAAGTCACTATCCAGCTGTGACATACATCCCTTCAGCCCAGACACACTGACTGGGCATGTGAAGCAACCGGTTTTATCTCAGTGCAAGGGAAAACACTTCTGCCTAAATCATCTCCAATTATTTAAGGCCACCTTGCTGTGATCTGCACTGGAAGAGCCCAGACATGCTTATGATTTCCCTTATGGGAAGAGCAGTAATTCCCGGCTGAGGCTGCTATCTGCTCAGATATGCATTTTTCACATGATTTTACTCGTAGGGAGGAGGATGCTAATCCTTCCTCAGCTGTAACACAGTAAGATTAGGACAACCGGCTCGCTCTCAGGCAAGCTCAAGGGCAGTTTCTCAGCTAAAATTACTCCTCCTGGACCCTGTCTCTGAAACCACTTGCTGTATAGTATTAAGATCGGCACGGCTAACGATGAAGGGCAGGGATGTTTTAGTGTCGTTAAATGTACTAAAATCTACCAGTTTTTATTTCTGGTCAGTAATTTCACCAATATCTCAGGAAGTGCAATGGAAAACGCATGTTTTCTTGAAAAATGAATTGATGAAAGGGAAAACAGCCCAGGTAAGCTTAAAAATGGCCAGACTGGTGGCAGAAGCATTTCAGTGGTGGACAAGACTCTAAGACTATACAGGTAAAGAAACTGTAGGAGACTTTGGAGGAAAATAAGTAGCCTGACAGCTGTTTTCTGCAAAACACAAAATATCAGTGTTAGCTCACAAAGTGCTAAATGAAATTTAAATGCTTTTGATTCAGAAAACAGAGTCAGGGAGGTGGTTTTGAAGTACTCTGTAAATAGCAGGAATAACCCAAAGTGATGTAACTGAGGTATTACAGCAGAAAGCCACAACCTACATCTCCACCGTAGCACATTATTTTTTCAGTTAAACCAGTTACACAGGAATCCACTTTCGACAGTTATCAGGAGGTGGCAAAAATATTCCATAAAGCGATATAAAAGCTACATTCTAAAGTAAAAAACCACCACCCACACTACATAATTTTGTAATTTATTTTCAAGTAAATATCCCATGAATTTGAAATGCATAGCCTGAGCTGGAAGTTGACAGGTACCATCAAATTATGAGGTACTAAAATTTTTAATTCCCGATTTTTAATCAAATTTTCTAACCTAAACATCAAACAGATTTTATGTCTAAAATACCATGTAAAAATGACACTTTTCCCTAGGAGATTTATTGCTTCAGAGCACAAACACAAAATCTGATGCTGCAAATGCTCCTGCATGAGTAACCTCTCTGATGCAGGTTTGGTCTCAAATAACTTAAAGGCATGAATCTAGTGACCATGACTCAAAAGCAGCAAACACTGGCACTACCAAAACACCTCTGTTCCTGCAGAATTAGAACCACCAACATGGGTCCATAACATCACTGTTATTCAGTGTTGACAGTAACAGCAGCAGACAGCTCTCAGTCAGAGTCCTACTACAAAGCTTTCCGGCACACATAGACTCTTTAGTCCCACATAGGAGTATGGCAATATTCTAGTATAAAATGTGGAATAGGCAATAACTCCCCCAGTATATGAGAGATACATCTAACAGAAATATGGGAAACTACTCTGCAGCAGAAAATAAATGGGAAGATCAAATCTTGCCCATGTTAAATGCACAACATGTTCATATTCTTTCAATAATCATTATTTCAGAATGGCTCAAGTCTATCTCATGAAAACAAGTCATCAGAGAAGAGATTTAAACTGGAAGCGACAAATCAGAATCGCCGAACTGCGAGACCCTGGTTCACTTGATCTCCATTCCAATATGCACAAACTCTTCAATATTTCCCCAATTTCAAAATTTCACCACTACAAGTACTATAATTAAAATGAAGGCTGATTTAGTGGAACAAAGCCTTTGAAGGTGCCTCAAAGTCCTGTTCCCTGGTGCGCATTACCCAGCTCGGGACACGGGGCTCTGCTCCTCCTCGGTACGTTGTACTGTTCATCTCACCTTCCTTCTGTTCATCTACCCCTCCTCTGACCACTCTCGTTTGTCCCACACCACTGTTTTCTCCCCAACCTGTTCAAAGAATCATACGTATTTTAGATTGGAAAAGACCCTCTAGATCATCAAGTCCAACTGTAAACCCAGCTCTGCCAAGTCCACCACTAAAACACATCCCCAAGCGCCACATTTACACATCTTTTAAACCCCTCCAGTGATGGTGACTCCACCACTGCCCTGGGCAGCCTGTTCCAATGCCCGACAATGCTTTTCATAAAGTAATTTTTCCTAAAATCCAATCTAAACCATCTCTGGCACAACTTGAGGCCATTTCCTCTCGTCACATATGTATAAAAACAAATGTATAACCAAAACTACAAATCGGTGATTCCGCTGTTAAAAAGATGATAGTAAAGATTCGTTTCTTGGTGTTTATCAACGCAGAGAGATCAGCAACAGATCCACTTGACAAACACCTTTGTAACAAATCTCAACAGGAAGAGACATTGCAGCTGCCATTGCCCTTGCCTCACAATAGTATTGTAAAGGAGCGGATTTTAATGCGATATATCTTTTTCAACACATTTTTCAGCAACAGCATTCATAAGCACAACGACAAGAAGACAGTAACATTTCAGATGACAATCCAATTCCAATTTCAAGCCTCACAGGGTGCTATTACAAACAGCAGGGAAAGATTACAGAAGGTACTTTGGCACCTTTAACTTTTAATAGCCATTTTAATGCAGATGATCTTGACATAATTTTACTGCCTACTTGGTAATCTTATTTGGAAAACAGAATGAACACAAGATCATTTTGCAATATATAGTAACATTTATTTTTCTCAGTATCTATTTTCCTGAGCATCTTTCTAAGGGATCTTATCATAAATCAGTATACTCTGCATTGCTGGAATTTATTTGACTGTGTTGGCAGCTGGTGCTGATATCTACAAATGTGAGTCACAGAACTGTAAATTAGAATATAGTGCATCAATGGATTTCTTTAGGCGAAGACTTTTTAATAGCATCACAGGAGTGACTGCATTTATGGCTCCACTGGTATCTTGAGTTCTTTTCCAGCTTAACTTGTGAAGTCAGCTGAGTGACAATGGGACTTCAACAAGTTTTCCCCTAAAATTTGTATGTATAAAAACCCACAAAAGAAATAAATATTAAAAAAAAAAAAAATCAGAATACTCACTGGAACCCTTTTAGAATATAATCACCGAGGAAAGGAAACTGTCATTTCTTACTAATGCCTCTTTTCTGGGGAAAGGAAAACAGAATAATCAAACCAAACGCCTCCACCAAACACAGATTAGTGTTATGTCCACACAGGCTAAGATCTTCATGAGGATTAATATAAATTCTTTCTGTCCTTATCCCTTAGCACTTCAGCATAAAGATGATGAAACTATAAATAAAACTGCTGTGTACAGCTTTACCAATAAATATACTTAGAGCGAGTAATAGAGCTTTAGGTAAAGTTGCAGTGCAAAATCCCAAGGATGACTTGACATCCCACACATTTGTCTCTCTGCCTTCTGGAGATATTGATGGGCCAAATGGTATGTTTTATATATACCGGTGGTTTTGCCATGACAGCAGGACCTCAGAATCAGGTTTCCACAGGCTCTGTGTTTACATATATCCTAGAAGAAAAATTTTCTCTTAAAAATCTATTGAGAGAAACTGAATTATAATAGAATGCATATCCTTCCCATGTTTACTAAATAACTCTCACACATTAGAAATTAGAAGGAAAATCAAGCCAGATATTTAGATCATCCAAAATTGGACCAAAAAAAAAAAAAAAGAAAAAGAAAAAAAAAGGATGAAAATTAGTTCTGATTGAAAATGAACACAATTACTAAAATGTATTGTCAGATCATAACATAGGAAACAAAAAAGGTTTCTCTTGGACAAAATTAAAATGTTACATTTCAGCCTGGAACTTAAATCAGTTACTCTATTTTATTTTAGAAAATGACAAAATTAAATGTTTCAAAATTTGTTTTGCTTTGTTTTGAAATGACAAAATTGAAACATTTACTAACTGGCATTTGTGCCAAGTGAGGCTCTGCTCCATTCCATCTGTTACGTATTCAGGTAGCCCAATTGTTTCTACATTTACATCTGTCAAAACCTGTCCTAACCGTCCGTACTACCAGCAGAACTCTCTTCTACGAATGCACAGAGAATTAGCTGGGATATGTCATCATATAGAACAGTCGTTCTACTTAATCCTTTCCAAAAACCTTGAGCAAAAATAGCAAGAAAAAAAGCGAATCAATTTTACTTTCTTATTGAAAAGAAAAATCACATCATTACTTTCACGGTCACAAATCAATTTTGAAAAAAATATACATTTTGAAGCTCAAAATATAGTTTGAATATAAGAACAGTAAGGTAACTATTCATATACAGATAAACCTGCTCGAAGTATCAGTCAAAATCTGTTATATCCTCTATATAAATCTTAATGTATTCACAATGCCAACACATAGAAAGCTAATTCAGGTACTTCCTTGGGCACTCAGTCTTCCTCAGCTGTCCTGTTCCTGCGGGATGGATTACCGGAATCACACTATGGAAACGCACGTATGCAACAGGTCCAACCTGCCAACCGGGGCAGACAGAGCTGAAGTCAGATGGTGTAAATATTCATTAGATGCTTCTGCTGCAGTGACTGGACTAGTTCATATTAGATCTCTGAATGCCAGAAAAAAGAAGTAATTTCTGAATGCAGGAACCAGTATAATCTTTCTCACACGATCACAGACACCTGAAAAAAACAGAAATAAGTGTATCCTTGATGTTTTTCAAGTCTTTACTCCACCTGGAGGAAGGATGGCATACCTAGTGGCACTGAAGATGGAGAAGAAATTTGGTATAAATTAATATCTGGCAATTTGGAAATAACAAAGATTAAAAATACTATATTCAGAACACTAATATTTAAGGAAACCACAATTTAAATACATCTTATTAATGTGTAATAAAGTTAAAAAATTGCTAACATAAATAAAGGCTCGCTGGAACCTAATACTCCAAAGTTTGTATATTGAAATTGTGATTTCAGCTAATTTCTCAAATTCTGAGAGTAAAACTTCTCCTCTTATTCAGGCTATGTGATCGTTTTGGTCAATGTTTGCTCAAGATCTCTAGATCTTTTTATTATTATTAACATTATTCAATAAAAAAATGAAAGTGTTCATAATTAGAGACTGCTGGAAGCAAGTCAATCCAAGAGAAGGTCAAAGAAATGTTTCCGTGTCCCGACGGCACCACTGTGAACGAAGCGGTGAGAATTCTGAACCACCTCCCTGTCCTCTCGGTGCCTGTTTACAAACGATAAAAAAAGATTTCTTAGTCACTCACAGGAATCACACCAGCCAGTCCATCAATGATAAAGCCCTTAATACCATCACAGCGGGCTCAAGTTATCATACATTTAGCCTCTGTTTCTCATGCTTTGTAAAAGAAAGAAAGAAAGAGGATAAAATTACAGATATAATGCAAAAAGAGAACGCAAAGATGCTGAAGTTCTGCTAAAAGGCTGTCCTTTGAGAATCCAAGCATATAACTTTGTAATTAGACTTTGGATGGGAGGACTACCATGTCTTAGTCTATTGTTGTTCTTATCAGTGTCCTCTAGAGACTGTGGACAACATCCAGTAATGATTGTGGATTTTGATCATGTCTCTCAATTAATTGTGCTTTGGCCTGTGGGGAGTATGAAGTCATATCCAGGGGAGAGGAAGGGAATAATACTGTATCGTGCCAAATAACCCCAAATAGTCATTGTACTCAGCCTAGGCTGTGATCTAAATCAACTCAATTTACATAATCAAGTTGAATGTATTAATTTACATAATCAAGTCTAAGTACAGTGAAGGTATACAACTGCAGTACATACTTCTTATTCAGAATTTGCAGTCTAGTTGTATTCAAATGACCTGAAGTTTTTAAACTTTCTCTGCGTGGAAAATAAAGAAGGATTTATTTTGCTGAATAACAGGGGGTTGGCAGGAAGGTTAAAGAGAATCAAACATTCCTATTTTTACACTGCCTTTCTCAAACATTCCTTTGTGTGTGACCAGACACTGCCTAATGAATACACACCTCCGCATCAATGACCACTCTGAAATGGATTCTCACAAGGAAAGAAGCTGCTTTGGAACCCACAAATAAAAACAAACAAAACCCCAAGAGTGAATATTATAGTACTTCGAGTGAAAAATAGGAAACTACTTCAGAGATGTTGCAGTATTGAGCACCTTGTTCATACGCATCCAAATGTTGCAGATTTCTAAGAACAAACTCTTTTTTCAGAAAGTGAGAAACCATAGATGGATGTTAAGCAGAATGTGTCCTTTACGACTCATGAAGATACTATAACCTCACCATCTAAAAAGCCACCAAAAAATTCACATCAATATTGAAACAGGGCACTGCTAATGAGCATCCTGAGTTGAAGATGATGGCCACGGGGACACCGAGGACCGGCCTAGATACAGGACGTGCCTGGCCAAAGGCCGCTCTGCCCAGGAAGATGGAGCCCAGCGCAGGGACACCTGAGTGAGCAGAAACCTGGGCTTCTTCTCAGGCACTGTGAAGCTCTGGCACTGCTGCTGTCTACCTCCTGTGCTTGGACATTGCACTCAACAATGATCTTTCACTTGCAATTCTTATAATTCTTGGGTTACCTGTGCCCATTAACTCACCCTTGGACAAAGACCAGCACAGAAGCATCCTTCATCCTGTAAACACAACTGTTCCTGCTGCAGTGCTTATGCCACTTTTATGCTCGAGAAGTAGCAGGACTAGCTTCACCTTGGCTCCTTACTACAACTTCTCACCAAAGATTCCCAGTGCTGAACTGATAAACTCATTTATTCCAAGTACTACTTCAGAGAAGCCCTACAATTCTTCTTTTGGCAGCCGTGCCTCCTCTTGCCAAGCATGAGTCCACGGTAGACCAGCTGCTTGGGCATCTGCGCATCAGCCGTCTGTGCCACATGTCCAGCCCAGGGCATCTGAGCCCTCACAATCAGCGCTTTGTCACTCAGAGCAAACACTGCATTTCTGGGCTCCTTCTCACGTTAGCTGCAGGGCACCCCAGGAGATGGTAAAAATTGATTACACTCTAAGTCATTTCTGGAAGCAACACTGCTGTTCAAAATGTGAGTGTTTCCAGTCTGCAGTTGTTTCATTAGGGATAAAAAAACCCAGAAACAAAACTACGAATAAATCTGCAGCCCCACAAATAAAAAACGATTCACTTAGAGAGTTTCTACCATTTCCATCCTGTCACTGCTTTGAAAGCCAGTTTGAAACAACCCCTGCCTACCAAATTGCAGAGGAATTATTCTCAATTACAGCTCTCGTCTGTTAAAAAGTGTAGTCACTGATCAGTGCCGACCTCCCCTGCGACAGGTCAAATAGATGAAAAATTCTGAGAGCTGCTCAGTTTTGAAGCTCCATGCAGAGGGAGACAGAGAAAGAAGGAAAGAAATAAGGTTCCTTTGCTCAGCTTGATTTTAGTCCTTTTGTGTGTGTGTTATTAGTAAAATCGCATTTGCTTTCCCCCGCTGAATAAATTGCACATGGCAATGCAATTTTCTTTAAAGTCATTAGCTTAATGTTTTAATTTTGGTATCATTTGCGGAAATCTTCACCCAATCAATCACTTCAGCTTTTGTTTCCGAGTTCTGGACAGTTCTGCTGAGCAGCACAACTTCGCTTCTCTCCCTGTTGCAGTTCCTATATAACTAGGTTGAATATAAATCTGGTAGGATTCAGCAGTGTCACGCTGCTGGGAGAGACCTATTACTGGGGACACCTTGCCAAGCTACAGAGTAATCACTGAAAACACTCTTTCGAAGCAGATTTAGGTTAATTAAATTAAACTCCATGAAGAGAGTTTTTCTTAAAAAAATATCTGACATTTACCTGTGACTGTTCCCTCCAAGAAAAGAGTTTCTGTGAAGAGACACTGGCCTAATGAAAGGTAAACACAAAACAGCCTCGCTCAAGACTGACTTAGCAAAGTCTATATACTCCTGCAACCGCAAGGTAGAGCTGTTAATTAGGAGTGCGAGCTATTTATATAGCTGGGCTGCCACTTCTGAGGATTTTTAAAAGATCAAAAGGACCAAAGAAAGAAGTGTCCCCTCAGGAGCACTTCAACCCACATTTAGGTCAGCTCATGACTGATCTTCCAGCTGTACCAGCTGTGGTTTATTAGAGAATGCTGTGTTCTGCCCCCAAAAGAAATGCAGTTATTAATTTCACTGGAAAGAGCACAGTCCAGCTTGTGCAGCCTGGGTAGGCCAAAGGAAACAGGAAAGCGACATTTTGATGTTTTGCTTATGAATGAAAGTGAAAGTCTTCAAGAAAATGCTCATTTTCATAGTCATCTGCTACTCTGCTATTTTTTCCACAACTGAAATGAACAGGAAAGGGAGGTCTAGAGCTGGTAAATGCTTGTTAAGATCACCAGCTAAACAGAAAAAAAAGAAACACAACCACAGAACCTACAACTTCACAAGCCAAAATGTAGAAAGAGCTGTTTGTTTTGGTGTGGTTTTTTGGTTTTGTTTTGTGGGGTTTTTTTTGTTTTGTTTTACAACAACAAAAAACAACCAATCAACAACCAAAACCACAAAAACAACCAAACAAAAAAACCACCAGCGAAACCATCTGACATGACACTGCATTTTTATTCCAGACTAACCAGAAGTGCCCCTTCAATCTATGCTAAATGATTTCCAGGTTGGGGTGCTGCATGTCTGATGAGAGAACTTGCTTAATTAAATCCAACTGATTTCAGAAGAAAATGTTATTCTGGAACAAAAATCCAAATGGTTTATTTTTAACATGTCAAATCTGATATTTCTTACAGCTGTGCATGCCAACCGCAGAAACATTTTTTTTTAATGCATTAACTATTTTAAGCAGCAAATAAATTATTTGTGTGAAAAAGAAAAGAAAACACAAATTCAGCTGCCTGCATTCCTTTGTTTAACGTGGCAAGAAACCATTTTGTTGCTGGTTTTGCCTCTTAACTAATTATGAAACAAACGTTTGGGTTTTGTTACCCTCAGCTTCAAACGTAAGCAACCCCTCCGGCCTGGTGGGACAATTCCAACCAGTGAGGCTGCTTCTCTAGTTTCCACTCCTCTAAGTTTTCTGCCTTATTCCATGAGCCAAAGCAGCCCATCAGCACACAATATTTTCTCCCCGTGACAACACTCAGACCCAGTAACCACAGCATCTCTCGGCTTTCTTTTTGATTAAGTGACCAGGCTGAACAACGGCTTCTCCACTCTCAGGCGTTTTCTCAATTGCTTGACTCCTCGTTATTGTTCTTTTCTGCAGTTCCACTATTTTCACCATCCTGTGAGCAGCAGAGCTGAGCACGGTACTGTAGCACTGGTCTCGTTGATGTGATATGTGGGAAAGTAAAAGGCTTTGGAAAAGACCATTTCATCAGCTCCACTGTTAGCAGAAGACTGCTTTAAGTTCATCAAAATGAAGTGCTGTAGTCATGGAAACTGCCTTAAAGTCCCCTGCAATTAACAGGTTGTTAATATTTTCAACCTCTTCAATTCTAGATATCTATGTACCAGCAAACCTATTTAAACAAAAAAAAAAAAAAAAGGCGAATTTCACTTCAAATGAAGTGAATATCTAGGAATAAGAGCAATCCCAAGGCAGGTTTCCAGCACACCAGTACCAGCGCTGACAAAGTGCTGATAAAGTAATTCAGAGTCATGCTGAGGACCAAGATTTGGCACAAAAACCTGGGACCTGAATGCTTCTTGTTCTTAATTCCTATAGCAATTCACATAATCTCAGGGATGGGGAATCTTGGCACTGTAGGTGATTTCCAACTACATTTTGGCCACAACTCCTTACAGACTTTATTTTTTTGTATAAAAGGTGATTTTTCCCAGCTCTTACACATGACTGTGCACTGCTAAAAGATTCCCATTCTTTTCACTAGAGAGTATGAATAAAGCAACAACTGTAAAACCTCCAGCAGCCCCACACTCCACCTTCATCCGTCAAGATGCTGTCCTAAGACTAGCAGAAAATGACCTGTGTTTCACCCAGTCCTTGAGAACAAAAGGCCTCACAATAATTATCTTTATTATAATTGCAATTTTAATAATCCGACAAGAGACGTAGCTCAGAAGATACTCTGGAGATCTTTATCAATTAAGCTCACCTCCTCAGTTACTATTGCTACTCATACAAGGTCTACAGCATTTTTCAGCTTCACTGTCTTGGATGGTGATAAATACCGTTTTATGACTTTCCAGATGTTAGTGTACAAAGTCTCTTTCATTATTCATGCTCCATAAACCCATACGAAGAGCTGGGCACAGATCAAGCACAGGGAAACCTAATTCCAATAATATCTCACCATATTTTAGAAGTAATTTAGCAACAGCATTCTCAGTGCCTTTATTTATGAAGGTTATCTGCTTCAGAAATATATAAAGCCTCTACTTGTCCTTTTACAGAAGTTTTTCAGTACTGAAGCTTGTAATACATTGCGATAGCGTAAGTCATGCAAATGGCCAACAAGGGATAACGCCTGCATACAACAAAGGGTCTGATTTAACTGAAAATCTCTGTTTTGAAAGTAAAACTTCCTAAGGAGGTTAGGCCTAGAAGTTGACCCAATGGCTCATCTATCGTGACTTTGTGTGGTTAAACATGAAGGAGTCAAAGACTTAAGGAGTCGAAGAAGAGACATGCGACTATGGCTGTGGTTCTCTTTTTTACCCAGGATTTGTAAAATTTTATTTCGCATTTTAGCAGATCGGAGATCTCAGTTTAAGCCGTTTCTTAGCTATCTGGCTGATCACATTACATGATGTGCCTTCAAAATGGAATATTAGTTTTTTGTTAGTCCACTAAAAAATACTACCAAAAGATCTGGTTTACATTGACGTTGGTAAAGACTAAAATACTTCACAAGATAAAAATCTGCTTTTACGTTTTAAAGGTTAGCAGCACGGCCTCCTTTCTGCAGATGTGTTCCAGCCGCTGGGATCAGAAATCCCCAAACAACTAGTAAGCAGCAAGAACAGCGGAGAGACCTTTAGATTCAAACTAGTCTCCCTCCCATTAGGAGGTCTAAGTGAAAAGTGATATCCCTAACTCTTACATGCACACTACGAGTGATACACATGAAGGCAGATGGATGTGAGTCATAGTCTTAAGTGATACAGGGTGTGCAAACTGCCCAGTGAAGCGAGTGATGCTCTGAGAGAACCAGCAGCTTCTGAAGACAAGGACCAGGATTACACCAAACCCGCGAGAATCCACAGGATGAGGTTTACCTGCTAAGTTTTCTCACCCTAGAAGATGCTACGAAGCAAACCAAAGGGCATGAGATCTTTGGTAGACTCAGAAATCCATGAGGTCTAGTGGTAAAACACCTTCTCTTTCTCCATGAAGGCTAGAGGCAACAGTACCATGTGTTTCTGAATTTCCTCCAGCTTAATTCATAATCTGCCTTCATGCAGAAATGAAGAATGCAGGGAGGATAAGCAGTAGAAAATGACCCAAAATCCTATACCACATGTATTTGTATGTAGGTGGATACTACCTTTTTTAATGCTTTGTGTTTCACTGCCAAGATATCAGCTAGAACATATCTATCAAATCATCACTTTCACGGAGCCAAGTTTGAACTAAAAATATACATTTTGTTCTAATTTCTTCATGGGACACAACCAGAACAAAATAATTGCCACCCTTTTTCTGTACAAAGCGCCCTTCTAGGCAGCTGCTCGCCCACAGCTTGAACAGTCCAGCTCAAAGGAGCGTGTCCCTCTTCACTTTGTGGACCCAAAATCTCACAGTAGTAAATCCACAGTGACTGCCAGTGTGAGCTCTGGCTCTCGGTCCTCATCTTGGTGAGTGTATCAAGGTGAATTCACTGTTTCTGTCCTCTCCCTATCGCTGGCATAGCTCGTACCCCATACAAAGGGCATCAGAAGATCGGGGCTCTCTGGGACTCACCAATATGTTCTGCACACTCTGCAAAGTGCAGCAAGGTCACTCATACGCCACAGGCAGGGAGCTGCCTGGAACAGAGGGCGAGATCTGCACCCAGAAAACAAAATTCCAGCGTTAAATGAAAGAACTCACTTCACCTTTTAAACTAAACCAAGGTAAATTGGCTTTTACTCCTGACATCCTTCCATCTTTGCAAAACTCACGTGTAGAAACACTAAACTATCTTCTGACCGCTTCATGTTGAAGCACAATTCTGTATAAATGAAAGTGATAAGGACAGAGCTAAGAATGATGAAAAAGTTTAGATCGTTTCAAGGAGTTTTGGTATTTCAAGAAGCTCCCAGCTCCATTTATTACATACAGGATTTTCATAACTGATTCACTGAAATTAGGATCAAAACAAAAGTTCAAGGAACTCTTGAGGAACCATAAAGTGATTGTACGTTGACACTTCTAATCTGTAAACTCAATTCTGTTATTACAAAATCTCGCCTGCCTTTTCTGATGATGGATATAACAAACATATAATTTGCCTCAGAGCCAAAGCAGAAATTAAAAATGCATTAATTCTTGCAAATCTGGGATACAGCCGGTTTGTTTTGTTGTATTATTGAAAACAGAAAGTTTAAACAAGATGAAAATTTCATCTGAAACATAATCCTGAAACTCCTAGGGTCCACTACAATGCTTGGACAAAAATCAAATACATTTTATCCAAAGTATGCCACCACTTCTATCAAAAAATTACATGTTCAGTCACAAATGGTTATTGTAAAATCTTTATTAACCTAAGTGCATATAAAAATTGTGAATTCTTAATACAAAGCAGTATTTGACTTTTAAATTTCATTTTAAGCTTGCCCTGTTCACTTGGAATGTGATTACAGAGTAAATTAAAAAGTAATCACATGTGAATTACATTTCCTCATGAATGTAATGACTTCAGGAGACTGATTAATGTTAAGCAGTGCCTGTCCTACCTCATGCATACCTTCCCAGGTGAGATGTGCAAGATAGCTGTCGTGAGCTGATTTAATTTCCTTTCTCTGGTAGTCCAGTGAGAAATGCTGAACAGAAACCAATTCAGCGTGTTCATTAGATCTGTATATGTTTGCTTCTTTTGTCCATCCAAGCACCATCTGCAAAATGCTATCAGTGTCAGCTTATGATTGTGAGCAAGACCCGGGAGACGCAGCTCATCCTCTACACTGTATTCTAGCCAGGAAAACTCTTTACATTTAGATAGAACAACTCAGCTAGTTCATAAAGCAAGAGATACGTATGTGTCAACGCATTAAGGGCTGATGAAAAAGAATATCTTGTCAATAAAGTAGGAAATAGCCCTGTCTAGGAAAATACACACACGCACAAATATACATACACCTATTAAAAAAATCTGTACCTAACTCAAAACATGCCCAAAATATTGTCTGGAAAATATTTCTTTTTATTTGGACGCATGTATGAAATTAAAACTCACGATCGTACAGGAATAATTTCCTATCTATGAGTAAAATAGATGCCACACAATTCTGTCTCTAACACAATAATCACGGAATGGCCCAGTTCAAACTTTGCTTCCCAAGTATTGTTTTTAATTTAAATAAGAACCAGAAAGAATATCAGCCTAATCCTCCGGTTTGTTTGGACCAGTTCTCCTTACATCTCCTCCTCCTCTTTCCCAGGGAAAGACCCATATCCCTATCTTATTCTTAACTTTAATAACACATAGGAATACACTTAATATCATGACTCATGTGAGTCACAAGAAATCAATTTGCCTTTCTGCACAGGTTTGTATGCTTCTATATGTGGTTTCTATTAAGACAACCATATTTCTGGACCCTTTGTAAGGAAAACATTCCACAAGATACAGAAAATGAGAAGGGTGTTTAATGTTTATGAGAACATCAGGTAAGTGCAGAATGCTCTCTGAAGGGAGGAAAGGATGATGTCTCCAAAGGAACTAACCCTACATGACCCATCACTGGTCTCAGACGGTGATACTGGTGATTTTTCAGTCTTAGACATCTTGGTGGGCAATAGCATGAATATGAATGAAAATATGGAGACCAGCATTTGCTAAAAACCCCCCCAAAATCATATATATATACATATACATATATATATATATGAAAGTGTAAGACCCAGCAATGATTTTAGACCAACCTGCCAGAAGGTAAAAGGCTAAAGCATTAATTTTGCAGCTTAATTCAGCCTTGTAAATACTAAACACAAAAGCATAGTCTAATTGTTCCAGAGCACAGTTCATTTCTGCTGGCAAGAGAACCGTTTTGAATTCTAAGTGTGCTTTTTAGTGGCAGCACGACAATAAATTCCAGCATCTTAACGAGGCTTTTTACAATTTTATATACATATGTATACATATATTCCTTTTCATTACCTCGTGTTGCCACTTTCCATTCTTTGTGCATCCTCAGCAGTAAGGCTTTGTTTCTTACCAATTGTCCTCCCCACCCCAAGGCCGTTCCACCTCCTCCTGGTGCTCCACCACACCACCACCCAACGCTTCTCCTGCTTTTGCTGTCCTGGGGAGGCCCCAGGTGGGACCACAATCTCACAGCCTCATTTGTTGACTGCCTCTGTTCTCTTCCAGCATCCAGCTGTGTCCAAACAAGTCACATTTTGGACTGGTTAGATAGCAACTGCCCCATTTAAAATTCCATATTTTGAAGCAGCAACAAGTAAAAACTCCACAAACTAGGCTGTTTCTTGATAGAATTAAAATTCCTCGCAAGCAACCAATTTATAACCTCTTTTTATATGTGAAAGTTCAAAATATCTAAAATATCTGCTTAAAAAGGTCACCCGTAACAAGAGACAACATCATTATGTGACTATAAATTACATTACATATTGTGTCACGTCATGCTTATTTTCCAGTCCATGAGATTACTGCTTTAAATTTTCTCCTTGACACCCAGTATTCCAGTTTCCCTTCCCAAGAAGGGTGCACAAGACACCATTTTTCAGATAGCATATGACGGTGCTGTCCTCCTATCTGCTTCTTTTTTATTTCCTTGGACATTAAGGATCTTGAGAGTCTATTCATAAAGACAGCAAAAGGTACTACTGCCCAAGCTATCGTTCTGTCTCTTAAATAATGTCACTGGAAAATAATTGGCATTAGTTCACTTGGTCAGAGTTGTCTGGAGATGTTTACAAACAGCAGCCATGCTTGACTGATTGCAGAGAGGTAATTAATTTAGAAAAAGGATATTGTAAAATAAGAATCCAATATAATCTCAGCAGGTGTTACTGTAGTCAGAAGAACATATGAGAGCAAGAATGATGAATATTGAGACTGCACTGGCAACACCTGTCCTGCACATAGGAAATTGTTTGGTTTGTTTTTTTTATTACCTGGCCTCTTCCAGTTGTAAACACATTTGTAATTACAAATACTCAGTTCAGACCTTAAGTTAGTTGTTTACTGGAACAAATATTCAGAGTGCAAGCACAGTATTTCTCTGCCCAGAATGAGAATCCTACAGCATACACTGCTTGTAATCAGTATTATCATCGAGACGGTCTCCTGCAAAACATGGTTCCTGAATTATATATGAAAATAAAATGAAACATCTAGCTTGGCACAGGTTACTTCAGTATGCACCTACTGCCATTTTTCAGGGCAGGATGTTTTCAGAAGCATGTTAGTGTGGAAGTTAGGATGCCTGAGTCTAATGAGTTCTGCAATTCTTGTGCTATGCTTATTTTCCAAATGACATCTTACCTCCCTGCCCCATTCTTCTGCCATATTTGCTTCTTATACTTGCTTAGTTTCCAGTCTCTTCTCAATCGCTTACGTTGTGTTTGTGCACCACGTAAGTGGAGGTGCATCTTCTCCTTTGCAGCCAGTCAGCCTGACAGTGCCTAGTTCAGTGGTTTGGTCCAGTTCTCTTTTCTTACTGACTCACTGTTTCTCCTTCCTCACACATAATACAATGTCCATAAAGCAAAACAAAAACCTTGATAAGCTTAGTGTTTCTCTGCTATCAGCACTTCATACACAAAATATAAAACTACTAAGACTTTAATATTACCTGATGCAGTGTAGCTGTGAGATAGATATGGCAGCTAAGGGCAGTGCTCATATGCATTTTTTTCAGCCATATAATAGATTTTCTCTGTTAGAAGTTATGTACTGCAAAACTGGTAGTAT
Organism: Patagioenas fasciata; assembly: GCF_037038585.1. Lineage (NCBI taxonomy): Eukaryota > Metazoa > Chordata > Aves > Columbiformes > Columbidae > Patagioenas > Patagioenas fasciata. Next base: position 20,799,165 of record NC_092529.1, on the reverse strand, counting down.
CATCAGTCACCAAACTATGCCACTTAAGAAATCATAAGGCAGCCTGGGGAAAGCTTTATGAATAGAAAGCCTAAAATTTTAGCATGTTTTCTACTGACTATTTTCCATTTATTTTTGAAAAGCACCAAACAAGAGGTAGGATTTCAAAACACATATTTATAAGGGACATAATTCTGGATCCATCCCCTCTCACATAAGGCAGTAGCACGAAGAAAGGAAAAAACCAAAAAGCTCACATAAGGCTGCCACCACCTTTCTGAGTTACAACACAGCACGAGCAATTCTAATACAGAACTATCCTCCGGCTTAGCTGATATTGCTGGCTTTACACTGAAGATCTGCCCAGCTCCCAGCACTATCCAGTGCAGGAGGCCATTCATGCCCCAGCAAAACCACAGTTCAGCTACAGAGAGAACATCACTCATGAAAAATAAAAATAATAATAATCCTGTTCCTGGTGCTCTTTTCCTTAATTGTTTGGAAATTCAGGTTCAAGGTCAAAAGAGTAAAGAGGCACTGCTCTAGCTAGTTCCACGGACTTGCAGCTTGGCATAGCAGAAGAAAATTCAGCCCAGAGACTTTCTGAAGAAGCTGAAGGAGCTAAAGCAAATCAGTGTCTCCCCAACAAAGCCATTGTATCGCTATGGAGCTCCACAATACTGCGCACATGGCTACGTCATGGCAGTGTGGCAATTAAACTCTTCTAAACAAAGCAAGTTTGAAAAGCCCTCAAGGGATGGGCCAAACCATTCATCTGAACACATTTCACTTGGAAAAACTTATTTGACTGTTATCAAAGAACAAGAAGAAACCGTAACACCTTTAACTGCCTATGCTCAGCATGTAGGAGAACAAATTTATTACGCAGACAACACATAGAAAGGTGGAGGGGGTGGGAGGGGGGCAGGGAAGACCAGTATACCTCTTAAAACTAAGAACACTGATTTGGGATGCAGAAAACCCAACTTTAAATCCCTACGCTGTTTCTTTCAGTGGTTCAAATCTGGTTCATGTCAAATGAATGCCCTAAGCGCTTGGTAACTTTGAAGTGCAGCAGGTTACTTGCTCTTGTATTTTGTAAAACCTTTCAAAAGATCTTTTCATTCCAGTGAAAATGAGGCTGATTTCACAGTATCATGTTTTTGCGCACCTTGGAATCAGTGTCTTCCAGCCAGTCATATTAGCATTCTTCAAGATTTCATTGAAAAATAAGTAAAATTGCCTTCAATCATCTCAAAAACCTTGACAGCAATTTAGGATTAATCTTCTCAAAAGCCTTGATCTAAAATATTAAAATATGGATTGATTCATCGAGGTGTTAAGTAAATACTTCTTTAACAACTGATTTTGAATTGGCATTCTGCCTTGACCACCTATTGTAAGAAGATGAGCTGGTAGAGAAAACCAAGGATTTTCAACAAAGCCATGAAAGGCCATGGTTATTCTGACTGGCCTTGGAGTCCCATTGTCTCATAAAGACAGTAGCCAAACCTCCAGTCCTTACAATTGAAGAAATAGTCTATTTAAAATGTTTGGGTTTTTCTGACTTTTGCAGTTAGGCTTCTTGCTACATGAATGCAAAAGGGCAGCAGTGAAAGACACAACAGTAATTGCTTCCAGCAGCACCACAACCTTCAGGCATCATTAAGAAGTCCAGCTAGCTTTTTGAAGGTAACAATTATACCCTTATACTATGTAATTTTAAGACAAATGGCTGAAGTGTCAATTCATGTCTTGTGTTCTTTGTCTTACTAATAAAATAAATAAAATATACTCCACTACTAAGAGTATTAAGTGGTACATTTTCCTTCTGAAAGAGAGATAAAACTGTCATTAATATGTTATGAGAGAAGATTATAGTCCTAAATGTAGCTATACTTTCCACTTCTGACATGCCAAATTAATCTTTGCTTACACCATTACATGAACTAGACACAGGATAGAAATTCATGCCTCTGTAAAAAGACACTGCAGGACCTCTGCAATACTCAATTTCCATTGTAAGTGCTATGTGAGAACATGGACGTCATTGCTGCTATGAATCTTACGTGAACGACTCAGATATTTCCCATGAAAATTGACAATATATCCTAAAACGGCTAGCGAGATGGACAAAGTAGCACACGTTACCCGCATTGGTCGAATATTGTCTACCAAGGACAAATTAGATATATAGCATATATTATGTAAATGTATGTTCAGAGTTGTTAATTCATGATCCATATGAAAAATTTACATGGTTAATAACCAAACAGAACTTTAGCTGCCTCACAAGCCACATGGCAGATTACAAACCAATTTGACTACTTGTGACATGGACCTAATCTTCACTTCTCCAGGAGAATTGCTTCAAAGTTGGACTGTCTAATTTTAATCTTAAAGATGAAATAAAGACCAAGATTAATAACATTCACACTTTTTAAACAAAGATTGCCAGCTGACATATTTTAGGGAAAAGGCCCAAATTAGTTCTGCCAGCTTCTTTTTAAACAGGTACATGATATAGTGATAAGAGGAGTAACAGTCATGGTTAAAAAGTCAACTGCAGAAGTGTTCAGAGGACCTAAGCAGAACAGTATATTGGAAGCTCCAAAGGAAAACAAATACAGAGACAGTTAATCACAATTAACTCCCAGAGTTTCCAGCCATGGCCATGTAACCTCAGTTCTTTCGTAAATACATTGTAAATTATAGGGATTCAGGAAGCAAGGAAAGGAAGATGAACTGAGAATGCTTTATCACCAAAACTTTGGAACAACGGCATCGCTCCATTAAACCTTGTTTAGTGCAAGAAATTAGGTTGTTCTGACTGTGCATTGATTAGTAGGTACCGTAAATGTGAATGCACCATATCTCTACGCTACGTGTTTTTAAAATATTGCATTTCTCCGTATAAGGAGGAAAATGACATTATCAAACAAAACCCCTGAAATCACTGAAATCTGGGGGAGTTTTTCTAGCACTGAATTTCCTGCTGCCACCACACGGTCCGTTGAGAGTGCTCACAAGCATTTGCCAAAGCGGCCTCAGGGAGCCAGGTCCTGGTGCAGCACCCAGCCGTGTTTGCAGAGGCTCTGGGCAAATGGTTCTTTGCGACTCATCTCAACATGCCTGGTTGTGAAAGAAGGACTCAAAGTGATCTCTTTGTATGGAAACGCCACCATTTAAAGCACCTTTTCTCCACACCTGCCACGTCCAGAAAGGCTGTCAGAAATCTCTGCTCTAAATAGCACAAGCTAAGGTTTGGTGTGTTGGAAAACACTGAACCTTAAATTGGTCCCTGACTTGGGATTCGGTATTATCTTTGAGCAGTGAAATCCTTCACTTGGATGGGAAACAATGAAATCTCTGTGGCATGCAGATGTTTTAAAAAGCAACCCGAAACAGTCTGTTAGCAGAGAGAAAGTTGGAGTGCATCCAGTAAGACGTGATTTATATACCATCTACCACATGTGCATCAGGAGAACATACAGAAAAGCAGAGGTGTGTGCCATCTATAAATATAATACCTACATGTATATCAACACACACAGGTGCTCATGCTGCTGAAGTACAGCTGTTAAAATTATACTGTCAAAGAGTACAGATTCCATCTGATCAGTCATTCAAGATGTATTTACCTTTAATCTGCATAAAGGATATGATGAGAAAGCCAAATACATCACTGTGAAGATGGGATAAGATATTCAGAGTGCCCAAAGCAAAACCTTAACATTATAAAGCATTTTAATCACATTTTTATAGGGGCAGTCATATAAATGTATACCACTGCTGGAAACCTGACCTTTTTTGATGGCTTGTCAAGCATGAGGTGAGTCAAGACTGCCCTCGAATCACCCACATTTTTTTGTAAACTCACTTTTAAAAATTAGATATTAGGCTGAAGTGAAAATCAAAATCTGAGGGGGTAACACAGAAGCGTATTAAAACCTAAGAAGTCTACTTAAATAAGAAATTATCTAAAGTAGTAAGAGCATAGCAACTACAATCACCACTTCGATCATGTCTTTCAACATGATCTGCTACAGACCTTTCTCAGTTGGTCCTTTCCGGGTATTTCAAAGTGCCTTGAAAAGCTAAATAGGGCCTTAAAATTGACTATATTAAAAACAAATAAAAGGAGGGGGAGGCGAAGGTCTTCCTTAGAAACAAAATCCAGCCATAAAACTCCATCCTCCGTGTTATATTAGAACTGGGGAAAGGCCAACACAACAAGCAACCTGTGAAACAGCACGGGAAGCTACTACCACCTTCTTTAACTTCATCTCCTCTGCTACCCATCCAGTTCAGTTATTCTGAGTCCCTTTCTGTCATTAACATCCTGGCCCTGCAAATTTAAAAAGAAGCCATCGTGCCTTCCTTCTGCCTGGGCTGACAAAGAGAGTCTATACACCGAATCACACTGATTTCCATTCACAGCAACTCCTTGCAATAGGCAGGTTGGTAAGATATTGGACAACCAAACCCAGAGGTAATTAGACCATCAGAAAATCTATTCACACCTTGCTACCTGCAAGAAGTGAGAGGCCTGGGAATGAGGAGGAAGGTAACAACAGAATGTATGAGTGGCATATGTGTGTGCGTGCAATGGAAGAGAGAATGTGTATATATACACACCAAGTAATGGAAATTATCTATGCCAACCCATGCCATGGATTATAAATACTAAAATAAGATGGTAACATAGTGCAATTGACTTCAGCACTGTTGCCCACAATAAGATATGATTTAATAGCCTCTTTGCAAAGTTTTGGAGAATTTTTTGAATGGAGGCTGACACACAATTCCTGATGGGCAGAAAATCAGTTATTTGGTTTGCATGTGTCTATATAAGTTCTCTTCCAATTACAAGTATTGGCTGTGTCTTGCTGAGGATGCAAAAGATCTGCTTGAGTGCTTTAGTTCTCCCCTTTCAAAATTATGGAATATTTGCCAGGTAAATACTGGTGCCAACTTGTTTATTTTGACTGAAAGCATAGAAAACTAGATGTAATTGTTCTGTTAAAATGTGAAATTAAATTTGGCTAATTTTGCTAAAAGACATAGAGGTTTGCTTCCCCCCCCATTCCCTTTTTTAAACCTACCATAACTTGTTTTAAAGACCTCTCAGTCCTAATGGGATGAAGTCATCCCCGATACTTGACACCTAAACACAGCTTATTGCTATAAATAAAGGCAACACGAAAAGACATTAAAAACAAATACTAAGTTTATGGCAAAATGAGAGATTTTCATAGAGAATTTTCAGTAAACCTTGTGCAACATGGCAGAAAAGCAGTCTGCTGATGGACAGCAATCTATCTAGGAAAAATAGCATTTCATCCACATGACTGCATGTATTACCAAAAGATCATAGGTAATTTCATAGCATTACCTCCAAGAAAATAAGAGTAATCTTAGCATATTGCTACAGGGAGGGGTCCTGATATTAAGGCGATGATGATGACCTTGGAATATAAATTAGGAAGAAGAGATGAAAGGAAAATTATCTGTAATCTCTGTTCTCAAGAACTAGTAATTCTAAAGAATCCCTAGGTGAGCTCCATGCCTCATGATTTTGACAGAAGCAAAGCATTCTGAGCTACTTACATATCATATTGGTGATGGATACCTGCTTATCCTATTGCCACGTCTTTTACAGGAAATTCCCACCCTTAAGTTTTTCTGTTCTGCTCACCCATACGCAGAAAGCTTGTTACAGCAACCACTACATTTCAAACATTTCACTGAGAAATGTCTCCTTTCATTTTCCTTGGGCAATACCAGTTACTATTTTGAGAAAACAGCTTTTGCCAAGAGCTATCAAACACTAGGCTACTGCAATTATTTCTTCCTTTAAACAAAAAAGAATAGTTAGAGTGCTGTTCATTTTAAAATAAAGACAACAGTACGTTTTCTCTTTCTATCTGCTTCAGTGCAGGTATTAAGAAGACTCTATTGATGAGTTTTGTTTGACCAGTGTTGAGCTCACTTCGTGCTATTATTTTATGTAATTTACTGCTTCTTTTTTTTTCTCAAAATGGTGCCATCCTTTAGGACATCAGGTAAAATATGCACTGTAGCCAACAGAAGACATGGCATTGCTAGCACAACAGAAAGGGCATTTCACATTCCCTTTTACAATCCCCAAGAGAGTTATTTCTCTAGTCCAGAGAGCAGTGCCAAAATGAAATTCCAGCAGTAGCTCACTGCACTCACTACCATAGAGGAAATCAAGAAACAGAGACAGATGTAGAACCTGTTGAGGAGATAAACAACACAGGCAACTGCTGAGCTCCTGTTACTCTTATTATTCGAGCTAAAATTAAAAATTCATTAATGAGCAAAAGCTACCCTAAGAGATGGAGCCAAACATCCCATTGTTTTGCATTTTGGCGTAGGCTTTGACAGAAGGAGATCAATCGCTTTCCTGCAGATTTGGTAACACACATCCGTCAGGTTGCACAGTCGCTTCAGCCTAAAGTCTGAGCCAATAAAATACTCAAGAGTAACCAAGGAACAGCAGCACAACTGCCACGTGCAGACGCAGCAGAGTCTTCCTGCAATATGCAAAGAGATGCAGAGAAATGAGCAAAGTGTGAGTAACATTCAGGCAACGTATACAGAGTAGGCCAGCATGTACAGTGCAGCATGTTGCATCTAAATAGCCAAATTACATATACTGTATTTTAGTAAAACTAATGACGAACTGAACTCAGAGGCACCTCATCTAAATTTGAAATGGAAATATGCATCTGCCATGTTTATTTCATTATTATTTCATGAGGAGTCTATGCTTGTTTATGAAATCTTAAAGTATATTTAAGCAATCAAGCATAATAGTGGTGTAATTATCTGAAACCTATTGCAGTTCCAGGACTTTATGAGCACACTAAGTGCATTTCACATAGCTAGCTCCTAAGGTGTCGCACTCATGAGCTTATTCCCTGCTGTGCCTCGCTAAAAAGAAAGGGGCGCTCACAATCACTGGACAAGAAAAAAAGAAGCACGTTACCTGAATGGGGAAGGCAACCCAACAGTGATGAAAACTGGCACCAGTCCCATAAACTGTGTCCACAACCTTCACGGCGCCAGCCTGAAGCCTGGAGCACAGATCTTGCACGATCGTATTTTTATTGGGCTCAAAGCAAACTCTGTAATGCATTTCTGAACCTGGCATCGGTGCCTTGCAGCCAGCTGGCAATACAGTTGCCAGCTTTAGGGGAAAAGAATACTGTTGGGAAGTTGGTATATAATGAAAATGATTGAAAAGAGGCTTTGCACTTAATAACACTGCTGCCATGGTGATCTCTTTTCCATTCTGCTGCTCGCTGGGTTGAAAGCACTTGCCTGTTCCCCTTCACGTGCGATACCAGCTCTTTTTTGGAGACAGAGGTGGTAATGCTTGGCAGCTTGCATATCAGCAGGGCAGCACAAAGCAGAAAAACTCCATTGAGCCATAAGAGAAGGGACAAAGCAAATAGCTAAAACTTGCAAAGAGGTTATTTAAAAAAAAATGTGAGCAAGAAGCCCCATTTCGGGAATTGTCCCCTGTGCATAAACAAAAAGACAACACAAAGGATCATTCAGTGCTTAACATTTGTGGAAGACACAATTTTCTGTCAATCTCCTCAATACGCTCCTATCAAAAGTTAAGAATTTGAAAGAGGAAAAGACAAGACACAGAAGGGAAAGTGACAGCAGAGGACGGGCATCGACAGAGACCAGCAAAGACCCTTCCCTTCTTCCCAAAGCAATCTGAGTTATCGCAGCTCAGAAATCCGCTTGCTCAAGCCAGGCGAAGTTCTTGTCCAGGTTTGCTACTGCCAGAACACGTTTCCAGCAGATGTGGGCCACTTTTCCTGTGAAATCAAATATGGAGATAGGGTGTGTATTTTCAGAGCAAGACTCTGAAAATGTCACCTTGGATTGGACTCAGATTCCAGACAAAAATATCATTTGTCTTCCAGTTAACCGGACTCTTTGCACTCAGTAAAAGCGAAACGGGGTCAAATGCAAGAAAGATCATGGGCTGCACAAATTATTCTCAAGGTAAGCTTCTCACAGACAACGTATCTAATTATTAATGATGTGAAGAGTGTGAAAAGCGAGCTCCAGGAAAACACGTTGTAAATCTTGCCTGAAGGTCTACCTGAAACTCAGCTCAAAGAGTTGCCACTGCTCTAAATTCTGATACACACCTTTGAACTTTCAGTCTTGCTGTGGTAAAATCAAGACAAATGGGAGGTGACAGCTAAGTAGCAATGGGTTCCTTAGTATAAAACGAAATTCATTAGATGTACTTTTTAAGGGTCTGTACAGTGTTTCACCCTGAAAGAACAGCTTTTCTACGGCCTGTTTCAAGACACCCAAGACAACCTAGTTCCTAGACAAGTCTGGATGTGGGGGAATTTGTCAATAGAATCTGAACTGATGCAAAAACTAGGTACAAAGTCACTGACGAGGATTAGGAGGTTTCCTTTATGGTGCTACTGTAAAAGAATTAGTTCTTTGGTTTTACAGTGTAAATCCCTAAAGGGAGAGGTTTGCTTTTTTTTTTTTTTTTAAATATATATGAACTACAAAAATATTACAGTATTTCTTTGTGAGATACGAATTTACTCCAATTTTTAAAATGCTCTTCATCCTTCTCTTTATTGCTGTATTCCAATTGCCAAACAACATTTCCTATGCAATCCTTGCTTTTATCTCACCCTTTGCTTTATTAGCTCTGTCCTTTTCAGCCTTAGTTCTGTTTTTCAGGTGAGTTTTGATTAATTTGTGATCAGTGCTTCTGGGCATCACATTCTTTAAGATACACTATTGTGTTGAGGTACGTACAAGCGAAATAACATCCTTTGTATTTACCTTTGTTTATTAACCTTTCACGTTGTTCAGTGCCCATTTTTCCTTTCATGCCACAGATACTGTATCTGACTTTACACTACCACCAAATTTTGTTCTCTGGTAATTGAAAAATTCTTTATCCAGTGTTATTGCATTTACTGAGGTCAAAAGCTCTGGACATCTCACATACTTGAAATACATTGAATTACATGGGCAAGTAGGTATTCGGTTGTTTAAAAGAATGATACACAACAGCTTTTTAATCAGTAAAGACTCTTCAAAGTAGTTAACAGCACCGTACTATCAGAAACTGTTGTTTAAATGCTCATATTAAAGCACAAAGATAATAATCTTTGCTTTAACCTGAAATAGCATAATACCTGACACCAAAGCAATATGTATACACGTAGTATAGTCCATACACTAACACTACTCGGGCTCATGATTTCTTTTCTACTAATTTTGCAGAAATAAAAACATGTGTCCCTTTGAGACAGGAAAATCAGAGAGATAGTCTTGGATTCATAACTGCTGTATCTGAAAATACTTATTAGAATTAAAATGACTATTGTGTATTGTTTTAATATGTCTTCACAGCATGCACCATAACAGTTCCTTTCTAGCTATTATACTGTACATTGGCTACATCAATTAACAGAAATGCACATTATGTATTATGGACCTATATGATACCTAATACCTTTTTCCACAGTCTATTTATTCTTCCTAATGCACATTCAGAAAACATACTGTGAGGTTCCTAAGAAAAGCATGTAACTGCGCAGCTGTTCCAAGAACAGTGTACATATATACATACATCTGATCCTAGTGGCTCCTTTTAAAAATTGAATTTTACCATTCCCTATCCTTTTGCAAATTGAATCAGAATCCTGTTGTGTTTCTTCTAAAAAAAGATATTTTTAAAACTATGGCATTAAATTGATGCTTTGACCATCATACATAATGAAGGACAAACCCTTTTTAACTGCCACCAAGCAGCATGGAGAAAAACTTGTGCAAGTTCAAATAACTTTGTATATATGAAAAATGCCAAATCTAAGTCAACATGATCCGATGACTACATTTGAAATGTGATACCACACAATAAACTGACTGAAAAGATCTAAATGCAATTCACTAAATCAAGACAAAAAGGTTGAAATTGGCATTCTTACAGATTACTATTTCTAGAATTGATATTTTAACATTAAACTTGACCTTTGTGACTCCGCCTCAGAGAAAAGAAAATCTTTAAAGCAGTGCTGAGAATTTAATTATTTAACTCTGACAGTCTGGAAATATATTCAAACATTTCTAAGAATTTCTGTTACGTCAATGAGAAGACAGTTTATACATAACTGCCAAAACAAACTTTCTATGGTGGCTTGTTAGCAATATATTACTAAACCAAAGTCACCGTTAAGTTTATCATAGCGATTTACAATCATACAATGACTTAATGGTAAAAAATCATACATATATAATGTCACTGAATGTAAAAGCCTTTATGCATTTCCAGGTTTGAAACGAAGCAAAGAAAAAGAAAAAAGAAGATTAAAAAAAAGCCCTTCTTAACTTTTTACATAGGGCTAAGCAGCTCTGGGTGTTCACAGTAAAATAAAATACTTCCTATTTCAAGACTGCTGATTTAAATTCGGCCTGTGTTGGAAATGACCTAAAGCTACTTAAATGTGACATGGTCCATATGGAAAAATCTGGTGGCTTTGCAGTAGCAAACAAGGATCCCCAGCTGGGACAGTGTCCCAGCAGGGCTGGCAGTCACGGCCAGCCCCTTTCTCCAGGCTCCAACACATCCTCACCACAGTCTGGGGCACAACTGTCCCAGTGAAATATTGGGCTCCAAACCCACAGCTCACGGTGGCTCGAAACTCTAATGGCAGCTCATAAACCCCTCCACGTGACGGTCAAAGACCATTTGAAGGTTCAGTACCAAAGCAAACTTTGCGGAGGTCTCCAGCAGTGATTTAAGTGCAGACGAGCTACACACAATCATCTTTTGCCCTGTCTGGAGGACATCCTAGCGGCCTCGTATATGGATTTAATGTGGGTTGAGAAGAGTACAAAGGAAAAGGGAGTGGGTTCACAGCGCTTTCACAAATCCCCCCGTTTTTCCCCTGTCTCATTCCCCTCCTTTAATCTGTGCTTTCATGTTTCTTTTCTTCTTTCTCTCTTCATGCCCAAGCAGTGATGCTGAATGCTAAAGAGGCCTGACCCAGTCAGTCACTTTGGATAATTACTTAGGGTACAAGCCACATGAATCATTCTTTGTGTGCTCCACCTAGAAACCACAAGGTTAGACTCTTCACTGAAAGTAATGTTTCTGGTATCCAATTTCCAAACCCTGCCTACCTGATAGCCATCTCCTGATTCCATGTCTATTGTAGCCTTGGTTCTCTCTCACGAAGCCTTTCTCATTTTCTCTTCACGAAAGCGCTTCAATCTATCTTACATTTTAATTGAATCAAATTTAATTTAACCCAAATCAAAGATCCTTTCAATACATCTACATAAGAAAGCACTTAATCTTAATAAACCGCTATTTAAGAAGGAGAGAGAATCTACAATAGCAGTGAAATATATAGCAAATCAAAATTCTCTCTGTTCATATAAAGGAATGAAGCCAAAATAAGCTCACTCTACTGTTTAAACTGTGCTGCATATAATGTGTAAGGAAGAGAAATGTGCTGCTAAAGTAATGCACTGTGACTGCAAACTATTCGCTGAAATCTGAAAAGAATCCCATTTCCCAAAGCAGCTTAAAAAATGACATTTGCTGGGACCCTGTATTAATGAGATGAAGATCCTTACCCCCTTCAGATTTTATTACATTTCAGAAGACATTTCAAAAAGTCAAATAATTTACTTTGCCTAGGTGAGGAGGAGTTCACCCTCTGGGATTCTCTGTCTCTTCAGCTCTGCGGTTGTCTAGCATATGAATTTTACTAGAGCTGTAACTTTTATTTCCTGCAATGCATGGATATGAAATACTAACTGCTCCTCCCTCCTCCTTTACGCTTTTGCATTGGGAAGTGTGTACAATTCTTCAAAACCAAACACTGCACAGTCCTACATTAGCTGGCCTATACGTTCATGTATTATTTACTACAATTTACATAAAAACTGGCTCACACTGAATAAAGATTTGTGATCTTTCAACAGGATGAATAAGAGACATTAGTTTATGGTAGACAACTCAATTATCTTTCGAAGTCCTGCAGTAAGATTGTCAGATTTCTCCTTTATAAAAGCATTTCTACAGATGCTTAGTGAAGAAGAAAGCAGTGCTAGGTTTAGCTCCTTAAGTTTATTCTGTTAAGTTTATTCTGTTCATTTATTCTGGCAATATCTATTTCAGCTTGTGGAGTCCAGAGAGTCATCTCAGCTGCTTTTTGGAGTAAGGAACAGAGAGCAAGCAGGCTCTTCGACAGCCTCTGCACTGCATTCAGGGTCACTTGGTGATAACACCACACAACTAAAAAGATGTCATATGTTCCAGGTGAAACCTTGGGCACAGTAGTAACAACATTCTTACTACCAGTGGTAAAAACATGAGACTGAGAAACCATGGAAGAGTCTAAAATCCTAAGTGCAACATCTGCACTACAGCCTCCCTAACTCTGCTGTCGGAGACACTTCTGCTTCTGTGCTCACAGTGAAATAGGCAGTGAGAAATCCGGGGATTCTAGCGCACAGGGAAGAACACAGGGCAAATCAGAGTGATAGGAATGAGTCTCCTCCACCCTCTGCTCGTGGGGAACTGTCATTATCACAGAATGTGGCACTGATGGTTAGCAGGGTTTTGGCTGCTAGAAAAATGTCAGGGTGCCAACAGCATTTCGTTTGGTCAGTAGCACCTGGAAGACCAAGGCATTTCTCTCTGCAGGGGGAAAGACCAAGAAATGACAGCTAAGCAAGAAAGAGCAGGATAACACCTCGGAGGTAGAGAAAAGAAAAATAAAATAGACACTTTAAAAAATTTAAACAAGCTACATATTAACATGGTGCTCCCTTTCTGGCAGCCCTCAAATCAAAAGGACTAAACTGGGAAAAACTGAAGGGAACAAAGACCACAAAAATACCTGCAGAACATGTATTGGTTACTCTTTGCAAATTCCTCTGACGGGTGCTTTCCATCTGCTGTGCCTGGAGGCAGTGTATCAAGCCCTTGTACATTTCCACAAAGATGCAGTAACCTCTGCTGGTTCTAAAATAGTTTCAGTCTCTGTGAAAGCAGCTCAAATTTTAAGAATATTACACCTTCACTTCTTTTCTAAAATCCAGCTGCCTGGCTGGATTTTTCAAATGGCTTAATTCAAAGTACCTAACTACACTAGATTGCATTATGCTTACACAGTTGGAAGCACATGACTGTACTCAATAAAATTAGATAACTAAATATCTCAAATCTAAGGAGTAAATACTCTTCTTGTACATGTATTATTAAATGCATGCCTGCATACTATACCAGTGTGATATATTTTGGTAGCATCTTCAAGAAAATACCTTGGCAACAGCCCATTGATTACAGTTGAGACTCTTGCCAACACTTTTTTATGCATAGGAGGCATCGAGTTGGCTGAATAAAGGGGACAAAAATACGTATCTCAGAAATTTCTCACTCATGAAGAGCATGAGAAGATAGAAAAGAGGATGATATGCTGGATCATGCAGGCAGCAGACTGCACCAGAGATAAGGGAAAGCAGACTGTCAGGGGGACAAAGAGAAACACAGGTGAGCACTGGAGTTCCCATCACATTCATGGACATGGGAAGTCAGTAGCCGCTCTTCAACTTCCCCCATATTAAACACTCAAACCCCTCTGATACCTCAAAGGAAACAGCACTGTACTCCAAGCACCTGACATGTTTTCTAGATAGGCTGTTCACACCACTTAGGATTCTGAGAGCATCTCCCCGTGCCCAGGGTCTTCCCTGGGTATAAGTTCAGGCTGGTGCAGTTACCCTGACATTATGCTGTACTCGGCCTGACTTTTTCCTCTGGTTCTTTTCACTCTCATTCAGTCTCTGAAACAGACGCGTTTACAGTCACTTCACCAGGCATTTTCATCCCTTTTATGACTCAAAGTGCCCAATATCTCAACAACAGGCTGCTGGCAGTGCTCAACTCGAATGAGTCCTGATTCTTGGTTAGTCTTCTGTGTCAACGAGACAAACATAGTTGTATATGTGCAGAGTTACGAAGACCACGATACTTAAAAAACATAAGAAAAGCTAAAATTTAGGTTCCTAAATAAAGCCTCTGGTACCTGGCTGATTTTCAGGAGCACTGAGCAATCATTAGCACACATTGAGATCCAAGCAGGATTTAGGCTCCTCTTCCTGAAAATCTTGGCTCTGGTATATATGCCTTTTGTGATGTAACTGGTTTTAAAATGCAGCATGTACAATATATCGCACATTACTCATACAACAACCATTATTTCTCTCTTCCTTGCCCTTTTTATTGTTGTCTTAAAGATTAGTCTTTTTCTGGGAAGTTAACACTATATCTGTTGAAGATACTTTTATGTGGCAGTTAGAGATGAATTATTGTCTGGCATTCTCTGATAAGGTTACACAGGTGAATATAAAAGCATAACTTTACCCCCTTTGTTACATGTGCTAATGGACCAGTGTTTTATTTTGCTTTCTTTTAATTCTTCCCTTATCTCACTTATTTGAGGGCTTGTATGGTATAAGGAACATCAAAAGACTGAATCGATCATTTTAATATTAACTGTTTGCTGACACACATGGTGTTTCTGAGGTTACGAATTTTATGGCAACCTCCGTTGCTCCCATGCATTTGACCCCATCAGACACAGTCTTTAACGCACTGGCAGGTTAAAAATGAACTTTCTTCACTCCCCCGCAGCTACCCATTCACTTGAAGCACGTTTTAGTGGAAGAGAGAAGGAGAACATGCGTCCGTCCTACAGTCACTATTGTTTCTAAACTTCCCAGTCCTCAAGGTGCTGCTGACACCGCATTTCATTAACCTCCCAACAGCTCTGACACTTAGGCAAACAAAAAGTTAACACATTCTCCCAGGAGCAAACTCCCCATTTAGGCCAGGCTCAAACACCAGGTTGGCATGGTTGGCAAAAAAGAACCTTTCTACCTAAGACATACCTCTTGCCCAACACATACACTAGAAGGAAACAGTGTCCATGGCACATCATCTACTCACGGGTTTCTCCAGAGACCCATGTCCCTCGTCACTAGGCAGAAGACTCAACGCAAGGTCATTTAAAATCTTGTGAAGGGAGCCTATTCAGAACTACCCCAAGACAACTGCACCATCCTCTGAAACAGCTGCAGGTGCCCAGGAGCAGATGGAAGAGCCTGTATTGACTGGGCCTGAAACGAGCTGTTCTGATCGTTCTGGGAAAAAAAAGAGAGGGTTAAGTAAAATGTTGAGAGAGCTTGCTCAAAGAAAAGAAGGGGGAGCAAGTTCTGAAAAATAAATTGGAAATCATGAGGATAACGTGATTCTATCTGTTGTTCTTTGCATTTCCAGCTGAAATTCAAGTGCAAGGGTAAGGTAACTCATAAATCTCTCTTATTTTTAAAGTATTTACATCTGGGGCCAAACAAGAGATTTTATACAAGTCAGCTTCTACTGCCTTGGAAAAGCATATAAAATATTTCAAAGCAGAGAAAGCAAAATATTGTTTATGCTTAATACTTTTAAAATGGCTGGCTCTCTTCTAACTGGAAATTACCCATATTCAAATTCGAATTGATGAAGGAAGGCTTAAAAATGCCTAGAGATGCTAAGAGAAAGACAATTCTTTTCAGTGGTTCTCTACAGTCTGTAATAAAGTTTCTTGCTATATTCAGTATATGTTATTGTACTGTTAACTACCTACATCATTCACGAGAACGAAAGTTCCATATTGCCCTAAAATATTATAATTTTTATGCTACTTTTGTGATTTCTGATCAAAGTACACCATCTCTGACAATATTCTTCATTATAAGGCATTCTTCATTATATGGCAGATATAAAATAAGGAGAAATCCCTTAGAGACAAAACACATCCTATAAACTAGGTCAGTTCTTCCTCTTAAGCTGAAAGTTCCCCGGTACCTGTGAGAAACCGCAGCAAAAAAAAGAAATATCCTTATTCTGCCTGACCAAGATATGGATAAAGATTAAAATAAGCCAGAGAAGATTTGAGCCAGAGTAAGAGCAGGTATATTTAAAAGCATTCATTTGCAGACAGTTATAATGACTATGTCTGGTTTCACTCTAATCAGAAAGATGAAGAATTCATAGGCTCCCTTCAGCAGTGCTGAGGACATTATGTGGCAGCTGTTTGTTCATACGGTAAATGTATAACATCATGTCTTGATTATTAAATATGTATTTGCAGGTTTACAGGAATATTCCTCTGTCAGACTTCAGCATACTTTATATTCAGGTGCAACAGCCTTATCTAGTGTTAAGCAACCTCAGCATATTAAGTGCACTTTGATTTTCTTTCAGGTATTCCATGATGCTCAAAAAATTGATTTTTAAGATTTTTATCAGTGACCTTTAAGGTTCTTTTGGGAATGATTCTCTGCTATCACGAGGATTCATGATGGACTTACATGTCTGGTTGTTGTCCATCGCTCCTTTGCAGTGCTCATTTCTTTATATGCT
This sequence comes from Patagioenas fasciata, assembly GCF_037038585.1. Classification (NCBI taxonomy): domain Eukaryota; kingdom Metazoa; phylum Chordata; class Aves; order Columbiformes; family Columbidae; genus Patagioenas; species Patagioenas fasciata. The sequence continues at coordinate 20,782,667 of NC_092529.1, read as the reverse complement.
ATATCTTTTGAGAAATACTTAATTCTTCGTGCTAGATTAGTTGTGGGTACTTTCAAGCTCTCTTTGAGATTGCTCTTTCTGTGCAACTTCCTGAACTATGATTTCTCCATCTTAAATGTTGAAACTAATGACCAGGAGCTTGCAGTACCTGATTACACTGCATGATAATGAATTTCCTCCTTTAATGTAATTCTGTGTTACTGTTCCAATTACATAGGCATAGTGTATAGATTTCTACTTGCATGCATAATTTCTTCCACAAAAGTTTAAAGATAAATTGCCCAAAGCCTTCTTTAAAGAGATGCTTTGTACCATGCTCCAACCTGGAAAACAAGCTCAGATCAAGCCATTTCTGTTTGAAGGGGCTGCCACTGGTGACACATTGATCCAGCCACTCCTTGTGTTGCACGGAAGAGCAGGCTACCTTATCTCAAAGGTCCTTTCAAACCTGAAAATCTAAGAATCAACTATGATCTTAGAATAGACATCTACTCTCACCATAATAAAAGGATGGTCAAAAAGCTGGTCAAAAACATTGCAGCAAATTATCCTGATCCACGGATCCAACAGAAAACTCACTGGAGTAGAAAATAATTTTCACAGTCCTATGTATACTCTGAGAAAATAAAGAATATTAGCTTTCATTTTCCTTACAGGTAACATATATCTATTTCTCTGAAAAACAGATGTGAGTGCATAGAGATTAAATACATAAGCAAAACTAGAATCTACCTTTTCCACATGATAACCCCAAATGTAAAAGCATTCTCAGTCTATTTGTCACCTTAGCCACAAGTGAGCTGAATCTGGCATCTGAACTCCTTTTTCACTCAAGCAAACACCTATATAGGTCAAAGGAAAATTGCTTTTGTAAAGACTGTGAAAATTGAGCAAGGAACATAGGACCTGTATACAAGTAGCAGGACGCAGTGTGCTACAGGGAGATTACGCAGTTTAACTATCCATCTCCACGGTGCTTGGATTTCTCTTAGCAAAAGACACTGCAGCAGAAGCATAAAATACAGCCTACACACATTGTACATTTGAAATATAGGAGAAAGTGTCAAAAGCAAGTAAGTAAAAACAGTGTCTAATATAGAGACAAGTGAAAACATCATGTCTCCCATCAAGACAACAGAGTTAAATTAAAAATACAATGAGTGACTTTGGTTGGGCATCTCCTCCTACTGTGAACACCTATGTGTAATTTTCCCTTTTTTTCCAGAGGTGTGGTGTATGGCCCTTATTGTTCTCTCCTTCAACAACATAAATAACTCAGCTACTGTACTAAAGAAAGATCCATGCTGGGAGCTGGAAAGTATTGTGGGGAAACCTGACTATTTTGTCGCCCTGTTCTGCTGTCCCCTTTCAGGAACCAGATGGACCTGTGATTGCTGTACTGGGTCATTTACGCTCCTTTAGGCAGAAAAGAGCCTAGAATGTACTTCTCTGGGTCCTGCTGCCAAAATAAGAGAGTACAACCCAAACTTAACAATACAATATTGCCTTTGAAATGTCTGTACAGCTTGTACTTTATGCAATTTCTAAAAAAAATGATTAAATATATTTACAGGGCTTTAATGACACCTTGAAAGTAACTGCAAAAGGGTTTTCACTCCTAAGACCTGGTAATAAAAGAGCAGGGAAAAAACATAAAGACATTGTTAGATTTACTTTTCCCAGACATTAAAAACACCAAAAGGGAAACATTTCAAAATGACTCATTCGTAACCTCACAATTGAAAAAAATTATTTAAAAATCCTCCAAACTTGACAGCCTACAATCAAATGAATCAATCAGGAACAGAACCCAGCCAGAAGCCCCTACCACATATTGACGTCTGGAAAACGGGACTCTGGGAAGCCATCGTTCTCCAGCTACAATGGCCTGGAATTATTTGGTAAACAACATGACTGCAATGTAAAGGTACAATAAACCGAGCGATATTAAAAATTCAAGAATGACTGCAGGGACTGAGGAAATTATTACTCTATGTTTTTTGTTTTATTCAAGTGCCAACAATATTTAGTCATCTTTCTTTCTTGTTTTTTCTTTCTTGCACTCGTTTCAAGATACACTTGCTGTGGTAATACCCTAGGTTAACCCTAATCGCACTGCTGAACTGCTGCCTTGAGCATCAGCCACTACCGTCTTTGCAGCACTGAGAGAGGCTTTGGCTCTTACTGTTTTAAAGAAAAATATTAACAAATGTTCAACGACAACAACAACAAAAGCCAAACAATGTCCATTGATTGTACTCTATGGGGATTTTTATCTGAAAGTGCAGATACAAACACTCATGCTAAGTTTTTCTGTTGTAACAACAACAACAAAACCACCCCAAAACATTACATTCAGAAAAATTGTACCCTCCTAAAGACTAAGTAACCCGTTCAGCTGAATCACACACTGAAATGATATGCAGACCCCAAACTCAGGACCACTGCTCCCCAAACACCCTTTTCATTGCACAACAGCAGATGCCCAAGTTGGAATCCAACAATGCAAGTGGGGACCATACTCTCAGGCAAAAACTGACTAAACAAGCCCGGAGCATTTATTTAACACGGTGTTCTCTCTGATAGAGCTACTAAGCTGAAGGACAAGAGATGTGGCTGGTTCAGCTCCGTGCACAGCTTCACTGACACCCGTGAAACCAGGTCGCTGTGAAAATGAGCTGAGCTTAGTCAAAAAATGCAGCCAATATATGTAAACATGACAGGTTCATACCCAGTTGGAAAAGTCAGAGACTGTCCAAGCTACAGGTAACACAATTTAAAGATTATTCTGCCTTCCACAAGCATCATGATAATGTTTGCATTTTGGCAAAAGACTAAAAGAGTTTCCCTATTTCTTTTCGTCCTGAAGCATCCTCTAATTTGCCTTGTTACAACATCTACCATATGAGCAAGGAAAATTAAAGATAACAGAATCCCTGACTGATGGAGTAATTAAACTTTACTGGGACCTAAGAGAACATTCAAGTTCAGCACACGAAAATAAAATAGGGTCAGAATGGGGGATGTCAGGAAATGTGTGTCACTAACATCTTGAAGCGGTAGGAAATATACAGCTTCATAACTCTGAAGGTAAGGAGGCAGGACACACTAATGGTGAGAGCAATTCCATGGTGACACAGATGGCAAGCTGGATCCTCCAAGACCTCCATGATTCACCCACTTCCAGAGCTGCTTCATTAAGAATACTGAGGGTGTTACCACAGCTTAAAACCAGCAGGCTTTGCAGTCATTTCATCACAAAGTCCATCTTGCAGAAATTTGAGAATTTGACTGAAGTCTTCCTTTCCAAGACAAAAATTAATGGTACTTCAGCCTGACAATTTTTTTTTTTAAAGCAAACTATTGACTTGTTTTGCGCAAAATGGCAACATTTCTGAAAAATCAAGCCACTAAAAAAAAAAAAAAAACAACAAACAGAAATAAGGATTTTTAGTTGCTATTTTTAGCTCTTCTGAGAGATTTATGGATTAAAAATAAAGTTGTAAGAACATAGTTCATAACACCAATAACATATGTTACTTCGTTTTCTTTTTTAATGCTACAGAAGAAAAAATGAAAGCTGTCTACCAGGCTGGTGATGTTTTAACACATTGTCAATTAAATTATATTAAAGTGATAATGGCAAACATTTCAGTATTTACTTCATATCTTAATAGAGCACGAATGCATTTGCATTAGCTAGGTAATCACAACAAGAAATAAAGGCAAAAACTGCTCATTCAACAATGAAAAGTATTTTCACTTTGCATTGACACAAAAGTCCTTTTCAGCAACAATAACTGACAGAGGCTCTGCTTACCCAAGCTATAGACCTTGGATAAATATTTGCCCATCCAGTGACATTAATAAGGTTTTCGGTTACTATAGGGACTTGCCCGTGTCCAGTCAAAGCGAGACCAGACTCCCCGTCACAAAGGTCAGGGACTATTCTTGTTCTGACCAATTCTTCCCGTTCTCTCTCAAACGCACACAACTGGTTGATGAGAATCCACTTTGTCTTTGAACAAGCTCACAGACAACCCTCTGTACCTTGCTGCTACTTATTTGTTTGTCTTTATTTCCGAGACACCTTTCAGAGGACTATTTCTGGGCACTTGTTAAAATTTCAGCACTGAGTTTTCAGATTTTTGCTCCCACTCACCTGGTTTCCCTTACATCCACCTCTAAGAGTTTTCTCTATCAACAACCAGTCCAGCATTGATAACTTCACAGCCTAAAATCCACAAGTCCAGTTTACAACTCCTCTTATTAGATACAGTAAATACGAGATTATCGTAGATTTCTACTTTTTCCTCTTTACAGATCACTAATCCATTTTTCAAGTTTACTGTAAGATTTAAGAATTCAGTGCGTTCTGTAATCTCAAAAAGTCCAATACATACAAGATTTACGCACCTTCACCTGTTCTGTTTTTCAATGGAATTCATGTATTAGCCATTACAAAAAGCTTTAACTGTTTACAGCCATTCTTCATTTTAAGAAAACTAACCAGCTATCTCATTCTTATCTGCTTAGCAGTGAGACTTTTTCATATTTATCCTATCAATCTTTCTCCTATTCCTTTTCCAGTTATTCCTGTTGCCACCCAAATAAAGACTGATCCTGGCCCTTGCTTTAAGCATACTGCCTAATACATATTGAGGATTTCTTCCTTGGATGCAGGTTACGTTCTCTTGAACTGCAGTGACTGCAGACTCATTGTTGAATTGTGCTTGTAGAAGTGAGGCAATATAATCAGAATTTACCCAAGTTAAGCTATAATTTTTCTTGGTGACAACAAAAGCAGATTAAAGACAGATGTACAATCTTTAGCATGCGCTCACACAGTGGAAGCCAAAACAAGCAAGTTTTTCCATAATTGCTTTAAGAGTCTTTTTAGGATAGACAGTGTTCACATATATTCTGAGTTATTTAGCCCCTTTTATTCCAAGAAAGGGAAAAGTGAGCAATGGCTTAGATATAAACCTTAACCATATGTAAGGAATTATTGCAGCTGTACAAATTAATTCTTGTTGATAACAGATACTTGACTGACATGCTTTAATTATGTCATAAAGAAATATTCTGTGCATTCACTGCAGTTATTCATACAAAGCATAACTCCTAAACATATATTCATTTTGACACTTAAATTCTCAGTATCACGATGTTTTGATTTGAGCATGATGCTCTTTAATCTAGCGCAATTACCGTCTTTTACACATTACTGCAGTGTTTACACTTGGATATAATGAGACAGACATTACAACTGGACAACGCTAAGGCAACAGAATACTTTTAAAACCAAGAAAAAGACCCAAAACCTTTTGTCAAAAGCCACAAAGTAAATTAAGGTGACACAGGCACTTTCTTAGATAGCCTTGCTTTTTAATTAACTTTAAATATTTTCGTGCTCTGGGAAAACTCTTCAGCCTTCTAGAAAGAATACTATATTAGTGGCTGTTGATTGATCTGACTGAAGCCTTCATCATAAAAAATGTATAGCTTCAAATAATTAAAAAATCCAAGCACTGTGAGTTCACTAAAATACTGTGGACTCTTAAATAATTCAAATTTGTGTTTAGTTACAGCAGCTGTTTAATTAAAAGGTAGAAACTGCAACTAATCCACTATGGTTGAATGAAATATAATCTATAACAGAGCTTAATCCCCCTAAGACAGAGAACAGTGATACGGATTCTAGAAGTCAGGGCTCTATTTAATGAATCTCACAAAAGGGATCATAATATATCTAAGCCAGTGCATCTTTGTTTCTCTGATTATCCAAATAATGAATCATTTCCCAACTTGATGCTGAAATTATAATTTTGTATTTTAATATTAAAAACAAAGGTCTTTCACATGCATTATGGAAACTCTTCTGCTGCAATTTGTACTCAAAGCTTTACCAGCGTGAGAAATTAGATGCTCAAGAATAGAAGACATGCATTTTTTGACTCTTAGCTAACTACTTAATTGTTCATAATTAAAGCATTTTGTAACTAAATTCTTGCACGAATGCCCTGGAAGTCTCTTCTGCAACTTGAAAGTCAGCTAAGGAAACTGCTGTCCGCAGGAGTTCTGCGCTCGCTTGCTCCAGCTCAGCTGCAATGATTCAGGCATGATTTCCACTTCCTATCAATTCCCAGAAGTCAACTTCCAGGCAGGGCAGGAGCAGAACAAAACATTTTTCCTTCGCTTCTATATTTTTAATTACAAAACAGAATGAATAAAGCTAAAAATCAGCATGTTTGCCTTCTCAGATCCAGAAAGCAGTTTGGAATGTTTGTAATCATACGGAATTTTGTTTATAGCAAGGCAGAGGGGCTATCAAAGCAGAAGATGGTAGTCCTTAATGAGAGAGGGCAGGTGTCACGCAGAGTCACAGCACAAGTGCCTTTCCACATCCCTGCCAACGATTGAAGACTTGACCTCAACAACCATTCTTCAGGGGTGAAAAATAATACAGTCACCAGGTGGCCATCTCTTCAACACAGACAGCCATCTGCACCAAAATGTGCTAAATTATGTTTAGTTCTTTTTAATGTGAACCATTATCCATTAGAGTCACAGCAGGAAACCGTGAGGTCCTGTTAATTGAAACTTCAACTGTGACTTAACCCTCTGTCCCAGACAGGAGACGGACAACTCTACCTGCTGAGTCCTTCGCTCTAACACACTTAACATCTTTTCCTGTCTCATCGCATATAGAGCAGTAAATGCCTGATCTGCAAAACAGCCAAGGTCTTGTGGATGGAGCCATTCTGTGGCAGAGTTTTCATAGGTTTCTCAGTGCTGTACATCAGCCCAAAAATCAGTCTGATTTTGCACACCACTGTTTATTTTCACTAATGAGCTGAAACACAGTTGTACTTGCGACTTGTTAACGAGCTGCTATTAACCACTTCTGAGGAATGCCCTGAGAAGACGCAATGCAATGCAAACTGCTTGCTAGTGCTGAGACACGTACAGAAAGAGGGCTGTTTCTGCCAAAAGAACCCAAAACTTCCATCCGAGTCTGTCACCTCCCCCAGTACATGGCAGCGAGTCACACAGTTTGCTCGCTCACCTGTTCCTCAACCATGGGGAGACTGAAACTGTACACTGAAACACAAAGAGAGGGTGAACGTACTGGAAAAAAGCAGATACAAGAAAAAAGAGAAGTTTGCACCCATCATAAAGACACTCCCTCCAACACTCAAGTTTCCCTAAGCACCTTGACTGCTGTAACCAGGAGAAGCCAAATGGGAACCTCCATTTTCATCAAGACCGGTGCCCTCTCTGGACACCTCCTGACACTCAGCAATATTTCCCCTTTGTTATTTCAGATGCATTCCAAAGGGAACCAACACTGAACAGCAACGCTGGCAGATGGTGCACCAGCAAGGCAAGGAAACTTCTGCTGGAGCTGGAAGCTTGCGACATGTTGACCCACTGCATTCTGCATCTGGAGGAGTGAAGACTGTGTCAAGTGAAAGACACCTGTCATTTCTAGAAAGACTTGGTTAAAAGTTCACAGGCACCTCACTTGTTTGTAAAGTACCGGTGGCATCATCAAGTCACCTGTGGTTTGGGCGTTAGGAGTCCTGTGCTAATATTTAACTTTCTGCAGTGTCATCTACACCTCCGAGTACCCAGGTGATCCTTGTACCACAGGCAGGAGGAGGGGGTCAGAGACAATAATGGATCTCCACCCAAAGATGTTTCTATTCAAATGAATACAACAGTAAAGACACAGAGCATTATGACTGCAAGCTCGCACATTAACAGAATCATCGTTCATCAATTTTTAAATCCACATTTAGAGCTTCCTCCTGAAAGCCAAAAAGTAGCTACAATAGATAGTCTTGCAAAATACAGCATCTGTTCTCTTTCATTCCATGGTTATAGATAACCTTCATAAGCTGATTTGCTCATGACAATAAATTTATTTTCAGAAATTATACTCCTGATCTAATATGAAACAATAAATAATTCAGAAGTTTCACATTATTACAGGGAATTATATTTAGGAGATCAACTAGGGATCTCTGTAATGAGAAACATTCACCTTGCTAGAGGAATGCTACTCTGCATTTAATCTTATAATATTCCCTTCAGGGTGTACAAGACAGCTTGCTGGAAAATATAATGACTCCTTGACTGTTTTCTGAAGAAAAAAAAGAGTAAAGAAAACAGTGATATGGAAATGAGATCTACATTTCATTTGAAATTCCATCTGCACTATTTTAAAACCACCTTTTTTCAATATGGAAAAAATCAAAATTTTTTGATGGGCCTGATGATGTTATTTAGAAAAAGGAAGATTAAAAACACAAAGACACAAAGAGATGTCGCACATGTGGTCATATTAATAGAGTGTCACTTCTGTCTCGCACAAAGATCCGCTTTAGGTGTTTTTACTTCATTATTTGTTACTAAAAAAAAAATACATGGTTCACAAAGTTTTCATTGGCCAAAAAGTAAAAGCATTTGTTGAAGTCGCAAGTGACTTGTTAAGCAAGCGCAGCAGCGACGCTCCCAGCAGCACGGCCCCGTTCTCCCCAGTAGCCGTTAGGCAACCAGCACCAGTTCCAGCTGAGAACTCTGGAACGGAGGAACAGATTTCAGAGAACCGCTGTGTTTGGGCACTCACCTCCAAGTAACTACAGCACAGCGAAGTATCTTCCCCTCTTTGCTGCCCCCTCCAACTGCTGTATCCTATTAATAATTTATGTTGGTCAAAAGTAGGCAACTACCTACTTTTTCCAGACAAAGCTAACGTTGTGTGTCTGCTGCATGCAGGGTAACAAATATTGATGTATGTAGCCATCTTCCAAATGAGGTAACTAAACAATACATACATAGTTTCCACCAGTCTGGAGTCTCCAAGAAAAAACATTAAATTGTCAGTATGTATGATCAACTCTGAAGGAAAAATAAATATTATTGCTGATGACAGCATGCTATTGTATCTCTGCATCACTATGCCAGAGGTGTACATTTTGAAAGCATCCCATGAGAAGTAAGCAGATAACACCATTAATTGCCTGTGGGATTTAGGTTTGCCATTTAGATACAACAGCCTGAAAAAACATGTCAAAATCTTCTAAATGTTTTATTATATTTTGAAGCATGGTACATTCTGCCTCAGAGTACTTCAAATTACATTCTTCAGTGTAATTAAAAATATACCCACAATTAACTTTGTGGCAAAAAAAGAGAATATTTATCTTAATGACTACAAATAGACAATCTAAAAGATCAACTTTGATACTTCAGAAAGTATGGCAACACACAGTCTACAATGCAAGAGAGTTCCAGGAACATGGATCTCAAAAATTTCCATTGTGTTTTCCAGCCATGTTATTCTTACACACCAAATGTCCACAGACTCTGCTATCAAAAAATGTCAAGGTTGCACTCCAAAACAAGGCTCCTGACATAGAAAAAAGTCTTACTGTGATTTTTTTTTTCCTCTAATGAGTCTCAAAAACCAATGCCCTATGCTATATTATAAAATAACCCACAGTGAGCTGACTATCTTTCAAAAAAGCTTCCAGTCCCTCTGCCATAAGATGCCACACCAGTAATGCAGAGACATTGACCCCTGCCAACTTACCTTTATCTACATTTTTCTGCAGTTTTGACAGTTTTTCTCCAGAATTTAAAAAATTATCTTGCTGCTCTTATACTAGTTGATGGGAGAACAGGTTTCCTACATACAAATACTATTTTGTAAACAGCCTAGCAAGAAATGCTGTACCATCCATGCAAAAGTAGACACTCTGAACATGCAGAATCCAGATATAATTCCATCCATAGGTAGTAACAGGAATAAAGTTCATATTCACTGTAAATCCTGAGACAAAAAGAAAGACTGTTCTTTACCATTATCAAGACCACCTCGTTTCTATTATCCTGGGAAATGCAGCTAAACTATTTGTTACAGGTATTGGTTAACTACATTCACTACAAATATAATAAAATGGCATATATTGCAATTAATTAGATTTCCAGAGAGGTAATGTGGTATTTGGACTTTGACATTAAATCAATTCAAGCTTTACAATTACTCTTGACAACCCCACCCGTAAAATCAATAGTAAAACCTTGTATCACTTGGAAAGGACACATATCTATGTGAAAATAGGAATTCAAATAAAAGTGGAATTGTCTGTAGCAGGTAGCTTTGGGATTATTTTAGCACTTGTGCAATATTTAACATGACTTCTGAGTTAATCTTACATTCCCAATCACAATATAGAAGTTCTTTAAAGGTGTAATTGACTATCGTGAATATTTTCTGTATATCATATATGTGGCGTTTTTTTCCATTATCAAAGGAAACTTACAGTTTTGGGATTAGTTTACGGTAAAACAGGTATCTTCTGTTAGCACTTTAACAAAGCAACTTCACAATCACATACTGATGGCAAGATTCTAAATTACCCTTATGATAGGGAGCAGCTGTGAAAATCATTATGGGAACATTGTTAGGAGGAGGCAATATCCTTTCACAGAACTAAACTTTTTATTTTTGTGCTACATAATAGAAATTACTACTTTTTAAGACGGCTTTTTTTGTTGTCACCTCTCATCTTCCAGTTTCTCATTATGGCAAACAACAACATCAAAGAAAAAGTGCTTTTCTTCCAGAAAGATACCCTAAGCATCAATCTGGGAACTAAGACCTGACAGTGACAGAAGGGGCGAGATGCACTTTCACAATCACTGAAAATATTAAGGCTTGAAATGGGAAACAAAATGAAAGAGTCCTGAAGGATGCAGCTACCACAAAACAATCCCGAATCTCCCAGAGAAGGGTGGAAGAATATAAATATTCATTGTGTTCAATAGAGAATAGCACATTGCACGCTCACTGCAAAATAGAGACACTTTAGTATATGTTGGGGCCTCATAACAATGGGATTTGCCAATTAAATCTGAGGGGTGTGATCATTTCTGTTGTGATATGGTGAACAACATGCTGAGAGACACTCAGATGAAAGGGTTTTGTATCACTGCAATATTCTGTTTCAGGCTTCTTCTTTTTTTTTTTTCCATTCTGTGTAAATATGAGAATGAAATGTGGTAAACAAGCCTGGGGAGACTTAAAGGAAGGTTATTTTGAGGTTGTTTTTCTTTACTTAAGACAGCTAAATGCTGAACTAATACCACCTATATTTACTTTTCTTCTAAAGCCTGTAAATTGCACCTAATTAATAGACCCCGATGAAGTAAGATACCTGCATTCCCTCAGATTTAGATCTAACGGAATTTTTCCTTGTTACGTCTCATGATTAAATCTCGGGATGGTGCTGTGCATACCTAAAGAAACACATTCCCTCGGTCTCTCCCACCAAGGAAGTGTGAAGGGCAGAGGATGGCCACCCAACCACTACTATAATTTTTAATCCTTTCATTGCAAGCAGCAAAAAAAACCAACCCTCAGTGTGACCCTTTGAGGTTGAGAGGGGAAAAGGAGGTTCTAATGCAACCTGACAGCCTTCACAGAGAGCAGCACTGAAGAGCTCACCACATTCCTGCAGGATTCACTGCTAATAACTCCCACAAGGAGGTTCACGGGTTCCCTACCCCGTCCCTTTCAAAGGCTGAGTTAGGTGAGGCACTGAGGTGACAGACCCAAGATTATCGTCACCATCATCATTTACGTTAATGAAGTACCTGGGAGCCAAGTCATGGACCACAACCCCCAGTCTAAGTGCAGTTCAAGCAGAATATAGAGACATCTTGCTTGAAAATCTTTTAATCCAGCAGAAGACATGGAACAAGATGGAAACACAGAGTAAAATGCTGTCCAGCATCTCTACAGTAATCTCTGTTTATTAACAACCTCCCTCAATAACTTTAAATTATTACATTTCTGGTGTACATACCATGGAAAAACAGGTATTTAGGAGAGTTTTCAAGGATAAGCACCAGTTTCTAGGGGTACATTGGGAGCTTTTCTGCACGAGGGCATGGAATGAGGTGCTGGAAGCACTGCTGACAACGTGGTCTCTTCCACTCTGCCTTCACTTCTTTTCTGAACTGATCTGAGGTTCATGTGCTTCCAGTGCGCTCATTATTACAGTTTTAACTGGCAGGCACATGTATTTAAAGAAATCTAAAGGGAAAAGTCCCTTATGTATATCTGTAATCAAATAATGTTTCAGGTGTCTTGTATAAACCTCATCCCCACTAGCAGCTACCAGAAGATTCCAACTCTCAGCAGATTCTATAGGACATTCCCTGTAATTTTAATATGACCTACACTTATTTAGAAAACGAAGCCACCAAAACCTGAAACACTACCAAAAGACTACCAAAAGCATTCAGAATAATAGGTGGCTCTGTCTGGAGGACCATTTAGCAAAACTGAACGAAATATGCCCAGCTAATATATTTAATTAATAACCTTTTGCCTGTTAACAGTGTCTTGTAATGACAACCAGCAAAAGTTTTCACTGAGCATGAAGTATCTTATTTCAGATCACATTCTACACGACGTATGTCAATTCCCAGACACCATTATATATGGTGGATATCACATAATCTTCATGCAGCAGCATAAATTAGATCTATGTATCGTTTTTCCCGGTAATCTCCTTTACCCTCTTTGGGTAGCCATCAGTTTCCAGTGTATGTACAGCTATATGCTAAATCCCATTTTGGTCTCTAAAAATCACTGTCACAATTTCCTTTGACTTCAGCAAGACTTGGATTTGGCCTAGGGAATTTATCCAATTTATTTGCAAAGCTTTTGCTAAGTTTGTAAATCCCTGGAGTAATGTTCATATTGCAGGAAGAGAAATCTCTTAAATGTGACAGAATTGATAAATTTCTCAGGCACAGAAAAGTTTGGAGGATGCTATTGCTACAGTCTGAGCAGCCGCCTGGCACACGGGATGACAGCAAACTAGTTAATCCAAAGGGCCTCATAAGAACTTTTTTAAAACAATTTCTCCTCCACACTTCTGAATGGCTGCACAACTACTGGCAGATTCTGTATTAATATGCATTATAGGGACAGAGATGGGAATAAGTTAAGCAATAGTCTCCTTCCAGGCACTTACTGCTGATCCTTAAGCCTTATGATGTGTAGTATCATCCTTTTGGAGGTCAAGAAATTTAATTTTGCTTAGTTATCATAAAAACTTCATTGCTGCAAAGTAATTCAGATTCAGCTAGAAAAATAAGCTCACAAGCGGTTAAGACTTAGCCCTGGACTCTTCTTGTCAAGGGTAATCCAGAAGGAAGCAGAATAAAAACAAGTAAAGGGTAATGACAATTATCATAAGCAAACTAGGAACAGCTGCTCCAAGGTCAGTAACTGGAAAAATGATGTTAATGATCTTGCATTAGCTGGGTAAAGTGTCACTGCTAAAACAAATCAGTCCAGATTTGAACCATTGTGTGGCTCTACATCAGTACCAATTAAGGTGGCAGATGATGTATAAAGAGCCTGGACAAAGGATATTATTATGTTACGAACTGTATTGATTTTTACAAGGCTTGTTTGATTGACTGACTGATACTATCAAGTAATTAGCGTTAATCTTGGGTTACAATGACCAGAAGAAATCCTGAATCAGGTTATATTTGATCTCTGATAGTGCTTTACTGATAGGAAAGTGCTTAAATAAGGCAGACCCCTAGTTTCCTTTGTCAAGCCAGTGTTACACAAATAGTCTGTGCAGAACTTGGCACACCCAGGAGGTGCCCAGACCACGTAAAAATTCTGGTCACATAGACAGAGGTCAGTAAAGAACAACCTGATAAGTGATTCCAGCACAGGAATTCTTCATAATTGGTTTAATGTTTGGGCATATCCAATTTAGCGTGTATGTAAAATAGGGTACAAATCCAGAACAGCATTTTGTTTTTAAAAGATGCACATTTCCCAAAAGACAGCCACAGGGGATAGAGGGGGGAAGATGCTCACCCCACTCATCCACTGCGGCCACTTCTCCCACTGACAAAACCAGGCCATTTAGAAGAGCATTTACAATTTGCAAGCTCATTACCCATCAGAAAACCAGACTAAGCTGGTGTCAGGGACCTGGCCTTGCAAGTCAGCCCCACCAGTGCATTTCTGATCCCAAGCTGACACTGTTACCTGGAAGGAACTTCCATGAGGCAGAAGACCAGGTTACAGGCATTTGCAATATCTCCCCAAGGCACCAAACAGCAACATGTCTTGTTTTCATTTTATCAGCCCCAGCTGATACATACACCTAATGTTAGACCAAGTCTGTCCAAAACATTGCATGTTTTGATCTCTGAGCTTCCCAATACACCCATTGATTTCCCCATATATATTTGCCTGCCTTCCATTTGCACACTTGCGTTTGTTCAGTTTGCTGGGCCACTTTGCTTGCTCAAATACCGCCTCCTTCCTTTCATATATTTCCTCTCACACCCCTGTCCTCCTGATCCCAAAGAATTCAGTTCCATTCTTATGAAGGTGTCTACTTTTTCCCACTCATGCCTCATTTTTTTTCCTATATACAGATAGTCCCCATGTTTCCATTTGCTATTCCCCTCTTCCTGAGCAAAGTTCCCCTATTTAAAAGCGTTAAAAAGCATAAAAGTTAGACCCCTTTCCTGTTTCAACTACTAAAACCAACAATTTGGGACTACAAAACCACAGGTAAATATCATCACAGTATTTGCTTGCTCCAACTTCTCCATCTCCCTGTCAGATTCCTGTGTGATAGGCTACACCTGGCTGCAACCATCTCGATATACTTGTTCGTAAAGCATCTCTCGAATCTTCAATTGCACGCAAGTTATAAATAACACCATTGAAGATCGCGACAGCAGATGTGCCATGATTTTCACACCGGGCAGCTCCACTGAATTAAAACCTAGTAGAGTGTTGAACATACCTATCTGTAAGAGAAACAGAACATTATTTCTGCTGCTGTGCCACTGAATGCAGTATATGCCGGCTCAAATATAATTTTCATTAGGATAATTTTATATCCATAGCATTTAAACGATTTAAAAAAACAGAGGTTGTGTGAACAATTTACAGCTGAACTTATTTCTGCCGTGCTTTCAATGTAAAACCCAGTTCTTGGTCATCGGAGCAGGGGGTATTGAAACAGTAAGTTTTCTTGTTAAATCTCTCTCTTCCCCCTTTCTTATTGATTTGCAGATCTTTGCTCACAGAATGAATTCTCAGTTCGTTTTCTGGTGACACACTTTGTGCATTGATATTTGTTGTGGTTTTGGCTATATATATGTATGCCCCAGGGCTTCAGCTCTTATCAAGAGAGAGATACAGTTTCTCAAAGCTGCAGGTCCTGTTTTTTCTGGTTCAACACATCCTTGCTCTGGAAGTTTCTGGGTTTGCTTGCCTCCTGAGAATTTACAAACTAAGCCAAAGTTCCAGAGTAAAGAGAAATGTCTGTATATGTGACAGGAAAAAAAGAAAGCGAGAAAAATCACAGCCGTCCTGATCCAATAATGCTGATTTGTAAACTGTACTGATTTAGATTGAAACAGGGTAGGCTGATGTGTGCAGGGAGAATTTACAACCATTCTGGACCCCAGAGCGCAGCTTCCACCCCTAGGATGCGTCAAGAGCCTGGTGTCCATGAGTGCAAATTACAGACAAAAAACCCAGTAAACAGGTTTGGAATATTTTACTCCATATAAAAACTTATTTTATTTCTTATTTTTCAAAGGAATTTGTATAACCTGCCTTTTTTTTTTTTTTTTTTTGCCATCATTCTTAAGATGATGAGGCGTATTAAAAACGAAGTCTAAGAAAATGATAAAGTAGGCTGTTCCTTACTGTAACTTGTAAATGTCAAATTAGCACTGCCTGGGAAAACACCGCTGCTGTTGGAGAAAAGGGAATGGGGAGGACAAGGCAGAGGGCATCAGGAATGAAAATAAGCACATACAGCTGAGATTTTTACATCTATTGTGAAATCTGTCTTCATTTTGAAAATTGTCAAGTTAGTGATACAATTATTGAATTTTTCTTTTTATTTTTTTTCTTTGTATTAAAAAAAAAAAATATATTTCCCTCCCATTCTCACTCAATACGGTTTTCTCTGCTAAAGAAGGATAAAGCATCCACATAGCTTCTTACAACAACTGTCCTTTTCCTTCCGATGGGATAACAGGGAAGCTAATGGGATGATCTTAGGAAGCAGAAATTCGACACAAAGCAGACAGCGGGTACTTACCAAGCAGATTGCTCTGAAACAGAAACAATGCCACATATTTCCCAGACATTATAAGCCTCCATCCAAAATACCAAAAGACCAACCAAGTCCCCAGAACCTAAAACAGTTTGTAGCCTGAAATTAGAGGCTGCAGAGAATCCATGAAATCTAAAGACATGCTGCTTTGGATTTTCTATGGAAAATGTTCAGGTAATAATATAACATACAGCAATATAAAGTCTCGAGATAAATTAATTTAAAATAAAGCAAGGAAAGACAAAGTTAAATTCGTACAAAATGAACATATTAAATAGTCGGCAGCAGGAGAATTTCACATGTTCATCCCATTTTGAAAATGATAGGCGAATTTTTCTTTCTTGGAGTGAAATTCTACACCCACTGAAATCAATAGCTGTATTATCAGACCTTCACTATCATCACAGTCTTTATGACTGCCAGCTCTTTGGCCGATGAAACAAAATTTCAAAGAAAGAATACTACCTTCAAAGGATCTTTCTTCACTCTAATATACAGGCAAGTACATTTTTTACTATTATGACAGACCTGACATTCATTTTTTGGTCATATAAAAACAGTTAATGGCTTACTAGGTAAAATGGAAAAGACAGGAAGGATAACAACGCTGCTTAGGAGAGGAAAAATGTATTCCAGTGGGTTTGGGGAGTTTTCTTTTATCTGCTTTGCTGGAAAGAACTGTATCTTTGTGAAACATCCAATATTCAATAGCTGTGGCTGTTCTTTTTCATTCTGCAATAACTAAGACAAACTATAGATAAAATGGAAGATTTTAGATTCGCTCTTAAATTCCAGCTGTTGGACTGGCTCTGAATTTAGAAGCAGCTGTAACTCAACACCACTGCGAGCGTTCCCACTCCCTCTGCCTGCCCCCCGAAATGATTTATATGCAGGAACAGAGATAGGAATGAGAAACAGCAGATGCCAGATAAAACCGTACAAGCCATGTGGCTAAGGAGCTGCGAAAGTACAATTGTGAAGGGAGACGCTGTGAGTCCCACTGTCCCGGGATTTATTATAATACATTCCTATCCGAGTTATGCCAGTGACAGGTCTCTTTAGTCTAAAGCTAATACAGGTCTTAGGCAAGCTACAGAAGTTACTGCAATATAGATGCATCCAGAGAGACTGTGCTTCTCTTGGGCCAGAAAACCACGAACTACTTTTGTATTTTCCCTATTTCATCTGCCACTGTCTCATTCCTAAAGTAAAGACTCCGTTATGAAGCTGTTCTGCGAAGCTCACTGTTATTCTGGGATATCTCTTTTAACAGCAGATAGCAAAAAGGTCAGCAACGTTTCGTATTATCTTACATTGTCTTGAAAAAGCACAAAGCCTTCTGATCACAAGGGCAAACAAAAAGCAATTCAAATTTTTACAGCCTGAGCAGCTACCAAAAGGGCTTCCCCACACACCATGTGTGTTGAAGAACACAACTATACTTCTTTCTAACTACAGCTGGATCTGGAATGCATATTTTTATGATAGAAAATCTACCAGTAATTTTCTTCTTATCATTCTTTTCTTTGTAAAGAAACCTTAGCATTAAAAAGCATTTTAGCAAATTAGAACTGAAATGCCTTTGTTTAAGCAACAAAACCTGCTCTCTGATGATTCAAATAGCACTACAAATCCAGTCAACATCAGTAATAATGACAGTCAGCATCCATTCAATGCAGCAATTAAAATCATGTTATCTCCTGAGTCTTAAGAGCCACTTACTTAATAGGAAGCAACTTTATATATACATTGACACACAGATGGCACTTTAGTTCTTATGAAAGAAACAGACTCAAATACCCTTCAGAAACATTCAGAAACATTCAGAACCCAACTGGCAGTTTTAATATCTCTATTCCCTAGAGAGTTATCTGTATCTGAAGATCAATTATCAAATCATGTGACCATCAGAATGTGATTACATCTAGAATTTACAGTAATAAAATCAAACTGCTTCTTCAACAAGTTCACTTTGAGTCACAGTGCCGCATCCTGGGGCGCTGCACCTCCACCGCGGATGAAGAGAGCACAAACTGGGACATATTGAGGGGTGATGACCCTCCTGGGCACGTCCCAGGGCCACTGTCACCCACTTCTGCCAGCCAGGAGCACAGACACGCAAAGAGGAGGTGAGGCAGGCAGGGCTCGGCCCGCGGGAGGGCAAGAGGAGATCGCTTCTGGATGAGCCAGGGAAGAAGGGCTGAGAAATGATGTCGTCTGTGAGAGAGCGCAGCCCAAGAACAGCCTATGGAGCTGATAAAGCAGGGCGGTTCACATTTAATTACATACACTAAAGACTTAGATTTGACGTAATTTACTATCCCCACCAAAATCAGAGTGGAGAGGGAAGGTGTATGACTGACTTCAGGGAGTTGGACAGCAGCTGATTACATTTTAATACTAAATTTTCAATTACAAAAGGCAACCTATTCTCAACAGGAAATCTGAATGGAGTATTTACATATACTGTACGCACCTGTGCATTGGCAGAAATCCAATGTTTGTAATATGAAAGTTTCCATTCCCGTCTTTGATTCATATCCAGGAATGACAGAGGGTTGTGACCATCTGGGGGCACATGTGTGACCCTTGTTAAATTAACTCCCTGCCTCGCCCCACGTTCTCATAGACAACTGTCTGCAGTTGCACTCACGAACCATTTTGGCCGTTTCAGGGCTAAGCAAGATTCATGGAAACTGGCTCTGGAAAGAGACTGACGTGAGCTTGTGGAGTCGGCAGTTGTGCTGCCTGGTTCTGCGGTCGCATCAAGTTCCTCCTCCGAATCTGCTCGTTCTCACCTTTTAAAAGTGCTAAATCTACACCTGCATGATATAGATTGGTACAGAGTGAGTGGGAAATATTCTTTATGGCACAAAGAAGAGGTTACATACCTTAAGAGCTTAAACATATCACTTTCTGAGGGGAAAAAAAAAAACCACAACAGCTCATTCATCCCTGGCAGTTGCAGTGAGCTTCCCCACAAAATAACATCATTTGGTGAATAAATATTTATTTACTCTGAACTCAGGGTTTCTCTGTCAACACATGTACAGAACTACGATTCACTCAGCAAACCGTAACTTTATCTCCTCCACTGCCCAGCCTCACCACAGGCTCAGATTTTACAGCTGCCTGGTGGGCATCAGAAGAATTTCAGTAAGAAAGCCAAGCAACTTTGAACACCAAGACTTTATTGAACCAGCACAGATGCGCTGATTTGGCTTAATTTTCAGGTTAAGTTACTAATTCTCAGTTCCAGAAAAAAGCAAAGAATAAAACATTAGTGAGAAGGCAGTGTTCACCTGAACACTTAAGATTCCTTCATGTCCCTCTGCCAATTTATGGCTCAAACTGAGCTGCAACTATTAGGAGTGAAACATGCAGAGTTTCGACTAAATGATGTAAATGTGATTGAGATGTGGTATACTAAGTGAAAGTAAGAGAGTATCTGGGAATATGCATATGCAATAAGGAATATTAGAAAGTTTCTTGGGCACTGCAGTATGACAATGCACTCTGATGATTATCTTTATTAGATAGCACTGGATAAAGAGCCAATTCATTAAAAATTAATGGGACAGTACTGCCATCCATACATTATACATACCCATAAAGAGGATGTGGATAGCTAAACGTTAAATCTGTTGGAAATAACTGCAAAATGAAGTAGGAGAGTGTGCCATAAAATAATAGGAACCATGTACTAGGAAGGCCATACAATAAAATACGGAGAAAAGAAAAACGACCTCACTGTATGAGTCAGTAAAATCAAATGAAGAGATTAGAAAAACTACAATAAACCAAACTTTTCCCTGAAATGGAAAAATTATTCCCGGAAAGCGTACAACAGCAAATAAAAGAACCTTATTAAAGAGCAGCACTGAGGAGTGGTGAATACAATGACAAATGGCAGAGAGATGTTTGATTGCAAAACAGCAGAGCTATTCATGAAGAGAAAACAATTTTATTGTGTCTTTTGATGAAAGTTCAACAATGTGGGGCATTAATATCACTGAGGCAGAATCAGTAATAGGTATCAAAATAGGCAGATAAACCTTTTTTATTCAATCACAAAATGAAAATTCTATTTATACCATGTTCTCTAATTAAATAAGTTTCATTTTAGAGCAATTTAAAAATGTTTCTTTATTCTAAAATTCCTTGAGGTCTTTGATTACAAAGTGAATGCCTGTGACAAATTCCATGATTTTGGATTAAAAGCACTATTCCGAATACTCGTATCTGCTAGAATGATTATTTCCAAGGTTTGTAGAAAGCTTTAGCGTGGACTTCAACTACCAGAAATAAGCAACCATTTGGTATGTAAAGTCCTAAAAAGATATGCATTGAAGAACATTTACCATTCCATATATTTATATAGCAAAATACTTTCTGAAATAATTTTGCTACCAAATGATTCCTTCACAGTGCACTGAGAATTAATGTTGCTTCATGGTGGCAATGAAGAGGAAGAAATGGAAGTTCAAAGAAATACTGTTTAGCTCAAATACAGATGCTATTTTCACAAACACTCTCTTCAATCCCAGTATTCCCAAGACTCATTCATAAGGCACAAAGTTAAGTAGATTCAAACTCTATCTCTGCAAATCAGATTTCAAGAGGAAAATTATATAGAGAATCTATCTACCTGCTGATCTATGAATGCTAACAACCTGGGTTAGGAATGCAACAAATTCACATTGCTGCAACTTAAGAGCATGCAATAAAATGGAAGGAACTACATGAAGCCAATTTCAAAATTTGACCTGGCTGGGGCACAGGAACGGTGTTACTGATATTAAGAATGCCATTACAAAATACACCAAAAGCAGAAAAAGCTCCACTCATTTCTACTAAACTGAACTGAAATTCTGAACCTGCAGCTCCAAGAATGACCATCTTGACAGCGACAGCAGGAACAACACCCTGTGTCACCTCCGGATGACAACGTCTGTGCTTTGTGTTTCCAGGATGCACTTGGCTTTTAATCACCATGTTGCACTGCAATACAAGTCACCCTAAAAATGTACTGGTGCACCTCAGTGGAGCTTGAGTCCCTGGACTGAGTCTGAGCCACAGATCCCACAGTTTTGCTGCTTGTAGACTTCTCCCTAATAAAGCCCTGTGCACACATCTGGTTTTACGATGTATTTATCATTATGGTTACTCTCACACTGTGATACTTCAGACATAGTTCCCTCAGACAACTGACAACCTTTTCATTCTAGCATCTTCTCATGACAGTCCCTTAGAAGAAGCTAGACATAGAGAAAGACTAACACAAGAGAGCTTGAAAAGCAAGTTTTGAGTTTGGGGTAGAAAAGACCCCAAACACCTATAGCTCTGGAAAACATCTATTCCATGCCTCAAAGATCCTTGTGGATTATAAATGTGAAAACTATGAACAGAAAAGGAATTATTCACCACATTATTAAACATGACAAAAAGCTTCTGAATTGAAGCTTAAAACAGGCTATTTAAGATTCCAGCAATCCCTGGGACTTTGGCAACAAAAATGTTCAAAAGCCTTTTATAGTTGCTGTCAGATTTATGTAAAGCATTTGAGATCCTTGTGAACTTATTTATATAACAACCTAAAACTTGAAGCCAACTTGAAAGTCTTTCTATTCTAATTATTCAGAATTGGAGGTGCTGTACAAAAGATACACAATGTTCTTTCCTGAACACTTGCTAAGATGGTGGCTAGCAAAACATAGAGTTTAGGTGAACATTTTATGGAATGGTTGTTATTATTGATGAGCTTCATCATTCGATATAAAAACTATCTGGTGAGATGTTTTCTTGTTTTCTGCTCAGCGACAACAGGGGAGATACCACCGTATGCGACACTCAACTCTAACTGACTGCCCACATTTTGCCCCACTCATCTTGAATAATTTATTGTTAGGAAGATGCTACAGTATGTAAAAATAAAATAGATGTTTCCATGTATTCTCAGAAATTCAGCACGAGAATACTGTTTGGAGTCAGGCTCGGGATGGACACCAAGATATGATTGGGAACTGAGGCCCAGCTGACTGGGATGCAAGGCACTGTTAACGAAATCCATTGGTTTTATGTCCCACATGAACTCTCTGCCATCACTCTGGGTCACTCCCACAGCTCCACAATGGAGGATCAGCTGTAAATGCATCTCTCACAGCATCCACACCACTGGTGGGGTCACCATGTGAGTGGCAGCAGGACATGACCTACCTGGGTCTGCACGATGCAGTAAGAGCTACTATATGGTAAAACAGCCCCCACCCCAAGAAGCCTTTCAAGTTCAATCTTTCAACATGATTTGAGCATTTTTTCTCTTTCATCTTCCTCTGCCCAAAAGCTCTCAATGTTGTTTCCTTTCTTCCCAACTCCCAATTTTCCTGTCCCCACAATTTCACTATCTCAAGGAGGTCACTCAATTCTCTCTTGTTTCAGCCACCAGCTTCACTCCTCCATCCTCCTCATCAGCCCCTCTCAACTATCCAGGCTGTGCACACTTTCAAACACAGACTTCACTTGTCAAACAGACTTATAATTAACTAAAATGCCTTCATATAGATACTGCATCAGAGCATCTGCAGCTTCAGAAAGCCATGGGTCTAAGAAGAAATAAATACAAATCCTAGAGTATTCACACTCCATATAAACATTTTTGTGAATTACACACATAACAGAAGGGCATTCGCACGCATTAGCTGGGGTGTGAATTATCTTTTATAACTACCGTGAAAGTGGTCACAAGCTGTTTTATCCCTACATCTCTATAACCACTCAATGCCCAAATGATGGAACTTTCATAGAAATTAAGAATCTCTTCATAAAACCATGTAGTTCCTCACCATTGTTATTTCTCTCATTATTATACAACTCACTTAATACAAGATCATATTAATCATCCAAAGCAGGAGAAAATGTATAACTCAAACATAACCAGAAGTAATAGTACACAAGTTTAAAATTCTTTTCATTTACCAAAATTTTGCCATGTCAATCAAGAACCAGAAATGTAGTTGCAGTACATCTAAAAAGAAATGCACACATACAGTACTGGAAATAATAAGTACGCTAACGTAACGTGTTTTAGTTGGGCTTTTTGTTTGTCTTTTTTATTGATTTATTTATTTTTATTGTGCTGATGAGCACAATTTAACAGCCATGGATTGTTATAAGCCAATGTAGCCTCTTCTCTCCCCCATGTTTCTTTCATATAGGATTATTCTACATACAATCTGGCTATGGGATTTTTATGGATTAAGACAGAAGGCAGTAGCATTCTTTATTCACTGCTTTTGGCATGAAACACCACTTTGATTGCTGTCCTTTTCTTTGTACTTAATCATGTTTTAGACAGACATCATCCAGATGTAACTCACCCAGGCTCTGCTTTGCCATCTTCCCTTTAGCCATGAGAGCTAGAGACAGAGATAACAAAGAGCAAGGAAAAGATAATTTAATATTTAGAACAATGGCGCCCGTGGAAGAATCTTGTGGAATCTGTGCTGAGATATCAATGAATCACCAGTGACTTATGATGCAAAAAACAACGACACAGGGGTAAAATGGCTGTAAAGTCCTTAAGAGTCCATTAGCTATCAGAAATAAAATATTAATATATTTAATATGAGCATCCTTAAGACATACACAGTGCATTGCAGGCCCCGGCTTAATCTCATCCAGCTTATTCCAGTACAGATCCTGCTGAACATGAGGGTGGAAAACCTGCCCACATCGGAAGCCTAATAAAAATGAGCACCTATAATTTCCTTTGTGTTGCTTGAATCACTTGAGTCAAGCAAAGCAAAGCTTCAACAACTTGTGATGTATTTATTCGACAGGCAGGGATAAGAACAATCCTAGCTGAAACCTCTTCGGAGGCAAAAGCAAAATCCAGTGCCTTTTACCTCCTATAGTAATTCCCGCTGCTCAGGAATCAAAGTGCATTCAAATTCAACTGGAACATCTCTCATCTGCCATACAAACCTCCTATGAAAATAAAAGTTTTGAGAAGACATCTGAAGACAAACTAAAAGGCCAGGGTACATACATCTCATTCTTCCTTGCAAAAGCCGTATTTTTCATTTTGGCAGAGAAAATGTCCAACAATACTCACTACCCAAGACAGAGCATGCTGATCCACACAAGAAGTTTGCACTTGCTTCTAAGAAGGGCTGTTTCACGCTTTTTGATCAGGAACAATTTACTTTGGGGGATTGTATGATACCAAGACGGCTAATAGGATCCAGAGCCTTTCACCTGTAGGTCAGTGTCTTCAATTTCATCCCAGCTTATGAAGCTCGATCTTGCGACATGCTGGGTGTCCCGCAGCCACTGCCCTTGGCTCCTGCAGCCACCAGGAGCTGCTCGGGGGGGACACGAGATCTCAGCTCTTGGGAGAAGCAACCTCCTGCTGACTAAAAGTCAATACGTGCTGTACAGAGACCTAGGTGAAACACAGCGTTGTTCTCAGGTTTATTCCAATTACATTAATAAAACACCAGGGCTGCCCCTGGTTTGTTGTCTGAAATCGTGGTGACAGATGCAACTTCTCAGGTACGTGCAGGGCTTTGATCACATCTTGGGCCCAGGAGGATCTGCTCGCAGCACGTGGCAGGCTCCAGCAGAAGGCTGATGATAGCTGTGATTAGCCACGGACTAACTAGAGTGCTTCCCCAATAACACAGTGTCAGGGCGTTTTACAAATAGCAAGCTCTTTTCTTCTAATATGTATATATATAAATAAAAAGAAAAAGAAAAAAACTCCAAACAAACAAACAAAAAAATCACAAAAACCCAAAACAAACAAAAAACCACAAACAAACCCAAACCACCACCAAAAACAATCCAACCAAAACCTAACAAAGCCAAGATAATATTAATAATGTCTCTTGAACAAACTAATGGCATCCAATAGTTAGGAAAGTGTTACTTGTATATATGTATTATTTAGACTAAGCTGAGCAAGACCTTAACAATTTAAGGATCAGGTACCGTGGTGGAAAAAGTCACCTCCTTGTTTGGATTTAAATGTGTAACATATTTCTAAGTGTCTCCATTACCCATTTGGAAATATACTGCAAGACCCTAGGGTCAAAATTAACAAAGTTATGTATCACAGCTGAACTGCTCAGTTCCAGATGATGCCTCTTGGACTAGAAATCAGTAGAATCAGCTAGAAAAATAGTGGGTTTTTTTCCTAAAAGAAGTTTTAATGTTTTGCAGGGAACACAAGAGAGATTTCTTTTTTTCAGGGAAAGCAAATAAGAGGGACTTTTCCATGGGAACTATTTAACCAATCTGAAAAGCTAACGCGTTTACTTTTGACTGAGGTCAAAGTCACATGGCTTTGTAAGTCAAAATTTAAATTCTAACTATAAAATGGGATCTCATTTCTGTCTTTTAACCTCCCAAACTGAAATTAAAGTGCTTTGTAAGTCAAAACGAAATTAGTTCCAAATATTCTCTTATATTTATTATAGGAAGAAGTGTTTTGACCAAACATTTTTGATTATATAGCAAATGTGTTTTGACAAATTCGTATTTTGAAAGCGTCTTCCACAAATAATTCAACCGGTTCTAAAAAACTACAGTAATTTGCCTCTGTTTTTTACTGCATGGAAGAGGTGGCTGCTTTTCAGTCTTTCAATATTGCTGTCCTCTCCTATATCATACAAACCCCCCATTAGAGACGCCAGCACTGAGACAAAGGGCAGTTCACACTCCCCAGCCCAGCTTCCCTGCACAGCAAAGACAGGTGCCTGTGCATATCTGAGCTTCGGCAGGATTGGATGGAAAAAAAGATGGTCAGCATCCAGAAAGAAAAAATTATGAAGAAAAACTGATTTCGTAATTGCATTTCTAAATAGAGACGTGTAAAATAAATTCATCGTGAAACCACAGCCATCAGAAAACATAAAAATAATCATAAAATCCCTACCAGTTTATCAACTCTAGGCCCGAGACTGTGCTATTTAAGCGCTTTCTGCTTGCTGATACATATTCTGATAGCTGTCACATTGTATTTCTAAATTGTTAAAAAAACCCCTTACCTATCAGCCCCTAAGGCATTCATTTTTGCATGGACTTTATGAAAACTAGAACATGTTTCCCTGATATTTCTTTTACAATAGGAGGCCTGTTAAAAACAGCATCATGAATATTCTAGTTATGACAGATATGAAAGGACATAATATCCAGGAAACAGTTCTTTCTTAACATATTCATGAAGAGGTCCTTGTCAATCACAGCTAGTGAATTCAATAAAAAAATAATACTCTGAGTCTTAGGAGGATACAACTGAGTTTTACATGCTGGAGATATAAAAACTGAAGTGAGACCGGGTTCCACTAATAAGATTCCTGGCCTGAAGTGCCGTTGTGGAATTATTTGGGAACCTGCCAATACTGGTATTTCAGGCTGCAGGGATCGCAGGGGAGATCCCCCGTGCTCCGTGGGGGTCCGCGTGTTATTGGCACCCAGCTGATGGGGTCTCTCAGCTTGGTGCTTTAAAGGAATAACGTCCCCAATCGTCCGTTCATCCTGGAGTTTCAAAACAATGCGTTTTACACCCCTGCTTCTTTTGAACATTAGGAAATTCACATCTTGAAATATTCTGGAAATAAGAATCAAACTGCCAAATGCCTTAAGCTGGAGAAGCACTTACAAGGCTACTTATACATATTTTAAAGCGTAAAAGCAACAGTATTTACTATTTGTGCTGTGTTGTCAACTTGTTCCGCAGCATCTGCATGGATAATTACATAAACTTTTATATTAAAATATTTTTTATGCCTTTTCTACTTCTAAAGCAGGTGAAAACTATAACATTTAAAATATACTACTAAAAATATACAATACACAGTTAAACTTTACTGGACATTTTTCCATATATTAAAAGCTAATTCCAAATGTCTTTAATATGCACAACACACAACAGCAGTCTGAAAAAAGCTGGTTTACTTAGATTACCAAACAAGTGCACGTCTTAAATTAAGTGTAGTATTCTTAAGTTACCAATTCCTGCAATAACATCGCAAGCCAATTAAAAAGGCCGTGTCCATTTTGCAGGTGCCATTCTTGCCTCTAATATAATTGCATGTCATTGAAACTTCTTTTGTATCAAAACAGTAAAAACACAGAAGCCAAGTATGAGACACATCTATTATTTAAAATGAGTGAGACAAAACCACAACCATAATTAGAATGAGTTGATGGACCACGACAGCCCGGGTTTCATTGCTGGTGTGATCTCCCCAGCTCACAAGCACCATGAGTGTAACTCCTGCAGTGCTGCTTTACACCAGCCTAAGATGCTGAAAATATCACAATGATTCGCCTAGGAAACACGCATGGTTTCCTCTCATACCGCTTCCTACTGGCACTTCAAGTGCTGCCCTAGGACATACTTTATTTACTTGTTTGGCTAAAGATAAAGCATTTTGTGTCTTTTACATTTAAAACCAATTCATTTGAGATCCATTTCAAATTTAAACGACATGTATCATCCAGTCAGATGACAGCACAAAGAGGAAACAAGTAAACTTGAAGGCAGCGAGGTAAGATGTGTGAAATGGCAGAAGCACTACAGGCATTTTGGTGTGGAGACCTCTTGTGCAAGTTTGTTGTAGATAAAATTAATCTTTAAACCCATCGGCTTGACTCCAAAAAGGTTTCCTGCTGCACTCAAATGCTAAATGTATATATTAAAAAAAGATTAAAATCCAAACCGCTGCTTAAGGATGCAAATCACCTACATTTGAAATGCGGGGCTAAATTTACAACAGCTTTCAAATTGAAACTAACCATAAATTGAATGTCCGCATATACAGCATTTGACGACCTTGCTCCTTCGTGGAGCTGGACATCCCAGCCCATGGGGCAATATACAGTGTTGGCAGCTTTCACAGGTACTGCGTTTGCAACCTTTCCACAGTGCATCTGATTCCAAATCAATGGGGTGTCTTTCAAAAAGGTAAGTTAAGTGTTCATGCCTAGATTCACTGAAGAGCTGAGATTTGCCAGTTCTCATTGCAAAAACAACTTCAAGGCTCAAAATAAAAAAATACTGCTTTTTCTTTCTTTCTTTCTTTTTCTGAACAGAAAAAAAAAGTAGCGTGAAACAACATCACAGAACGCACTGCAATGAAATCTGAAATGTGGGTTACCGAAACCTTGAGGCAGAACACCAAAGTGCCAAGAGACTTTCTCAAATGCAAGTGTCTGAGACTTTTATTTTCACCTGCTTGTGGCAGAGTACACTGAATTGTAAACAGAAATATCCAAGCACATTTGGGATTCTGTTTGCAAGTACCAGTGGAATGCCAAATTTTAAAGACGTACATCTATCTGGCATTCTTGTATCACCAATACGTACTACAGGTAATGTCTAGCACTGCAGCAGATTTACTATGGGATCCATCCTGTTGAAAACGATGACTATTCACCTTAATAATATTAAAAGCATTGTTGAACCACGCTGAGCCCTGGTTTCAGACCTTCCTCATCTTTGCACTAAAATAAATACACAGGTTTTCTGAGCCACGGGGGTAAGATTTAACCACGTTTTAATAGTTTAAACATGGGCAAGTACAGCATCAGCATGTACCAATGTGAAAACTGCAAGAGCAATGAGGAACCACTGTTTGAAAACAAAACAGATCCGAAATGTAAAAGGATTAATTTTCTGTGCATAGAAGCTATGCATTTAATATTTTCCCACTGGGAGTCTAAGTTGCTTCACTTTTGGTAAACTTGATTTGGTAAACTTGATTGTTATCTGGTTCTACTATACTACCAGACAAAAGCACATGATTAATTACAAATAAACCAAGAATTAACTTTGCTAACAATGGGCTGTTTCAAAGCCTCC
The DNA here is from genome assembly GCF_037038585.1 of Patagioenas fasciata. NCBI lineage: Eukaryota > Metazoa > Chordata > Aves > Columbiformes > Columbidae > Patagioenas > Patagioenas fasciata. The sequence goes on along the minus strand of NC_092529.1, from coordinate 20,753,597 downwards.
TACATTCAGGAAAGGAAATCTGCCACCACATGGCCAAGGCTTTTCTGGAGCTGCCCTCACCGTGTTTCACGCACATTCAGCTGTATTGCTGTCTCAAGAGATTTTGGCTGACATTCGTGGCTGATATAAATGCGTTAGTTTTTATTTTGTGCCTTAAAAACTGACCCCTTAAATACACAAAGTCATATACCAGTGTTGGTCAGTACACAAAGCATCTATCAAACCAGAAATTAGGACATATATGGAGGGCAGCATAAGGCTATATATTATATTAGCCACTTTACAGACTTTCAGCATGAAGTCCAGGTCTAATAGAAAGCTGTCTCAGCCCTAGAGTCTCCCAAGGAATTCTCTTGATCGATAGTGTGAAATTAAGATACTTCATTTTGCTGTCAATATAATTAGTATGAACTCCACTTAAGTGAATAGATTATCCATGGTCTCGCAGCTCACCAGAAAGAACTGGAAACTTAACACATTGCAATAGCAAAGATATAAAGGAAGATGGCTGGATAGAGACCTCTGACAGGCTGTTTATCACCTACCTCAGCACTAACGGCAGAAGGTCATAATGATTAAGAAGATACATTTTGTCTGAGGCTGAAGTTGAGGTGGTTTAACTATCCCTTTTGAATCTGTTTGCAACAGATTTCCAGGGCTCTTCTATGAACAGTTACTTGAATTGCAGGCCAAACAAAAGTCCCTTAATCAAAATCTGAACTTCAGTTCCTTCTTAAATGTTCATACTAGCTGGCTTCCCAGTTTTGTATTATTTGGATGAACTACAAGCTATTTTTCTTTCAATAAGTCCAAAAGTTTCCATCTGTACGTATATATATATATATATATTTTTTTTTTTTTTTGGGGGGGGTCGTATCTGAAAATTAATTTCAGCAACTGACATTACAACAATAACTCCACAAAGTGTATCCTGTTGCTCTCTTTCACAGCCTTTCAAAACACTGGAATCACCTATGCTGGAATAGATTGCTCTTTCTCCTGTACTATTTTAAGATATTATATTTCCAAAGGAATAGAGTTACTGTTAGGTAGGAAAAGCAAACTTCCATGAGTAAAATATTTTCCCTCAGTCTCAATAACATAAACATAAAATAATTGTTAGCTGGTGGAAAACAATTATGATCTTCATATTTTGTTGCTCAGATCAGCAAAACATCCAAGATAGAAACACGGTGAAGAAATAGAAACCGCCAAGAGTTTATTTTAAAACATGGAACATGGAGGAATAACATTTATTCCTCTGAAAGCCATGGTGAATAGCTCTGCTATGTCCATAGTTTGCATTTTTGGGCAGGTTTAATACGGCCACCCTCAGGAGCCAGTGGAATTTTAAGCAGATTTCCACCATCATTAAAAAAACAAAAAGAAGACCATACATGCAAGAAAAATATTATTTACCTTGCCCCATAGTGTAATAAAAACCAGATCCAGCCAACCGGACCCTTCAGCTAAAGCTGTTAGAATACATCCATCAATCATCATTTGGGGGCAGTCAGAAAAACAAGAGTAATGAAAATGAGTACTTTGATCTTTTGCACTGAATTTTCCTTGTAAAAAACACAGCAACGCAGACAAGCAAAAATCTATTGGCAAGTCAAAAATAAGTCATTTGCCAAGATCCTCAGATTCTCCAATTGTAAATGGCCATGATTTGCATGGCTTCCCTTTCTTCCTGGATAATTATTATTTTTATAAAGCAGTTTTATTCAAAAGAAAGACCAGCTGCTAAAAACTGCAAAACCAGAAAAGCCTGAATTTTAGTCACACACAAACAAGCTTTATTTATTTCAGCTACTGTTAAGATGCAATGATGAGGTATTTTGCTGGCTGTATTTTTCGTTATTACATATATCATTAAACATTATTTACTAAACTAGTATGAAAAAAATGGTGCATAACAAATGGTATGTGCATAGTCCTGTACTCATCTCTAACCCTCACTCAAATTTTTACTAAAATTACAACATCAGACAACAGTATCCCTGGGACCAGTTTCATAACTATACAATTAAAGTTTAAAAGGTGAATAAATCACTTGTAAATGCTTTCCCTTCTGTCACAATACCCTTCTTGTTCTGACAGGATTTTCTCAACTAAGTAATGATCTATTGCCACAAAGCACTAAATACTCATCCAGAAAAAACCTATTCACTTTTGAGAAAAATACTGTCTGTTTTATCAGAAACATGAATCTAAAAAGTTTAATTATTAATATTCTGAAAAACATTCTACTTACAACCCTTCCTAATCCACTCCTCCATAAGCTTTTTCTAATTTAGAGATTATCCTTATTTTAGGATAATTCTCTCCATGCAGTATCTCACTGGTGACCTACTTCGGGTCAGATGCTAAACCAAATGAAGCTAATTGAGCACCTTTCTTCTATATAAAGTATATTTGGATCTTATTAAACATTAAATTTTGCTGGCTTTTTTCCCCCTCTAATAGATGTGAGCATTAGTTACATTTCTTTCCTTGCTTCCATGCCTTCATGCTCAACTTCTCTCTCTAAAATCTCCAAAACTGAGAAAAGATGTAGAGAGTGAGAGAGCTCTTCTGAGGGAAAGAAGTGAGGCTTGTGGGTGAAGATGTACCAAATTCAATGTATCTTTGTGACATATTTCAGAAGCAATGGATAGAGCTAGGTCGTCCCATTCATTTTTGGAAGGAACTTAGTGAAAGATATCCCAACAGAGGAACCTGCATACCTGACAATGACCCAGAAACGTTGATCTTACTGGCTACAAAGTAATGCAAAACCACTGTTTTCAAAAATGACTTTGAGACATGCAATAGAATAAGTTTTAAAAAATTCAGCATTTGAAAAAGTACATGGCCATGTATACACTCTTTTTGGCTCAAAACTTTTATGCCTAATGTTTTGGCACACAATGGAAGGCTATATAATCCTTTCACTGTATAATGATAATTATTTCATATTTCTGGGAATAAGTAATTTAAAAATAACTTGCAAGTAGAATTTGAAGAAATCTCAGCTTTTCTAAGAAATAACTTGGAGAAATCTAGTAGCTGATATATGAAAAGATCAAATCATCATATCATGCAACTGATGGAACTTTTCACAATTCTGTTTCACAAATCAGCTTCCAACCTTCGCTTTGTGCTTTCTCAGCAACTGTCAAGGACCAGGGAGTGAAAACGTAAAGGACAAAGTATTGAATAAATGGAACGAAACAAAACAGCGCATTGTGCACGATGTAGAATCACTCCTTATCTCTACAGCTGACATTCAGCGCTGGCGGGGAGCGGGTATCTTGAACAGAAACGAGTCAAACAAAATGCTGAGGAATCCTCCTGAGCTTGAAGTCCAGCTTTGGAAACAAACCCACTAGGTCAACCCCCTCTTGGGGCATTTTGCAGTCTCTGAGACCAGCAGCAGGTGGGTACGGACCGCAGGCGCTGAGCGGAATGGAAGGGAACAGATGGCTGAGAGCTCACGAAACATACAGAACCAGAGTTAAACCTCATGCTAAGAGGAACAACCATACCTGTCCATATGCATTCAGTTTGAGCTTCATGCAAATTAACTTCCTTAAGAAGATACACATACAGAATCCAGAAATGGCCATATAACCTTAGCGTAATTTTGGTGCTGTTACAGTGAGTCTGTAAGTCTGTTTTCAAAAATATCACAGGGTTGTTTTTTTACAAATCAAAAAAACCCAAATTTTAATCAATCCCATCCCTTTGGAATCATGCATAGAAAAACAACACTTCACACAAAGGATTTTATTATGCCAAGACTCTAAAAACCAGAACAAGACCAAGCCTTGTTTATAATTCTGGTCTCCCTCTCAATACAAGCCAAAAGGTCTAACTAGTAACCAGCCTTTAACACTTCCCAGAAGCTTCTCAGGATCAGCAGTTAAAAGAAATATTTTCTAAGATCACAGGTTTAAAGCCATATGAATTCTTAAAGGAACAAAACTAATCCTTACCACATTAAAAATATATCCTAAGACCTAACCCATTCTAATGCCATAATATAATTTTCCTCTCTTTCCATTTCAGCTATTAATGACTACTTAGATATTTACCAGGACACCTCATATTCCCCCATTAACATAGACACTTGCCTCTGTAAGGCAGGGACTGTGTTATTTAACTGTCTGATAAGTACGATGAGCAGTTAGTGTGCTGCATAACTAACAGGATATCAACAGAGCCACATGAGGGACACTGGACCCAAACAGTCAGGTGTCTTTTCAAAAAAAAAATCTATCTGGGCAGTCAGTTATACAGGGCAGAGATTTAAAGGAATAGATCTGTCTCTAGCATAATTCACATTTTTTCTTAAGATGAGAACTATTCAGCAGTGCTCTGAGGTACATTAGCTATCAGTAGAGGAGAGGTCCTGAAGATCGGTATAGAAAGGACATGCCTTGGAACCACCTGCTTAGTGACAGAAGAAGGGCAGAAGGAAGTCTCTGTGCTATTGCCTGAGCAAAGTCTCAAACTATGAGACTCCTTCATTTCAACCTTTTGCCATGTTCCCCCTCACAACAGGTCCTGCATCTTGGGGATCAGCAATACAACAACGCAGCTCCTCTACCAATCTATTGCCTGATTGCTCTCATGCATTTTGGGGTTGGTATCATTTGGGATCTTCTGCACCTTGCACATGGCACAACAGAGGATGTCTCCCAGCAGGAGCCTGTGGCTCATGGGCTTAGCTGTATGGAACATCTCCCAGGAAAAGCCCAGTATCCCATTCTCTCCATACTGCCATGTGGCCTTTCACACTTACAGAGCTACTCACAATACGACCACACCTGCAAAAGAACATTAATCACATAACCAAGACACTTCACTATTATGCAATTCAAAGCAGAACTCTCACCCATCAGGATGCTAGGGACTTACGATGTCTGTGCTTTAAACGGGGGAGAGGGTGTTTACTACACAGACAAACACACACAGAAAACCACAAACAAACCAACCAAAAACAAAGAGACACCAAAACAAAACCTCCACCACACACCAAAATCACCACGCCAAACAAACAAACCCCACAACACCCAAAACAAGGTGTAGCTTAGGCCAGGCTTTCAGCTGGTCCTGCCTCTGACCCACAATGTGTCCTTTAACAAGTCAAACAAAACGAACATCTCAATACTGAAGAGCTTTGAAGTGTATGGAGATAAAACTTCACAGGAAGAACTGAGAATATAAAAATTACCACCAATAAAAGCAGTTCCATATTATTCTACCCTTGTCAATATTGCAGTGCCAGAAGACTGCAAGCAAGCACAGACCAGGCACCAAGTGACATGCCTCATCAGCCTAAGTACAAATAAATCAGAGTATCCACCGGCTTCAAACCCACACCAAATTAATGTTTTCTGTAGCAACACATCCTCACTATCGCACTGACAAATGCTTAGGTAAAATGTGCTTTAGGGAAATATTTTGTTGAATGCTCATTATAGAACAAAAGGTTGGTTTAAATTCATTTTCTTAATACTAAATACTAGAGTAAACTTTAGCTTGAAGTTGTTTAGGCAATCTGCACTATAACTGCTGCACGGCACATTTTCTCAAGGTACACGAGGACTACAAAACATGTACAGTACAATTTTTTCTCTTTTAACTGTGCCTATTTAAAAAACAAACCAACAAAAACCCAACAAAACTCCAAACAACTCCAAACAGATAACTTCTGAAAATTTGACAAGACTATCAGGTTAGATATCAGGAAAAAAAAAAACAAACCCAAACCTCCCTGCAACATGTCCTCAGATGAAAAGTATTATACTGAAACAGATTTTCCTGGAGATGTTGTAGAGCCTCCATCAGCAAAGATCTGGGGGTGAAAAAGGTTAAACAAACATTTGAGCAGCAATGCATCAGCATAATCCAACACAGGCTGATACCGCCCTGGGACTGCAGGGCACACTAAACTACCTCTTGAGAGACGTATTCAAGCCTATTTTTCAATTATTCTAAATTGTGCTTGTGCGTATTTTTCCACAGAAAAGGCAAACCTACATAGCCCAAGAGAAAGACAGTGTTTAGTTTCAAGATAAAAAAAGAAAGTGCATCTCTGGGTGGGTAGAAGAGTGAAAGGTTAAGAACTTCAAACATAGCCCAGAGGACAGTCATATTTTCAGCCTTGGTTTGACTATGTTTCACAGTGCTGCAAAACTCTCAGGTAGAGAAAAAACTTGTGAAAAGAGCTTGCTTATGGCTCGTCCCATATACAAGATCCTGTATGTTACAGGATGATTTTATGTAAAGTTGCGTCTGTCAAACAAATGCGGTTGAGCAAATACGCATGGGTTCTTTCAGGCGGTCACATCTCTATGTCTCAGTGCATCAGTACTTCCAGTTATGAGCAAACCATGTGCACACAAAGGATTTCACCTCATATTGTTTCACGAGAGCCTCTGTATCAGAGCAGCTGATGCACAAAACACAGCAGCACGTACTGCCAACGGCCTCTCCTCACCAGCTATTAATATGGATGGACTAAAGTTTGACAGAACAGTTTTAAAAGTTTCTCCAAGCGGAGAAGCGAAGGAGGAGGTATGACAGGAATTCTCCAAGAGGCACGAGGGTACACATGAGGTCTTTGCATTTCTGCCTTTAAGGTGTCCATCAAACCTTCCTACGGACCGGAGGGGACTTTCCTCTCCGCGCTGCAGTCACCGAGACGTGCGGCGCGGCGACCCCCGCCTCGGCAGACCAGTGTTCTATCGGCAGAGTAGCTCCAGTGCTGAAGTCTTTCAGCCTAGGAACAGTTTAAGTATAAGATATTATTCCTGTATGATTTCTAGAGCCATAGACGTGTATAAATTAGACATGTCATGAAAAATCTAAATTATGTGTTGCATGGTGCAGCAGAGGGTAATATACAGACCTTTATTATGTAATAAAACAATTGTGTGCTGGGAAGATATTTATGGCGTAATCCTGCATGTCCTCATAGTACTCTTTGGAAACATATAATTTAAAACACACTGTATATTTTGTCTGTGTGTGTTTACATTTAATGTAATGCAAACTTTATTCTCTAAAATCCCAGTAATATATCAGGATAGGTTATTGCACAGCATACTGGTAAACACTACCAGAAGCCATACACTCTTGAAAAAGGCCACTTACTGCTGGTGACTCATTCTGCATATTTCTTTACTATTTTTCTTTTTCAGTCAGAGCCAGCTTCCCAAATGCTTAATGAGCAGACTCTAAGGCTTTCATTTTCAGCCAATCCTGACTTTATTACAAAAGTTTATCAAGCTATAAACACACTACTTCACTACGCTGTCATGTTTTTATAAAGTAGTTTATAAAAGGTGACATCTGGCAAAGAGGTAGATCTATAAAAATCATGCTGGTGGATGTAGTGTCATTTTTTCTGCCATCCTCCCAGAAAGAGTAATATTATTTTGACACACACATTCATCCCCACTGTCAAGACTCTATTTTTATAGTTAGCTTACTGCACATATCCTTAAGCTATACAAAACCTTTGGGCTAATGTAAAGAATGACATTTCTGCATATTTATTATAACACTTATTTTAGGGGTTGACTTTGCCTGATAGGATTTTTCCAAGTACAATGTCATTTTCATGACAATACACTTCGTTCAGAAACAATAAATAAAGATGCACAATACGTCATGAAAGGCCAAATATGCACGGACAAGTTTACAGCAGCTCAGCTTGGCAAGCCCTACATTTGTCCTTCTTTAATATTTTATCAGATGTGCGAACTGTACGTGGCAGTTCAGTACAAACTTCAGTGTATGAAGCATAATGAAATCTCTCTAGGACATTATAGACTCCAGCAGAGTATAATTTTAATACTGTGGAGTTTTCAGCTCTGACATGTTGGGAGATTTTTTTTTTCAAAGAGTTTGGTTTTTTCTATGTTTTTGTTGGCTCAAGCACAGCCAGGATATAAGCAAGTAAAAGGCCACTGAAATCAGGAGGCTGACAAAGCACGTCTTGTGATTTAATTACAGCAACCTACTGATGAATCTCTGCTACATCTTAGTTTATCTACCAAAGTAGATGATATGAATCCCAACATACCACAGAACGGTTGTTTCATTTGATTCTGTATAATGACTTGCTCTTTCTAATCTTCTTCCGATACAATGGATACTTCTTTAAAAAATGTGAAGTCTATCATCATTCATCTCTTTTAAGAGACAGATGTCTAAAATATTTAGCTTTACAGCACATTCACTATTCATGAAAATACTTTTCAATGCCCTTTCCCAGTATTTAAATAAGGGATGGAAGTGTATTTTCGCACCAACAAGCCCAGAAATTGGAGTTAGTTAACTGCTTTTGAACATGACACTGATGTAGACAAAACCAAAAATAGCAGTAGGAGTCTATTAACAGCAGCATTATTCTGCTGTCAAAAGGGTTCAATACTAGAACATTCCTGAGCAGAGATCATTATTGGCAGTTCACTAAATGATAATTTGGGTTAGAAGCAGCATTCTGATCCTTAACAGAGCACTGTCTTTGAAGCTAGTGAAAAAGACTTTACACTGTATTTTTTAATGCTCCATTCAAACCAAAGAATCTCCCAGATCTGCTAAGAAGCCAACATCACCCTCTGGATTTTTTCACTCTAACTATGTTACAGATCAAGACTTGTTGAACTTCATTGGTTTAGGTCAGCAATAAGGATTTAATACACTTTTTATTATTGTTGCCATTGGCTTTTTGCAGATGCTATTTTCAGATGCAATTAACCATAACATCCGACTTTCTTTGATCCCAGTTCCACAGCTGCACATGAATAGTCAGATCTTTGCATCTGTATGATGCCCTTATAAGCTTCAATTACAGAATCAGGGACTATTTTGCTCTCTAATTAAAGTAACTTCTGTTTGAATGATATAAGAGAAGGTCCTCAAGTGCACTAAGCCTGGAGTTTCACAGGATTTCCACCTCCAGGGCACAAGGGCAAGAGACAGAAAAGCAATAGGAACTGGCTAAGGGGGTGGAAGTAACAAAACTCTCCCACTAATCCATCCTGACATCTGGTGCTGTAATGTCTTTTCTTCTTTATAAACAATCCGTGGTTAGAAACAGGTCTTCAAAAATACCAGAATGTATGCCTAACTGTAGTGATATATATTTAGATACTATTGTCATTTCCAATTTGCCAGGCTCCCTTCACGAGGTACAGTCATAGCTAATTAGTGTCTACAAGCTCCCTTTGACCACTGCATTATATTTAGTACAGAAATTATAACTCTGAAATGTTGTTTACTGTCTATGTTGCATGGGCACTTACCAGGCACTTGGAATAATCTACCACTTGCAATTATTCTGGCATGACTGGAAGAATCGTCTCCTTTAAGCAAAAATCTTGGGCAGTGTCTCTATCTTTCAGTGTCATCAAATGCAAATCAGCAAGTTATGTTTGGATGGTAAGGGAAGAGGGGCATACTCACGTAAATGTAAAAAGCATTACAGGAAAATTACAGAGGGCATTCTGAAAAGACTAGATTGAAAAATACTTTGCTGAAGAGTCATGTAAATATAATGCACTGGGAATGTTCTTTATAGATCTGATCTATTTTTGATTAGTTTTGTGGTATTTTGCGAGGCAGTGCATTGTAGTGTCACAGTAATCAAGGACTGGAAGTATTATTACCTAGAGTCAGCAATAATGAGAACAGAACCTTTAATTTCCAACTATAAGATAACACATTGATTAATAACCATGGGATGATTAGTCAATCCAAGACCCTAATGCACAATGGAGAAATTCATCCATTATCTGTTCAATGTAATTCTTCTTTCATCTTGGTGACTTTAAAAACAACCAAGGAAAATTACTGTCCCTCAGTAAAGGCTTTTGAATTTCATATGCATTTAATTAGATAACTGCCAGCCCAAGGACAGGAACCATGACAAATAGTTGTTCTTTTCAAATTAGAAGAATAGACTGTTCAATGAGCAATATTGATGTTCTCTGGTACTGAGTTATACAAGAGTTCTGCTACTACTTCCTTTAATTTATCTAACCTTTTTAACATTTAATGGTTTTTTTAACATGGTTTTAGTTACATATGCTAGGTGGTAATTTTTAAAAATGTTGCTAACAGCAACAGTACCTGCATAGACAAACACATACCCCACCACAATTTTCTTCGGATGAGGTATGAAAGTACAATTTACAGAGGAAAAGGAGCACTAGAAATTAAGAGGCCATCTTTACGTTAGTACAAAAACAACAGTTAATCCTGTTTAATCTGTTTAATTGCTTCAATAGCCATAATAATAAAGATTAGCTGGCTGTGAAACGCTAACTATAAAACAAAGGAGGATTTTCTTCCATTTCTGTTCCCAAGACGTTGTTTTCTGCTTTTGTGAGATGAGGGTAGGATGGAGGAAAGTTCTTTTTCATGTTCTATTGTTGTTTGAGTTTTGGTTTTACTTGGGGTTTGGTTTGGGGGGGAGTTGATTGTTTTGGTTTATTGTTTTTTCCTGTAAAAACCTTGCACAAGCAGTCTAACTATCTCCTTCTCCCCTGCAACACAAACACAATCTAAAGACTGTTCAGCAGACAAAGGACAACTGCCCTCCTACTGCACAGGGGGCTAAGGTTTGACCATCCTGCGTTTGGTACAACAAGAACGCTTTAGATGTAAAGAGCCAGTAACAGAAATAAGAGCAAAAGGAAAGTTCTGAAGAGCTTCCCCTGCTTTTCAAAGTCAAGTTACTATCAAGTTGTGATGATGAGTTTGTCCTACCTGGGCACAGCAGAGAGGCAGCAAGGAAAGTAATTAAAACGTAAGAAATACACAAACAAAAACCACACACACATACTCCATAAAAACCAAAACTCAAACCACCACGCAACCAAAACCCACAACAACAAAAATAATTCTTCAGTGTTCCACCAAAGACAAATTTTCTCAAAGTAAAACAAAATACCTGGAAAAGTCAGAAACTTTGAGCAACCATCCAAACTAGTGCTTTTACTTTCCTGTACCAATGAGCAAATCATGTTCACCTGTCATTTGCCTGTGCTGCAGGAGCACAGGAGCTCGCAGATGAAGCTCCTAAAGGGCTGCAGTGCAGCATCCAGGCTCAGGGCACTGCAGAGCTGGCACAGGCCATTCTTGGTGTCTGCTTGCATGGTCACTCAAAAGAAGATGCCAACAGTGATCTCAGCCTGCAATGCCCTCCTGAACTGCCTCTTCGAAGATTCCCCACTGCAGAGACAGGACTCCAGCTTCATTCTTGCAGTAGACTTATAAAACCTCCTTAATGATTAGAAAAACCACCAAGGCCATGGCTGTGCTAACCGCTGCCACCCCTCGCAGCTTGGCTCTAACTCATGGTTGCTCAACAGTCCAAAACCTGCACCCAGCCTGGGCCCACATCTCACTGTGGGCTCCCACACAGGGGCACTGACAACCCCCAGAAGTTAATCTGGCCCTAGGCCTTCCCTAGAGTCCTGGCCACAGACTTTCTGTCCACAAGGAGATTAATTGCATTCAGTAATCAGCTATCAGACATGGCTTGCCTCAAAGGAAACCTTTCATCCTCTAAATGTCAGATCTGAAATAATTTATTCCTGAAAGGGTTAACCTCACAGTACATTTTACTTGACAAGTAAAACAGCATGCTCTCTAACTATGACATACCGATACCCAGTGATAAAATATTTCCCAATCTTTATACCATTTTGATAATTCACTGTGTGTATTACACACAATCAAGCTGTACAGGTTTCAGAGGGATTCTGAGCACATCGCTCAGACTGACAGAGCAAGTATTCCAGACAATTGGCTCCCCGAGGGTCAAGACAGTGATGCTCAATCAGGATTCAAACGGGTCATAAACCCTTCATGGATCTTGCTCAAGTGGGTGGTGATGTCTCCCTAGGGCAGCTCATCATTTTCTGCTACAGTCAAGCACTTGTCACTACCGACAAACTCCCTGTCAGTCTTAGGCATTCATTTAATCGAGCCTTAGTGAGAACAGCAAATATTATCAGTGCCACAAAAACCCTAAAGAGACAAATATATTCATCATAAACGCTCTGATGGTAATTTAAGACACTCTCAAAACTCTGCTGGTGGTCCGCATACTAGGACTACTTCTTAACGTAGGCTCAGATTTTCAAATGTGGATGCTGAGGTCAGACACTACCATTTGGGTTTAGGCTCTTCAGGGCAAGTGAGCTACAGCTGAGAAGGAAGAGCTGTCAGACTACCCAGTTCTCCAGCACAGGAACTGGGAGTGTGGCAGACTACACCTGAATGTTGGACATCTTTAATTAAAAACCCAGGTCAGGATTCAAGGCCCAATTTTAAGCATACAAAAAGAAAACTACTCTTCAAACATCCAGAAATGCTCAGAACAACTGAAAGCATTTGATTTTGCAACACTTCAGATCACCTGGCATATAACTGAGGCAGTTGTTACGTGATACACTACAAGCTTGAAATAAAGTCCTAACACAATCCTGGCATTTTGGGACACAATGTTCTTATTGTATTGTTTTCATATCTAATTATGCTCCTATTTAAACAATTAAACAAACAAAATCCCAACCAAACACCACCACCACCAAAAAACACTGTTACACACTAGAAAAGGACTGTGATAATCTAACATTAGGCTTGACTGGCTTTATAAAACCTTCCGCACCACATATGCTCCGTTTTCCCTACACCATCATACAACCACACAACTCCACACACATGCAGTCTCAAATTTAATCTAACTGAGAATCTCTAAACTGCTATAAACAGCTAGGTTTTTTTATGTTCAGATCATGTTTTAGAGTAAAGCTGAATACTTGATAATTTATTTCTTGGTTTGCTGTAGCATGCAGAATGAGCTCCTCATTCATTTAGCTGCACAAACACAGGTGTAAACTTGAGAGTGGATTTTTCTTTCCTCCCCAGGAGTTAGACAATATAAGAGTGATGTCATGTTCCCATGGGGATGAAAAAGCCCAGTAATATAAATCAGGTGTTGTTCTACCACAACCTAAATAATTTATTGAAAAAGAAAAAAAGAAAAAAAAAGGAAGCAATAGGGTTTCCAACCTCGTCTTTGCAGCTGGTTCTGGTCCTTACAGGTAACATATCTCTGTTTCCACTCCCATCCACACTTCTCTCACTATCTGCTAGTTTTCTTTTGGCTTCCTGGGGAATTTCAGTGCCAACATATCCAGGGACACACCGGTGCAAACCAATAAACAAGCCCAGGCTCTGCCTTTGCACCTGGTCTCCAGGAAGCCCAGTTAATCTACACAGCCCCAAACCTTCCGCAATTACTGGGGGTCTGGCAGCTCGACTGATCCATTTTCTCCAGGTATGTTCCTCACAGAAAAGCTTAAACATCATATCTGCGTGGCCTCCCGAGGGACGGCTGGCACTCCCGTGAGCCTACAGCTGCTCTCACACCAGAGCGCCGCGTTTAGCGCCCATCAGCTCCTGCCACACGCTGACAGCCACAAACTCACGTATTTTAGAGGCCTCAATCTTTTGTCTGTCTGGAAACAGGCGAGTTATTCTTACCACTTCAATTCTAAACCGAATTTCCTTCATGTTGCACGTTTATCAGGAAATTCAGGAATATGTAAAATAAATTTCTACATAGCAGGTGGATAAAACATGTTATTAATGTAAAAGTGGTTTAAGTTGAAAATCTTGTGACTATATTCTGAAATATTGAAGCATAAATCAAAGTAGCATTTAGCAGGATAAGCCAAATCAGAAGCTGTATTTCAATAATGAGGTTTTACAAGCTACTTGTGCTTAATTTTTAACACTAGAATCAGCAGCACAATAAAGAGAACTGAGGCTCACGTGGTCACTGCTGCTGTTACATAAGCTGCTTGATCCTATACTTCTTGACACTTTTCTTCAAAGATCTCAGATCTGATCAATACCCATAATTAAATAGGCCTGAAAAATCAATCTATTTGTGTTTTCAATCCCCATATTTTACCGAAAGAGAGAAAGAGAGAAAGAGAGAGAGAAAGAGAGAGAGAAAGAAAGAGAGAAAGAGAGAAAGAAAGAGAGAAAGAAAGAGAGAAAGAAAGAGAGAAAGAAAGAGAGAAAGAAACTATTGCATATGAAACAAAAAACAAACTCAAAGCAATCTGAAACCTTTACACAATACTCAAGACATACTAGTGTAAACAGATTCAGTGACCTTATTTAATAATAGATAATAATGTTATGTACATAGTGACCACAACAGAAAGCTCTGAAAATAATATACACGTAATCATACACAACTGAATATTTACTAAGCATTGAAAAGAAATGCAGTACTGGATACTAAAGCCTTGTCCAGCAAACTACACAAGTTTTGGATTGACTTAATTCTTCTCTAGTTCTAGATTAACTTACAGAATATTTGGGTAACCTGATTTACTGAAAAAGAACTACTTGTGAAAGCAAGTCTGAGCGTGTAGTTTTGTTCCGGTCTAACTTGGAGCTTCATTTCCTAAAACAGTACAGGTAGGAGGAGAAAGATTATCCTTACAATAAAGATCTGCACCAAAATTCAGATTGTCCAGTGATAAGAAGCCTAGAAATCGTGCAGAAGTTTCAGCTGGACAAGCACCAATCAAATATAATTTAGGCTCAGCTGAGCATCCCTTTGGCAGAGGGATAAATGTGATGAACTCTCAAGGTCTCTTCCAGCTTACGAATTTTGTGAAGTGTTTTGGGGTCTATAGAGAAAAAAAATCCATCATATAAACATAAAAGGGCAAAATTCTGCTCTTTCTCTAGTGTGAGCAAGGCCCCAAACACAGCAAGGCAAACAAGCTTTCACTTCAAAAGCACGAAAAGCTCTAGCGCAAAGCCCAGCGCTATGATCAAGAGGAGGCCTGAGGTCTTGCGGGGGAGAGAAGGGAACCCAGCACTGCGGCTGCAAAGTGGCAACCGGGAGGGACACGGGACACAATTACTCTGGCAAAGTAAACAGGCATCACATCAGGGGAAGTGTCTTCTCTTGAATTCTTGCAGAGAGAAGCAAAAGGAGCTCGTTACCTGGATCCACACTAACTCAACACATCTGAGAACAATTGGGAAGGTAGAAAGTATGGGCTCATCCTTAGAACTGGGGCAAAATCCTAGAGTTTTGAAGCCATATCCAGAACATAAACTAATGGGGATTACAGTCATTTTAAAATCAGAACATATTTTCTACCCAGTATGGGTTTTTTTTCCTGATACCTATTGTTTACGATATGAAAGTATAACACTGGGTCTCCATTTTCCAGGTATTTGAATTCCCAGTGTCCTGAAAATTAAGCAGCAAAATAAGTTTGCTCACGGTTTTACTGAAATAATAAGAATGAATGAACATGCGCTTTGTTGTGTCACCAGGGAGTATTTAATAAATTTATAATTTAATAGAAAAATAGTGTATTAAGGTTACAAGTTTCTTTTTATATGCAAGTTACATTTCTCTTGGCTAATAACAATATTTTGGATTGATCCATGCACAGCAAGATACTGCTGTGTTGTAAAAACATAAGGAAAATAACTTTTGTTTTTTAAATGAGCCTTAAATGCAGGGGAAAAGAGCTGTACAAAATTATTTGTGTATTTAAACATGAAGTCTGTTAGCTTGGTATCCCTGGTGCAATACAACACTGTGTTAACGCATTTCATTTTGCTTGGCATCAGCCTCTTCAGGCTCCTTTTGGGGTTCACAGCAATATTCCTGTGCTCTAGGAGGGCTTATCACAGTGAAGACACCAATTCATTCCCATTTCCACTAAGTGGAGAAGAGAATTAGTGATAAGCACAACTGCAGCATCTACCTGGTTGGACTAGAGCAGCTCTTTCTGATGGAGCAGTTGCATAGGTTCATCACGACTCAGTGTCCAGCAATTAAGACTACACTCTTATGAAAACGGGGTGAAAAATTTCACAAAAAGGCAAATGAACTAATAAAAACAGCACAAGAGGGATGAACATTGCTGACAAATACTGCATAAACAGATCGGAATTCATTCTGATGAACTTTTCTCCTTCAAACCATCTCCCTTTGTGTCCATGGTGTCTTTGATGGTGAGCAACACAGGACGAAAAATAAAAAAACACTAATGGAAAATTAGCAATTAGCTCAAGAGTCAGATTAGCTTCGAAAATTGCCAAGCAGAGGAGGCGAGGGCAGAGAGAGAGGAGACAGAATTACATTTGTAGACAAACAGGGTTTTGCTACCCAACTTCAAAATTAAAGCCACCATGGCAACTGAACGCCAAACATATATTTTTTTAGTACTGTAGAACGCTATTTATCTTTACAAACAAATACTTAATCACTAAAATAAAAGAGCAATCTCTGTGAGCTGGACTTCGTGAATGCACTGTTGGAATGAGTGCATTTGTCTTTAGTATTAAGGACATATTCAAGTGTTCTTCCATTTTGTGCCATAAACACTTTTTCTTTTCTGGCTGCACTGCGGGGAGCTAAAGATAGCTAACAACCTTGTGACTTGCAAGTTCTGTTTTCTGCCATTATCCTTATTTTTTGCTGCCTGTAGAAAACTTAATGTGGGTAGTCATTGCTACTTTATTGAATGAACCCTATCTACGAGTGCATGGAAAGTTTACCAACGTCAGGAAAGGTGAATTTTCTACAGGACTTTGACTGAAACAGCCAACTAAACTAGAACAATAACATATGCCGGAGCACGTCCATGTAAATCCTGATTTTTTCTATTTGAATTGAGCTTACTGTACCCTTCCTTGATATGAAATATTCATGGCAAAAGTACAACCTCTTTAGTGTGGGGTTAAGCCTTTAAATACTGGGAAGAGCTTTAAAATGTCATGGCAATGAAAAGCAAGCAATATAAATACTCTGAGTTTTCGTAAGTCAAATATTTGGATTTTCAGGTAGTAACAGATTACATTCAACATCGTTTACGCATTAAGGGTTATGCTTCAGGTAAATTCTGTACAACTTTCTGAGTACAGAATTAGTGTGCTACTTCCTACGTTATGGGACATCTCCTTTCACTTCCTTCAAAGGCCTGAAAAGGTTCAGAGGAGCAAAGAGAAATTCAGCTTCTGTAATGAAGCTGTTTTGCACTTTAAATTAATATTTTCATATTCACTGTAATTTAAAGATGTTCAAATCAGCACATATTATGAAGCTGACTTCATTATGCATGATTTTAATTCTTGCAATTTGTCACTTGCTTACCAGACAATAAGGTCACGTTGTTTCTAAACAGAGATCATAGTGAATTTCTCACTTTACACATCCTGCAAATTGCTTTGTTATACACAGCCATACTCTGTTATATTTTCAATTACAGTCACATTTTATAACATTGACATTCTTAAAATTATTATATGTTAATATATTAATTTAAGGAATGTCAGATGAAGTGTGTAAACTTAGCACAGAACATATTCTGACAGACCTGACAGAAAACATGAAAAATGTGTGCTTTCTATCATCATGATTATTTTTCGGATAACACCAGCTGTGCAACTATTAAACCAAGTGACTGCTTTCCTACATAACACCAAGTACCAGCGTTCAATCACGAAAGAAATATAAATCTCCATGGGCTTTTTCCACATGCTTTAAATCAGCAGCAATCTGTGCATTTTGTATCTGCACTAAAAACATGGTAAAAACTGGGAATGTCTTCCAGCTGGAAGCTCTTTGGCATCTTTATTGATAGAGACTATGAATGAGGTACATAGTGCAATGTTTAGAGGGAAGTAGTTCCATTTTAATCTAAGTTCCAAGTTAAATGTGATACACAAAAAAATATTTCACTAACCAAATAACCTGAGCAACTCCAGGAATTCTTGAACTATTCACTTCACCCTTCCCATTATTGTATTCTGGAAGCCTTGGATTCCTAATTAAGTTAAAATTGTTCAAATCAAACACATGGCAAAAGGTATCATTCCCCTTATGAAGCTCAGGGGTTTTTTAAGGGGCTTTAGTAGTTCTTGAGTATTACAAGATTCTGTCTACAAGCTGCATGTTCAAGAGCAGCCCTTCCTGACAGCTGATTGCACAATACCAGCCTACACCAGATGTTGCAAGGCAAAAAGTCTCTGCCTTTTTTCTGTCCTACTCAGGAGAGTTCATGTGTGCTTATTAAACACCTTTAATTCTCTTTTATATTCATTTCAGCCTCAGAATCACACATCATCACTATAACTCAGATCCTCAGGAGATGAAAAGGAAACACAGTCATTTTTCTGGGTACACTATTTGTTTATGTGGTGAGCCATGAATTCTCCAGGGCGACAGACTTTTGAAATGATGACATTTTGAACTGTTCTGCGATCTCATAATATGATAAAGGGAACAGTGTAAAAATGGAATTATGTTAAAATATCCTCTTTGGACTATGACACCAATTTGGGATTCAAAACATGCATAAAATGTTTTATGAAGAAAGGTGGGTGGGTTATAATGTGCAAAAAATAGCATACCTCAGGTTTGGCCTGTTACTGCATGTATATATACAGCGTATAACATAAAAGGTCTGATTACACTGAGTGTTAAATAGTTGCTTAGGGCCAGCATGAATTAACCAGAAAAAGGCAAACTGATGTCAAGGCAAAGCAAGAGCAACCTTGTACAGTGCAATGAAAGACGAGCAAAACCTTTCCCTGGAGCTTCTGCTGGCTCCCTCCCAGACCTGCCGGATTCTGTTGCATTTCTCTCTTTTGTGACTACGGAAGAGAAGAGAAAGATCTTTTGCAGAAGTTTTTTAAACCTAGCTGGGCAGAGCTGGCAGTTTGCCACATACATTGCTTCCTATCAGTATTTCACAAAAATACTGTAGAAGAACAGAACAGAAAAGAAGAAACAATAAAGGAAAATCATGGTTCTCTTAAATCCTCATTTCCCTACTCTCAGCTCAGGGAGCTGCAAGGGAAAAGTGTCCCAGAAGAATACATAGTCTGCATACAGGTAAAGACACCTCACTGCAAAATCACAGAACCTAAGTCAGTATAAAACTTGCTTAAGTTTCAAAGCAAATTCTCTACGGGATCATTTTATTTAGACAGAAAACTGAGTCAATGTGTCTTTAAACACACTGGGTACCAATGAGCCCATTCTTTAGTGGGTGAGAACAGCGTATTTGTGATCTGCCCATCAAGCATTCAAGACAGTAAATTACAAGCCCTGCCAGGTCTTCTGCTCTGTCTTCACTCTCTAACTTCCTCAAGTCCTTCAGCACATGCACAGTTATGTCCCTTGTCTCCAAGGGCAGCACGACTTGCAAGCAGTTGGTTTCTAGCAAATATGTGGTTCCTTCAACTCTACTCATGAACCACAGTACATTGAACTCCATTAAGTGCCCACACCGTATCTCCACATTTCCTTAAAATGTTCTTTTCTGTCTTTATGGCTCAGAGTAAGAGGAAAAATCCTATTCAGAATGACATTAAAAAAACAGCACGCAAAAAAACCCCACGCCCAAAAAAAAAACCCCAAACCAACCATCTAAGCCCAACACAGCATTAGATGATTCTCTGCTTCTTAACAGCTATAAATCACACAAATAGCTGAAATGATCTGCACTGGGATGTCAAACAGATGAGCTCAGAAAATCCCGTAGATCTTTGCATCCATCCACTAGTTTATGTATCATCCACTACGTTTATATTCTCATATCTGCCAAATAGTAACCGCAAACATAATTTAAACAGATGGGTTATGCTCCTTGGGGTGATTTTTTCATGCAAATATTTTAATTCCAGTTCAAGCACAGTTTCTCTTGTTTCAAAATCTTTTTGGTTTTGGCTTACTGGACTTAGACACATTACTCTTAAACAGTTACGGTTTCACAAATACAACATAATGCTGAATCATTTACTTGTTCATCAGTGAATCTATTAAGGATTGGTATGTAAAGCTACAAAATGGAGTGAGTCCAATGTGAAGTGTCAATAGAAGGGAATCCTTAGCTGTTTCTGTTGGCCAAAAAAAAACCAAACAAAAAAGCAAAAGAAGTCACCAGCAGACTAAGCTGACCTGCTGACTGTTCTCTTTCCAACCTGTCAGGTCTTGTAAAAAGTCGTGCTAGAAGGAATTGGTTTGGGTGAACTTACTGAGCAATGTTGCTCAAGTCACTGCCACACATTTTGTACATACACATAAAACACATGTAATAGTATCACCTACACAAAGTATTTGCAAGGCTAACGTCACAAAACTACCAAAGGACTAACTCATGAACAGACCACTAGTCAGCAGTTCCATGACAGAGTTGAAGCTCTGAGGACTCTCATGGAGGTTGTTCACTCTCTAGAAGTGGCTGAAAATTCAATGGAAACAGTAACCAGGAATGAAGCATATCTTGAGCCAAGTGAATGAAGTTCAACCAAATGTTCCTGATAATTCATTTTATTTGCATGGAAACCAAATAAATTCACTATATTGGGGAGAACTTAAGCCATGAGGGTCTTGAAACTGCTCTTTAACCTTGCCCAAATCTGTTCACCCTTTAGATCTGCCTTTTCCTCTCACAGTCTTATGTCTTTCATAGATTTTGCATTTTTACATGGTATGATTTTCGGAGCAGGAAATAATCTCCTTCCAGGTACTTAAATGTGATAGAATTCAAAGACTTGGTTGATGATACAAGTAATAATATGCATTTCCACAGATAGTTTCTTCATTTAGTAACTGGGCTGAAGAGGGATGCAGAGAAACTATAGTTCAAGCTGGAAAAAACAAATGCAATATATTACACAGTTCTTTAGTCCATTGTGTGGAATGATAAACACCTACAGTTCATGGTGTGTGCATGTGGGTGCACACACAGGCTTGCCTGGTTTGTATACTCATTTCCATTCCCCTTTAACAGTAAAAATAGCCTTTTCAAGGTATAGAATTGCCATGGACATATTACAGAATGAGAAAGCATCAGCTTTTAGCAGCAAGTGGCATGCTAAAGTAGAGCAAAGTGTTTGTTGTTGCCAAGTAAACACAGCAGCCATTATGCACTCAGCAACCTGACATACAACCGTGAAAGTCAGTGTTGCTGGTTTATCGGAGTATTAAGTGACAGAGAGGCTGTTAGCCAGAACTACTTTATCTGCTCTTATTCTGAATCCTGTCACGTTATCTTTCAAATTCATCTAAACTACCATGACAAACAAGCACACAAGCTCTCAGTTTTCAGCTGCACTTCAGCTTAATCCAGAGCATTGCACTGTTTATTGCCAGACATGGGATGAAGAGTACACACGGCTGGGTCATCTGCCACCACCCAGGGCAGGCCAAGAGCAGCAGAGCACATTCACTCATTAAATTTTTTATCACATCTGGTGTTACACGCTCCAGATATTGATTACACCGAGAGCACCAGCAATCAGGCTGACCAGTACTCTTCCATCAGCCCTGGTATTCTTTGCGCTCTTGTGTTGAGTTGCTGTCTCTTGCATTGCGCGAGGGGAGGTTTAGTTTGGACATGAGGAAAAGGTTCTTCACCCAGAGGTGCTGGACACTGAACAGGCTCCCAGAGAGGTGTCACAGCCCCAACCTGACAGTGTTCAACAAGAGACTGGACAACGTCCTCAGACACATGGTGTGACCTGTGGGGTTGTCACATGCAGGAACAGGAGTTGTACTCTATGATCCTTGTGGGTCCTTCCAACTCAGGACATTCTATGATTGTGTATTTCCCAGTCAGGCTGTGGTAGCAGGAAATACCTGTGATTGTATCGCACATCGTGAGGTGGGGATTGGTCTCTTCTCCCAGGCAGTCAGCAATAGGACAAGGGGGCATGGGCTTCAACTCTGCCAGGGGAAATTGAGGCTGGAGATCAGAAAGCAATTCTGTGCAGAGAGAGTGGTCAGCATTGGAATGGCTGCCCAGGGAGGTGCTGGACTCACCGGCCCTCGAGGTTTTTAAACTGAGATTGGACATGGCACTTAGTGCCACGATCTGGTCAATGGACTGGAGTTGGACCAAGGGTTGGACTCAATGATCTCTGAGGTCTTTTCCAACCCAGTCGATTCTGTGTGATTCTGTATGGTCGATAACAAAGAATCCCAACGGATACAGTAAGCACTATGATTATATGTGACCGAATTTCTCTATCTAGCAGAAGACCAACACCAGAATAGTGTGCCTCGAGTACAGTGTGCCATCTGTTTCTTTTTCCGGATGTGGATTTCACACTTCAATTCATATCCAGGTTAGTGGAGAAGCAACAAGATTTTTTTCAAAATCAGCTGTGTAATAGCAGAGTCTTCTGTATAAAACCTATTCCAAAAATTCCAGATAATGAACATCTATCCAGTTTTCTCATAAATGCTTAATGGAATATGAAATAGGATTTTTTTATAGATATGTATATTTTTTAAAAAATATTTTCTCGTAAATTCCTTTGTCCAGGTTTGACACACTGAATGACTTTCACTGTAAGAGACCTGGCCAACTTGGAAGTGCAATATTACAGCTTTCTCCTGCCTGCATGTCTAGCAGATTGGGTCTAACAGACTGGTAATACAATACCTCACTTTCTGAAATGGGTGGAGTTCTCCTTCATGGTCTCCTACATACAAGCAAGAAAAAGCCTACCTTTCCTTCACCTTTTTGAAATAAATTCAATCATTTCTGTAATTCAGTAAACCTGTAAAACTACCTGCAATATTTCTGGGATTTCAAAGTGTGTTATGCTTAACTTTGCTGCACAGAAGCTATTTTATGAAGTGATTCAGTGCTCTGTGCAGACCTCAACCCTCTTTAGAAAACTGGTGCTGTCGACTGCAATAGATTTTTCAACAGAACAGTCAAACAACACAAATGATTTGCAACATTGCAGGACCCAGTAATTCCCACTATTCATCTTTTCAGAAGAGCTATGAATCCAATGAAGATTTATAAGCAGAAAGTCACCTCCATTCTCAAATAATGTCCAACTGGCCATATACCACACACACTTTTAGCAGACTCTGTTTCTAACATGCTGCATCACTTTGTGTTGTGACATGCTGTAAAGTCTGACCTAATTTGACACGACAGCTAAAATTTAAAGGACAACAGTTCCCACCTCACTTCCAAATGGAACAACTGCAATGTTCCAACAAAAGCTGGCCAGTGGAAGAAGGGCAGACGGGAAAGCGTCCGTGGTTGCCAACTTCAAATTACTGTTGAGTAGTTCAGCACATCTCTAGAAAAAAAATCCCTTAAAAGCCTAATTAATCATCATTTAGGAAAGGTCTTCAGTGAAGAGCATTTGTTGTCCTTTATTCATGCATTCCAGTTGGTTCGCAAACACTGAACTTTTCTGCACACATGTCCCTGTACTGCTGGCAATTCTAAGCTAGTAGCTTTGAACAGAATCAGAAAAATATGTTCATTCCAAAACCCAAAGCAAAAAGTGCTCAAAAGTATCTTAATATTCTCTAATCGTTTGGTCGTTTTGGTTTTGATTTTTGGTTTTTGTTTGTTTGTTTGTGGTTTGTTTTGTTTTGTTTTTCTAGAGATGTTTGAATCCAGCATCCAGTGGCTACGACATTTCTCCACTGTATGACATACAGTATTAAGAAATAAACAAATAATAATCTGAGTTTCATGAATTGCAACCAAACAACTTAGTGATTCAGTAGAGAAAATTCAGAGAGCAGTAAGTATCTCCTAACCAGCCCAAAACTTCTGCATTGTGAGCTTAATCTGTATCGGTGCAACATGGGTAAGATCTCAAATGATTTCTTCTTCCCACCAGGATACGGCCAGTGCCTAACATCCATCTCCATGTGGTACACAACAAAATCATCAAATCTATTTTAACTTCACCTTCATTTCTCCCTTCACCAAAGTACATAAATTTTAGAGTAACATAACAATCTAATTTGCATCAGCTTATAGAAAATAAATAAAAATGCCACCTCAAACTTGCATTTAGCTTTATTAAGCCAATATATGCTCACCTGCATTTTAAAGGCTAAAGGATATTTTTAAAAAAAAAATTCCCCACAAGTCAGAAACATCAATTTAGCAACTGCAGCCTGCATTGCACTTCAGTCCCCACTCAAGCAGACATCAGAGTTCAGAACATAGTCAAAGCCTAAGAAAAATGCCATTCAATCAAAGCAAATCCTAATCTTTTGTGCATTTCATGACAGCGGGACATGTAGAAAATGGGATAATTTTCCCAAATCGTCGTAATGTATGGATGTCATATGAAAATCTCAATTTTTCCATCACCTCTGTACTTATTTCCCTGAATGAATGCCTGAGGCAATCATTTTAAAATGCTACTAAAAAAAAAAAAAGCTAGGGCAGTAGAAGCATGTGTGCTGGTAACGCTTGCCTTTATCTTCTTCAAAATTAGCAGTGATTGTAGAAGACCTTATAAAACACTAGTAAATTCATTTTTCATCCTTAGTCACAGGTGCCTTCAAAATCTTGGGGGAAGTGAACTTGCGATATCTGGCTTAAGTCTCAATGAACCACTTAGAGCAGTACAAAAGCACTACTTTCTTCAAGAGAGAGAAAATAATAATTCTTATAGTAACTCTCATTTCTCCAGTGAATTAATAACATTTCAAAGACTTCTGACCTATCCTCTCAACCTACATTATCCAGTTATAATTACCTGGTAAAATATTACGGAATTCCCTTATGCATGGCTAAACCTGGACTTCACTGGACTAAGCCTGATTCCATTCCAGAGCTGTAAATTTCAGATTACTGATGTCCTTAGAGAATTAAAATATACTAAAAAATAAATCAATAGACATGAATCTTATTAGGGAATCATCTCTAGTAGTTTGAGCAAATGTAACCTACAACCAGTTTGATTTTTTTATGCCATTGACACTTCCCTATAAGTTTTCCACAGTGACACTTGCTATTGATCTCTCATGAATTCAAACAAAATGTCTTTCCTCATTAAGAAAATTCCCCATTTAGGATGGCAGGGGCTATAGTTCTATTCTAAATTTCCATCTCTACCATCCACTTTGAGTTAGTCCTATAAAAGCTCATCTTAGAAATGTTAAAGCAATAGAAATCGATAATAAC
The DNA here is from genome assembly GCF_037038585.1 of Patagioenas fasciata. Taxonomy (NCBI): domain Eukaryota; kingdom Metazoa; phylum Chordata; class Aves; order Columbiformes; family Columbidae; genus Patagioenas; species Patagioenas fasciata. The sequence continues at coordinate 20,728,566 of NC_092529.1, read as the reverse complement.
AATAATTTTTGCCTTTTTGTGACCTGCATACTACCTTTTTGTTGTTGGTGGTGGTGGTAAATGAGGGTACCTAGCTATAACGCTAACCCTTGCAAGTCAACTGAAATGTTGTTATTTATAGCCATTTATAATGTGTGTGATGAGAATGTGCCAGGTTGGCTCTCTTCCACAATTTATCTATCCAATGGGTTATTTGTAATGATGACCCCACCAGATGTTTTACAGGAATAAGCAAGAATCACTGCAGAGTGCTGAAATAAGCCAGTTTGCATATTCCACTGAAGGTCTCAGACTAATTCTCAGCAGTTCAAGATCAGTTCAAACACTGAAACAAGAACCTTCTTCTACCTCTAGTCCTCCTTGGTTTATAACTAACTCTGAGTATACTTGTTACTCTTTAAGTATGCAATTTTCCCAAGTAAACTGCCTTAACATTATTTGGTGTAAATTCCATATTCACCATATGACAGCATTAATGAAATAAGCTCCAACAGCCTTCTGAGACCAAAAAGCACCCTTGCTATTTCCTATTAGAAAACATGGGTAGAGACTTGCCCAGCTGCAGCCTGTGGCAAATGTAAGTTTCTCATTGCACATATTACATCTCCCAGCCACAGGACCCTTCTTTCTCTCACTGGAATGCTCCCCATATTTCAGAGCCCTTAGAATCAAGCAGCTGAATTGCCACTTTCAGAGACGGCTTCAAACAATGTGATACAATACGGGATTTGGTTCTAGTATTTCCATCACCAATGAGGCAAAGTGAGGCCTAAATCAACCGCAAGGCTCCAGAATACATGGCTGAAGCCAAAGGTATACCTTACATTGCTACCAGATTAAAAATTTTAAATTCTAGAGTATATAAATTACGGTTTGCGATGTTCTTTGAAACACTTTAACTGAATCTAAAGACAAAGATTCCCAGTCCGCCTACAAACTGAACTATTCTGGTCATGAAACATTACCTTCCCAGCATGTGGTATGCCTATCAGCAGAAAAGTGGTAAAAAAGAAGTGACTAACTTTATTTATTACATTTGTATTGCTTAGAAAACCATTTACTTAATGGATGAGTATCATTAGCAGTCCAACCACCAAAAAAGAATACAATGATGTGTTTCATAGGTTCATTAAAATAATATTTCAAAGCTATCATTAGAACAAGAAGCTAAAGATCTAAGAGACAGTAAGTTATCTGCAAATAAATGAGGCAGAACAAACATGTTTTGAAGTTAAGAAACATGTTTACAAATATATTACACCATAAAGAAAGCAGGGCATGAAGCTGAGAGACTGCTGTGCATGCAACTGATTAAACAAAACAACAAAAAAGTGATAACTAATTTTGAATCAAGGGTCCTCACACTTGTGGTCAGCATGCTGTGCTAAAGAGTACGTGCTTGAACGCATGGCATATAGAAGTTCATAAAGCACAGCAAAGGTAAGGTTTTGCGTCAGAGTCCCTTAGACTAAAGCCAGAAAACTATAGACATTGTCATCCCATAGAGTGTTAAAAAAATAACAATAACTTAAAAAAAAAATAAAAACACAAAAGGAACCCCTCTCACTACTGCAGGAGCAAAGAGCATCCTTCCGCTCACAGGTATTCACGGTGAAAGAAGCGTTTCCAGTAAACTTGGCAAAGGTTGTAGGAACATACTGGTGTGGCAACCAGAGAGCTCTAAGTTCACCCTTATGGTAAATTCAGTCATAGGAACATGTGTGAAGGTTCCTGAGCATTATATGTATTTATTGCAATAGCTATTAACAGAAAAGAGGAATACAGAAATGGGGAGGGGGAAATGGATTTGTCCAAACACAGAGACAAAAGGATGATCTTGAAATTATGCTGGATAAATGCAACCAGGACAGAGTTATACTAGAAAAATTTAGAGAATAGCAAAACATAAAGGCATAAACCCCTTTTCTTATGAAGAATTACTAAATAATATGAGGACTCTCTGCTTCAGAAAAAAGGACAACTAGGTGATGATACAGCATACACCTATGCACTTGCAAGTGGTGTGGAAAGAGTTCAACTGTTCATGGTATCTTCCAGCACAAGAACTGGGGAGATGCTCCTCATACAGTGCATGGTTGAATTGTGGAGTCTTGTCCTACAATACTGAAGATTGCAAAATCTATCGGGATCCATAGGAGTGGCTGAACATAGAAGAGAAATTCATTGATGGCTGTAACACACACAAATGTACTCTGGCTTAGAAAGTCCCAAGACTGCAAATGGCTGGGTGTCAGGAAAGCACTGGAGTGAAGTATCACCGGGTACTCAACCTGTTATACTCTCATACCCTTCCACTGGCATCTGCTTTGCCAACTGTCAAAGAGTTTCCTGGCCTGAAACGGCCCATGTTCTCACATAGTTCAGCCATTCTTACATTCAAAGATAGAAATAACACATCAGAAATCAGGCCTAGACAAAGTAACCAGGAAATGGACCTCTGCCCCTCAAGCTGGACCTTTTCAAGGTCTTTAAAACCAGACCCCAGTGGCACAGTGGAGAACCGGCAGACTGAAAAAAAGTGCGCTGCATGGTCCCAGCTGTTTGTTCCACCTTGGATGGCACCACAGACTACTCGGTCTTTACCATCCTGGTTCTTAGAGGTATCCAGGCCAAACCACTTCCACCTGCTTCAGATAAATTCCAGGTCTACCCACAGTGCAAGACATGGGTTCCTGTTGTGACTTCCCTTCCCTTTTGCATCACTTACCATCATCCTCCCTGCTCCAAGATCTTTTATCATGCCTCAGGTTCAAGCAGCCAAGAAAACATCTTTTGCAATTCTACTAAAAAATTAGAATGAGAAATGCTGCTAAAAGCAATGCCTTAATTAGTTCAACAATGCCTCTCTATCAGTGAGACAAGACAAATTAATCAGCACACGACCCTGTCCCTCCTTGAACCCCTGGTCCTTTCTGCTCCCTTGGTCCTGCTTGCCTTCACAGAAGCAGGATCAGATTTGCAAAACATAGTGCTAATAGTTCTACTCCATCTTAATATATTCCTCTGCTCTCTAAAAAGGGACTGTGAATATTGCTTTTTGTGATGATTTTGAAATAAAATTTAGCCTAACTAGAGGAAAAAGGAATGAAGAATATTACTAGCATAAAAGCTTCCCTCATTTCAGTACACATTAAATGTTCTACCTGATTTTCATTGTTTTCTTGAATCTTCAAAAAAAGTAAACAATTGCTGCTGTCATGAAATTACAAGGACTAATAACTCTAATCTATAATCAGCTGCTTAGAATTGTCAGCACCTTTAATTTTCTGGACCACCTCCTATCTAATGAAACTGAGAAAGCTGTCTTGCAGACATCAAAACAGAGAGCAGCTGACTGTCTGAGAGGAACCTCTTGCGCTCCCCAAAAACACCTGTGCCACAAATGTTTTGTTATGGGCCAGCAGTTACACAACTGTACCTGCGTCAAACAAGAAGCACGATAAAATGATTTAGTAGAAGACACTAAAGGAGGGAGCAAAGAATATTAGGGAAGGGAAGCAACAGCTCCTGAGTTAAACCTGCAATCAATTCCTATTACAAAGCTCTCTTTTGGTAGTCACATTATCAGAACTAAATGGAAAAGGTGCTCGGCTCAAAAATTGTCAGATTTCCTCTGAAAGCAAATGGAAGAGGTTAAACAGGTTTCAGTTCTATCATGTTAAAATACTGCTATGTTTCAAAACTGCTGTCATTTTTCTTAGTCCCATTCTCTCTTAAAAAAAAAGTAACCTTTCTCCAATACCCCCGAATCCTGCAGCCTTACACCATACTTAGCATTCCTTGAGCAGATGAACACTCATTATATAGTGTGATAAGAAACAGCAGTGTATAGGAAGTCCATCTATTCTCGCTGTGGATAGTTTGGGTCATATCTGAAATATCCGGGAATCTTGCCATTTATCAAGATTTTCTGAATGTATGAGTACACCCTAACTAGTAGGAAGTAATAACAATTGAAAAAAAATAAAACAAACCAACCACAAAAAGCCCACGAAATTAAAAACCACCACCCTAAACCAGAGAAACACTTTTTATAAGTGACAGAGACCTTCCTACAGAGTAAATACAGAAATCTGTTGTGAGAGGTAGTATAAGCGTTCCTGAAACTCAGAGCTGTGTACCGCTATCGGGGGTTAAGTGACAGGTTTTCTACAAGTAGCAGAACAATTTGGGTTCACTTAAAATTCCAGAACACGAAATATTACAGGAGTTCACAGAACTGATGTTTTGAAGTCTAAATGAGAGATCTCCAAAGTGGAAAGGTCTTCAGTTTGAGTTCAAGTAACTAGAATGTGTTCTCAACATGGATGAAACCTGGGTTTAAGATATGGAAATTTACCCCTTTCTGAAATTTTCATGACGTGTAATAGTTCCTTATGAACCTACACCAGCAAAACAAACACAGACACTGACACAAGTCATGGAACAGGCGGGTTTTGTGGCCAGAAACAACATACTGGATTGACTTCAAACCAATCAACGTTTTCAGGACAGATGCAGGGACTTCATCAGACTGTGTGACAAGCACTGCAGTGCACAACACCAATGCACGTGCTGAAAAGCTAGATCTGACGCTCCATCAATTAATAACAGAACAGTTCAGGTTGGAATGGACCTCTTGAGGTCACCTAATCCACCCCCACTGACTCCCCCTGTTCAAGCACAGCCACCTACAGCACGTTGCCCAGGACCACGTCCAAGAGGTCTTTTAATATCTCCAAGGATGGAGACACCGCAGCCCCTCTGGCAGCCTGTTCCAGTGCTCAGTCACCTTGAAAGAGAAGTTTCTCTTCTGAGAGATGAATTCTCTAATCAATTCTCTTTCTTCTAAGACATGATTTTTTTTCTAAGAAATAAAAGACTTCTAAGAACTCAGCCAAAACCAAGGAAAAAACAAAGTAGGTTGACCTCAAGTTATCTCCTATCATCAGTTTCTAGTGTAGAATCTTACTCAAAAAACACTTTCACAGCCTGGAAAGTTGTGTCTCCATTTCTGTTTTAAACCAAAAGATCTGCTTAATCAAATAAGAAATGTTACATCTCTTTTCTTAGGGGGAGGAGGGTGCAGTAAGGGAAGAGGTTATCGTGTTTTACATTGCATTTAGGCAATTTTAAGTGATTTACCAACACATACACAAGATAACTTTAACTGTCGACTACAGAAAAGCAATGCTGATTTTTAAATTTATTGTCATATACTAAAGTATTTATTCAATATATCTTATTATTGGGAAACTCGGACTTGTTTAGTGGACCAGAATAGAAACTGACAAAGATCTGAGTTGTTATAATATCTATAACATAAAGGACTGGGATGGCAAAGAAAAAGACGAAAGGAGGCAAGAGCTATTAAGCTAAATGACAGCGTAGGTAAAAAGAGAGAAGAGTATAAATCATCAAATTTTGTTTGTTTGTTTAGTATTAAAATATAATAAATAGATTCAGCCATGAATCGTATATTAGGAAAACAACAATCATACCCCAGAAAAACATTGCTACCCCATGATGCAACTACTTGGCTATGAAATGCTTCAGACAGGGCAGTTTCTGCCTGGGGCGAGGTTTGTGTGCAGCTGCCCCAGGCAATCGCCTTCAGGCTTCACACCTGATGTTCCTCGTCCCAGGATAATTCATGGGTGCAACTGGGGCATCAGCCCCTGCAAGAATGCCCAAGGGTCTCTGTAGAAATATAACAAGCAAGGACGTGATCGAGTTTGATCGTGCCATTTTCACCGAGTCTGCCCTCCAGCTGGTATAGATTAATCTTCTTATCTGAATAACAACATAATGAAAGAAAGTAAATAAAGTTCTCAAGAATGGGTGGAGGATCAGCACCTGCGTATTTGCACAAGCGGCAGGTTCTGCTGTGAGCAAACCCAGGCCAGGATGCGAGAGGGCAGGGTGACCTCTGGGCAAGGACTGCACGCATTCAGGAAAGGGAACTCTCAGACTGCAGAGCACCATGGAAATGTGTGGAAAAACAGATGAGGAGACGCATAAGTTGATTGATTAGAGCTACAGGCTTATTACAGGAGAACAAATACATATTTTTATATTAATTTACCTGTTACCAAACCAATAAATTATAATTTAATAAGCTTCACACTGACAATATACTACAGACTGTGAATTAGTAAAAGAAAAACTCTAACTTGTGATAAGAAATGTAATTTTGCTCTTGTATTTTCAAGATGTACCATATTAAAAGTACCTGCAATTATGTTAACTAGTAAGTATTTCAGAGGAGCTGGTGGAAATCACATATCACACAAAGTATTATTAACTTCTGAGTATGACCCAAGATTACAGGCGGAGTACCGTCCTGCACATACCAGCGAATACTACCTCTTATTTTTAGTGCCATGACTATCTGGGGCAGGATTTTACTAAGCATCATTTAAAAATATGTTGGAAGCCACCAGTATTATATAAATTCTTTTATGGATCCTGTGAATTTAGAATTCAGGCCAGTTTATCAAGCAAGTTGTACATTACTTTGATGGCATGCAGATTCTCAAGAAATCAAATGCACTATTTTTAACTTCCAGTAGTCATCTTGAAAAATTCATTAAACACACAAATATACATTAGATACTAGGTGGATCTAGCCTAAAAAAATCATAAAGCAAATTTAAAGTCATTCCTATTCCAACCACTACTGAAACTTAGGCATGAATGAAAAAAAACCCTTTCACTGTGCATCCAAAATGAGGACTATAATTTACATCCTGAATTAACAGTAGTTCCATTAGATTTTATAACTTCTCAAATTCTTTTACTTTCCTAAGGAACAGCTAGTGCTATCATCCTGTCCTCTTCGACCAGCTCCTAAATAATTCAGCTCATCTAAGGAAAAGAGGGAAACAAGAAAGGGAGAGAATCCACCTTAGCTGCTCTAAACCCTCTTCTGAAAAATAATCCCCAGTGAACCCTTCACAAAGCCAGTGCTGAAGAATTACACTAAACAGCTCTTAATTTATTGCTTTGCTCATCCAGTGAGTGCTTAGAAAAATCCAATACTGAATTCATTAATAATATTAAAGCACTAAACTCTATGCTAAAGTTTACAGTTTCAATCAACCACCATCCAACAACATTAAATTGATTTAGTCATAGCCGGTGAGAAATAAAAGTTACAGATACTAAACAAACAATACTACCTTTTTGTGTGTGTGTGGCTCATATCTAATATACTCTACAGCTGATTATTGGTATTTACAAGATTAAAAAAATTACTCAGTTATAGTTTTAATATATGTTAGTCTAACACTTAAATCTAATGCCTACCTAAGATAATACTTCCACATTCACTGACCAACAAGCACTCTCAAATTGAGGTCAATAAAAACTTGGAGACACTTAACACTATAATTAAATTAAAAAATCACTTGTGGATAAGAACAGCTATATGTGAGTAAATACAGCTTCAAGTTTTGAAAAAATTGTATCTTCAATATTTATTTTGATCCTTTGTTCTTGAAGAAGAGGGCAGGTTTCAATACTTTGTGGAACGCAGTTAAGAACAAATGATTAAAGGGAACGCAGAGTCCCAGAGTCCCTGTGATCTCCTGGCCAAAAAAATGTTCATTCTTTTGAAACTGTGGAAACCAAAAGCACAGAATTATTAAGTTTCAAAAACTGAATTTTGTATCAAGTTTATGTAAGAGCTGCAGGAAATCTCAGTCTCACAGGCAGAAGGAAGAGCCTGATTGCTATGCGACAGAGAATTTCCGAACAACAAAATCCTTCTGCGCAAATTGGCAGGTAAGTATACAACTTCTTTTCTGCTACTCAGCTGAACATCAGGTGAAGACACCAATATAATTCTGCCAACACAGAAGAGTGGGGGTTCTCCTCCCTTGCTGAAAAAAATTAACAAAATTTTTAAAGAATTCCAAAATTCAGTAACAGTTCAGTGTAAGCCTGAAATGATGCAAAGCCCATGGCTGTTCAGTGATTCACAAAACTAGTCAAATTATTTTAATCTTGGAAAATAACTGAAAAAACTTGTTGAAAGTTGACACAAAAAAACTCTGGAAACAATTCCTAAACAGTTTAATCCTCTATCTTCGATATAATGGCAATGATTTTTAGTATGAAATAATACTGCTGGTGAGTTTGGTTTTTATCACTGGAGTTTTGGGAAGATGTTTGGACAGCAAAGAAAATAGAAATATCAAAACAGTGTCAGTGACTGTTGTCTGCTGAGTACAGTTGTATGTTGCCTTATCTAAAAGTGATACAGTAATTATAAATATGATTATACGACATTGTTTAAATATAAAGTTGTGAAATCAGATATATCTTCAAAGGATAGAATATCAGAGGAATGTACCAAACTACTTCAACTCAGACAAAAACAAGTGACGTGACATTCTCACATATCACAAGCCACACACTTGTAACTGCTGTAAATGGACTTATCGGAGGCAGAGACTGTACCCAATACCGTAACATGGGTAAAGGCAACTAATTTCATCACCCCTACCATGGGAAGTAATGAATTCAGCTGTGCTTATCTGTACAGAGTTTGTCTTATATACTATTAAAAGTCTGATATATAGAAGTGAAGCTATGAAATATCACAGCATCACTGACTCAACGTGTCAGTAAGACGGGGACTGTGACACTGCAGCAAACCAATTTGAAGAAGTGAAACATTCGATTTCCAGTTTCAGGCTGTTTTGCTTGGCTGTGCATTCAACAGAAAACATGAAACACACAAAGAAATAGACTATTGTCCTTGAGGACTCTGACCCCCCAAATGAATCAAGGTTTAACTGCTGTACCTTCTAGGGCTAGGACTATTTGATCTGAGATAGTTTTCTTTAATTAAACTTCTGTCACATAAACAAGGGCATTGCTTAGTCAAATCAAACGGACTTCCGACCTGCGTAAATTAGAGCTCTATTGTGCCCTTCCTTTGACATGAATGTAAAGCCTCCCTCACACAAGAGAAAGATAACCTCCAAAGAGACTGTCCATGCTTACTTTTCTACATGCTTTTTGGTGGCTTCAGGCTATCTTTGCTTGAAAAGCAGGGATAGGAACTGGCCCAAGACAAAGTAGGATTTGCTTAGGTATTAATCTAGCACTTAGCTGTGACACTAGTTCACTCTTTCAGCAGTGAGACAAGGCTCTTGGCCACAGCTTTGATTCTGCACAATGCATGCGATTAATAAAATGCATGGCTGCTTGGCACAGCCCTCCGGTGCCATTGCTTCAGAGCTCTTTGACCAGGAGAAAGAGCCTGGGGGGGATATGGAAGGTTGGAAATGAGAAAAGCTTTCAAGGAGCACTTCTGGTATTGCTGACTTCCAGAGACATGTGTCAAGGCACCCAAAGAATTAATTACTCCACGAGGTACACAACTACAACACCACTTGAAACTATGGGATGTTTCTGGAGAGTTCCCAGGCATTTGTAGCCAACAGGTGCCTAGTAGTTGGATGATTTTCTAATTAGTTCATGTGCTACACTTCAAAACTAATTACAAAAATGTCTGGATTATAACGTTGCAGGGAGTCATTCATGTGCCACCTACCATTAAGAGGAGGGAAGTTTTGTGAAGGTTAATTAGCATTTTTAAAGTACTTCGGAGATGAAAGGCTTTAACTATATGCCTAATAAAAGAAACAAAGGTAATACTTTCTATTCAATTAATTCCTTTTTGCATCGAAGCAAGGGTTGCTTTAAGTCTAAGAGCATAAATTTTCACGTACAAGGAAATAAATCAACTCCCAACAGGACTCATCTGTTACAAAAGGGAGAACTCCAGCAAGATACAAATCAACAGAGGTGACCCTGGCATCCTGGTGCAAGAGGCGCTGGCGCTGGTTCCCAGACAGAGGTTCTGTGCAACTGAAGGTAGACACATAACGTGTCCTGGAAGAGGTCAGATAATCAAACCATTATGATCAGGTAATTGAAATAACGCATAGATATTCTCCTCTTGGGTCATCTGCTCGCTGCTCTCTGCTCAGACAACACCCTCTCCAACTGGGGATCGATGTGCATCTGAATCTGAAACTGAAGTTGCATCCTCAGTGTTTTGGATTTTTATTGCCTACTACTACGATTTTCAGAGTAGCAAAGGACATTAGACATTTTTTGTGAACATAGCATTCTTTCTCCGGGATTTAGTGTTATATATAATATTTTTAATGAACTTAAAAATGCTTTTGGCGAGCTTGGGAGATAATATACAGGTCATTATTAACATACAGACATATATTTTGTATAAATTCTATTTCTTCACAAGAGTAATGGAGGGGCGGGGAGAAGAGTATTCATTAATTACAAAAAAACCACATTTCAATGCTTTGGGTCATATGATTACTATTTACGCTGTAAATCCAAAATTGTCACTGACTTAGAAAGTATTACTGTCATCAATAGAAAGATTATTTTAGTGCTACAGATGGTTGTCCTTTTATAGGCCATTTTAATGACTTGTTCTTATCTAATCTGTCATGCATTATTTTGTTGTTGTTATGAACTTTTAAAGTTTCATATCAATCCATTTTGATGTTTACTAAACAGATGGTGTTATACAAAAATAAAAGGGAAAAGCATAATAATGACATTTAGTTCTCAGAAATAATTCAACAGCTACACATTTATTTTGTCAAATGTGAAATCTATGTCATTTGTTTTAAAAAACCTACATCAGAAACAAAATTATTCATAAGTTGTAAACTCAAACAGGTTACAAAGCAGAGCATGAAATCAACTGAAAGAAGGTTTTCTGAAAGGTGATTCTTGAACTTCAAAAATGTTGTCAATTAAGATACATTAGGAACCTCTTTAGTTCTCATCAATCCTTTTCTTTATACAAAGCTCTATTAGCAAATAGTTGCAGTAGTTGCTAAGTGATACAGATAATTATTTAACACACAGGTGTGACTCAGGTCTGCGGCTTGAAATCTACTTGTGAGCTGTGGTAATTATGTAAACACCTCAATTTACAGAAAGTTTTGCTTTCTCTTTGAAATCTTTATTATTCCTTTGTTTGATCAGTGCACTGTCATCAACTACACACAAAGACTAGGAGAGCTGAGTCCTACAGCTAACGAAATTACTCAGACCTAAATGAACGGAGAGTTCAGAAGATTGTAAGTGACATTCTACATCAGAACAATAACACGGCTCAATCTCACTTCATCAGGACGAGCTGAAAAACCTTTCCCCCCACCTCTAAGTTCTAAGATTTTGCAGAAATCTACCTCAAAACACGAACATTGTCGACAAAGTGAAGCACTCTTAGATAAGGAAATTCCAGAGCTCAGGATCTCTTGACTCTACCCCTTCCCAACCTGCATTACAATACAGGTTTCAAATACAGAATACCTTCCTCACACACAGCATACCAACATCCCTCCTAATTTCAAACATCAGACAAAAACTGTTCATGGATTTGATCTGATTAATCCTGTGTTTCTCAAAAAATATTGTAGTGGCTAGAAGTCAAACATTATAATACCCATTGGACCTTAGCTCACAGCCTTCCCAAGCTTTGAATATCTCCAAGGCTGGGTATCCCACAGTCGCCCTAGGCCTTTGTTCCAGTTTGCAAACACTTTACAGAGGAAGATGTTTTCACTGACAACAAATCAAAATTTCCCTGTCTGCAACTTGCGCCTGTTGTCCCCCATCCTGAGAAGCGTTGGTTCCAGCTTATCTCCATCCCCGTGCAGGTCATGGAGGGCACAGCTGGATCCCTCTCTTACCCTGCTCTCCTCCAGGCTGAACAGACCTCCTATTTCTCCACCTCTCCTTCCTCCAGTACATTCTTTCGAAAGAGTTCACAAGGCAATGTGTCTGACTTCCAATGTGCAGATCCAGTCCCCCCGTTACCCACCAGCAATCCATCATCTTCAGGTAACAATAATCGATGGATCTAGAGCAGTAGCACCACAACAGCCAATTCCAACTGCTGAATCCAAGCACGCTTTTGGATGGCTGAGAAAGTATTTTCTCCCTGCTTTTTCAAACAGGAAAAGAAGAAAGAGAATCAGGAAAATGAAGTAAAAGGCAACTAATTATCCTTTGTTAACTGTGTTACCTGTTTGCAGTATGCTGCAGTAAGGACTGATATCATCGAATTTCTGCTTTCTTATTTAGCCAACAGATGTGCTCACAACAGAAAAGGTCGTTCTACAATATATACTTAGCGTGGTGATGATACCTGCAAAATGTGGATTTCTCCTGGCAATTCTCCAAAACATTGAAAATTAGGTTAAAAGAGGCATGTTATGGATGTACCACTTTTGCCCAGGGAAATTAGTAAAACATGTTGTCTGTACAACTGTTTCTAAGAGGGAAGGACAGAGTTACTAAATTCCCATTGCCCTAACAATAATACACATCTGTTAGCGCAAGAAGTGTCTCACTGGACAGCACATGGGACTAAGTGCCTGTATTCCTGGCATCTAAACTGGGAAAAATTTATCTCTGGTACAGCTCTGTTTAAGTCATTGGAATTCCACCAAGTCTGCATTTGATTTGATGGTGATCGTTAACAATAAGCTAAAGGAAGGGCTATTAGCAAGGCTGATGTCATTGCCTTTCATCAGTCTTCTGCAGGGAAAAATTAGGGCTGACTTGAACTCAGGATGACTTCGGGGTTTTTTTGAAATATATTTGGAGTAGTACAATATCAGTTTCTCATTAAACCAAACTCATTCAGGCAGTGATTGCAGAGAATAAAAGTTAAAAACTTCCCACCTTCTCTAAATAATATATCTATTTTTAAAGCACTGAAGATTTTTTTCATTCATTACAAAAGCACAACCTCAAGCCATCTCTAAGCACACTCACAAAGAAGTGAAGGAAAGACAGTACCTGTCGCTACAGGCTTATGCTAACGAATAGTATTTAGTTTTTTAAATGGACAAAATCACGTTCTTTTAATGCACCAATTACTCCCTGTTTTATCTCCATAGTCCTACTCATTTTGCATGTCTGGTGTGCCAACTGTCATTCCTTAAATTAATGCAATCATCTGTTCTCCAGAAAAAAAGTAAACACTGAACTATATTTAACAAGATGAAAGAGTTGGATAAAAAACATCTCAGAGGCCAGCTTGGTGTTATGTCAGTGATGAGTTTCACCTCAAAGAATACTGGCTGTAAACATATTTGTTTCAGAATGCACACACTGCTCCTGTATTTTATCTGGGCTATCCAGAGTGGCAGAGAGACAGTGCACTCTACTTGGGGCCATAGCAGGAGGCTAAAGCAAGACTCTCATTTCCTCGTCTACAGGCTGGCAGAGGCTGAGCATGTCACAATCATAAAGAAATACAAATGCTGTTTATCAGAATAGACACATCTTTAGGCTGCCACATGCAACAGTATCTCCTGAAAGCTGGCCAAAGAGCAGTCAAAGATGACATCCCTAGCATTAGACTGGACATTTACGAGAAGCAAAGGATTACTGTGTACTGAAAGCTCATCGCTTTCCCAAAAGTCTCGGTTCCCAGAGGCTTAAGAAATGCCTCAATCAGAGATACAGTCACAGTTTAATAATCAGAGGGCTGGAACAACTCTCTTAGCAAGAAAGGTTGAGAGAGTCGGGGTTTTTTAGCCTGGAGGAGACCTTAGGGTTTTCTTTTAATACTGAAAGGATGCTTGTAAGAATGATGGAGAAAGACGTTTTACCAGGGTCTGTAGTGACAGAGCAAGGACTTACAGTTTTAAACTAAACCAGGTAGGTTTAGATTAGATCTAAGGAAGACATTCTTTACATTGAGGGTGGTGAGACACTAGAACAGGCTGCCCAGAGAAGCTGAGGATGCCCCATCCCTCAAAGTATTCAAGGTCAGGTTGAACGGGGCTTTGAGCAATCTGATCTAGTGGAAGATGTCCCTGCCCACAGCAGGGAGGGTTGGATCCTTAAAGGTCCCTTCCAACCTAAACCATTCTATGATTCCAACTTTTTGATTCTGCTTTTAGTTTTGCTTTTTACCTTTTCACTGTATAATTTACCTGCAGTGGAGCTCTCTACTTAGAGTCTGGGCTTCACCACTGATCTGGATGTCTTGGGACTCACTGCTCCCAAGCCCCAGAAGATGATCACTACAGGTAAGCAAGCATTACCAGGAAGAGCAGGAGTAACGCAAAGACTTGCAGAGACAGATCCCAAGCACTGATGCTCTTATCAAATGGTTGCTTCAAAGTGGGCCTTCTGACAAAGTGCACAAGATTTAAAGAAAGAATGATACAGACCTGAGAGCTCCCAAGAGCTCCCCAATGCTTCCCAGAGGGCCTGCAGCATTCCCTCCTTCAGCTAAAAAGCAAGTCCAGGAAATTCAGTACCTGGCACTTCTCCCACAGAACAGACAGAATGACTTTCTGCTCACCGTTGCTCCTAATCTAAGGTCTGCATCTCCCCTTCTCTTTTCATGGATGGTGTAAAGCTGAGCTCCAACCAAGCTCCCCCGAACATGTGGAAACTTTACTAATGGGTGATGATTCCTCCATTAACTCAGAATGGTCTCATAAAAGTTCTGCTGCACCAAAACTACATCCGTTGCTAACTGGTAGGGCTTTCTTCCTTCCCCATTCCCCCTTCCCCATTTATTATTTCAAATGTAAAGACTGCTCTTCCCACTTTCCTCTGGAAAGTGTAGTATCATGGATATACTTTCTATATCAGTAGGGCTCATGCAATTACAATACAGGTAAAAAAATTAAAGCAGCTTTTTAAACAAGTTACATTTGTTTAAAGACTAATATTTTCAGTATCTGTCCACATGAAACTTCACCATTAACTTTTAGAACTGTGTTAAAAAAACCCAAAACAACACACCAAAGCCTAAGAGTTGATGCTGCTGTCTAGAGCAATTCAGTACACGTTCATGGAAAGGTTAAACAAATTCTGCAGGATGCCTGATTTAATTCTGTACCAAAGATAATGAGACCACCTTGCTGTCTGTAATTTTCCATTATTATTTAACAAACTCTCTGGCAGGTCTATAAATATTCCTCTTTTCCATAATTCTGTGACTTTCACAGCCAAATCCATTAACCAGTTTTTTTGTTGTTGTTTTTCAGTGACTATACATAGAAGCTTCACTTGGGGTAAGGAAGCTATTTTATTAGGAGAGGCTGAAAACACGCAGGAATTGCAGAGAAATATAGAACAAAAAACTAGAACTGCATGAAAATTAAAACAGTTTTTTGATGTGCTTTTTACTGCTGTAGCTCTTCCATCAGTGAGGAAAGCTCTTCTCACCTATCAGGCCAAAGACATGGAATAAAGTATGGATTGGTTTTCAACTCCTCTTCCGCTTACTTTCAGTGTTATCTTTCTCCCCCTCTTTTTGCACCTTTATTTTCAAACAGAATGAGGAATGTGAATGCTCGAAGTAAAGACTGTTCTCAAACACTTGGTCCCTTAGGAGATGCTGGCATAGCTCAGGACCAGAATTCCAGAGAGCTTAGAAAAATTTTTCAAAGGAAAGGCCACCATAACATTGTCAAAAACAACTTTTTCCTTAATATTGTTTTTGGAAATAGATTAATAACTTCACCTAAATTTTGCAATATAGTCAACAAAAAAAGGGTAAACATGCAATGAAACCATTCAACCTAGGATCTAAAATGTGTCTCTGGGATGCATGAAAGATAATACTTGCCCTGTAGATAATACTTGGAAGATCTACAAGAAAATGAAAACAAGTTTGAATTGGATACTTTGGCTATCTCTACATCAGTGCCAGGTATGAAAATCACAGTTTGTAACTTTAAAACAGTTTTGAATTATATCTGCAGAGCTAGGAGTCCGTCGTGTGAAGCTGGCCACAAGTTTCTGTTTAATAAATATTGAGCTCCCACTCCATGTGGATTTTACTACCTCAAAGCAATTTTCAAAAACATCAATCAAATCCCTGTGAATCAGCAAAAGTAGATGCTGCTAACTGTTACAAGCAATATCACTTAAAGTTTCATTTCCTGCAGTGCTCATTTAATGTATAATGCATAGGCATTCCTTGGAGTAGAGACTGGATCCTGGGATTCCTGCATACAACTAAGTTTCCCAATCTCTAGAATGTGGTGTCAGACTTTTCCTTCCCTCCCTCTGGTTGACTGAAGCTTGAAAATATTCATGAATGTATAAATATATCCTCACTTTTTTTTAACTTTGCAAAAGGCACACTCACTTGGAAGTGTAAAGTGTGACTTCACGGCAGAACAGAGGCTGTCCTGGTAGACAAAGAACCTTCCTGAGACATGAGAGCTGAGGGTGGACCAGCCTGACAAAGCCTGACACCCCTAAGGAGCCCTTCCTCATCCGTTGTGTGGAGGAGGCACCATCGCTATCCCCCTTCAGATGTGCCTTCCAGGGCATTCCTGGTTCGGTTTTTGATGATATGGGTGTCCAACTTCAAAAGGTTTGGGTCTGCAATTCTCTGTCAGAAGTGCCTTACCTCATGCCTGAGATAATCTTTAAGTTCCCAGGGCAGGATTTAAATAACACTTTTTCTTCACTGTTCAGTCTGAATAAGGTCACACAAGTAGTGGCTGTTATACCCTACTCTCCCCCACACTACGCTGCAGGAGCCCAACCATTAACTTACCATCAAGTCCAAAGGCCACTTACGCACAGTGACAACTCAGCATCAGAAGGTCCAAGTCACTCCGTAGATGTGGTCAATAGGGCACTACAACAGCAGCTATTCTCCTCTCCTGCATGTTTTGAAGAACTATTATGGGAAAGAATTGGATAACCCTAAGTATTATGAATATGTAAATTAAATGTTAAGTGGCAGAAGTGTATGGTGCCTTTAAGGCATAGAATAACTATGGGCCATAAACCATTGTTGGCTCACACACAGATCTCCCACTGCTGTCAGCGGGAATCTCAAACACAGACTGAGATCTGTATATGCCCCTGAGAGCCTTTTTTCAAATAAGAAATTTAAATGACTGGTAGAGCTATAGGAGATAAGGGGGGAATGGGGGGGGAGTAAACCCCAAATCCTACTGCCTCTAAAAATCATGGTTTGTGCCAATTTTATCTCAAATTTCCTTTTTCATTTCATGAAAACACAGGCTTAACCCTTCCAGCTTTCCTTTCTCTCTCCCAGAAGCCATGCTCTGGCTGTGAAAACGACAGCAAAACATTACTGTGGGCCCAATATCCAATTTTGCCTACAGTGGAATTTTGCTTATTCAACACTTAGAAAAATGTTCAATGACAGATTTGGCTCTTTTTCATATCAGATCAAGCACACTAAATTTTATCAATTCTTAGAACTGACATGAAGAATTGTTTTAATCCCAAGTGGGGTGGGGGAACTACCCAAAGAAACTCAACCCGAAACACAAATTAAACCAAACCAAAAAGAATCACAAAACTATCGGAGACAAATCTCCTATTAAAGTAACTTTTGCATGTCACACAATAACTTTACTGTCATCAAGGACAGTATTCCCTCACATGCAATGGAAATTAAGCAATTTGCCAGCTAGTACTGCCATCTAAAAAAGTGAACGATTTATAATAGGATAAAACCTTTTACAATGTAGACCTGGGGACTACAAGCCAATCAATTAGACCTTAGTGGGGAATTACTGAGATAGTAATAAGTATTTGCTTTCTGTAGGGATGTCTTTATAAGTAGATGTGATCCAGAAAATGTAAGTTAACAGCGAACTAATTACTCCATGTGTGTATGTATGTCTAAGAAAAACGAGGATAAACCTAAAGCTAATGGGTATTTAAGGAACTCCAGCTCTGTGCTGCCAAGACAAATCCACACCATTCTTCAATAGCAGGTCAAGGAGTAGTTCTGGGAATTCAAAATCTCTGAACTAAATGACTCGAATCAATAGGAGTGAATACAGGAACAGCATAAGTACTGACCACAGTATGCTCACTCTTAGGTAAGACTTAGCTCTACTAAATATTAGCTTTATATTGTAAGAAGTATTAGAAAATTCACTGTAACCTTGATCCTTGATGTGATCTATGCCAGCAATAAACTGTTCAGAAAGTCTGTCATTGTATTAGATAAAAATAGTGTTCCTTTGTATATACTAGTATAGTGAGCTTTGTCTATACTGAATCTGACACTTCAAGGTAGAAAGTATACAACTCCATAAAAAAAAATTAGAATTTAGTAAGAAAACTGTTTTTCAGAATCACAGAACAAAATATGAAAACTTACCCTATTCTATCAACTGTTGAAATGACTTCCAGAATAGGAGTTACATATGTGCTACTTTTTTTCATCCCTAAAATACATATACAGAATGAATGGTCTAATGGTAGAAATATTAGTAAGCAGTCAGGTCAAATAATCTGACACTGGTGGAAAAGCTTGTATTGAAGTTTATAACAAAGATTTTAAAAACACTGGAATCTATAATCCACATTCTGGCACTAAGAATGTGACTTGTGTTTCCAATAGTTTTGGTTTGCCCCCATCCTCACCCTGTATTTTGTGCACCTCACAGAAGAGATAAAAGGTGACGACGTTCTTCCACTCTATGTCTACAGTTAACTTCAGTGACCTGGAAACCTAGGGTGCTGCCTTTTATCCCAGGATCAATTTTTGCCTTTCAGTTCAAGAGTTAGAGGTTGCTTCAGATGGCACAGAATTTGAAGGAAAAGTCTGTTCTTCCCTGCAACAATTGAAAAGTAGAGCAGGAAACCGGCAAACAAAAGACTGAACAGAACAAGTCAGAACTTAAAATTTGTATTTATAAAAGTGATGGTATAGAGGCAATTACACTTGCTCAAGTTATAGATTTCCCATTTTAGAAAAAATCTTGTAGAAATGTATAACTAACATGCTGTGTCTCTGAAAGATGGATACTAGCATAAAGAAACAGTTTTAAGTTATTATTTGAATATACATTTTTTCCTCAAAGTCCCATGCAAAAGACTATTAAGGAAAATATGTACTGATGGACAAGAAGTAGAGTATGATCTTTGGTCAAAATGTGTCAGAAATAGTAGACACATTAATTAAGATGACACTAATTAAGACAAAAGTGAGAGGTCATAAAATGTAGCACAGATATTCCCAACGTGTTCTTTTTTAATAAAGAGGAACAATATATTTTAAACTGTTAGAAGAGAACTTCCCCATGCCCCCCTTTCCCTCTCCTCCCATTCATGGCATAAAAAGCCTACTGAAGATATGGTCTCCAAATTTTGGTACAGCAACGTTATTGAAACAAAAAATTGGATTAGATACTTCTAAAGCACACATGCAAGGACAGCAAGAAGAGGGAGAACCGTAGACTCACATTTTGATAGTAAGAAGAGGAAGAACCGTAGACTCACACATTTTAAGGGCTATAAGCCAGCCAGAGGTTGGGAAGTTTTCTTCCCAACCTCTACCAATGACCGTGTCATTCTATAATGCTTTAGTAAGTGAATTGTTTTCCTTTTTCAGCACTGTTAGAGAAACAGGATAATGGCCAAGACAGACCACTAGCATGATACTGTAAAACAATTTTTGCATTCCCAAGATATATTAAATGGATCTGAACTACTGAAAGCACAATTTATCAGACTTCACACTACCATGACTGCTTATCAATATATATAAGAGAAATGAGACAACACTGCACACCGAACAGGAGAGATGTTTCTGATACCAGTTTGGCACCTGTGAGAGTCGGTCTGAAGATGGAGCAGGATTTGCCTGAACATTGCCATCAAGAACTTAGAGAACTGAGGCCCTGACAGAAAGAACAGATGGACAATGAAGCATTGTGTTGCACTGTTTTCTCTGATACGGAGGGGCTCCTGCTCACAATGGCTGCTGTGTGGACTTTGCCTGCTGCTTCAGCCAAACCATCCCCAAGCCTCTCGAAAGCTGTTGTTATGAGGGTCTCTTCGACCCAGGGACAACAGCTGCCATCCAGAAGAACGTATTCTCACCTGCAGCCTCAGTCACACGTGTCCCTCACCTGCTCCCCCAAACAATGGCCAACAAAAAGGAGCATGCCCAGAAGCTCACCAAGGGTCCTGAGGTCACCCAATGGACCAGAGAAAGACCCCTGAATGCTGGACACGTAAGCGTTGGCAAAAGAAAGCGTGAATCTTTCAAGCCTGCGCAGTACGAGTCTGGGTTGCGAAATCAAGGTGGAGACTGGGCTGAAACAATGGGAGTGAGGGGGGTGAAGAAGCATAAAAGGTGACTCCAGAATGAACACCGTTGAAGATCTTCCCACCAGAGGATCCCGAACCACGACGGAGGACCAGCCGGACTGCACGGGACCGGAGACCAGAGGGAGCTTCTGGAACTGGACTGCTGATAAATGCAACCTCATTTCTCATCTTTACGTCTACTTTTCCCTGTTTCTTTTCCCTTTTATTTTTATTACTCTCTCTCTCTATCGCGTGCCGCTATACGAGCAAATTAATAAAGTAATGCTGCTTGATTGAATTATAACCCCTTGGCATTTTGGTCGCCTTAATTTTGTGCTCTGAGATCAAGGTAAAAGAACCATCACGAGTCCATCATCAAATGGACTGTGACAGCATCTCACTATCTTTTGTTTTTAAGAGGTAGTGAGAAATAGCATATTAATAATTGGAATGGAGGACATATTATTTTAGCACCAGATAACGTTTTTAAAGACTTGCATAAACTAAGTCAGTATATTGCATTATGGCATCAATCACACTAAATCTTTGCAGGGTCCCCAAAATTTTTAACACACAGCATCATACAATTATTGTACTGTTTTGTTTTGTACTTTGCAATTTATATTATCATTACTGTACTGTATTATACACAATATGTTTCAAATGTGATTAAAAAATCAAAATCCTTTAGGGATTGTTAATAAGGTTCAATTTTTGCGCATTGCCAACCTTTTATAGTCAAGAAGAGCTGAACTCCAGCAGAAAATTATTACACTGGATGGTAGGCAGGGAAAGGGAACAGAGAGGAAAAGAAGTGATCATCTGTCTTTTTTATGCTTTTTAAGTACATACTAATAGGGGTATAAGAAAACAAAATGATATCAAAAAACGGAATATAAAGGGAATATAAAAATAGTTCAAAATCTTTAGCTCTTCTTCTGAGACTCTTCAGAAATATAAATCTATATCACCTTCTTAGATAGGGCTCTGCAAATGTTAAAGACTGCAAGCCACCTCAGCAACATCTTATGTTTGAACTCTTAGAAAAATTAATCATACTTGGGACTCTTAGAACATTGTGAAATGTTACATGTCCAGTCATTCCATGAGCCCTGGACAAACCTCAAAGTACTCGGACTCAACAGAAACTTCTCTCTGAGTGCAAGCATAATCCAAACGGTCTATCAAGGGAAGACAAAACATATCAACTGCTTTTCTTGGATGTCTTCTCCATCTCCCAATCCTTTGTTGTACTGAAACTGTTTGTAATAGTTCAATTACAATTCTTAGTTCCACACTGTCCAAATAAAAACTGAAAGACAGAAGATGCCAATCAGCCACAACAACTATTTCAGCTATAGGAAGTCTAATTTATGGAAAAGAACACATAGTTTGAAAGTCCATATACTTTTCAAGACTTTGCCATGCCTCCAGTTAAAATGTATAAAGGTACTTTCATTTAAAAACAGAAATAAAACTATCGTGTTGAACCACAAAGCATACTAGACCTCAAAGTACAATACCATCTGCACTACTAGAACCAACAAATGGAAACAGGGTGAGACAGAACCACAAGTGGCCCATCACTCACCTACAAGAGCAAATTAATCACCCCTTGACATAAGTATCATCTTTACATACAGAGTCTGGTTCATAATGAGGTCTTTACTATGCAACCATATTTCAAGTAATTGTCACCTTAAGTAAACATGTTTTAATTACTGCCACTTTTTTTTCATTATTCATTCTCAAGCCTACAATACCTGTCAGGGTTTAACAGATTGTCATCTCCTGCTACTTTTCTGTGGTAACATATGTCCTCATTTATTTCACCAGCAAACTAATGAAAGTACCCAGAACTTGCAATGAATTTAGGGGAATTCTTACATTCTGTTTGATTCTGTGACGGAGTCACAGGTCTCCATCCTAACAAGTCTTCAGAGTCTGTATCTGCTTCTCTGATACTTGCATGATGTTTTGTAACTGGAAACAAGATGCTTTGTGATTGTTGATAAAGTGACACTTGCCACAAGAACTACGATTTTGAAGAATATCCAAGGAACAAAAGGAAATAAATTGTATTGCCAGTTATCAACTTTAAATTTTCATTCAGTTACATGACAGCATATTGAGAATAACAGTTCACCTAGTGCAAGGAAATAAGTGTACATTCTGGAAAAAAAATACTATGTCGCTCATATCTAATCTTAATACCCTTAAAAGTAAACAAATAATTTCATCTAGTTATATTCAAGCTGCTTACTTGTGTGTTGACACATTTCTATTGTTTTTCATCATTAACAACAGTCCACTGAGAACTTGAAGGTCAGTTCATTCTGCCACTTGAGAATTCACCTAAAATGCTTACTGCTTGCATCATGAATGAGGTATCTCCAACATTAAATCAGCTTCCACATTCACAACAAACACTTGTTGAAACTGCTTGGTCCTTCAGGCCTTCATCAATTCCTGATACACATTTGCCTGAAGCCCCAAAGAGAAAGCAACAACTGGGGATTGCTGTGCCAAACCTTTAACCTTTAAATAAATAGAGCAGTAATTCTGACAAAAGTAGGTTCCGAACACCTCTAAAATGCAAGTTAAAAATAAAATATAAAAGGGAGAATAGCAGAAACTAAAGAGGTAAACCATGAAAATACATACTAGCCTAGATTATGCCTACTTCAACCCCACTGACTACAGGGTCTTTACATCCGATATGATACCAGGCAGATCCTGCTCTTGGAGATATTAGTGCTGTTTCAAAGGGAACCATCATATGTACAGTGAATCACATTTGACTCATTTCCAACATTTCTGTTCTGAAGGGAGACAGTAAAACTGCAGTGCCTGCAGAAAACAGATGCACATGCCTTTTTCATAGGAATTCTGATCAGCAGTATTAAGTTAAAGATTAATACTTTTAATCACATAAAAACTCAGTGACTTGTTTCTGTAAGCCACATTCACTTCTCATTTCCTTAACCTGACATATAGAGAAGTGTCTACTTGAAAGTCAATTTTTGAAATTAGCATCTGTCTGTTTTTACCTATCAAACACAATCACGCGGCGTATGGCTGAAACTTTTATTGCTCTCCTGACAGACACCTGGAGCCAGTGCTGTCATCGCTCCTTTTTGCAAGCAGTGGGGAAGTGAATGAGATGGACAGCTCTTCAAAGAAATGTTTAACAAAAAGCAGACTGAAGCCTTTTACAAGAACATCACCTTTCACAATTCAAAAAGGTTCTTTTTGTTTGACTTTATAGCACTGTCATATTTAGCAGTTCACCTTCTCTCTTATCAGGCAGTTTTTTCTCTATGATGAACCTACATTGTGAAGGAGACCTAAGATAATCGCCAAAAAGCAGACGGAGGAATTCAGGTCGGGTTGTGAAGGTGAGGTAAGGGGAAGACTGTCATTCAAGTAGTGGTCTGTACGGGCACTAACAGGATCTGGAGCAGCACAGGTAGGAGCTGAAGCCCTGCTGAACTTCTGAGGAACACACACGAGATTCTTCTTTAGTTCCAGGGTCACTGGGGCAGTGGTCAAGGCTCTCACTTCACCTCCTGCTCTCTCTGGGACAAGGACCAGCCAAGAACTACTCCGAGCAAGTCCTGTATTAGTCCAGGAAGCTCTGAAAATATTCTTCTTTGTCCATTTGACACTGCAGAAACCAGACTCTATTCATCCTTGATAAAAGTGCCCTGACACTGCTTCTAGGCTAGTGGGCAGCTATATGAGCTGGGGAGTTAAGAGTAACTCTGGTCCTGTTGGGATGCCCTTACTCTGTGTTAAACAGACTGCACCAACTGCTGTGATGATACAGCAAACATGCCGGTGGCATCTCAGAAACCTTTAAAAGGGTTCAGTCAAGTCCCTGTTAGTTTACGTACTGCCAGAAATGCCCCAGCACAGTGAAGATCACAATACCTTAGTGCAATATCAGCACACCATTGAGTAATATAGCAGAATAGCCAACAATATTTTGAAACTGCCCAAAGAAAGATGAATTCATTCCTAACTATAGCCTATTTCTAACCTCTGCTGCCTCTCCAAGTGATAAGAAATATTTGCTTTTCTTCATCAGAGAGCAACAGTAGCTGCTGGAGCCATAGTGAATTATTTCTTTCATATCCTTGGAAACATATTATACAGCCTTAATTAAAAGAGATTTCCAAAAGAATAACAAAACACTCTTAATGGAAAAAGGACATTCTGACTTTCAATAGCAAAGATAATACAACACATTTGTTTACTTGCCTTGATATTTTATAAGCCAGGAAAGGTCATCATTTTATATCTCACCTCCCAAAGCTTTGATTTGGTCTATCCTGCATTATTTCACTTCCAGCAAACATTAGGGCTTGTAACAGGCCAGTTTCCTCTTACAACAATTTTATTTTTCCCCTGTACCTGCATTTAATACAAGCCATTATTTAGAGAGAAGAAGAAAAAAAGAGCAGGAAAATGGGTTCTCCAAGGCCTCAGGATCCAGAAGGGTGGACAGCAAACCTCCTTCAGTGAAGAAGAGGCCAAGAACAGACTGGTCATTGTACCCCAGACACTATTTTTGCTAAATTGGAAAATTCACACAAGTCACTTGAAAAGCCTCTGAGCAGAGGAGGCAGAAACAAGGTACAGAGTGGTGCAAGTTACACATCACTGAATAAGTCACAGTAGTGTCATTCGAACCACTTTCATATCTGGGTGAGAAGGGAGGTGAGAAATTATCAGTACCAATAAAACACAGACACTCTGAAAGAGGAAAAGCTGACAATTAGGAGTCATTACTCAAATAAGAAACATCAACCAGCCTTGTATTAAGAGAAAGAAGAGCATTTCTTTTTTACATTAACTACAAATTTATACAGGCTTTTATTTGAGAAACTGGATTTATTTGGGCACAGGTTGAAACCCCGCACCAAATATGGTTCAAAAGCTCATTTATAAACCAGCAAAGTCCATATACAGAAAATTTTAAATATATTTTAACACAAGAAGCAAATAAGATCGTAAATAAGACTCATAACAAATATATAGGAAAACTAAGACTTAATGATCTTCTACTATTCCTGTGATACAGCTCAGGAGTAGAGCATAATTACTTTTGTATGTATCATCTAATCAATATCCAGGCATTTCAGCAGCAAAGATTATGCATCTTTTCACTTAGTACATGGACAAAGAACACCTACATTTAGAATCACGGTAAGACAGGCTGTGTGTTGCTCTGAAGCTGTACTGTCTCAATGATTGTTAGCATCCAGTTATTCAACACGCTCGTGATTTTAAGTGCTAGCTTTAAGGTTAATACTTTAGAGATTCCATTTAAAAAAACAACAATGCAAAACAATAAACCTCTCCTCCCTGATCCTCCCTGATTCCTCAGGATCACAGATCAGGTCCTGTGCTGCCTTTCAGTCATTCCACCTAAGCCTCAGTGCTTTCCCTAATCCGATACACAGTTACCACCCCCCAATATATTGCCCTCTCTCCAGTCCTTACACTTCAGACAATCTAAAAACTTACTTGCCTCAGAAAAATTAGTGAGCAAACTTCAGGATAATTGCTTTTAGGAAACTAAGTCTATCAGATTTTGTATCTTATTTTTCTAACATGGTTAGAGACTTAGCACCCAGCTGCTATTCTTCTCCAAACAAACCCACACATACCTTACAATATCTTATCAAATATCCATAAAATCTCCTTAGCAACTTTTGGCTTCATTTTTCTGGCTACATTTGACTAAGTTTCTACTGAAAATTGAATAAAGGACAAATAAAATGAACCACTTTGGGAGAAACTTACAGTGCAGGAAAAACACAGCTGGTCCTCTTAAAGACACAATCCAACTCCCAGGATGTCTATTTTTTAACAAACAAGAAAATGTAAACAATTGATACTGGGAATAGGGTTTCCTGAAATCCATTTCAATTACTGCAATTAGATGTGGCAATAAGCCAGGAACACAGAATTAGTTAGATTATACCTGACACACATGAACAAGCTTAACCTTGGAAAACATTTATAATAAATTATCCCCTTGCAAAGTCAAGATTGGTGCAGTTAGACAATTTTCACCATGAATATCCTTTCTTTAAAAACTGATCACAGGTGGAAACCCTGGCAGGTTTGGGGTTTTTTTGAATTTAAAATGCATTGAAGGATGTTGCCAGGAGGAAAAGCACACACATAATGCTGCCCAAATTTCTCAACGTGGAAATTACACACCTTGAAATGTCCCAACAGAGCACATCCTTCTCCATAATCCACAGTGAGTCAGTAGTAATGCAGTGTCCATATCTCCACCTCAAACCAATATTGTATCTCACCTGGAACTGTCCTTTCATTACCATTCACCTGACTGTTTTTTTAACAATTTACTCATAATTATTATGTTCCTCATCATTCCTCTGAGTCATTCACAGTCTCATAATGCACGTAGAATAGCAAAGCATAGAAATGCAACCTAATGACATCAAAATTATTCAAAAGCTAAAGTACCAACGATCAGAGAAGGAAAGGTTAATCCTCTGTTCTCCAGATGTGTACGCAAGTAGGAACAGTGGCCCAAACATCTTTCCCAAAGCTCTACAAGCACACAGAGTGACAGCGTTATGTGAAAAAGCACGGCACTGTTGGTGGGAAAATTTTCAAATGACATGTAATTAAGTTGTGGAACACATCTTTACAGAACAGCAGGTAAGGATACAAAGAGAAATTCAACAGATTCACGGAAAATAAGTAATGTTCCATTAGTAGCAATTACCGACTCATGCAGTCTGTAAGCCACTGGTGGAACACACACTAAGGGGAAAGCACCACACTGTATGGACCCATGTCTTGTAGTCCATCCAAGAGCAACCACTACATTCTGTTTCAAGTACACACACATCGTTTGAACTGCACCACTGACCACTGTAGCTGGCAAAAAAAAGTCCTATTTAGTGGTTCCAGCAAAGTGCTACACAAACTGAAATGAAAACACAATATGAGAGCACCTTAACTTTTAGCCTCCAGTGTTTTCTGTTAAAATTACATATTCAAGGATAACTCCAAGAGAGACGGATGATGTTTTCCAAGTTCACAGGAATGCTTGTATTTGTAGACATGGCCAAGCGCGTAAAGGAAATATTTCGTGCTTGAAATATTTACTCTGTGTGAGAAAAACATCACAGCTCTTATGTAATATGTTTAGGACAGATACCTCTTCAAACTGCAGACTTCAGAATGGCTTACTGCATTCTGCTATATTGCCCAAGCATTTGCAGTAAAAAAGTACAACTAAAGGGATGTTAACTATACTAACACATGCTGCAGAAAAACAAAGCTTGTGCTTCCTACAAATACGCTGAAACAACTGCAAACAGAGATTTGCTAATCCTAGTTCAGAAATGCCCTCCTCCCTTGTGATGTTGTTCTCAGGAGCTAAATAGGCATTACTGTAGCAAAGACAAACCTTATTCCATTCTTTTTTTCCCCCAGACAAATGCAATCAAACAGGGACTTTCTGAAACATATTATAGCTTATCTCTCAGACATCTGGAGCCAGTGCTGCCACAGACTCTCTGCTATTCAGAAAAGTGAAAAAGACAGACAGCACTTCAAAACAAATCAATGGCATTTATTAGCTCCTTTGCTGATGTTTTTGGGAAGGATGGAAAGACGGAAGGAAGGGAGAAGAAAGGAAGAGGTTTTCAGCATTAAAGGTCTTATTTTCTTTGCTATTTAAAACTCCTCTTAGTTCTAGTCAGATCAATGGCACTGTGCATTTTCAAAGAATTTGCCTAAGATAAATCTTGAGCTATAAAATTTTCATGATTTACTACGGACATCTATTTCCATTCCAGGAGCTAAATAAAACTGGAGAGAGAAATAGTTCAATTTGAACCAAACATACTTGGGTATGTAGCTCCATTTCCACAATCTGACATTAAGTATGACTCTCAAATTTGCCTTGAAGAAGTTCAAAAGTCAAAACATTCACTTTGCAGAGATTTAAGAATGTATTTTGTAGGAGTTCACACATTGTTCCCTACGGTCACCTTAGAAGCACAACAGATATTCGCACATTTTAGGAAATACACTGCAGCAGCTGTAACATGCTGGAAAGTGGAAATTTTTTTCCCACTTATAACCAAAACCTGAGTGTTTTATAAAGTTCATAAGGAATTGGCCATCAGAAAGAATAAATACAAAATCTTATAATTTTTTAAAAATCCTTTTGGTTTGGAAGAAACTGTCAACCTGTTCAAGGCTTCACATAGAAAGTTGAAATACCACATACTGTTTGTCAACCCAGAATAAAGTCTTCTAGTTATTCTTTCAGACAGTAAAATAAAAACCAATAAGCTGTCAGAATACTGGAGCTTTCTGAGCTATATGCAACTGCATTGTCTCATTTCTCTTAAAGTAATGCTTGTCAACTCAATAAAACACAAATAGAACAGCCAATGCATTAGATTAAGTTTTCCTTTACACTAACAAACTGGGAGAGATGAAGTAAATAAACGTAGTTAATTCCCAATTTGTACTGATGACAGTCAAAATCTGGCTTAAATATATCAGCTAAAACACATGAACTTAGAATTTCAAAACAAAACAAAGTCTCTTCCCACAGAAGGCGACTGTGAAAAACAGATGTCTCTGCTGTAAGAATGTTCAGTTTGATGCTATTATAAGAACTATAAAAACTACCATCCATGGAAACTTCTTCCCTGTTGGAAAAAACAATATGGTTCACTTCACTAAAACAAACAAAATCTGCCATGTAGAAAGGCCAAACAAACCTACACTACTGTTGCAGTCATTAACAGTAGTTCGTACATTCCAAATTTCACTCTGTCTTCCAATAACCAGAACAAGGTCTCAAAATACTAAAACATTGTTTTAAAAATATTTATGATTCTGCTTGGCTTCAAGGTAGAAGTGATTTGGCAGATGAGTGGAAGTGGAGTGGAAAGGCAAGAAATAAAAATACTGTAAACTCTTTTTTGAGTAGAAATAAGCTGAATGCGGTGTGGGAAGAATGCCACTATGGGCTTCATACTAAGCAGCAAAAAAGAATACACTCAGTTCCATACAACTATGTAGAAAAAGGGCAGACAGCTTCCAAGGCTGCAGACATTGAGTTCAAGGCACTCCAGAAAACCAGTCTGAAAGAAATTCCACAGTGTCAAAGATGATTGGTAACATAAACACACTAAATAGCAAATGGGAAAGGATGGAGGCACCTTCTTGATGCCTACAATACCAGCCAGCACTCCTGTGAGCGTCTACCAACTACCAACTTACTCCAAACTAGGCTCAGCAAAGCAGTCCGAGCTCCTCCAAAGTTCCTCCATCACGCTCTATGGATTCTCAACTCTGGCTGAAGCACTGCAAATATTATTTTCCCCATCCAATACTTATTTCAAGAATTTCTCTCCCAAAGGGCTTCCCAAAACAAGCTTTTTATGTTTTTATCTTGGCTTTGAAGCTGACACCTGTCAGATGCGCATCAACTTACAGACAGAAGAAAAGAGTCTTTTGCTCAGCCCCAGTGTAGTTTAAAATAATTCTTTTCCAGAGTCCCAGAGGCAGCACTCCAGCCAACATGCAGCCATTGCATGTTCCTCCTCTATACAAGAACCACCTTCCAGAACATTTGTTGCTACACAAGGCTGGGGTTTTCACTGCTTCAAGTTGTCTGCTGGACATTCAACATACTCAAGACAATGCAGAGGCTTTAGACTGAACCATAAAACTCAGCACACAATTCTACCATAAATGATGGAGTGGATGGGACTCTGTTTACACAACGTGAAATGCAGAAACAGTGAGCTTTAGGATCTTCCACTTACAGGCAGATGACTCAAACAGACCAGCTTTAGAAACTAAAACACATTATTTGCAGCAACAGATAGCGGTTGAAAAGCAGAATTCAAATTTTAGGCTGGTTCATGTCTGCACTCATTTATACAGAGACAGAGACACCAACTCTGCAATTCATACAGACAAATGTATTAGTGGTTACATAATGTAATTGACTGAAACAACAGTTAATTTAACATACTTTGATGCTCTTTTGAGTAATTTAATGGTATTGGGAAGCTCTGCAATTCCAAAACGCAAGTGGGAATAGTGGAATACTCCTAAGATTATTCAAATAATACTTGAAAAGTGTATATGGAAGCACTTCTGGCATAGTTTCTTGCAGTTGCTCTGACTCCCTGATAGAACTGGCATAATCGAAAATATGTGTTACAGAAATCCAGGGGAAATGCAGAAGAACTTCAATTTGTTCATATAGCCTACAGAGAAAGCATTACCCTTATGTACATGTAACCATATACTGATAACATCTATACTGTGCCTATTACGTACTTCTCAGAAAGATATCAAAGTCAAATTAATAAAAGCCATAAAAGAAGTTAAAGTCCTGCAGAAACTTTTCGAAGTTTGCAGAGCTCTGTCTTTGTCCCTAAAAACTCAGAATTTGAAGGAAATACAACGCAGCTTTAGCCAACTCTTGCTTTATTAATAAAAAATGCAGCATTAAGCATTCTATTCTATTCTATCAGCAAGTTAATTAGCAGCAACAACTGGACAACAAAAACTACTTTCTTGAGCCCGCATGGCTTCCAGTGATATACAGTACCATCTAACATTAAAGACATAATCTGTTTTCTTGTATGAAATAAGATGGAAAGTACACACTGACCTTACTTACAAAAGCAATTTCACTACGCATTCACATAAAGACAAAAATCACATAATACTGTCTGCTACTAAAGCACTCTGAGAACAAGAAAGCTCTGAAGTACAAAAAACCTGAAAAGGGAAAGAAAATGACACTGGTGACTAATCATTTAAGACTTGTTAATAAATCACAGACCTCTGAATTACCAAAACCTACTTTAGTTAACAAAAGCATTTGTACGAAAGATGTTGCTGGGGGTGGGGGGTTGGAGGAAGAAAATTC
The DNA here is from genome assembly GCF_037038585.1 of Patagioenas fasciata. Classification (NCBI taxonomy): domain Eukaryota; kingdom Metazoa; phylum Chordata; class Aves; order Columbiformes; family Columbidae; genus Patagioenas; species Patagioenas fasciata. The sequence goes on along the minus strand of NC_092529.1, from coordinate 20,697,467 downwards.
GAACACTTCTCAGGCGTTTCCATGAAGTGGTTTATCTATTGGAGCAAAGGTTAAGGGCTCAGAGGAGCAGACAGGTCAATTTTTAATTCAGGAAAGGAGTCTACAGAGTCTGTACTACATATGTAGGTAAAAAAACCATCAAGGAAGAGTGGTCCCAAGTTTTGACATCTATTCTCATTTTTTTTCTATCCACAGGAGAGTCAAAATGGAAAAATATTTTTTTCTGTTTTCTGAAAGTTAAAGGTGTCTAACTAGTAAAATTAAAGGAACGCATGGTTATCCGGATGGCAAACAGTAACGCAGAACAATAATCCTCCCCAAGGTTAAACAGGGCAATGAAGAAGAGATGAACAAGGTCTGGAGATGAACCAGATAAAGGAAAAAACACATCCAGCAGCCCTACAAAATGTTACTTGCAATAACAGCACAGGTTAATATCACACTTGAGATGAGACTACACCCAATTTCCCAGAGGGTCTTGTAACAGAACATAGCACTACAAACCAGGTTTTTTTAAATGAAATTTGGCAAGCGATAACTCCGTAATAAGCTTTAATCACTTTTCATTCTTTTGAAGGTAGGGGAAAAGAAAAGAAAAAAGAAATATCAGATACCCGTGTTTGAGTTATGGCTACTTTGCATTATGCCTACATTGCATGTATATTAAGAGCTTTCTCAAGGACTTTTACCATACCTTTTAATGCACATAATAGACAGGAATGGCTCCCATTAGTAAAATTAAATGTCCTTAATAAAAATGTACTGAAAGGTATCTCTCTAATAAAACAGCCAAACACCCCTCAATACTGACAACCGTTTAAAATACAAAATTACACATGAGATATTATACAAGGCTGTTACTGAACAAGTAGCAAGCTGCAGATCTCTTGACTCTGATTCTGGTGCTCCACCACCTACACTGGGGACATGTTTTGCCCATCCCCAGGGTTCCTACCTGGTCCATATCAATCTCCTGATTTTCTCCAGGCTCCGCTCATCTAAGGTTTGTAATCTATATGATCCTCTTTCACTTCCTAGCAGTTTGACTGTTCTCAATCTTCCTCCTACTCTCTCTGTAGCTGTGCAGTATCTTCATCTCCCTCATTCTGAATTCTCATGTACTTATTCTGGGCTCATTTCTCGCCTCACTTGTTGCTTTATATTATATCAAATCTACTGAGTTTCTCCTGACTTCCCAAGCGATATCTTAAATCTTCTGAGGTCAGCGGGAACTGGCTGATGAATTCAACCGATCAGAATTTTACTTTTCATCCAAGGAAACACTGCAGAGGGTTTTCTGAATTCCATGATCACTTCAGGGATCTGTGATTAAAATCTCACAATTTAAGTCCTATATAAATCAGAGCACCGTAATCCTTCACACCAACCAAAAGACACATGCCAAACTGCCAACAGTAGAAAGTGTCTCTGGTTTTCCTTTGAGGAACATTGACTGCACAGCTGGAATCATCCAGTTGCAATAAACATTTTTTGCATAATGCCAATTATTATTGGATACACAAGTCCAAGTTGTGCTAACAAATGAATAGCTGGAAACATCATTATGCTTTTGATCAGCAAGATACATAATGACCAGCACAAGTAAGGTATCTTCTAGGAGACCCCTGGAGTAAAACAGCCACAGGTACAACCATATTTAAAGGCAAAGCAGATCTAAAAGCCTCAGACTTCGCTAGAATCACAGAACTACAGTACTCACAACAACAAAAGTCAGATTTAACTTGTGCTCGAACCATCTCCTCAGTAAGAGGAATGAAATGAAGTTGCTACTTTGTGACATTAAACTGTAAAGCCTTTATCTCTTACAAAAGTAAAACCATTTAACATAGGACATAGTAAGAAGCTGAAAAGTTCTGACTGCAAAGAGGTCTTGGAAATTACATACTAATACTATCTTTACCTACCACCTTGACAACAGTGGTCTACAAGATCTTCAGAAGTACTGTAAAATGTATTGCATTACATTTTTGAAGGCAAATAATTATGGGCAATAGCTCAGCTGCTTGTTGAACTTGGGCAAAGAAACGCTTTCAAATCTAAAAAGAAAATGAAAAACTTGTGTTCATTACCAGCTTCCACTTTGGGAATTTTGGACTGATTCCTTTTGTGTCACTGTTGCAAATGTCATCCTCCTTTGATGATGACAAGACTGATGAAAGCATCAGGAAAATGCAATGTTGGATTTCACTGTAAAGAATTCTGGGCTCCAACTGGCATTAGGTTCCCTAACCAGATTAGAGTGAGAGGCCGGTCACAGCAGATGCCCTGTCTCGGTTCATTACTCAACACCTGTTAAACTTGATTAACAGCCCCAGCTAATTATCTGTTAAGAGTAACTCATGCTCTAACAGATCCCAGAGGTCTGAGAAGTTGACTTCATTTACATGTTTGTCTCTTCTCACAAGGTCTCAGTTAAGCACCACTAAAAATGCCTTCCAAAAAAAGAACAATAAAAACCCTTTATCTGGAATACCATTGAGTACCATTGGCACCCATATTACTTTACAATTTCAGATGTATACCTGCTGGAAAGCTTTACAACAGGACTTGAAATGCTCAAAGTCCACACCTGCCCTGCAATTCAAAACGGTTTCCAAATAAATCGCAATAAACTATAGCCATGTGCCCTGTCACAGATAAAACAGATGTCATGGCAGCCAAACATAAAATGTTCTGATTTCAAATTCAAAATCCTGTGCTTGGGCAAACATAATTTCCTGAACATAATCTAAAACAAGTGGTATTTCCAGGTGCTGAATGCAACTGAGATACATATTATAAATTCTGCTGCTTAGCAAGGTAGTGTTGAAACTGTCACTCTATTTGGACTAATAATTTACACACCTGTTTCAGTACTTTCCTAGATCTAAAAAAAAATCTTATGTTAGGCTCTCCAACCAGTAACTTTTATAGTCCAAGAACCAAGACATTCCAGTTTTGGTGGTTACATTGCAGGACACCAATTCCTAACATACATGATGATTTCCTCTCTCTAAGTGGGCTGTAAATCTGACCACGTGATATGCACCATAGATATTTTTTTTCCCCCAACGTTTGTTAGTCTATTTTGGTGAAAAAAATTCTGCTGTGGCAGTCATTTTAAAAGCTCTACTGAATTATGTAAATGTTAAATGAGAGCACCACAAACGCTTAAGCCTTTCCCGCATTCTGCACGAATACTTATATCTGTGTTCTTCCAAACTGCAATGGGATTTCACTTAGATCCAAGATTCAAAAGAATTATCTAGGTACAAGCCTTATACATGTTGGTGCCTTATTTCACACGCAAGTCTGCTGCGGCTTTATTTTTCTAAAACAGTGGACCATTCTGCACTAAAACCACAGAATCCCAGAGTGTCAGGGATCAGAAGGGACCTGGAAAGCTCATCCAGTGCAATCCCCCCATGGAGCAGGAACACCCAGCTGAGGTTCCACAGGAAGGTGTCCAGGCGGGTTTGAATGTCTGCAGAGAAGGAGACTCCACAGCCTCCCTGGGCAGCCTGGGCCAGGCTCTGACACCCTCACCAGGAACAAGTTTCTTCTCATCTTTCAGTGGAACCTCTTGTGTTCCAGTTTGAACCCATTGCCCCTTGTCCTATCACTGGTTGTCACCGAGAAGAGCCTGGCTCCATCCTCCTGATATTCACCCTTTATATATCTGGAAACATTAATGAGGTCACCCCTCAATCTCCTCTTCTCCAGCTCCAGAGCCCCAGCTCCCTCAGCCTTTCCTCACACGGGAGATGCTCCACTCCCTTCAGCATCTTGGTGGCTGTGCTGGACTCTCTCCAGCAGTTCCCTGTCCTTCTGGAACTGAGGGGCCACAACTGGACACAAGATTCCAGGTGTGGTCTCCCCAGGGCAGAGCAGAGGGGCAGGAGAACCTCTCTGACCTACTGACCACCCCCTTCTAATCCACCCCAGGTACCATTGGCCTTCCTGGCCACAAGGGCCCAGTGCTGGCTCATGGTCACCCTGCTGTCCACCAGGACCCCCAGGTCCCTTTCCCCTACACTGCTCTCTAACAGGTCATTCCCCAACTTACACTGGAACCTGGGGTTGTTCCTGCCCACACTCAAGACTCTACACTTGCCCTTGTTCTATTTCATTAAATTTCTCCCCGCCCAGCTCTCCAGCCTGTCCAGGTCTCTGGATGGCAGCACAGCTTCCAGTGTCACCACTCCTCCCAGCTTGGTGTCATCAGCAAACTTGCTGACAGTCACTCTGTTCCCTCATCCAAATCATTGATGAATATATTTAATATAGGCCCCAGTACTGACCCCTGAGGCACTGCACTGGATCCAGGCCTCAACTGGACTCTGCCCCATTGACCACGACTCTCTGGCTTCTTCCCTTCAGCCAGTTCGCAGTCCACCTCACTACCGGATCATCCAGACCGCACTCCCTCAGTTCAGCTGTGAGGATGCTGTGGGAGACTGTGTCAAATGCCTCACTCAAGTCCAGGTAGACCACGTCCACCACTCTGCCATCATGCATCCATCTTGTTATGTCCTCATAAAAGTCAATGAGGTTGGTCAAGCACGACTTCCCCTTGGTGAAGCCATGTTGACTGCCCCTAATGACCCTCTTATCCCTGATATGCCTTGAGATGGCACCAAGGAGAAGTCGTTCCATCAGTTTCCCAGGGATGGAGGTGAGGCTGACCAGTATGCAGTTACCCAGGTCCTACTTCTTGCCCTTTTTGAAGACTGCAGTGACATTTGCTTTCCTCCAGTCCTCAGGCACCTCTCCCGTTTCCCAAGACTTGGAAAAGATGATGGACAGTGGTCCAGTCAGCTCCCTCAGCACCCACGGGTGCATCCCATCCAGACCCATGGATTTATGGATGTCCAGACTGCATAACTGCTCCCTAACCCAGTCCTCATCAACCCAGGTAAACTCCTCTATTGTCCTGCCTTTCTCTGGGGCCTCAGCGGCACGGGGCTCCTCAGGACAGCCCCCGGCAGAGCAGACAGAGACAAAGAACATTCAGTAACTCTGCCTTCTCTGTATCTTCTGTCACCATGGCACCCACCTCATTCATCAGTGGGCCTACATTGCCTCTGGTGTTAGTTTTATCTGCCACCTACTGGAAAAAGCTCTTCCTGTTGTTCTTGACCCCTCTCGCCAGGTTTAATTCTAGGGAGGCCGTAGCTTTCCTAGTTGCCTCCCTACAACCTCTGACAACAGCCTTATATTCTCCCCAAGAGAAGACACTGAAGACACAGCCTAAATACAAGACTAAAAACAGTGTACATGCTTGTCCTTTGGACATCTTAAGAATACGCTTCAGATACAGATTATATTATCCTGACGTGCTGCATATTCTGCATCTCTTCCCTAAACATTCCAGTAACTTGAAGGAGTGTCAGCTTTAGTGAAATCTCTTTATTCAGTCAATGAGCGAAGATAACATTATTTTGTAGACATTTTACCATTTGTAAAATCCACTAAATGGAAGTAGATATGACAATTTTAGGTCATGCTCACAAAAGTGAAAAAGACAGTCATTTTCCTAAGTCCCAGTATTCCCCTGCTAACTGCCTTTTAGAGAAACCGACACACTCCAATCTTGATGTTACACTGGCACACTATACAGCTGTACCTCGAATGGAAAGGAGAGGTTTAAAACTACATTGTTAGTATCATTTAGGTTTAATGATCCATGAAATCTCAAAGACAAATCATCTTAACTTGTCCTAACGACAGAAGAAATTTCTGCATCTAAGAAGAAACTTCTCAATCCATTCATGTGAATTTTAAGACAACACGTGTAAAATCTAAGAAAAACAAAACAAAACAAAACCTACAGTACTTGGTACGGAGCAGCCAATTTATTCCAATCAGCCACTGTATTTCCGAAGACTGAACTGGAAGAAGTGTTCCCAACAAAACCAAAAGATTAATGTGCAAAAAAGTAAGGGAGAAGAGCATATCAAGTAGATCAGGACAAATATACAGCAAGTGGAGCACAACAAAAGAGCTAAAAACATGCTTTGGTCTCAAAATATAGAGTTTTTACCCCCACAATACCAGCTGATCTAAAGACTGACCTTACTTCACACAACCATTATATCACTTATGATTACTCTAGCATTTCTTTAGTATTCTAGACATCATGTCCAATCATTTTTATCTGTTCTATACTCCTTTTATGTATTCCATCCCCCTTATACTATTGGAATTGACCCAGTTACAATCAGGACTCTTCTACTTTTGTTTGTGCCTTGTGCGCATTTTTCAGGGCATGAAATAAATGCTTAAAATGGGCTGCAAGGAAGAGCAAACAAATAAAGTCACTGTATTTATAGTTATTTTTGCTTCTATTAAAGAAAAAAAATTCTACATTTCAGATATTATATAGTTTTTCATACCAGCTAAACAGATAGAAAACAGTTAAAGAACCTGGATTTCTTCTGTAAATTCGAAACCATTGCTACTTTAGCCTTTTCCCACCCCACTTTTCTTCTACTATCTTTTGGAAAAACAGTATATGAAAGGATCTAACATAAGAGGGAAAATAAATCACACCATCAGAAAGCCGTATGTTTTTGTATTTCTTCTAGACTTTCTAACAGCCATCACTATTAGCGTCATTAAAATATTTTTTCTTCAGACTGTCATTTTCAGCTTAATATTCCTATTATATTTTTTTGCCTTTCCATAGTACCTTATATATAAATATATTTACTAGCAAACTCTTAGATAAATTCTGTCCCTCGGTTAGATCAACACTGTACTTGTTATTATTCTCTTCCTTTATAAGTAGCATCTAGTACATTTCTAATTTTCCCTTTCTTGTATCACATCACTATGTAGGATTGTGATTAACACTTCAGATCCTGATATTATCAAATATTAGCTATCTCAATTATGGAACATTTGATGTCCCTTCAAAAACGAAGCATTTTTTCTCGTGCCTCCAGCTTGTAGTTAGAGAAGGGAAGATTTTATGGATTGTCTGTGAATACAGACATTACGCACATTCATTTCAAACCTACAGCAATGTTTCTGTGACAGTGCATGATACTCCAAGACGTGTTTCTTTCAGAAACAACAGATCATAGATACATAAAAAGATGCAATTTCAAGCTCTAGAGGTAGGAGTGAAATTATCATGGCACCAGTCTAAATGTCACCTTTTATTTTACCTCCTACCACCAGGTTCCCTTTCAAAATGCATTCATTAGCTAGCCTGACAAAGACATCTTCGTATTCCTTGTCTTCTTCCCTTCATTTGTTTCTTTAAAAAAAGTTGCCAAGCATTAAGTCATTATCCTTGATTCTGAATCATTATAAACTCTTCTTTTTATCATCATATTTTTGCAAATATTAATGGTTACATAGCATATACATCTCCCTATAAATACACAAAGGTGTGAAATAGTCTATAGTGAAGTGAGTCTATAGTGAAACAGAGAAAGCTCTTTCATCATTATTATGCCTCTGTGAAAGAAACAGCAGCAATTTTATGGGCAATATTCAACTTGAATCCATAGCAGAAACAAGCAAGAAATTGTCATGCCAGAAAAGTTGTCTTGTAATCCTCCAGTTTACCTTTCCACATTACATGAGACTGATATATCTTGAATTTTAAAGAAAGAGAGAAAAAGAAATTTACCTTTTCCACTGAAAAGGGTTTAAAATTTGCTTTTGATTAGGGATCATGACAAGTTTCTGCACCTACAGATTTGACACAACAAAGAGAAAATGGCAAACAGCAGAATAAAGATGTTGGTTTCAAAGAAAGTAAAGACTAATAAGGATCATGCTGATTTATTTGGAGGACAGAACTAGTAGAAAGAAAAAAAGCAGTTCATTAGTAAATACATATATTCACAAAGCAGGAAAAACTGACAGGGACACTCTGAAAAATAGTTTAATGCTGCCAGGGTTGGTTTTTTTCTCATTTGCAGAAAAAGCACCCTCATTTCCTTTCACAATTTTGAAAGTCATCATTTATGGAGTATCAGATCTTCCTAACTCATTTTGGCAGCAAAAAGAACACTGATAGCTGTTCCGAGTACAGTTCATCTAATGTCTCAGCTTTGCAACGTGATGGGATCCCTCAAGTGCTACTGTAACCTATTGGAAAGGCTGATTTACCCTTCCAGGAAACAGAACAAAGAAAAACTCGCAGAAAAAATAAAATAAAATGGGCTGCAAGCAACAGTCAGGGAGGAGAAAAAAAAATAGTTTCTTTAACAAAAATGAATAGTGAGGAAGATGACCCACAGGTCCCTAACATTTTTCCCAATCTTTGCGAAGAATCACACTCCACTGAAAGCAGATGTCCTTCACATCATTCTTTCAAAGCATCAATTTTGGAGGGGCCAACAGCAAAGCAATTGCAAGCTCAGGAAAATCAAGTACGTTTATTTTATCTGAGTGAAAATCATATATACCCCTTTCAGTAGGCAAGGTGTAAGCCTGGTTACAAATAGGAAGTGGCAAACAAAGGAGTTACCAAAACCAAACAAACAAAACCAAACAAACCCAAAAAATGGGGTGACCTCATTAATGTTTACAGATATATAAAGGGTGAGTGTCAGGAGGATGGAGCCAGGCTCTTCTCGGTGACAACCAGTGATAGGACAAGGGGCAATGGATACAAACTGGAACACAAGAGGTTCCACTTAAAGATGAGAAGAAACTTGTTCCTGGTGAGGGTGTCAGAGCCTGGCCCAGGCTGCCCAGGGAGGTTGTGGAGTCTCCTTCTCTGCAGACATTCAAACCCGCCTGGACACCTTCCTGTGGAACCTCAGCTGGGTGTTCCTGCTCCGTGGGGGGATTGCACTGCTTTCCAGGTCCCTTCCCATCCCTGACATTCTGGGATTCCGTGAAACAAAAACCCCACAACTTGTCTCAATACTAAAAACAGCTGTTCCATGAGGCACAAGCAGCAGTTAGAACTAATCTACTGCAGAGGAGGCACGGCATGCCTCCTAGAGGACCTAAATGCTACAGAACAACACAAAATAAACATACAATTTAATATATTATATGCACACGTTATTGTGTTATTGAAAACAAAGGGTATTTTTCCTAGATAATCTAGATAAACTCTAAATGCTATTAAAATCTGTTGAGGAAACAGAAACTTCACTGAATGGACCATATAGTTAGAAAAGTCACAAACTCAGAGCAAAGGTGACAAAGTTGTCTAAGAAGATAAAAAGATGATGGAAAACCAGTAACAAAGACATTAAAAAAACCCACCAGAATATGCTTACCCCACTGCAGTTATCTACAAAAGAGGACCAAAATAATCAGATAATTCATAAAACCCAGCCTGCTCACTTTAAGCTTTTAGCACTTTTTTGAAGATGTGCCTGCTCATCTTAACAGCATCCTCATTTTGCAGTTGCAATATATATACCACAAGCAGCAAAAGAGTAATCCAGCTGGAAAACAGAAAATATTCTCTTTTGTCCATGGGCACGCACAGGAGATGAAAACAAGAAATCTACTCTATACCTATCCTAATTTCTATGTCTAGTTTTAATCAATGGTACTTCTGCAAAAATATAATTATTAGAAATATCCCCACTTATCACTTGCCTTCTATACGAAGAATCTGCTTGTGCAGACAGAGGCATTTTTGGTTTATTTTGATTGTTTCACACTTATGTTGAAGTTCAGGATGCAGCAGCTGGCATGTGGCTTCTTGCCAGGCCCACAAGAGACTGACATGCAAACCATAAACACCTCCTGCTACTTAACACCAAACTTAACACACAGAATATAAAAATGAGCCCAAAAGAATTGAAAACTCCTTATATTTTGATGGATGTTGGGGTAAACTAGTAGGTTAAACAATTCCAGGGAAACTGCAGCCATACATAACGTGCTGCATCACTCTGGAAATTATCTCCATCACATGCATCCTTGCGTTGAAAAGCTTTCTACTTGAGACCAGCTCTCTTCTTCCACAACCAAAGTGTCAGATGACGTAACTTGTGGAAGCACAATTATTTATATGTGCTGGGACTCTAGATATCAATTTTAACAACAAAATCTTCTTAAACCGTGCAAATCACTTAATAGCTATATATGCATCATTTTCTACTGCTGAACTGTAGTGCAAAGAGCAAACTGTTATTCTGTATTCAATGTACCATGTCCAACATTTGATTTTTTTCCCTTTGCTCTAGTCTTTTCATACAAAACTTTCATTTATGCTTAACATATTTTATGTTTACTCTTTAAAAAAGCTGCACCCATATTTTGTCACTTAAGCTTTTATGAAGAATAATGCACATGTACAACTCAAAATATCAAAGTAAACAAACATTTTAATTTACGTGGGCAAGGATGCATGAAGGCAAATGCCTTCCACAACTTGATAAAGGTAAATTCACTCTTTTGGAAACACTTTATAATGATGATAAATGAAGATGCAGAAAACATTTTTGAAGTACACTGAGTGACTGCACATCCTCATACATTGATGTAATTATGTCTTCCTTTCTTTTTCCTGATAGAAGCAGACTTGATTATGGTCAACATGTAAGTACCATCGTTTTTTTGAAGTATCTTTGATATTGTCTAGCACACAGCATTGAAAAACTGCACTTGGGCATTGCTTCCGATACCATCTAGGATTTCAGTATTGCAACATAAAGGTTTAAATACAGAGGGTGTGGTTACTATTTTGGTTTCTTGGAAGGAGGAAGCAAGAGGAAAAAGGAGGAGGAGGAAGAAGGAGGAAAAAGCCAAGATTCCCTGTTTCCCATCACAAAGTACGTCAACCCAAAATACTGTTACTTACGGCACAAGCAATCCGCTGGAGGTTGCTCTGCAGTGTGTTCCACTGTGAACGGGATCATTGCAAATAAGCTGTGTCAAAAATCAGTTCACGGTTTGATAGTAAGAGGAATAGTGTGAATAACTGATGTCTCTAGTTGAACATTTAAACTCAGAAGTCAAAAAAACCCACCACCACACACACACACAAAAACCCACCACACATTAAAGAACCCCAAACTGGTTTTGATTAAACTATTCCATTATTTACCTTGTTTTTCCCCATCAGACTGCAATGAAACAGCACAAGATTTTCTCAGCTCAGCACAGGATGGTTAATTCAACCTGACATAAAATATTTATTGTGGGTATCGATGAGAAAAGCAAATAGAAAACAAGAGTACGCTTCAAAAAAGTTGAATGTAGAGCCAGTTCCCTTTTAACGGTACAGTTCAGAACTTAAAATGCCCTTCCAGAGAGCTCGGTGATCTGGGTTCATTCTCCTCCTCTTACCCCCCCTGGAGATGTATTATGGGACACTCTGCTGGTGGAGTCTTTGCAGTCTCACAGTTGATGCTGTTCTACTGAATTCACTGAAGCAAGGCTGGTACTCCAAGAATCCTCCACAGAGTAAGTTATTCTCTCTCCTTAAATGATTAATTCAGTATTTCAAGCCAAGCAAACACCTCCAGAAGGAACCAAAGGTGCTCAAATACTTATGGCATTTACCTATTATTGTCCTCAGTCCAAGGAAGGAAGGGACTTGTGTTCTTCTTGCAGCAGTCTTGTAGAACCATCCCCAGAAATGGTCTGAAGCACTTGCAAGTATAGCATTGTAGAGCTCCAACTTATCATATATGGATTTTCAAAGAGAATGTACACACAATCTTATTAAACCAAAAGCATAAAGTAAACCACTGCTTAGTATAGATTTATTTAGTAGCAATGTTTTTTCTGCCATTACTGAAGGACTTGAGAAGCTACAAGAGGTTATAAATATGTATATTCATACATGGAAAACCAAGTAATGAGTAAAATATGCATATTTACATACACCGCAAAGCCCTAAATCGGAAAACACATGAAAGGAAATTGTTACAACATGTATCTTCTAAAGATATTGACACCATTTAACAACTTTGTTATATTTATGTTAAGCCAAGTTCCAGAGCTAGAAGACTATTTTCTGACTTGCGTCTATTCATTTGTTCAAATGAAGGTAAATTTAATAACTGACCATTTTAAAATGTTTTATGTGTGGCAGTTCAGAGTTTTGGGCACTTAAAGCATAAGGACTTGAAAATACTTCTGAAACTTTTTTGCAGATACAGTTAAGACTGTCTCATAATTCCTCATGACAGAGTCATTTTATTTAGCTTGTCCTGCACATTTCTTTGTAAAATACAGCTTGACGAGTAGCATTGTATGTTATTGTATATTCATAGAAAAAAATTGTTTATATGTAAAAGTATAGCAGCAAATAAAATTTGGGACTAGCAATTTGTAAGAAATAAATGCAGATGCTGTTCTCAAAGACAATCACATCTGCAGAAACAATCCTACCTCTTCTAAAGATTAGAAAAAGCACACAGAATTACTTAGAACAACGGGCTAGGGGACGCAATATCAGCATTCAACTAATGCATCACCTCAATTTGCTCCTACACCCTGCTATTTTTTCAGTATTTTTCCAGTACATGGAGAACAGTTAATTGCAAAAAAATATTTGATTAATGTTTCATTATTTGTACCAAATAAATACAACACAGACAACAATATCCTAGTTACCATCTAACAAAACGGTCTCTAGATGAGCCCTCTGGTTGTCTGCTTTGAAAGCAGGCAACAACATTGGGAAAAGGAAAAAGGGAAACGCAGGACTTTGATTCTAACTGGAAATTACTTTCCTTTGTTATCAAAGCTATAAACTTAACATCTTGCCTACACAGTATCATCTTGTAACTCAATCAAGTATTTTTATGACACTCGAGATCAATTATTTTAATTTAAACTTGTTCTCTACCGTCTTGTTCTTTCTGTGCCCCATGTAATTTTTTTTCCTGCAGTATTTACACAATCAGAAAATAAAATTGAAGGTTTAGATTTTCAATATTGCAACAAGTTGAGTAACTTACATGCAAAGCAACAAAGGGCTTGAGCCATTATGAATATACTGAATAAACCCTACATAAGGGAAAGGCTCTTCCAAAAACTATGGGTTTTCAAGCAAGCAAAGATGAGGCAAGTGTTTTAGAACTATTCCTGTTTTACAAATGGAAAAAAATAAGCCCTGGGAACATAGATGAAATAATCTGAGGTCACACAGGTGCACAACAGAAACCAAGTACCATGCTGATACTTTTCCAGAAACATTTTCCCTATCAACATGATGATGCTAGTTCGCTGCATGGTGTTTTGCACAGTTACTGTGCACGAACACACACACGGGCGCTCTGCCTCCTCTTTCCACACCCATGCATACAGATCCCTCTGAACGCATCAGCTCACAGTGAAATCCTGCCCAGATTACTCTGGCTGCCTGCTCTCCCCACACTGCGTGTTAAATATCCCACAGACTGCAGAACTTACTAGAGAAAGAAACCTAAGCAGGTATTTGCTGCAGATTGACTTACTGCCCAACATGCACAGACAAACTAGAATGCACTTTCTGCAACAAACAGATTAAAGCCAAGTTTCATTGTTGTATATACTCTACTTTGCAAAATCGACAATTTGTACACACTCACTAATCAAATTATTTTATTCTACTAGTAAATATGATTCACATACCAATTCTAAAGTAGCAGGTACAATTGTATTACACAATGCATTCAGCAGAACTAAGCTTTACAAAAAAATCTATCACTTTTTAACCAACTACTGCTTATAGTGCCAAGCCTACACAAAAATGCTCAAGATTCAGTCATATTCCTTAAACTACCAATTTTTAGATTTTAAACTATAATAAGGTATTTAACTTTACAGTTCTAATTCCTCACTGGAAGTGCAGGCACTCTTTATACAATAAGTCCCAGAAGTAATGGATCCAGACCTTTCCAGTCCCAGCCCCAAGGGAACAGGCCCAACCCTGCAACCCCAAAGCCTTGTGAAAAGAGACTTTAAAAGCATTTGAACATTTGCTCTTCAGTGAAGAGCTACTAAAAACATGCTGCACATTTGCATGTGAATCATTATCCAGCTGAATTCTCCTTTAATGCCTAACACGGTTGTTTCCAAGCACCTGGCATTTAGCCAACCTTTTCAGGTATTTTGGAGAACAGGCTATGTGGTAAATAAGTTTCTTTTACCTATTATAAAAGTTTGGTGACCTTTTCTTTGATTACCTCCTGCACGTTGGATGTCAGCAGTGGGAAGGAGCAGCTCACTGGGTATCTCTGTCAAAAATTCGTCTGTCTTTGATGTGCAATAAAGCCAGCTGAAAAAGTGCTGTTTCAATGTTCTCAGTCAAATAACATCACCATGCAGTCTCCATATGTTGAGGTTTGATGCTTCCACAGCTCTTAGTATTAACATAAAAGGGTTTGCTCTTTTTTTTTTGTGGAAGACACAGAGGTTTTTCCTCTTCACACATCTCTCAGCTTGTATGCTGCCCTCACCACACATGCCCATGGGGGGAGAAAGTCCTGCGCGCTACTTCTACTGTCACTGAAAACTGGCCAAAGCCAGGGAGAAGAATTAAACCAATTGGTAAAAGTGTACCTTGAGAGAAGGACTGCAGTACAAAACATCAAAACACTTAAGCTTCTTTGTCCTGTTGAGAGCTCAGATACCAAGAGAATTGGTGGTGGAGAAAGGGAAACATAGGAGTTAAATGTGAAGACTTTGCAAAGGATCAAGCGAAGTGAACACTGGTCAGAGAAAAAAGAGACTATCCAAAGTGAATGGGACAGGAGAATTGCACAGTATCTAGAAAAGGGCAACAGAAACTAGATCTGCAGGGTGTCATGCAAAGTAAGTTACTTTGGATTTTTGCTCATTGAACATTCCTCAGTTTGGTGCAGCCCTGATTTGCAAAACTACTCCTTTTCTTCTGCAAATAAAACAAGATATCGACTTTGTATGCTACAAAGCTACATAAAACAGCTCTGAAAAATCATGGCTCAGGTTAGGCTCCCCAAATTAGCTGATGTGTATGCTCATTGTTCCTCAGCTCCAAATGCATAAATGAGAATAAACACCATCACTTCATCTGCCAGAAGAGACAGTGTGAGTGGAACTTCATTACATTTGTGAAGTTAATACATACAGTTGTGGTAAGTACCACAGGAAAGTCCATAAAGCAAATAATACTGCAGATAGTGCTAGTACAGTGTATAAAAACTGGGGTCATGCAGCGAAGCAAAACCCTTAACAGCTGCTCCTGAAGCGAGCGCCACCCTCTCTGCATACTGAGAGATACAGAGATCTTAAAGAAAATTTGTGATCATGTAATTAGAGATGGCACATATACACAAGAAGGAAAAAAAAAAACCAACAGTACAAATTATCTGAATTGTGGTATTTCCTAACTCCTGAGTGGCATTGTAATGTCAGTTGTGTTCTAGGTTTTCTGTATTTGTAGGGCCATAGATGAGATCAAGTTGTCTTGGAAGGGTAACACTTCTCTCCCTTGCAGACTCCATTAGTTGTGGCTGGACTGCACACAGCATGACAAGCTCTGTCCAGCACATAAAACCTATGTTATTTTGCTTTGTAATAATAGCAGCTTTACTCAGTCTAAAGAAAAAAACACTGTTATTAAAGTGATTTACAGGTGGACAGATATGCTTGCATTGATTGTACTGGAACAAGATCATTGCTGCTGAGATTATAATTAAAGCTTTCAAAGTCGACATGGAAGAAAAAATGACTCTTAAGCAGTTGTCATTTTGGGAAAATAATGATAGGATTGTCATAGTTAAATGAAACATTCTTAAATACAGGAGTGATTTCCAAGAACAGTGCATTTGTGTGTTAAATTTTAAAGTATACTCTGTAAAGATATCATGCGAAGTAGAAATAATCATGGCAAGAAAGGAAAACAAGTTGAAAACAAGCTCAGACATGCAAAAGTGGATTGCAGCTGGCCCTGAGGGAATGCATTTTGGTGACATGGCAAGTGCTTTTCCAACATGTGCTGTCTGTGGCTGCAAAGCTAACAAAGCAAGGGAATGCTGATAATCTGACGGTAAGCTTGTTGCTCTTGATTTGCTATGAAGGAAGAAACTGCTTTTTAGAAAGGAAAGAAAAAAAAAGAGCAGTGTACACCACTGGAACAATTTTATTTTGGATCTTTTTGTAAAAAATGTTGCCATTGGTGATACTTGGAAGAACAGAAATGAAGGGGTAAGGGAGAGCATTGAAGAAACGGGAAAAAAGTATAGTGTGGATTTATTAATGATCTGAAATGCTGTGTGAGGACAAATTCTAGGAGCACCATACAGCTGCATTCAGGTTAAAGTCTAGAGGAAAGGCTGTGGATATGGATATTCAGCAAGAAGTGAACAAATGAAAAGATGTGCTTTTAACTTTTTTTTTCAACCGTGCCATGCCTCTTATGAACCTTGTAAATCACGTTCTCTTCAGCTGCCTCCTCTCCATAATGCAATGTCCCACCCTTTTTAGACCATCTCTGCTAGGCAGCTCCTTTACCATCCCAATCCCTTCAGCCACTCATCTGTATTTTAAATTCATGCTTACATTTTAAGAACTGAAATAATAACAAGGTAGAAAAAGACCATGAAACACTAAGACTATCAGATCAGTATGTTAGTCTGTATTATCTGTAACACACAACTGAAACCGCACACTTATAACTCTACACATCTTCCCTACAGCCATACAAGAAGGTTCTTGACAGGATGAATAGCAATGTAAACCTTGCTTTGACATCAAAGGCCAAATATATTTGGAAGCATCACACCAGAAGCTGTCTCCGGAACCTGCAGAGGGGGAACAGAGGTGCTTTCATATTGTTGAACCTGTTCTTCAAGTGAATAATGAGCTTCTGTACAAGGGTACTCAAAGTACATATTTAATTAAGTACAGTTGCTGCCAGCTTCCCCCAGTGCCGCACCAAATACTGTGTGGTAGGTAATGCTGCTGAAAACAACACCTCTTACAAAGCATTTCCACAGTTTTAGAAAGTGTATTCTTGAAGTAGCTGTGTAAGATTATGGCGCTTGCCTAACCCCAAAATTCTCTCTCTCTCCACCCCCAACACATACAGTGTAAGCATCCTAAAGAATATGTCTGTTGAAACACCTAATTCCTGACAGGTGGCACCTTCGCATATGAATTTATCTTTGATTCTTCTGCTAGTGAGATATGGTTTCTGTTTGTTCAGAACCACCACACACTGCCTGGATACAAGCTGCTGCTTAAGATAAGCTGACTGTAATTTCAGTATACTGTGGTATATTTCTTGCCCTAGAATAACCTGACTTTTTAGCAGCTGGATGTGTGCCAGTTTCTAATTGTTTGTCTTTAGACTGCTGGCTTTCTTCTAATTATTCTCATCCTGGGATACTTGGCTCATCTACTCCTCATTTTGTGCTAAATATTTTCCTTTACAATCTTTATTGCCTTCCTTTATAACTAGTATTTTCACTATGAAATATGAAGCAGTCTTTGATTATTCTAAATTTGCCCTTCAAAACCTTTCCAAGTTTTAAAAGACCACGGTATCTCATTTTCCTTCCTTTTAGCCATTAGGCATTTCAGGGACTTTTTGGCATTTGAAACCTGCAGATCTCTCTCATCTAACATGTTACTGGGACACTTTACTGTATGTTCACAAGGAATCTGAAAAACCTTGTTTTTTTCTGCAGTATCACTTGTCCGCTTCGCTGCTGCATTCTATAAGTGAAGACATCTTCCTGGCACTTGGATTATAAATTGTCTTTCCATAAGAACTAGTGTGTCTCTGCCTTTCAAATCTGGTAGGGTAAAGATGTTTCCTTTCCAGTCCTTTCTTTATATTTGCAAAGCTCCATTTATATAAAGGTCAGGGGACAATGGGCATTTTCTGTTCATATACACCACTATTAAAAGAACTATTTGCAATTTGTGTATGATTTGTACTCTCGTCTTTTTGGGACAGGAACATCTTTTGTTCTGTGTCTATGTTGTAATTAGTGTAATAGCACTCCTGATTTCCAGGCTGGGTCCCTAGGAGCTCATGTCCAACAAATATATACTATTATTAAGCTCGTGGAAAGGATCAAGCTTTTTTTAAAATGCTATTTTTCTGTTGGTTTGCTGTGCTAGTTAATAATTTGGCATCATGTTCACCCTGTCCACTACACAAATGAAAACCAGACATCCCAAGAGGTCAATTATAGACAGAACTACGGTTAGCTAACAGTAGTCTTGAAGGAATCAAAGCTACCTGGTATTTTAACTTATTATGTAACTTTTCTTCTTGATGAGAATTGCAGCAGACACTTTATGCATTTGGAAATATAAAAACATTATAGATAAATTTTAAACCATCTCTTCGCCTTCCAGAGTAAGCACGTCTGCTAAAGAAATTAACAGTTTTAATTCATTTTTAAACCCAAACTATTTATTAATTTATATATTAATTTATACTAAAAATAGCTCCTTATTATGTTCCATGCATAATAAGGGAGAGTCTGTCTCAAAAAGGTTACAATTTAATGAGTACATTTTTAAAAAAACATGGAAAGGAAGTGGAACAATTATTCTGTCCTGGTATATGGAGAAACTGAGACAGAGGCTTAGATTCTGCCTAATTAGCAATCCTGCTGCTTTAGGCTCACTCCATCATCCATGGAGAAATTGGCATTTCTTCCACTGCGTCATTTAAGAACCCAAGTGAAATGTGAGTTCTTGGAACTTCTACCACTGTGATTATAGTTTCACTATTGCTAAAACAGAGAAAATGAGGCAGGAAGAGGCAAAAAAATCTTTTCAAGGTCAAAGATGGTCACTGGAAGACCTGAGACTTGACCTCATGTCTGGTAAGACTCAATGCAGCTTTTAATCCTAATTTACAATTTGATTCCAAGCCTACTGAATCCAGCAGTCAGACTCTCATGAGCAACAAAGATGAAATCTATTAAAAAAAACAAACCCACACGGTTACTCGTTGCATATGATGAATCCAACTGTAAGGAAGTGCGTCTCTAAGTATCTTAAGATTTAATGATAGTACAACTAATTAATCACAAGCCTCCAGAATTTTCATTCAAGGAATATGGTTACTTTTAAAAACATTTCTGCAAAGTGAAAAAATCTCAACTGAGGGAAAAAAAAACCCACATGTATATTTATAGCTCTCAAGGTACATCTTCTTCTAAAATACATGCCTCTTTTTGTAAAACTAAACAAACGAGAGCACAGTATGGACAATTAGACTGTTGTACTGGCTTAAAAAAAAAGTCAAATGGTACTTCCGATACTGTATTTCACTGCAAAAACTCACAGCAACACACAACGTTTCTCTATAGTGATTAAAAAAGAAAACAGTAAAAGTATGTATTCATGTAAAAATGAAGTAACTTAATCCCATACTTAGGCTCCTAAAAGTAGTGCTAAAAAACGAAAAGAACAAGGTTACTGTAACTCCTACATGTTTGTTAGAATCAAAGAGAGAGATCAGGAGGTATGGCAAACTAATGATTGCATTATCAAACTGTCGCAGGAAAGTATTTGTAACTTACATAGTTCACACAAACTTCAAGGGGCTTTCTAAGTTTTGTGGTTTGGAAATAAACTCAAAGCAATCCCTCTAGGAAATGCTGAAACGGAATTAAACATCATTATCGAGATTTTGACACTTTGCCCTCCGATGATCCAAATTACAGAAGCAGGACTGTGTACATAATGATGTAATTACATGCAGTCATGAAGGGTTTAATTACTGTACGCCTGAGTGAGCTTTTTTTTTTAATTTGAGGGCACTGTTAGAATTTTCTTACTTCTATACCTGACTGATTTTAAGTATATTTATAGCATAGTCCTAGATTACAATGTAAGCATATAGAAATTAATTCCCTTCTGAAGCAGCACAACACAAACAAAAAGCAAGTACGCATTAAATGATACTTAGCGCTCTTTTTTCCTCTTGGAAAATATGGCCTGTGGTCAGACAGATCTATGAAAGGCCTTCATTAGAAATTAATACTCACTGAAGTAATTCTGAAGCTCTTGTTGGATAATCAGCTGCATCTTAAGTGCTTAAACATTTCTACAGCCTATCCTTAGCTTTCACATTGTTTTACACGAAAAGTGTGACGCATCTGATGCACAAAGCACGTTCCCCCGGGGACTGCACTGGACTGCAAAGAAGGCTTCAAACCCTATTTTCGGACACAGCGATGCAATGGTGCTCACTGAATAACTAACCTGTAAAGTTATTTACATATAAGAAAAACATGAAGGATTCAGTGGGGGGCTCCACACAGCACCATGGGGAGGTTCTGCTGGCAAGCGAGGGCTTGTTCCAAGGTACATTTGTAGAAGATTGTAATTTGGATCACACCGTTAGAGTCAGGCAATAACAGTTTCCTGTAGGATTTTCCTGCACTTCCATAGTCACATCAGATCTATAAATGAACATGACAATCTTTATGTTTTTTTAAACCTTCTCATTAGTGTTTCCACTGGATTAGCCAAGCCCAGTGAGAAATGCATTTCATAAATTTGCCTAAGGTACGTGAGACAGAAAGGAATGAACTGCATGACATGGCAAAGCTGGGAGGGAGCAGTAAACTGGTTGTCCTTCATTATGAGGAAAAGCCAGTGGGGTTTGTGGCTGAGAAAGGGAAACCAAAAGCAGGTCTTGGACTTTCCTTTAGAAAGCAAGCAGACAAATGCATTTCTTAACACCTTTGTACTCTCACACTCTGCACTATAAAGATAACATAAAAAGTCTTGTTTCTCCTAAATATCTGCAAGCTACAATTAAATCTCCAGTATGTGTAACTCATTAATTAATAATTCACAACCATGTCCCATACACTAAAAATAAATCCTTGTTCATCTAACCATCCAAAAATCTCACACAAACATGTTAAGAATCTGCAACTGTACTGAGGATCCCACACCTGCAAATAATTTTAAAATCTCCTCCTTTTGGTGGTGAACTGTCCCACCAAACAGATGAACATTTGCACCCACGTACAACCCTCCTCTATCCCATGAACCCTACAGGGTTCACAGCAGCCGTCCCAAATTCTGCACCTGTCGGCAAGAGAACGACGCAACAAGGACCCGTGCCGGAGCAGAGCCGCAGGGGGCAATTTAAAGCCTAACCCAATAAGAATATTTTTTATTTTATTCTAAGCTTGCCTTTGCCCTCAAGCCAATTCTCATTATTAAATGAAATCGATTCACCATTCCGTAAGAGGGAATGTGCACTGCCGAAAGGGAAAGCACCCCACTTTGCTGACCAGTAAATTGTCCACAAACTTCTACAGAGCAACATTTTTTGTTGAAAACAGCATTCACTTTCTGTTCTTTATTAAAACAAAAAGATACCTTAATACAACCACTGCTAAAGCCATGCTTCTATTAATATCAAAACTAAAATACCTTTGAGGCTGCAAAGGAGGCAACTCTGATTGTTTTGAGAAGCACTACAAAAAACTTAAAATTCAGAAATGTTCCTCAGGCTGGAATCACTTCAGACCGGCACAGTTAAGAGTACTTGCTGTACAACATGAAGTCCTTTTTCCTCCATATCATCGGTTCTTTACATTCCAGCAATAATTTAAGCACTGTCCTGTCTAGTAATTAGCTTTAAATGTAATTACAAATGCAGCAGCACCTTGAAAATACATCCTCGAGGGAATAGGCATCTCAAAATTCAAACTATAATTTTAAGAGGAGGAGGATGGCAGCAGCAAGGCAGATGATGGAATGAGCATTACCACCCCCCCACGCACCACTGGCACAAGTTATGTCTCAGTGTTCCACTTGGTAGTTTCAGCCCATTCAGTGGAGTTACTGCAGGACATGTTGGAATAACTAGTGGTACATCACATGGAAATGCAGATGATAACTCACATCAGCTCCACTGGGGCCTGCTTTTAAAACATACTTTAAGACAACACTAATTGCAGAGAAAACCCTATTTGCTTTACATTTTTTTTCCAAGGGTTCAGCTGTTTATCTCCCCGCAGATCCAAACATTTACTGTACTCTGAGAGTTCACTGTGCTCCAGCAATTAAATTAATGGCTGCAGCAACAGCAAGAAATCCTTTAAACCCCTGTGGGCTTGTTCCTTTGATGAGACTAGATCAGTGAAGCTACAGCTATTTGCAGGCAGATTAGATAGGCTAGGTTTTATTGCCATTTGCACTAGAGATTGAAAGGTCATGTTTGTTGACATCTTACCAAAACCCATCTGTGAAAGTTTACTTTTAAAGTTATTCTTCAGGAATATTTTTAATATTTAAAGAGTACCATATGGATCTAAGAACAAGAAGTGACCTAACCACAGCAGTACAAAGCAGAGAACTCCACTTTGCCAGCCAGCAGCAGAACAGATCTAACACCCCCACATACACTTTATCTTCTCTAAAAGCAAAGTTTGAACAAATTACAAAACACAGGGCACTATTAATGTTAGGCTTTGGGGATGGATCATAAGGCAGTTCATGATCTGCATCTCTCTCTGGTTTTGTTTTGGCAGAAAGAATGGATTCAAGGAATGTTCATGTTTCCCATTTAACTGTGCCATGCTATTTTTAACTGTATCATCTCCTTTTCCAGTAATTAAGAATGCTTATGATGACAATGTTGTAGGTAGTAATGAGCATCTCAAAACATCTTACAAGCATTAATGTTTCTATGCTATTTGAGGTCTGAAATGACAATAATTCTGCTATCAGAAAATATCTGCTCAGCCTTGTGAGAACAGCACTACGATTCCCCATTTCCTGAGACAAAGATAAACGAACACGCAGCTCTCAGCATAACTGAGAAGTGAATGCAGTGTTCTGAAGGCTTTATCGCCTGCCTTAACAATGAGATGATCACTTTCTCAGATTATTTGCTTCTTTATGGTAGCGCAACACTTGTGCTTTGAATGGGAATAATTCTTTAGGAACTTCCCCAACAAACAGTAAGATGACACCAGAAGCTAAACAAAAACCCAGAAAAAGTGAGCTCCTCATAGTTGTACTGCAGGGCAACAGCACTAAACTAATGGAGTTTTGATTAAAATGTATTGCATTCTATGCAATCAACCAAAACAACACCTTCCCCATACCTGTTCACTCCATACACGGCACAATTCCCAGGCCCACTGAGCATTAAATGCTCAAACTACTGAACTGTTTGTTTGCTTTAGTTCCAACACTAAAGTCAATAATACTTACCCAAAGGGATGTGGGCTAAAAAGAAAGTGCTGTGTATTTTGATACCACATTATTTATATCACTAAAATATTTCGTTTTCCTTCTTTCAGCTCTAAATTCATATCTAAGGCGATAAAAATACATAAAATACGAGACTTCTATTCCTCCAGGTAGATATTAATGACTTGGTTTTAAGAAATATGGTAGACTTTGAGAACTTCCAGGTCCTCAATACTTGCTCATTACTGAAGCTGAATTTGTTTAAACTAAAGAGAAAACCACACCAAAGCATAGTTTCTTTGAAATGTAAAATATTCTGCACTTTGTAACATGCAAGTTCCACACCAACTCATTCTGCTCCTCCTGTACTGCCAATAGACTGCCTCTAGAAAACAAAACCTTTAATTAAAACTCTTATGAGAAGATTAAAATAAATTACAATTTATTTTTTACTTAGTGATGATAAATAGGTCTCTTAGGCCACTATTATAACTGTGTAATCCCTCTTACTGCTTGTGCTGCTGCAGTGAAGCTGATGTCTTCAACCCTGCTCAAAAAGGCACTGCTCTTGCTATGGAAATATATCGCCTAGGGAGACAAAGGGTTTCTATGTTCAATTTTGAAGCATGTGAATTCACCTAAAATGCTGAGGTTTAAGATTGCTTGCAAACAGTAGAAGTATTCGTGTCTCTGTCTCAGTTCCAGCCCTGAAAATTCTAGTAATTTCCCCCTATTTTAATTGATAGCACATGGAATAGCCGTGAGTAGCCAGCACTGAGCTCCAGGGACTGGCTGAGACTGAGTCACAGTCACAACTCACACACCCTGGCCTCCATACGGATTGTAGAGAACATAAGATTTCTGGAGAATATAATTCAGCTAATGATATAGATCAGCTGTTTTCACCCTCTAGAAAATACACCAGCATTTTCCAGTCTCAAAAACCACACAAAGTATTTCACTGTTTGTATACTTGCAGGTTTGTAGTCCAATATCTGTGCAGGAATCCACTGAGAACGAGGATGTAAGAAAACCACAAAGCAGCAAGAAATCTGGGTTGTGACTTAAATCCTGATATCATGACTCCTTCATTTCTTCACACCCTGCAGCACGGCCTCTATTCAATCACATATTTGTTAAAGTGTCTTAGGAAAGGTATTATTATTTCATATATAAGGCAGTTATCAACAAAAGTATTTGCTTGACTTAATTTTTGTACTTCTCTTCATTCTAAAGGTGGGGAGAAAGCAAGAAACCCACTGGGTAAAGTTTCTGGATTGGTTTTCAAAAGAACAGCTGCCTCCTATCAGAGAATAAAAATCTTTGCATTCAAGTGGAGCTCTAACTCTTCCAAAAAATCTTCACTACAGCTGCAAAGTAAAAAGTACTTGATTCTCTACCTAAACAGCAGAGTTCAGAAAGAGAAATTAGGAAATACATCAACTCTATGGCACCTTTGGGTTTTTTTTGTTTGTATACTATTTATGCCATACACCGGTAATAAAACAAAGAGGATAATCATTCAGTGAACTGATACAATTCAATAAGCCACTGAACTTGAATACTCATCTTGAGTAATAGCAGTTTACTAGTTGCATGTTCTGTGTACTTCTCTGGGGAGAATTCAGTTATCAAAAGCAGATTTTATCTGCCTTTCTTCTAGGCTCAATTCCCCCTCGCTGTTGATTTTATAGTGAAAATCAACACTAACTACAGAACAATGTGTTGATTCACTTTTTCTCACACTCCACTGTCTGTGAAAGTCAGCGTATGTAACCCTCTTAACTAAGAATAACTAAAGAAACACGGACCGATAACTTTTATATATAACATAAATACGATAGATGCATGAAGTAAAGATGACATCCAGAGAGACAAAAATATGTTCTTGAAATCACTGAATGTGCTCCAGAAAAATGGTGTTAAACACCAGCCACAACTCCTGGACGCATTCTGTAGAAAGTTAACCCATTCCCTTCTCTTAGTTTTTATGTTAACCAAGTTTTAAACCGTGCCAGTTTGAAGTGAAAGGCTTTGTCTCAGGCTGAAAAGGAAGGTCTTAGACCTAGGAAAGCCCACTTGCCATTGCTGTGCACTGACACAGCTTCCTAGAATATTTATCAAAACTATGACACCCACCAGATGTTGCTTCTCTGTAGGAAGCCTCTGCAATTGCCTGGCAGATATGCTTCCCTCCCTCACAGGTCTTTTTTCCTAGGACTTCTCCCCCATGATTTTATAGCATCAAAAGATTCCTCAGTCGTCTGCAAAAAGACCATGCATAATAAATATTTCAGTACCCAGTTCATAAAACTGTTGGGGTCCTACCCTATCAGCAGACTGGGAAGCAAATTTTTGTGATCTTTTCTGTCCTAGATTAGCCCCGATTATTTTTTCTAATGCTCTTCAGCCTTGAAGACCTTTTCAGGTTTTATTATCACCAATTAAGAGCTTTCTTTTCAGAGAAAACATGAACGGAATTTGAGTTCGGTGGTCTTCCTGCTTAAGGACACCAGAAAATTACAGTAAAATTTCACACAATTGGTATTTTAATATGCTGGCAAATAGGCAGATGTGAACGAGTTAATACTGTGGAAAATTTGTAGTCAACTGCAATCAAAAAAAGGGTTATGAATGTAGGTTGCTAGTTTACCATGTTTGAACTTACTCAGTTTGTGAACTACTGCAATATCACATAGAGAAACACCCCTGTACAAGGACTTGGGTACATGTTCACTCTTGTCTGATTATAGTTTATTGCTTTAATCCATAATCTGGTTGTGCTGAGTGGGCCTCATTTTCTAGAGATATTTAATCATGATCGAACATTAACAGGCATAGGATCTAGGATAACAGCCTACGGACCTAGTCCACAGTGAAATCACTTCCTAAGGGAAATATTGCCAACTGTATTAAATACTCCATTGCCTAACCCCAGTGATTTTTACATTTATTTTTAGGAAAAAAAAAAGGCATAAAAATAGATACATAAAGGCATCTATATTTAAGATTATGGTGATGACAAAGTTCAGTATATGTGATCAGCAACAGCCTGGAGCACGGACTCCAGTCCCAGCCTCACCACCTTGTCAAGTCTGTCACTGGCCAGACTGCACAAACTTCCATTTCACTCAGTAGCTTCACAAATCCTTTGGAAAGTGCCAGGAAGCCACATATTGATTGCAATGTGCACCCTAAAGTGTCTGTTTGCCCTGTGCTAAGAGCAAGACTAAGGACAGCAAACCGGTAGCAAAGAGCAGGCTGGATCAATCACAGCATAGAAAGAGCGTGTCAAGGAGGATCTGAAGATGGACGCACAAGGCAGCTGGCAACAGTAAGCTGTCCTGAGCACCAGTCACAGCATAATAAAACTTCAGAACCAGCTATAGGAGGAAGCATTTCCCACAGCTATTGTCACCAAAGCAGACAGTGTAAGTGTGACCAGCATGTCCTCATCCTGTCCCCCAATGTGGCCTCACAGGGCACAGCAACGTGCCCAAGAAAAGGCTGCAGACACTTCTCCAGCGCTGCAGAGAAACCATCAGGACTTCTCCGCTTTACAGGACATAGCAATGGGATGTCTGTAGGACGTCCACAAGAAAGAGACATTTTAAAAAGCAGATTCTTGAAAATACAAAGATTAAAGTACAGCGCTACTGCTGACTGCATTTATTTCTAGCTCACGGATAGCACTTTGGGAATATTCTTTTCATATCATCTTTTATTTTCAATTTCAATAAAGCAGCCTTACCAACATGTTAAAGAGTTCATTCATTAGAATTAGAAACTTTCTTATGATGGTACAATTTTTTTTTTCTCAAAAATAGCTTTTTAAATTTCTAACTTCATATTTGTATACATGTACACACATCCTCTCCATTTTAGATGTATTATATAGAAGTTCAACACATAGATATTTTTATTACAATACTGGCAATTTGTGGATTTCCAGTGTGCTTGATTCTCCCCTACTGACAAAGCTCTCCACGATACTCATTTCTCACAGAGAACCGTCATATTTCATGCACTGCTTCAAACATATTACAGAAACTTGAGATTTTTTATGGCTTTGTACATTCTAGATTAATGTAAAGTCCCTAAACCCCAAAAGACGTTACTGTTTAAATGAGTAAGAATGGCTTTTTGATCTTAAAATTGCAGCAATTATAACCTATTTCAGAGGAAAATCAAGTGGCTTGAATAAACATTTGCTTCCCCCAAAAAAGTGGCATCTACCATCTGCCTCATTGAATGCTAAAGCATACAAAACAAAAGGCTGCTTTCTTATTTTCTTAATGTTATCTTATGTAGATCAAGTGTCATTAATAATAATATGTGCATTTTATTAAGAAAGTCAGTCAAGTCTTGCTTTTTAAAAAAAGTAGATAAATCAGGATTATTAAGTCTAATTTGTTACCATCAATAAGCCAAGTAAAAAACACTGTGTAAAAGCAGAACACTTTTTAGAATTGAAGAGCTCAGGGAAGAGGTCCCTCAAGCCTTAATTTCCCAGACGTCAAAGACTCTCAGGAATTTTAAAAACGTTTACTAAATTATCTAATAGAACTCCTCGAGCACAGAACTCCTCTCCTATTATGTCACAGTGGTGGTTTTGACCCTTAAATTTTAAACACGCAAAGCATACCAGACTATAAAGACACTGATGGCACATCTTACACTCAGAAACTTTTCTGATAGTCAAGATTTCTGCTCTTTTTCTCTCTCCCCATTGTGTCTCATTATTAACCATCACATTGCTTTTTAGGACTTGATAAAACTTTCTTCTGTATTCGAACATTCCATAGCAAAACATCATCTTAAACAGGATGGTTGTAAGGTATAACTCTCCTCAAAGAACAGCTCTTTGCTTTCTTTGATAGCGGCATTCACTTCGCCGTCATTGTGAGAGTTTTGATGACAACAGAGTGTCTGAAACAGAACAGTATTCTCCTCCATCATGACTGATCTTGTGGAAGAAGTTACACACTGGAAATTAAATTGAGTCAATATGCCAGGTATTCTGAAATCAGTACCAAATATAGATTGCTTCTGGCTTGATATCACTGCACGATGCAGTCCAAAACCATAATGAGCTGATCAAATCTCATGACAAGTTTGCTTATTCACCATCTGCCATTACCTCTAGGTGATCACCTTCTTCCAGAAGAACATCCATGCCTGTATTCTTGCTCTTCCAGATGTTATGGTGATTTCTCCTACCCGTATCCTATCCATCAAAGCCATGTAACAACCCGCTGGAAGCGTACATAGCAATGTTGGACAAATTTCCCACAAAGCCTTTTGCGATCCGCCGGGAGGCAACAACAGATTTAGCACAATTCAGCTTAATGATTCTCAAACATGCTCCTCCAGCTGGAATGCTCAAAGACACATTCTGAGCATTATTAATTGTTTGAGGAGGCTGAAAACAACTTTGAGATTCTCATTCCTGGGATTCTGCTGTTCCAGAGGCACACTGCTCTTCCAATGTCTAGAAAATGCATCCCTCTTGAAGAAAGATAAGGGAAAATATAGCTACTGAGTGGGAAAACAGAGTTCTTGTTTTCCTCCCACTCCAAAACGAGTGATGTATAAGTTCTCTCTCCTCCCTCCCTGATATTTACGGGAGGATATGGGGCAATGGTCTTACAGTCCCTCCAGAGCAGGTGCATCAACAATAAGATGGGTATTTACAGACAGGAGTACCAAAAGGGAAGAACACAAGGATATAGGAATAGAAATTCAGTATAGATGACCAGCATGAGAAGTCTGTCAGCAAAGGAGGGAGGTGAACACCTTCCCTTGAACAAGGAAAAGTTCAATGACAACTGGATTGACGTATTCATTTGAAAGATATACTAAAACAGTGTTTATTGACAAAATATTCCTGAATTTTCAGAAATAAGAGCTTTAATAACTTGGGGTTTTTAAATCTGAAATTACATTTGTGTTAATACCTTAAATATTCTTTTATGTCCAATAACACCACAAACCTTTTTGATTTAATCAAACCGAAAATGTTTGGAAAATTTTCATTCTATTCTTGACAGGGACAAATGTAACAACAAATTCTTTCTAGTCAACAGTTTTAAGCAGAATGCATGGTTCCTATTGTTAAGACCACAATCCAGCACCACTTCTTAAGGTCTGATCTGGACTTCTGCTATTATTGTCTCACTTCCCACACCTTTTGGTCAGCAGCTTTCTCTGGAAGATATTTTACTAGGTCTCTCTTCACATCCAGCATTCCCTGGCTTTCTAATCTTACCTCTGCAAACAGCTGTGCAGAGCATCAAAAGGCCAGGTGAATCAGCTGACAGGCTCTCAAATATTTTTTTTGCTTATTTTTCCATAATTGCAATGAAACATATTGAACAGAAGAGGTTGTCAAACAATTGCATATTTTCACTTCCTGACACCAACATGGTATGTTGATAAAAAAGAACCAAGCATCAATCTGGCAAAAATGGGATTTCTTTTCAGCTAGTTAGCTGCTGATTTTTTCTGTGAGAACACATAAAGAGCTCATCTACATTAAAATTCAGTGTTTCTACTTGCAAAGTTCAACATAAATGAAAGGATTAAACATAAGACATTCTAATATCTGTTCAATATATCAAAGATAACTTGTATGGCAGGAAGCAGTCTGGCACATCAAAGAGGAATGAAAAGTTAGTATTCATTTGTAATATTTATCAATTTCTCAACCTAACGTATTTGATACATGTGTATCTCATGCAGTATTTAGAAACATTCACAATACATCCATTCCTTGACTAACATTCAGCAGTGCAAAAAGGAGAGTGGATGGGATTCAGCATCCCAGTCACACCAGCTCCAGGTAAGTTATCCTGGACTATTCCTGCACTGCACAGACTCAATGCTGCTGCACTTAGTTCACCAAGCATTAAAGGAAAGCAAGAGAACAAACCAGAGAACAACCAAAACAGCTCTGAGAGCTGCATTTTTGACTCATTATGAAGTAATATCATTTAAACCTTTTTAATGGAGCTGCTACACAACAGAGATCCATCTCAAGCCTCGGAAAAACAAATATTTTAGATATATATCAAACAGTGCTTTTCTCAAGCCCTGACAAACCTTGTTGGGCTCTGTGGGACTTGGGCCCAGTGCTGGCTCATGGTCACCCTGCTGTCCCCAGGACCCCCAGGTCCCTTTCCCCTACACTGCTCTCTAATAGGTCATTCCCCAACTTACACTGGAACCTGGGGTTGTTCCTGCCCAGATTCAAGACTCTACACTTGCCCTTGTTCTATTTCATTAAATTTCTCCCCGCCCAGCTCTCCAGCCTGTCCAGGTCTCTGATGGTAGCACAGCTTCCAGTGTCAGCCACTCCTCCCAGCTTGGTGTCACCAGCAAACTTGCTTACAGTCACTCTGTTCCCTCATCCAAATCACTGATGAATATATTGAACAATACCAGCCCCAGTACTGACCCCTGAGGCACTGCACTGGATCCAGGCCTCAACTGGACTCTGCCCCATTGACCACGACTCTCTGGCTTCTTCCCTTCAGCCAGTTCCCAGTCCACCTCACTACCCGCTCATCCAGACCGCACTCCCTCAGTTCAGCTGTGAGGATGCTGTGCAGACTGTGTCAAATGCCTCACTCAAGTCAAGGTAGACCACGTCCACCACCCTGCCATCATCCATCCATCTTGTTATGTCCTCATAAAAGCCAATGAGGTTGGTCAAGCACGACTTCCCCTTGGTGAAGCCATGTTGACTGCCCCTAACGACCCTCTTATCCCTGATATGCCATAATTTTGTGATGAGTTCCTTATATTTTATATTTTCCTCTTTTTTATTTGTGTCACTGACTACAGTAGATTCTCTAGATTATTGGTTTGATACAAACTCACAATTCTTGGTTACTTGGCCTTTTTTTTTTTTTTGAGAGAGAGAGAGAGAACATTACAAGTAGCAAGCCTTCACCAAAAAGCAAGAAATATTCCTAGGGCAATTTTTAAAATCCCTGCCTGTCGTAGAAGCCCCATGCTCCCCACATGAGTCTGGCAATACTGCCCATGTTCCAACACCTGCGTTTTCAAAGCTCATTCACTTTCCTACCTGGACCATGGGAGAAACACAAATAGGACCCTCTGGAAAACACAGAATTCTTGTATGCTATTCAGACTAGAGTATGAAACATCTCCAGCCTCATACATTTTCCATCAATATGCAGTAAGCACATGCTTTAGAAATGTACATATAATCAATAATAAATACCTTAACCTTAGCAAGGTGAGGCAGTACCTGTCAGAGAGATGAAAAATGTAGGGAACCATGTGTGGGGTGGTGCAGGTTCCAAATCACTTGTGATTTACTTGCTTTTATGAATGAGAATAAGAGCGTTTGGCGTTTATGTTTTCATTTTTAACTTTGAGCACACTTCAGTGACTTCCAACTAAATTTCTGTTTGCTAGAATATGAATTTGAACGTTCTCTGTTAGCTGCTCATTAGTTTCTCTTAGTTTAGGCTCACTAAATGACTGCACTTAAATGTTTTTTTTTAATTAAAAGTCAGAAGTTGTATAAACAATTCAGAGTCCAGCAGTTTATTATAGGGTCACTATGTGACACACAAATTACCTGCCAAACATACACTTTGAGCAAAACTGTCTTTTAACTCTCAATTTATGTATTGGTGATACCAACCTGAAAAAGCTGGACAGAAAAGTAGCATAAAGTCAGTCGAGAGGTGACTTCAGGGTTGCCATGGCAATTTGTCTGTGAGCGTTCCTCTGTGTGAATTTGGGTGTCAGGAAATTCTGCATTGAGTAAAGTGAGCAGATAAGAAGGTTTAGTCTATTTTAGGCTAACGAAGCTTGGAGAAAAGGCATGCATCCCCGCAGCCAAATTATGCAAGGAAGCTGGCACTAGTACTGTTTTTTAATTTCTGTAAGCATCTTACAACTATGGAGAATTGATGTATAAAACCCAAAGCACCGTATCAGCCTCATTCAACCAGAGCACCCAGAGATGAATTCGGGCTGTGTATGCAAAGCACCCAGCGATGGGTTCAACGCGACGTCTCACAGCGATCAGATCAGTGATCGGCCTAGTGCTTGTGTAAGAAGTCCAAAATGGAAAAATAATATAAAATGACTACTTTTCAAAGAGCTTACATGTAGAAAGTTTCTTACTGCAGTACTATTTTACTGTAGTTTTTGTTTCTGCCCTCTAAGATGGCCCTGCTCTGTGTCATAGTTTTGGTTACAAATACACATTTAACTATTACCTCCAAGTCTAGATAAGCAAGCACTGCCTTGCACCTTACAAGTTGTTCTTACAGCAAGTCTCTACTTCTAAGTAACCCAGAATATTTATTTTAGAAGAATGTCTAAGTAGAAAAATTGCATATGGACACACTGAAAGAATGGCTGCTGCTTCTTCATCACCACCTTTCCGACAATCTGCTATTTTTAAGAAAACCTGAACAATTTAAATTATATTATCATACCACAGCAATTATATTTTCCTTATGATTGAAACGTTTTATTTTTGTGACTCCGACTGAAATCAACTTAAGTTTGTATTGTCAAAATTTCAGATTCAGACTTTTCATTCTGATTTATTTCCACCTAATTTTTTTTAATAAAGAGAACTTTTTATAGGATAGTTTTACTACTTCCCACCAAGAGTTCTCCCTAAACTGTGTTAACAGCATTCTGCACTGCTATTATCGTACTCTAAACATATTCCCTATTTTATAATTCAGGATATTTACTTAAGTCATGTATAAGCACAAAATATCACTGAAGGCCTGACTACTCCAGGTAGGTATGACAAATTCTCTGAATATTAAGGATGTGTTCATTTGTGTGTGCGCACATATATATCTGCATTTTAATTTTTTTTTATAAAGACTCGTTTGAGATTTTTTTTTGTTTGACAACATATCTAATGATGTGAACAAATCGGACTGAAAAACAGGTTCAGAAATAGTTTTCAAAGAAACCCATGCCAGAGTGCACATGCTGCTCTCAAAAGCATTACTGAAAACCCCATCTTGTGTACTACATAGCTTTGCAAATATTCAGTAAAGCCAGGGAGAACAGAAAGCGCATCAAAAATGGAATTTCTGTATGTCTGCCAGAAGGAGGTAAAACATGGCATCACGACCAGGAAATGGGTACCATTTTCTTTTGTGTTTTTCGTTCCCCCGTACATGTAGCAAAAGTTCCAGCTCCTTTCTGGGTGCTTCTGTTTGAGACAGTATTTTAAGAAATGACTTTCTGGTCCCACTAAGCGGCCTAATATGTCCTTTACAGATCTATGCTTTCTGGAACACAATGTTTCCAGTCTAATTACAAAATTCATAGGAAATTCTGACACTACCTAGGGCAATAAAGTCGTGGCTAGTAGAAATGGCTTCTCTATTTATTTTCAGAGAGTGAGAGTCAATAATTAAAGCCTGGAGCTTACCCACTTCTCTGAGCAGCTGTAATAACCAAAGGAAAGCTCATTTTGTTGGAAGTAGCCTGGCGAGATAGGCGTTTTAACAATAGGCAGGAAAAAGAAGTGGGTATGGTAGTCCTATTTTCAGCTTTTATTTCATATTTCTCTTGTGAAAAGGTCAAGCACGGGCAGCAGCATGCAACTCTTTAATGAACAAAGTCCTTAGTGTTTTCTCAGCTTGCTTTTTGCTCCAATGTGTGAAACATCCTTACTTTTAACTACATCAAGTCTAAAACAGTGAATGCTGTGTTCTGAAAGTCTCTTTCTCGATTTCTTCATCAAACGTACTGATTCTATTATCTCAGAACCACTGATAGAAATTATATCATGGTTAAAATTTTCATAATTACTCATGCCACATCAAAGCTGTTTTGTACATATTATTAAAGAAAAAATAAGTTCCATCTTCAGAACACATATAGATAAATCACTGTATAATATATTACATTCCATAGTGTTCTTTTGCTTAGTCATCTAAGTAATTCACTTTGGAAAAAACCAAGATATTTTCTTGCTAATGGATAGCAAATGGTTTGTAATTTTCAGCTTATATCGTATCAAAACACGAGATCTCCCACCAAAAGAAAAACACATCTGATGATAACATTAGTAATAAGCTGCCATAGAATATACATTTTCAGATGCTTTATTATCCATTATTTGTTTCACTCTGGCTTCTTAAATAACCAGACTTTTTTTGTAAGAAACATGTGAATCATTAGCTTGCTGAAAATGCATTTACTGTTATCACAGAAGGACCTATTTGGACACACATTGAGTCATGGTTAAGATCACAGGACTATATTTTTATACAAACAACTCTACCGCAGATATGAACCAGAGAAGTGCCAGAAAGTAGAGTTACAATTGCAGATATCCTTATTATAGTTCCTTTTTTAAAGCGTATTTTTAGGACAATTAAGCCTTAATTCTTTAGAAAGTAAACGTCTTGCACTCTTATTTGCAAAAGTGTCATCTACATTTCTATTATACAAATGATCGCCTGAAAAGAAAGGTTTGCATAGTAATTACTTGATTTAAATAATACTATTTTTATTTTTTTTTTTTTAATGCAAGGACTGATCAAATAAAGACATTAGGATTAGACTCAAAAAAGACCCCAGCATCTAACACATTGTGTAGACTAAAAATGAATAGAGGAGATAAGGAAGCTTTTTTTCACGGGAAATACTGAGATCTGTTATAGGCTAGTGGAATTTTGAGAAGGTTCATGGCTCTAAAACTTGGAATTCTTTTCCACCAAAGTAGTAAACAAAAAGTGCAGGTCCTTAAGAGAAGGTCATCTCAAAGCTTCCTCATACACTATATAACACAATATTAAGCAGTTCTCAAAAGTTCTTCATTAGGCACCTGAAAACAAAGCTATGCATCACCTAAGTATATAGATCACTGCATCCGAGACTGAGGACTTGCTTTCGTACTTTCATTTTCTTTAGACCAAAGATCCCTAAGCTATAGATTGCCAACTAATAAGCCTCTACCTCTTGCCTTGACTTTCCAGTGTTTACCATTAAAAAATGTATGATATGGATACCCGGCAACAGTAAGAAACACAGAGCACGTGTATAAAAAGTCATAGAACCTCCACTGCATCCATTTGTTACATTCCCCATAGTCAAATTGCACCAGTGACAAACAGGCAAGATTTCTCAAGTTTTTTTAGCTACATGCATATTCTATTGTCAAATAATTTCTCTAAGTAATGAATCCCTGTACATTTTTGCTTGTTTTCTCATGCTGTTCCCTAAAACTTCTCAACTTAAGTGCTAGGGGTTTATTGATAAATTTTCCTAATTAAGGGCCTGATGAGTTTACATTTTAATTAGTAAATATTATGTACAGAATGGAATCCATAGCTCAGTAAGAAAGAGTGGAGGGAAGAAAGATCAATTAAGCAGGTTAAAATAATTGTAACGGCAACTGTCGGGTCTGAGGGTGTTTTTATGTCCAAGTGATAAGCCTCGGAAAAAAAAGGAGCTGGTGACACAATTGCTGACATAACACTATGGCCATTCCAAACACAACACTCTAATTATGTTTTTTGATTGGCAGCTGGCTGAAAGAACTGTCATCCAGAACAAAACTCTAATTTCTAGCTAGAAACAGCCAACCAGAATTTCCAGATTATAGAAAACTCATATGAGACACTATTATCTATACAGCCACAGCAAAAAGATGTCAGGGAATCAATTCATATAACATGCCAGCTTAATAAAATCTGCATACAAAATTTATGAATACAGTAATATTCCTTTATATCACAAGTTATTAATGGTCAATTTAATGAATATCTACAGCTGAAGTGCTTTGGTTCTGTATGATACTTTAATCATCTTTAGCCATGTATTTAAATGCATTTCATTTTATAGCCATCAGCTCCTTGCAGATAAGACAGCCTTTACATTTGCATGGAGACATTTGAGGTAGCTACTAATTCTGTCTTTATGCTCTTATTGATTTCCTTAAAATTTACTACATCAGGAAGAGAACTACATGTGCTGTTACAACAGCGCCTGTTTTAAAGCCCAAAGTAGACTAAAAAGGTGTTTATGAGAAGTAGTACATGTATAATCATTCTAATATTTCTTTATGCTTACAAAGCGCAGCCCTACATTGCTGAAATCCAACATTCCCTTAAGACAAAGGAAAATACCAGAAGCAGTGTTCTTAGTCCATATTTACATCAAAGCTATAGACTTATTGAAAACTTGCTTTATTTTAATTATGACATTATTCAAATTTCATTCTAACCTTAAAATGCGTATGTCACCCATAAACAGAGTTTTCTGAGAAACATACTTTCTAGTAGGAAATTCATGTCCTACTCATAAGCATATGTAACCTTAAAATGTATTCATTTCCATAGTCATTAACAACTGAAGTACAAAGCACATGCTGAGCACATGGCTTGACTAATAATGTCCACCAAAAACATTGATGAGGTACAATTTTCATCCTACTTTTTTTTTGATGCAAGCAAGTAAACATAAAATTAGGGCTATTCTTTTTGTTTATTGTTTGCTTAGTATGTATAGCCAAAGGAAAAGAAGTTATGAGACTTGGCAAAAATAAAGGACGTCACATCAGACACTTGGACATGATTAGTCTTTCAAGTGAAGACTATAGCAGATGTATAGCCATGGAAAAGTAAAGTCACTTGCACTTGAAAGGATGAAAGACTAAACCTAAATGTCATGCTTATTTTCCATATCATCACTCAGTTTCTCTTACCATTCAGTCTGAGCTAAATATAAATCTTTGCACCCTTACAGAATTTAGATCTGCTCCTATAACTCTAATGGCTCACAAAGCTATTTCTACTTCAATGTATGTTATGAATACAGGTAATTATAATTCATTAAAATTCATTTTAATCCACTTCAATTTTCCCCATCTCATCAAGCAAGATAACATACGCACAACCTATTGGACTAAAGCAACAAACTAACCTGAGAATGGAATCAGTTAAATTAAATTATATTGTGCTAGTGTTGTGGATTCTCAAAAATAAAGCATGTGCCTAATAAACAAAAAGAGTATCTGCAAATATTAATTACATTCTCATACACATGTATTTTAAGCTATTGTGTGATGACAATGTTATATGCATATTATTAAAATATTTCAAATTCTTCAAAAGAAATACTGTTCTTAAATAGGAACACACTTTCTTCATTTCTATATCACTAATTGCACTACAAACAAAGAGTTTTATGAGCAGTGAAAATAATTTTTAAAAACCCCACACAAATTCAATCTGTTTTCCTATGAATTTATGTCTTGGGGCATCAGTTTAGTGTGACTTCTGTACTGCTTAATAAAAGGCAAGACCCTGTAAAATCTTCACTTTGGATCACCATTAGTATCTCTCCCCCACTCTGCTGCCTACTCACATTTGAGATATACTCCACTGCTCTGGCAAATCTAGTTAAAATTGGGCAGGGAACTCTTCCAGTCTGAAGATAATGCACAACATTTAAATGTTATCATGATACACACATGATAAATGTGCTTTCTGTTGTTCACACACAAAATCCTTTCTACTTCTTCACTTGCAAATTTAGTCCAAATGGACAACCTCACTTAGAAAAGACAGTTCAATCTCCGAAATGTTCATGTCTTGATATACATCATTCCTTTTATTTCAAAGAAGTTATAAATGTGTAACCAAAGACACTAATATGTAATAAGGTCTTTTATTTTTTATTATGATTTTATAAAACTTTAAAATGTTATTCTTGTGATATAAATACAGTATCAGCTTCTACAAAGACTTACTCAAAGCTAGTTTTTCTAAGGGACCTAATTTGAATCAGCAGGAAGAACTTCAATTAATAAGGATTATTCACAGCAGTACACAAAGGTCAAATTAGCACCACCTTTACTGCTCTTCTGTGTTTGTTTTATTCTGTTCTGTACGATAAATGCAATAAGATCACAGAACATGATTCTGAAAATCACGTAGGAATTCGTGTATATTGTATACATGACCAGGGTCACAGCCCCAGGCTCTGACCTGCAGTTTGCTGGTACAGGAATTCTTCTTTTTAGAACTGCTTTGCAAGCCATGGTCCTCTGTATTCAGAGGAGCAACACATCGTGTATATGCAGAATATAACTTGCAAGCACCTCAAACACTGTTACCATCCTGCTACAAAGCCATACCATTGCCGTAGGTGCAGCTCCCGGCTACATAAAGGATTTTCCACCCAGCTGCTGGAGGAATGAACAACTGGCAAACTCCATCAAAGTTGTGGAATAATATTCCAGTGCTTTAGAAAAAAATTTAAAAAATCGTGGCAACAGTAACATCACTCTTCCCCAGCGCCAGAATTTAATAATCGGTAACGGGTTATCTCTTAAATCTTTTGAATATTCAAGGATAGGCTACTTTTAAGCTGCCTGGTATTATAATAACATATACTTGAAATCTCACACACACCCCATGTTTAAGTTTTCCATTTTCTGCTTGAGCAGTCATTTGACAACTTGTGAAGTGGGAGTTCTGGTGAGATTGAAAACCTGTTGACTGAGGTAGAAGCCCAGACCAGCAGGGAACAAAGATTCAGAAGTTTTTAACACCCTGAAAATAAATACTGGAAATCACCTAGCCTTCTGTTAGCCCGTTCAAGCACATAGACATCGTACAGGGACTTAAGAGAAAATATGCTTCCACATAAATTCCCAAGCTGCCAACTTCAGCCTAGGTCTAGGACTTAAATGTCACGAACAGAAGGTAAATTAGTTCATTAGGATTGTGACTTAGGTTTGATATACAAATCAAGCAGCACTCCAAATTACTCTGAGTATATCCATAGGGAAGAAAATAGGAGGGGGAAATAAGAGACTTCAGGTGAATCTGTACAGAGCTCAACAGAAATCGCAAAACTCAACACTGAAGTAAGACAAAATCCAGTCTTACTAAACTCCATGTTGTATGTGGTTAAACCACAGGAAAGCTTCTACCAAGACAATAGTTCTGGTATTTTCGGATGGCACGTATTTACCTAGGTGTCTATAGGAATTAGGAGGGTTGTCAGTCTTAGCCATCTACCATGGTCCGTCATAGCTTATTTTAAAGCTTGAAAGCACAGAAGTGATTGTGCTGGGAAGTGAGCAGGGAAACCTGTTCCTGACTACAGCTATGAACACCTATTGTACAACCCAAAGCCAAGGCACAACCCCCGTTGAGCATAAAAATGGCATAAAGGTGTGTGATCCTGCAGCTTTCCTGGTCACTGTTTTCTCTGCCCTGCAGCCACTGTCCTATCTGTACATCACCTCTTACTAAAAAAGCCAATTTGTATTTTAGAAAGCCAATTTATATAGCAAATACACATTACAGACACCTCCCCGCCTCTCCCCCAATCCTATGGAAACTCCAGGAATTCTGAGAAAATTGGCTGTTCTGTGCAGTCAGTTCAATAATCTGCAGCTTTGTCCTGTTTTCACTGTGAAGAGAGCAACTGATCCTTCAGCCACTTTTTAAGCATCCCACCTCCCATGGAGAACAATGTGGTTGGTACCTGCAGCTCAGGCCCTCAAAATTATCTTTTGGCTTGACTCAGATCCAAAAGAAAGCATTTCATAAAACATTTTTACAGGTTTTTGTCCTGATAGGTAAAATTCATTTTCACAGCTCTTTCATGTCTCAGGTGTAGGATCTTAATTATCCAAATCAACACAGATCTACTTTTTTAAGTCGTAATTCAACAAACTGCATAAGCACACACGCAATTTTAAGGCATCTGGACGGCCTGTTTGAAAGTATATGGTAGTTCGTGACCCAGGGCGTCAACTTCCTGCGGATTTAAGTGAAGGGAAAATATCTAGTTGAGATTTCAGTTTAAATTCTAAACCATGACCTCTTAGAACAACAGTCTGGACTCTGCATTTAGGCTTCTGAGAAGAGAGGCTGAAAGTGCAGTTCTACTGCAAACAGTCTGAATGGTATCTTTTCTTCCTACTGATCAGAAATGTCATCCTGAAAACTGTGATAACTGATACATTCTTATGTTGCAATACCCTGTAATCTAAAGATGTTTTTAAATATTTAGCAGCAGTAGAAGTGGAATAGAAGTTAAACCATTATCAGTAGTAGTTGCTCTTAGACACTTAATACATGACCTGACCTACTGAAAATACTCTTCTGATATTATTGACATTTGTTTAACCTATCACATTAATTCTTTGTAGCTCAATAAATCTGAGTATCTTCCCCCTGTATCATCAAGAAACTGGCACTGACAAGGAAAGTCAATCTGCGGCCCACACACAAATAATAGCTTTCCATTACATTTGCCATTTCACCTGAATAATTCCTGATAATCATGAATAATGATGTTATTTGACATTCTAATGATACCATGCTGTGCAACTTCAATCCATCAGTCACTGTCAGGAAGGTCAAATATTTGTATTCCATTGCATTATGCAGAGTTCATTAAACAGTTAAATGACATTATACACCTTCATTATACTTCCAAATGAAACTAGTACATATCATTTAGATTTCAGAGTCTGTCATACATCTCCATTTAAAAAAAAAAAAAAAAAATCATTATTTTGAATATTCATTCATGACAATGAAATATATTGAAAATTCAAACTATGGTTTTTCAGCTCTATCAAATTATCATGTAAAGATAAGTTTACTTGATACATCTCAACATAATGTTCTTCACTGCCTAAGAAAGTTTATGATATTTTCTATGTTACTACAGGTTACTTCTTAGTAATCCTAACAAGGGCTCAAATACTGAGCCGTAACTGATAGAGGAAACCTATTATTGACTTGAGCTATCTGTACACAAGATGAGAATATAATATTTACGTAAGAAAACAGGCAGGAAAACAGAAATTTTGTTGTCAGCAATATTTACTTCTTCTTGAAAGCAATGATTTAAAGTGTCTCAGCACAACTCGAAACCTGCTGTGGTGGATCAAAACCATCGTAAGAAAAAAGAAACAAGCATATTTTTACTGTGGCATTTAAAGAGTACTATTTTATTAAAACCTAATATTCAAAAACATTAAGCTCGCGCCAGGTTCTCAGTGTAAATATTTACCAGCAAAGTCTAATGGCAAGTAACACAAAAGACTTGTTTTGGATGAATACAGTTTTTCCTTTTCCTCCCATTGAAACCATTTTCCTTGACAAGAAAAAGAAAGTAATAAGGAGTTCTAAGACAGTCACTAAGTAGCCATCAGAAACTATGTATTGATTTAAGTAGAATTTTTAAGAAATCATAGCCTTTGTGATTGTACTGATCATTTCCACTCAACCACAATCTTCTAAATGACACACAGAATAGGCAGAGAAATTGAAAGATATAAGAAAATATACATTTAAAATCCACAAAAGTTACAAGTAGAGACAAGACCTTTGTGAGATTAATGCCGTTTATCAGCTTACAAAAGGCTTACTAAAATGCAACTTTCTTCTTAGCTTCAGATTGGCTGATTCCTAAATGACTCTTTGAGTCTAACATTAATAGACCAAACCAAGCTTTTTATCAGATTCTCCATAATTCATTTCACTATTTTATGTACGGGAAAAGAAGCAAATTCATTAGATTACAGCAGACGCTAGGTGTGTTCTTTGGTTCTTTATCTAGCTTGAACCACTGATGGGCAATGTGATTTTAAGCAATCAAAATTAACTCAGTCACGTATGAAACTGGAGGAAAAGCAACCAAACACTCCAGGAGAAGAGGACGTCTCCTCTGCCTGCCCCAGAACTTGCCCCAGCACATTCACAAGCTGAGTTTGATGACTTCATAGACAGAAATCAGATTTCAAAGGTCAGTTCAAAAAAAGCAATTAATGCTTGCTTATTCTTAAAAAATGATTTTGTTTGAATCACAAGTTTAGCAAAATTTCAATATATCTCTTGAACATGACCTGAGTAAATAACAGGGTTTCCTTCTCTTTATTAGCTTACCCTCTGTAGGGCAAAGTGTGTATTTAGTCCCTGTAATTTACAGAAATATATTTGAAACAACCAAACAAATACATTTTTGGAGAATCAATTCAGACATATTAAATGGGTTAAAAACTGCCATCATATAGACCTATCTCACCTAAAGAGTTTAATTATCTTTCTTTCACTAAGCTATCTTGCTTTCTGAAGAACTGGGAAAAAAAAAATAATGCTTTCACAGAATCCCAGAATGTCAGGGGTTGAAGGGACCTGGAAAGCTCATCCAGTGCAATCCCCCCATGGAGCAGGAACACCCAGCTGAGGTTCCACAGGAAGGGGTCCAGGCGGGTTTGAATGTCTGCAGAGAAGGAGACTCCACAACCTCCCTGGGCAGTCTGGGCCAGGCTCTGACACCCTCACCATCAAGAAGTTTCTTCTCAAATTTAAGAGGAACCTCCTGTGTTCCAGTTTGTACCCATTACCCCTCGTCCTACCATTGGTTGTCACCGAGAAGAGCCTGGCTCCATCCTCCTGACACTCACCCTTTATATATCTGGAAACATTAATGAGGTCACCCCTCAGTCTCCTCTTCTCCAGCTCTAGAGCCCCAGCTCCCTCAGCCTTTCCTCACACGGGAGATGCTCCACTCCCTTCAGCATCTTGGTGGCTGCGCTGGACTCTCTCCAGCAGTTCCCTGTCCTTC
Organism: Patagioenas fasciata; assembly: GCF_037038585.1. Lineage (NCBI taxonomy): Eukaryota > Metazoa > Chordata > Aves > Columbiformes > Columbidae > Patagioenas > Patagioenas fasciata. The sequence continues at coordinate 20,654,744 of NC_092529.1, read as the reverse complement.
TGGAACTGAGGGGCCACAACTGGACACAATATTCCAGGTGTGGTCTCCCCAGGGCAGAGCAGAGGGGCAGGAGAACCTCTCTGACCTACTGACCACCCCCTTCTAACCCACCCCAGGTACCATTGGCCTTCCTGGCCACAAGGGCCCAGTGCTGGCTCATGGTCACCCTGCTGTCCCCAGGACCCCCAGCTCCCTTTCCCTTACGCTGCTCTCTAATAGGTCATTCCCCAACTTACACTGGAACCTGGGGTTGTTCCTGCCCACATTCAAGACTCTACATTTGCCCTTGTTCTATTTCATTAAATTTTTCCACCCCAGCTCTCCAGCCTGTCCAGGTCTCTGGATGGCAGCACAGCTTCCAGTGTCACCACTCCTCCCAGCTTGGTGTCATCAGCAAACTTGCTGACAGTCACTCTGTTTCCTTGTCCGAATCATTGATGAATATACCGAACAGCACTGGTCCCAGTACCGACCCTTGAGGGACTCCCTAGATCCAGGCCTCCAACTGGACTTTGCCCTATTGACCACGACTCTCTGGCTTTCCTTCAGATTACCTGTTCTTTCACTGTTCTAAATCTCTTACAGCTGCCAAAAGGTACCAGAGGGAACTCGGAAATAAGCAATAACAGCCTTCCATTTTGGGAGTTCTTCCTTACTGTTTCTATGGCTTCAGTAAAAAATATTTTCAAGTTATTGGAAACTACTTCCAAATGTCAAAAATTTGGGGTAATTTTTATATTCTACAGTATGCCGAGCTACACTGTCATCTGCACAGTCAAACCAATTAATTACTTTTCTGCTTCCTTTTGTCAGTGCCAAATGCACCATCGCATCCTTATTACCAAGCGCTGCACAGTGACGCAGGCCAGGCCGTGGGCATCAGTTTGGAGCGGAGTAGATCCACGGCACTGAGCCTCCAAAGATGTCTAAAGACAATGGCACACAATGTTACATCCTCAGTACTCAGTGTGCCCAGCACAACCAATTCCAAGGAGCATGACATAAACGTGGCAACTGCCTTTTCCTTTTTTATGGGATATAGATATTTTAAACTTAATTTTCAACTGAATCTGCATACAAGTTTTAGAGTTAAATTTAGCCTCAACAAAATAAAAAGGAAAACCATTTCAAGGGTAAAATTTTTACATTGAGAGGCACAAAACAACTAATATCATAAAATGAAACATGCCTCTGAAATCAATCTTAAACTTTGCTAATTCAGCAAATTGAATTTCTTTTGGTATATGCGGCACACTGAGGCTTCCCTTAAACAAAATACAGACAGTCCAGCAGTAGTAACTAAAAATAATGATATTCAATTACTCAGTGTGAATGGCAGTTTTTCAAGGTTTATCACTGTGTTGCATATATTATATGTTTATATTAAAGCTAATTTTGAAAGTTTTCTGGTTTGTTATTATACTGAACAAAGCAGGACTGTCATGAATATAATAAGGAAGTCACAAAGGACCTTCTTAAATAGATATTTCTATGCCTCTGATAGCAGAGGCTTTGCAGAGTGCAGCAGCTCAACTGACAATGAACAAATATTAGATTGAAGATTTCAAATAACATCAGTTTTATATGAGTCTGCTGACTTTCATTGCACTCCAGTACTACGGGACAACAGGACAGGCAACTGCCCACTGTCTCTCAAGGGAAAAACACAACACATTATTATACCTCCACATTGTTTCTCTTCCTTTTCTGTCCAGTATTCGTACTGGCATTTTCAGTTTTTAAACGAAAAAATTGTAAATACATGGTTGTAAAGGTCACATGTTCCTAAATATCTGGATTCAAACTGGAAAATATTCTACATTCCTTAGGTTTAAGAGCGTCTTACTCTTAGGCAATCTTGTACCCTTTGTGTGTAGAAATGGACAACTATCTGTGACTACTGACCCTCTCGCACAGCATCAAGCATAACAGGAACACACATCTTGCTTAAAGAAGGGCAAATACTCATATTTTTGAAGTTAATGAAACTGCCTTCCCCTTGCCCACAAGGGGAAACAGTTACCACAGGAGTCACTCATCATCTCAACAACGGCTTTGAAAATCTAACACATGGCTTAAAAAAACCTTAACCATCATTAAAAACATTATTAGATGAGGTAAGTCATTATTTTTCTCCTCAAATTGGCAGGGATAATGGACAAAGGATATCTATGACAACTGAGAATTATATAATCTCCTCACCAATTCAGTGAAGATATTTTAAAATTAAGTACGTATCCTTAAGTTGTGCAGCAGCTGTGCACAACAAACACTTAAGATCTACAACAGTTAACAATTTATCTTGTAAAGATTAAAAGGTTTCAAAAGGGAAGGGGAAGTAATGAGATGGAAGACAGTTATTACTGCTGAATTCTTTGACAGATCAGATGACAATCCTGATTCAACTTTCATTATTTAAAAAGACAAATAGAGCATCTCTCTGTGCCTTTTCAATCGTGACAAAACACAACCATCAAATCAGATTATCTTCTTTGCTCTGATCTCTTGTAAGCAATCTAAAATAATCCTCTATGAACAACAGTTTAGCTGAGGTACCAAGTTAAATTCACTCAGGTAGCATCAATGCGATGGTTAAACATAGAGGAGGAGCTGAGAAAACAGTTAAAGCTGCACTGCACATCATTGCCTTCCCCCTCATCACACACACACACACACATTGGGAAAAATGGATTAACATCTCAAAAGCAGTACTTGTTTGGAATACGTGGGCACAACAGCAATCCAACCATTGCACAGAAGGGGCCTTTGCATTTCTACTGGCACTGTCAATTTCTATGGTATAATATCAATCTACAATCTGTGTCATATATTCTTTCCCTGCAAGCACACAAATTCTAGCTGGGAGTGACAGGATAAGAAACACAGAAGCACAAAATGAAACATTTGTTAATTTCATTCATAAATAGTTTCACTTCTACATACACACACGTATCATAGCAGAGTATTCAGTGACATGAAGTTCATCAGACCAGACTGCATAAAAAGCAGAATTTTGAAATTCACCTACTTAAACTCATATTCATTGCATACAATTTCCAATTTTATGAAACAAACAGCAATGAGGTCACCTCAATGCAGTCCCAATTATTACCTGATAAAGAGAATAAATTGTGAACTAAAAGCAGCTGCTCTTAGGCAGCTTCAATAGAGAGGTCAGTCATTTGAATGCAGGATGATGTTAAACTGGAGAGGAAGGGGAAGCAGCAGGGGAATGTTCAGCATTTATTGTACAACATGAACATCTCATCTGCTCAAGAGAGCTCACTCTGAGAGGTGCTGAGGTTTATATGTTTTGATCAGAAACAGTACAAGTCAGCAGGTTACAAGGAACAGCAAAAAGTAAAATACATTAGCAAATGAACAGCAGACTGTACATAGTTGTGCAACCTCAGAAACCTACACATGGTATGAGTGATAAAGTGAAATACATCTGTATCAATGAATTATGCACTCTATTTCCTACTGTAGCCTCATTTTGCAACAAAGCCTTGATTGTCTGCTATGTTGATATCTAACTTTACATGAGACAATTTACTAAAATATAATTTACCCAATTACCTTGCTCAGAGAAGGTGCTGACCCTCAGCTGAAGCTCTGCAAAGCAATCGCAGGGCCACTCGGAATCCCTGCCTGCGACAGTCTCACCTGCCAGTGCAAATGCACAGAAGAAAGCGTTGCCTAAACAAATGAAGGAACAAAACAGCAGCTCTGGGCACACAGCAAAGTGGGAGAGACCATATGAGCTGCCTTCCCAAGCAGGCAGAGGACGAATGCACAGCACCGGGCATGAGTTAACTGTGCTACAGGGGTGGAGAGGGGGGAAAAGAGGGAGGGAAGGACTTTGTCCTGCCTAGAAAACAACAGATGCCAGCAAAGGTGAAGCCCAAAAGAGCTGGGGCCTTGCAACTCAAAACTCAGTTATTTTGCACAAGTATCCAGAAGTCTAGTTCTGCTTTCTGAGTAAAGGAACTGTGTTAAAATATCCATTTTGCAAACAGTTTCAAGTTGATTTTGAAGAAATCCATAGTAGTGACTGGACTCTATTCAGACCTCTGTGTCTGCATTCACAGGAGGAATACAACAAATTTGATTTAGCCTCAAAGGGCTGACATCTGCACCAGGCAGTCTGAAGAGATTAGGCTACGGCATTATTTATTACTCTTCATGCCTTGGAGAAGGTACTAGGATGACACACTACAGTGCACTATTCCTTCATTTCTGCATGTTTACAGTGCATTTCTTATTTTTCATGTACACAGCATGTCCTCCTTTCCCTTCTTCACTGTTCGAGGTTGTACTGGTTTTGTCTGGGATAGCGTTAATTTTCTTCGTAGTAGCTTGTTTAGGGCTGTGCTTTGGATTTGTGCTGAGAAGAGTGTTGATAACTCGATGTTTTAGTTATGGCTGAGCAGTGCTTACACATTGTCAAGGTCTTTTCTGATTCTCACACCATCCTACCAACGAGTGGGCTGGGGGTGCAAAAGAATTTGGGAAGGGACACAGCCGGGACAGCTGACCAAAGGGACATCCCATCCCATAGGATGTCATGATCAGTATATAAAGCTGGGGGAAGAAGAAAAGGGGGCAGACGTGTTCGAAGCGATGGCATTTGTTTTCCCAATTAACCACTGCATGCGATGGAGCCCTGCATTCCTGGAGACAGCTCAATACCTGCCTGACAATGGGAATTAGTTAATACATTTTTCATTTTGCTTTCCTTGCACACACAGCTTTTTCTTTACCCATTAAAGTGTCTTTATCTCAATCCACAAATTTTCCTCACCTTTACCCTTCCAGTTCTCTTCCCCATCCCACTGGTGCAAAGCGAGTAAGTGGCTGTGTGGTGCTCAGTTGTTGACTGGGGTTAAACCATGACAGGGGTCCTTTAAATATAAGGAGCACAAGATGATTACCTCTGAAATTATGAAATATCTTCTTTGCATTACAATTATGGTACGCTAAGGAATATTAATGCGTGTTTCAACAGAAAAAATACTATATTTTAGGCTCTGCACAGCAAACAGAAGAGACGGCAGTTTAACAGTGTACCACTAGATCTGCACTTACTATTTGCAACAGGAAATTCATGTCAGATGCCTCTCAAAAATAAGTACTTGAAGAAAATACATAGTTGTATTACACAGAATAGCACAAAATATTCCAATATGCTAGAAACAATAAGCAATAAATGAAATTTCCAATTGACTTTCCAGTAAATCTATTTTCATTACAAATGGAGATTTTGCATGTATTGCATTACTTATGGTAATTGCGTGACATCTATTATGAATAACCATGTATTCCAATCATCTCTTTTAATTATGTTCTGCCATAAGAGCAAGCCATGCAATACCTTGCCCAGACTCAGTTAACTGTGTGTGTGCTGCAGATCATATCCTGATGGCCGTGTTGAGGACAAAAGGTCCTAGACATTCACAAACTGTAACAGGAACGGCTTGTAACTGTCACCTCCTCCATTAGCCAGAAACTACTGAAAAGAATTTTAAAAGCTGAATTTAAATCAAGTTATGTGCTAAGGAGGAAAAAAAAACCCCAACCTTTATATTCCTCTATTTTATAAAGGTCGTGGTAATTGAATGCAAAGCATGTGACTACCTGCTGTTGATGCAGGTACTTAAATTTTCTGCAGTGGCAAGATTACAATGGCAGCAAACACCTCCTATGTATGTGCAATGTATTGTCCATTTGTGGCTGTTGAGTTTGGGTTTTACTCAGGTAAAAAAAAAAAAAGCATAAAATTACATTTTTTCAATAACCACACCAATTTCAAATTTGTTTTCTACTAGGCCAGGAAAAAAACTGCTGGGCTGAAAGTATTCATTATTTACGAACAGGACTTCACAGTTCTTTAAACAAGAATGCCAGCTACTGTGTTAAACCTCAAAAGGCATCACTCACTTGGGCTTTTCTGAATCCCACTTCAGTTTCCCTGCTACTTTTCGTACAAAGTTTGCTACTTCTTAATTTTACTTCCTTCTACATAGCTTTGCTCCTCTGTCTTTTAAGTTTGACTTCTTTCAGCTACTTAGGATGGGGCTTATCTCACTAAACATTTAACCAGGTTTCTTACTAGGCTAAAATACAAATGGGTCAACACTTTTTACCAGATATCTCTGTCATTCCAATGATAGGAATCACAAAGGAAATTCAGAGAAGTCAGTTACTATAAAAACAGGGCCACAGGGCAATGTGAAATACTAAGATGCTTTGCAAATTGTTAACGAGGGTAAACGTGACAAAATGGGAAGCTGTAACTAACCTAATACAGGGCGAAATAATTTTAAATATGAATGTAAATGCAGTTAAAAAAATAAGCTGCTTTCATGTAAAATAGGGCCTCAACAATTATGTGATAAAAATAAAAATCACAACATTGGGAAGCCAGTTAGCAGCCTCTATGAAATTTGATCTTCCATAGCAATCTAAAATTCAGATGGTTTACATTTGTTCATGATGACAACGACAAGCTTTTCACATGATCTTTACTTTATGGGTATGGTGTAATTATGTAGAATAGGTACCACGATGATGCAACTCATAGACTCGGTCTGGAAGTTTCTCCGACAGGTCCCCAGTGCTTGTAAGGACAAACAGTTCCACTTTTAGAGGACATATATTAGTATCACACCTTCAAAACCATACAGAGAATACCTCCAAACCACAAAAAGCAGTAGAGAGGTTCATGCATAATGTGGGGTTTAAGTCATTTCTAAGTTCTAGTGATGATGACGAACAGGTGAATAAAAGGGAGTAGATTAAAATGGAATTGGCACTTTTTTGCTGGATTTCACCATGTGTTAGCAATGTAGCCAAGACAATTGCACAGATCCAATCTATTACGACACAGAGTTTAAAAGTCCATTTTTCAGAGGTGTCATTACTTCACATACAACAAGGTCTGAAGTTCAGCTGAACACGTTGCTAATAAGAGACTGTTCATCCCTCCATGGTATTTGGTAAGATGCATCAGGCTCCAACCTCAGAGCTGCTGCCTCTCCCAGATGGGGCCTTAATATAGCTTTTTTAATACCTCTTCCAATGTAGGTTGTGCCACAATCTAAGACATTCTTATCACTAATCTGCTGAATGAGTAATTTAGTCTTTAGCTTACTCCATTTGCAAATCAGCAAGAACTACCTTTGATTTCATTACTTTCCTTTTTTCTTTTCTATTTAAAATACTGGCACAAAGCATTTAGAATGGGATTTTCATCACCACCATTATATTAATGCAACTATAACAACGCAAACAGAATAAGTAAATCCTTCTGAAGTACATTCTTCTTCAACAGTGAGCACCTTTCAAGCAAGACAAGATTTCAAGGGAGAGAAAGAATTTTTATCAGACCAAATTATACAGCTGAACTCCATCCCCACAAATAAGATGGACGGACAAGGTTTTGTGCACAGAGCCCTGGATCTATTCTCTTCAGAAGCAGCATTTCTTAATGCGAGTCAAACACCATCCCTTTGCTTGTAGACTGCAAACAAAATGACTCCAGCCCTGCAATAATTAACTGGCCTCTCTATCACCACTAAATTCCAGCAGTTTGCATACACAGAGCAGGGCAGATCAGTCATTCTTTGGGCTGTTTGAGGACCTTCTCCCAGATGGCAGGTTGAGAACACAGTGAAGCTGATCTACTGCTTGCTGCTGCCAAGGGTGCAGTCCCACTCCTTAGCCTTTGTACAACAGTTTAATTTAGCTAAAAATTATTAAGCACAGGAACATTTTTTCTTTCTCTCATTTATGCAAGTAAACATTACAGCATTAATAAGTCATACATGAGGGATCAGGATTCCTCTGTAAGGAGGAGTCATTGAACAGCTCTATTTGGGATCTGACGAAATAAAATCTTGAGACTTTCCACTAATGCTCAACTGCTTTGGTATAATATCTCAGAAAGAATGTACCTAATACCAACAATACAGAAAGCAAGTCTGAATCTCTTCTGCATTCCTGCTGAAGAAATAAACTCTATATCTACCCCTCATTTTCATGCAAGATCCATCATTAACATCCGTTCTTCCCATTCAGGATTTCTTTTCTACACCAGCAAAGGTTGATCCTCTTCCTAGTACTCTCTTCTTCTAGAGTTACTAGACATCTTGAGTAATTCATACAAGTAGTTCACTCCTCATTGTACCGAAAAACACTTTCTGGCTCCATGTGATCCACTTGCTATCTCTGGGATCACATTTAGGTTACAAAGTCCTTACCACAACTCCTTATTTCTAGTTCTTTGCTAAAGAGCTAAAAGGACCATGACTGCTCCTTAGCACTGTGCTAGAGCAAACTAATAAAAGTAATGCAGACAAAGCTTCTCTAACAAGCACTAAAAAGTACTTTCCCACAGGGTTTGATATGCATAATGTGTAGCTGTAACAGTGCAGTTATTGCAATATGTAAATACAAATTTACATATTCTGCAATATAACTGAATTTTATTTTCTAAATCTTAGTTTTATGGCACATATTAACACTTGCTTAGGCTAAAACCCATAAAATTCATAATTATGTGGCATCCATACAGATGTGATAAATCTGCAATGTACAAACTAACCAGATCACCATAAACAGCAGCTCTGTAACTTTATGAAGAATTAAAACTTCACATAGATGCTAAACACCATGGTTATCAACCAAACTTGTGAGAGTATACTGCTGTTCTTTCCAGAGCCAGTGTGCTGTCTTCAATTAAATTCTGCCATGACTGTAACTAAACTAAAAATTACTTTTAAAATATGTAAACAAATAATATTAATCAAAAGGATTATTTCTTTCTAACCGCAAATGTTGTAAGAAAAGCAGCGATCATTTGTGACAATACAGAATATGTCAGTCTCAAGTGATACAGCAATTCTGACAGGGATGCTCACAGACAAATCGTCCAGGAAAGCAGATGCTGTTCTTACATTGCGTGACCCTGGATCCCATCCCACCCGTGCAACAGACCCAGAACAATTACACTGCAGCTTCGGGTGTTATCACTTCTTTGAAGGAACATCTGGTTCAGCTAATGCTTTCTCTGCTCGTTAATAAAAGGAACAAGCTGCAATAACTCACAGTGCAGCACATTGTCTCAGCAACAAATAATGACCATTAACTTCATACAGCAATGAAGCTGCCAGAAATGTCACATGCTTCGGGCTTTTATATATGGCCTATTCCCTGCAACCAGAATATTTTCTGGTGAAAAACACTAGATCTCTATGGAAATAGCAATACCAAATAGTCCAGTAAAATTCAGTATATAGCAGTTGAACAGTATCTTTTTTATTTTTCTATTTTTTCCTCTTTTTTTTTAATGGAAAAACCTTTTCACAACCAAACCCAGACGAAAACTAACTGTGAAGTGTTTATTCTAATTTATTACACACACATGTGCATATGCACTTATTGAAGGTGCCACACTGTCCCCCAGAAATTTCTATTAAGTTGCTCTGTCATGAAAACTGTCAGGTCATTGTTCCCAGCTGGAAAGCCTGTTCTTTTTAATAACCAACTCAATAAACTGCTGAAAAATGCTTTGCATAATACAGTATTGCCATAGATCTGATGTTTGTCTCTGTCATTACGTATTGCATTCAATCAATTTACAAATGTTGCTGTGTTCCTTTTGTGGTAGTTCTTCTTCTGGCATCCTGAACACAAATCCAAAGATCAATATCTTGTCTGCTGAAAAAAAATTGGACATAACAAATGAATAATTTTACTTCTAATAAAAGTCCTAGTCCCCAAATGCATCCTACTAATGTTCAGATTCATTCTTCGTGTTTAACACAAGATGAAAGCAAGTACCCCGTACAATGGAATGAGAAAGGCAGTGATGAAAAAACTAGTTATTTTTTGAAGATGAGAGCAAAACCATGTAAAGCTATGGCGTATGGCTGGGAAAACTCCAATAAAATGGTAGGTCATTCACAAAGTATTTATTACCATATTAAAGAGCAAAAAGTCCCTGTCAAGGAGCAGATGAGTTTTCTTGAAAAAGACACTACTGTTCTGCTCCGAACTACGGAAGCAGCAAGGCTCTGAAAGAAATAATTTAAGAAGATGAGTAGAAACTTAGCTCATGTTGGTCACACGAACCGATTCAGTTCGTCTTGTGCCTTTTCTGTGACAGAAACAATGTGTTTACTGACTACAGACATATCCCTGCACTATTCCAGCCATTGAATAGCCACCTTTAAAACAACTGCATGGTTGTTCAAGGGAGCCACAAGTGACTTCTTCCACAATTAGTCCTTGCAGAGCAGGAAACTAACAGAACTTAGAGGAAGCAGGGAATCTGCCTTTCGTAGAAAAGGGCATTGGTACCTGTCTAAGCCTACAAATCCCAACCAGCTTGCACAATAACCAGCTTACACAATAACCAGCTACCTCCCCCTCATGCCCAAGCAACTGCTAAGCTGTGCACTGCATGCAGTATTCCCCCCTAGACCCTTGGCTCCCCAACACTTCACAGGCATCAGCAAAACAAAATCGTACCATCTCTGTACAAAATGGAAAACCAACAGAAAAACACACATCTCTCAAAAACACTCTCTCATTCATCAAGATTGTCGTCAATATAATGTGTCTGGCTGCTCTGAAATAAGACAGGTAAGTAGAATCACAGAGTGGTTGGGGTTGGAAGTGACCTCTGGAGATCATGTAGTCCAACCCACCTGCTAAAGCAGGTACATCTAGAGCAGACTGCACAGGAATGTTGTCATAGAATCATAGAATCGTTTCAGTTGGAAGAGACCTTCAGGATCATCGAGTCCAACCATAACCTAACTCTAGCACTAAAACCTAACTAGCAAGTCCAGGTGGGTCCTGAACATCTCCAGAGAAGGAGACTCCACAACCTCTCTGGGCACCCTGTTCTGGGGCTGTGGCACCCACACCATGAAGAAGTTTCTCCTCATATTCAGATGGAACCTCCTGCATTTCAGTCTGTGCCCACCGCCCCTCATCCCCACTGACAAGAGTCTGGTCCATCCTCTTGACACCCACCTTAGAGATATTCATAAACATTGATGAGATGCCCTCTCAGTCTTTTCTTCTCCAGAATGAACAGCTGCAGCTCTCTCAGTCTCTTCTCCTAAGAAGGGTGCTCTAGGCCCCTCACCATCTTCTTAGCCCGCCACTGGACTGCCTCAAGTAATTCCTTATCATTCTTAAGCTGGGGAGCCCATAACTGGATGCAGCACTCCAAATGTGGCCTCACCAGGGCAAAGTAGAGAGGGAGGACAACCTTCTCGACCCGCTGGTCACAAATTGCAGCTGAATGCGAGACATCTCTTACTCAGCAGTAAGATCCCAGTTACTTCCTATTCAAGCATCTGTGATAATCACAACCTTCCCTCAGAGGGATCCCATAACAAACAGGTTCCCAAGTTAATGAACATTGGGTGCACCTGACAGATACGAGCCTGATGCTGAGGCAACCGAGGCAGCTTTCCCCAGGAAGAGGGAACTCTTTCCTCACCATGAATACTACATTCTCACTATTCCTCCTCTTGGTTACTATTAGCACAGTTTGACTTTCAAGCATCAAACTGAATTCACAAGATTGGCGGCTGGAAAGAAATCAAACTTTGTAACGTGTTAACAAAACGAGCGTGCTTTGGCATTGCTCAGATCATGAACACTGAACTCCACGCGACCATTCTGAATGATTTTTTTTTTTTTTCCGGAGTATATCTTAATTTTCAAAATATTACAGCAAATTCACAACTCCAATCCAATGTTCTGTTTCAGGATGGAACTTCAACCCTACCAGTTAATTAAAGCCACCACCTGGAGTGAGCTGGCTTTCAAACTGATTTCCTTTGTCTCTCTAATTCACACACATTAATATTTTATTTTCTACTGAAAAAAAAAATGAAAAGGAATGTCACAAGTGTGCCAAAGACAAGGCAGATACAATTATTGCAATAAAACAAAGAAAATACACTTGTTACTGCCAGGTCTCAAGATGAATGCTGCATTATAGAGACATTTTAAGGGCTTACAACTGCAAATTGCTCTATTTTACCTGTTGTATTCTAGCCTTTGCATCAAGATCTTTTCTAATCTTTTCTTCTTGTAACAAGAAAAGGCAAGGGTTGGGTTTTTATTACCTGAACACTTATTCAATGAAGAAACAAAGACTACATTATATATTACAACACATGAGCTATTAAAACAATGTGACAGTATAAAATATGCTGCAATACTCATTATGGGATAACAAAGCTAAACTTGAGCAAATAAATGTATTTGCCAAACAGACAGCAATAACTATAACCTAGAGTTTAAAATCTTTAATTATTTAAGAAGGAAAGAAGCTTGTAATAATTAAGTTTTATAGGCTGCTTAAATTGTCATTACTAGGTGCTCACAGAACCTAAAAACAAGTATCTTTCATCTGAAACAAGGCTTTACTTTTAACAACATATGCAATTGTTCATTGATTAATTGAAAAAAGTCATTAACTATTGTTTTTAAAACTTCCACACAGTACAAATAACATTATATTTACTCTCTGATCTGGAGAATGCATATACCAACAACCTGCTCAGGCATCTACAGGCTCTCCATCTCACATTGACTGATGTGATAGTATCTTTAGGGAGTGTTGAAAAAGCAGAGGGGTTTTTGTTTGGTTGTTTGGGTTTTGGTTTTTGGTTTTTTTGGGTTGTGGTTTCTTTTGGTATGGTGCTTTGTTGTTGGGGTTTGGTTGGTTGGTTTTTGTTTTGCCAACAAGTCTGTAAATCTCATTGATTTATAACAGGTACTTCCGAAACTGGAAGTTGAGAAGAACTGTTCATTTCATTTGTTAAAATATATTGGTGAGGTAGTAACATTTTTAAAGTTTCTGTAAAGTCTATGCAGCTTTGCCGTGCATTTATAACCAAATGATCTGATTTTTGGTACAAACTGACACCATTCAAAGCGGGCACAGAGACGAGTTCTGCATTGAACAATTATAACCTACCGAAGTGACGGGAAGAGAGGAAGGTTCCGTACTTCAGAAGAGACACATTTATGGGTTTAAATACTATATTAAAGGTTACTAAATTTTAAATTACACATTAAATTATGAAAGAAACAACATAAAACCACAGAAGAACAAGAAGGTTTTCCACGAACTCCAGCTGACTTTCTTATTTTACCAAAACACATTCAGCCATTGCCGGAGTTCCTATTAAAATTTCACCATGGACCTGTATGGAAATGATCCGTCTTGAGTATTTCTGAAAAGTTCCACCTGACGCCACTAAAATCAGCACAAGTTACATAGTACCAGAGTTTTGACTGGAAAATAACATGCCACACTACAAAATACACTAAATAGGTACATTTGGCATCCTGCAGAATCAAGTTCCTAAACAGTTTCTAAACTGAGAATTTTACTTAAAACATGAGCTCCTTTTTTTTCCTCAGGAAATGTGTACACTATACAGATGGTTTATTTAATCCATGCCTACCTAAATTAATTGAAACAATCTGCCAAAAATAAATAAGAGCCTTCATACAGGACTCTGCTGTCATTTGATAAATTGTGTACATCTAGCTAGGAGAAGTTGAAAATCCTCCATAAAGAAGTTACCACATCTAAAAATAAGTGACATTATTAAAAGGGAAGCAGGATGTGTTATTTAGCATAACATGAAATTTAAACAGTACCACCTCAGATACACTTTTAAATGCTTTTAGTAGCACCTGGCTGTTTATACATCTTCTGTGGCGAAAAGGTCAATAGAAATTCACCTCTAAGGTCACAGTTGCTAAGCAACTGTTTTCGGCAGTTCTGCAACACTGATCAAGCGTATTACGTTCCCCTGCCTGATTTCAGAATAAACCCCGTAGCATCCTACCTGGCCTTTGAAGTGCCCCGAGCTCCTCAGGCTTTTCCCACGAGCGTGGGTGCCCATCGCCGAGATGCTGCTCGAAAGGATACGGCCTGGGACCACCGGCTTGCGGTTCACGAGGGCGAAGGAGAGCTCCGTCTTCAGGAAAACCACGGACGGCTTGATGAGGTGCTGCCCGAATCTCAGCATGATAAATGACGATGTTCAGGGTCTGAAAGAGACAATAGTTAAGAAAATTAAGGTGTTGACTTTTCCTTGCCAAACAACAGGAATAAGACAACCAAATTGTCTAGGCAGCTTCTGAAAAAGAAAGTGCCTCCCAAGCTCACCAAGGCACTGGAAAGGCTGGTGAGGTTTTTCTAAAAGCATCACTTCTTTGAAGGGCCGGTGGAAAAGAGCTTATTTCCAAAACAAAAAATTTACATATAACTTCTTCAACCCTTTTCTCATCATATTGGTAGGGCTACAAAATTCTAGGCAAATAATGTAATTTCTGCTTCCCGTTTTCATTTATTCTGCAGTGTATACATTTAAGTCACATGTGCGAGGAGACGCATGAGTGGTATTTCAGATGCCCTTTGCCACAATGCAGATCAATGCACGCAGAACTTAGCGGGGGGGGAAAAACCACCACATTTTCTAAATCAGTCTCTCCACTAAATATCTCAATTGAAGAAATACTGACAAATTAAGGAAAGCATATTTAGTAATTTTCCATCCATGCTTTCTAGTTTGAGCAACTGAAATGTGAAGATGTTCAATAGTTGCGCGCAACATTTTCTCTTATGCAAAGAAAGCCAAAGATTTCCACTTTCATTCATGAAAATCCTGCTTAAATAACTAAGGCACAATCCTAACTGGGTCTATTTTAGTTCTTTAAGCCCTAGAGTATTTGAAGTATTTAATTCAATCAGAAATATCCAAGGTGCTGCAGGGTAAAATAAGAAGTAAGGAAGAATTACATGCGACACAACACTTCAGACACATTGAAAGCATTACATTAACATTACCTTGCTTGAACCAAGTAACAAATCAGAAAATTCAGTTTTATAAGCTGCTTCAGATGGGGAAAGATACTGTTCAAGTCATGTAGGGTCGTCTTCTGCTTTTCCTGCAAGCCCACTGTGTTTAGTAAGACCAAATCATGGTTCTTAATCTAAAAGATTTATGCCAGTTTAAGGTCTGACTCCTTCTATGTGCTCCAACAAAAAGTACATATAACAACCCTCCCTTAGTGCACACACTTTGAAAGTGTCTTTGCGAAGTGCTTGTTCTTTGGAAGGATGTTCTGACTTTTTCAGCAATCTGATTCCACAAAAGAACTTAACTAAATTAGAATAAGGACAGTAGATGCATCTAATCAGGCTTTATACCAGAAAAACATAGTATAAGGTATAGTAACCAGTCAGATGACTACTACACGTTCAAGTAAAAAACATTCTCTAAGATGGCACCATGTCTTATTTCATTTTTGAAAAATACCGATTAAAGGATATGCTTGAGCAGACCACAAAAGAGTGGAGACGTTAACCATCCCTGTTTCAAAGATCTGAAAGAGCTCTGTAATTATTTCTTTTCCCATAAAGTCAACAGAAGATTAAGTGCCTAAGAAGATGTGTCCCTTACCGTATATTAATACTGAAACCTGACAGCACAAAAAAAACCAAGTCTCTTTAGCTCCTAGAAGAATTGCATACCAGAGGAAACACCTGCTATCTTGTGCTGATGTCTGGAAAAAAGTAATTATTAGGAACTTGAACCAATCTTCCTCATTTCTCTTAAGCAGTCCATCAGCAACACCCCTCTGGGGGTTTCTCATTCTCATTAAAACATGCAAGAATGTTTTTGTATGATAGGATAAAGAGACATGATTGTCTTCACAATGAAGGACATGTTGCTGATAAAGGAAACACATTAAATAGCCAGTACTACCATCCAGTGATGAAACTGTAAGCTAGTATCTCCAGTATTTGGAAAAACAAACGTACCACCACACCAGCCATTGCATCTAACGGTACTACGGACAAAATAAAAGCACTACTGCTAATTTCTTACTCTGTTTTCCAGGCTACTGATAACTGATCACACTGTCCAGAGACACAGAACTGAGACTTTAAAATAACAGGTGCTGATTAGAAAACATGATGCTTTGAAATTCAATTTAAGGAGGCAGAGAACTTGAGATTTTGGTAATCACCAGGGAAAGTCCTCTGGCTGTTTGCCAACGTAAGCAAAACAACCAACCAATAGAAGGATAAGGTTAATGACATTGGAAAGAACGTCTGGATCTCATGCTTCAATAATTTAGACTCCCGGAAAGCTGGAAATGGATGACCTGGTGCTTTTCTATTCTAATTATCTACCTAAATTTACTAGGGGCTCCTGTGGGTCTTGCTAGTCTAATGGTGACCCTGAGACTCACTGTTAAAAATAACCAAATCCTATCTGAGGTGTGTGTTGCAAAATTCTTCGAGTTACAGAAGGGAACAAACACCGATAATTACAAAAAACAAGGTTAAATTTTTGTTAGTGGCTTCATGTTAAGGACAAGGGTATCCCCCAAGGTAAAAGTTTGCTAAGTCAAAACATCACTTCAGTTAGTGGATTTGGGATGCACAAGGACCATATTGGAGAGTTGCTAAGCATTAAAAAACATATTTAGTAGAAAAATAATCCAATATGAAGACCTTATCCTCTCACTTAAATACCTTAATATCCTAAATATTCTACTGCATACCTAAATTTTCCTCTATCCTACCCAGTATCCATACAATAACTCTGAAGATTTGGAAACCAATTTAGATTTAATAGCAGACTACTAATCTGGTCTTAAGTCCTCCATTTAAGAACTGCATACAGAGCTGTTAAATTCATGGCAAATCTGGAGTGTTCAGTCTCAAAATGGGAAGAGCTAATACTGCAAAACAGTGGGTAGAATGTACTAGAATGATGGAACAGAGCCCAAATTCCCCAACTGACATTTGGCTTAACCTGAGGTTGACCAGAGCACTCCAGCCAGCAGGTACTGTCCAGCAGATCGCCCAAGGCAGGAATTCCTGGGCCCAAGCAGCTCATTCACTACTGGAAACCAAGACCATGACTCTACACATCCCTACATCATCACAGGCAGCTCGTGCAACCTCCAGTGAACCTATGGAGAACACGTGTGCAATCCACAGCAATACCACAAAGGGGAAGGGTCTCTTCAGGATATTCACCATCCTTTGGACCCTATCAGTTATTGACCATGATTTCATCACTGGAATGTTTTTATTAAAATTAACCCCAAGCTGTATCAGGAAAAAACATATATCTGAAGGCCCTATCAGGATGATGCCATGCTTTCTTTTTCATACTTCAGGAGAGATTTTCAAAAAGACTGTCAGTTGAATTTACACCTGGTATAAATACACTCAACATTTGCCAAAATAAACACCTGCAGCATCGCTAGCCACAGAGTTTGGGGGTCACCATTGCTCTCTAACATTGATGGGTATCTTCAATGCTTTAAAAACAATAAAATGCATTTTCAGAAAACACTAAATGGATCCATACATAGATTCTGTGTACCACAGAATTTAGGTTAGTTATACCATGTATTCATAATAAACCTATCACATGCATCATTAGCTATTTCACTGTCATCTTGTTAAAGTCCAGGAAGGATCAGTAAAGTTAAAGCACTGGCCTCACATCTCCCTAAGCAATAGTTCAAAGGATCAGGGTACAGCCCAACTGGGCTCACCCAGAATTATTAGAACATTTTTAATCTTACGTACAGAATTAATGTATGTATTAAAACCTTTTGTATTTGCTTACTATACCACAACATACCTGAATAACATATTTCAGTCTCTTGATTCTGGCTAAATAAATATAGCATGTGTTTTTTGAACAAGCGTGTCAGTTCTATTGGTTGCGCTAGGTAACACTGCAGACTTCCCAGTGCTAATCTCCCCAATTCTGAAAGGGGATTATGGGAATTTTTTTCTTAAACAATTATTCATCATCTATTTTATATTACTTAAGCTGTTTTCTGCCCTAGTGATCTTCCGCATTTTTCTGTAAAGCATGATCGTCTGTGCTCAGAACTAATACAAATGCTAAGAAATACATTAGGGAAATGAGTAATGGGTACAACACAAAAAATCCGTGGCTGTGCAGCAACACGCTGCAGCGAGGCTGGAATATTCCAGAGCGCAGCGAGGAAGGAAACTGCTACCAGCAGAGCAAGTTTACAGTTATCTGAATTCTACCTGCTTATTGCTTGAGTGGCCTGGAAACAAGCAGGAATCAATAGAGCACAGGTGCGTGCAGGTGACCAGATGCAAATAGTGCATGCACAAGGTTTCCCACCTGATTGGAATCACCTCACTAAGTCTGTTCCTCCAGGGATTTCTGGTTTTCATATAATGAGGAGGTCATGGCCAGCTAAAACAGAAACTAAATATAGTTGGTGAAAGATGTTTCTTCTTTAATGATAGTAGTCTTTCTAATCCCAGTAATAAGGAGGACAATTACATAGTAATCTTAGAAAATGAAAGAAATCCATTTCCGATCAAAGAAAATTTCAGCCCAGTTTAACACAGTTTCTATGCTGACTATTCAAATGAAAAGTGTATTTACTCTTCTTCATATTGCACATATACATTACAGCGCCTATTTCGTCTGCCTCATTTTCCTAATTAAATTTCCTTCAAGCTGTGTTCCTGCCATTATAGGTGGGAGTACAGTGTTAAAGGCTAACATAGCAACTTTATAGCCACAACAGATCTCAAATCTGTATAACCCTTACCAGAAAAAAATTACACTGGCATTCTTCCTCACAATCTGAAAAATAAGAGTGCTACAATTAAGAAAAATGTTGATAGATTTTCAAACATTACTACAGTTTTGTAAAATTCCAAGAAGCAGCACATTGCATTTGCCAAGCTTATATAAATACTTCTCATATATTTAATGTATTTTTGACAGGAAATATGAACACAGGTCTCCATTCTCCTAGTTTATTTCATTTGGGGGACTAGGGCGTTTGTCTTGTGCTTTATTTTTTAAATAGCAGAATATGTAGAATCATTGGTATCAAATACACAGGGAGAACTCTGGACAGAAGATAAGGTTCACCTAAAGACAGGTCCTGAGGACATCAAGATAGGAACCTGCTTGTTACATGTCATCTCTGCAGTCAGCCTGGAGTCCCACGGGCAATTTCTCCGTACGACCATAAGGACTGACAGCGCTAATTCTTCAAGGCTGTCTTTCTGCCTCCACACACCTCCCCGTTGAGATGGTGCCGGTACTCCAAAATGTCCCTTTATTTTATCATACAATTGCTCGCCCTTAACAATACGGTGTAGAGATCACCACCCGCTGGGAGCCAAGCTCAAGGCTTTTGCTGAGCAATCACGCAAGAGCTGTTCTAGGGAAGCCACAAATCTGGCTGTAAGGAGAGAATACAAGATAATGCAAAATGGGCTGCAAGTGTATCTATAAGAAAACCAATTGCAATACCGTTATCTCCCTGTGCTAATGTAAGTTAATATTTTGGAAACAATTTGAGGTGTATTCTTCATTTTTAGAGTTTGTCATTTTACCACATTAATGTCATCTGTTCATTAATTTTGACACTCTGATTCTGGTACTTGGTTTCGCTGTGAAAACTGCAAATTTACCTGGCAAAAGAATACAACTTAGTTGATTTCTTTTTCTAAGGTCTTGTGAAAAAAATCTTTGTTATTTTTTTTTTTTACATTCAGCAAGACAACTTCTGTCACACACCACAGTTAAGGGAATAAAGTAACTCTTCAGTAAATTATGTTTATGGTTAACTTCAGATTTTTCCATCATCTTTTTAACCTACAATATCCATTGCCCTTTATCCTACAAAACTATATCCTTAAATGCATATTGGGCATGTTTGATTATGTGGAAAGTGATATTCCTACTTAGACATCTCAATTCTCCACCGTGTTCAGGAAGCGATATCCAATAAAGAACTGCCCTGCATGCCACCTCCTCTCTTCATGCTTTATTGTTTTTACTCATTCCTTCCCTTCACTGTCACTTTGTGAGAATGAAAACCACGCAATTCAGAATATTACTTATTTAACCCAAGCACGAAGCAATGAATATTCTTGTTCCTACCAGCCAGGATTTGTCATTTTGATCAAAGAACACATAAAAACACAAAAAGAAATCATTTTATTCTAAAAATCACTCAGTTGTTCTACTAGCCCTTCGTCCCTAGAGCAGCTTCATCTCTCAGCATCCTTCGCTCCCACCCTTGTACAAGATTTAAAGACATATTTTGAGTTCTTCCAGTTTCAGAAAATGGCCTCTAATTAAAAAAAACTCTCTCCCTCTCAGTGAGCCAAAATAAATCATGCTACTGATATTTCTGTTCTGAAAAAGCCAAGAAGAATTACAAAACTAGAAAAGGTGCTCGAGTATCTTTGACAGCCATAGCCTAGATTCTCTCCATGGGGATAGTATTTAATGCTCTGCATGGCACTGAAGGAAAAAGCTCATGTGGATTATTTTACATTTCCACCACCCACAGAAGCTACTGAATACAAAGCCCATTAAATATGATGCATGCAACCAATCCTGGTAGTGTTGACAAGGACTGATTTCTCACATCATGCACAGATTATGATGGACTTGAATTCACTACATGTGGCTTCCCCTGCTTAATCTAGCAGAGAGGAAAACATCAAAATTATTACTGCTTAAGTATATTGCCATTTTCTTAGCATGGTCAATCAAGCTAAATTATCTACACTTAAAATAGACTGTGGTCTGTTGCATAGTACCTGAGCACCTCAAAGTGTGTGACACGTAGTCGCAGCCCCACAGCCTGCCCCTTGCAGCCCCGCTGCAGCAGCTTTTCCCAGCCCCTCTGGGACAGGAGTTTTCCTTTCTGCTCTCACAGTCTTGCACCTGGGAGTCCTGGTATTGATATTACAGCAGACTGTCCCAGGGCACGACTGTGGCCACCACGAGAATCGTCCCTTCTCCGCCTGTTTGAAGCTTTTGGGTAACACCAGCGGACCCAGGGATGTGCCTGCACGGAGCTTACGGACCAAGCAGCACCCAACTCTGAGCACAGCACCCTCCAGTTAACATTAACAGCATCATGAGCAGAAACCTGAGAGAGACCTGATGGACACTCCATTCTAAATGCCAGTATAGACAAGTTAAACTTTAAGCGGAGCATTACATGTTACTAAAACATCTTCCTGCTGAGCCCTTTAATCTTCATCTTTTGGGGTTCTTTTTCCCTCCTGTTTATATATTTTAAAAATAGACATTATCATTTTTTTTCCTAAATAATTCCTTTTCAGGCATTAAACAGCTTCTCTACTGTACATAGTAAGCTAATTTGTGGGCACACAGAGGCACATGAGTATAAAGTCTGTCCTCAGTTTCCTCTCTCCTAGTTATCAGGTCTGTCACCACCATGCCTTTTACAGTATTTATTAAAAAAAGATAATAAAAACAAACGCAAAAATCCACCACCAAAACAAACCTAAAGCCCCAGTCTGCCCCCTCCCCCAAAAAACCCCACAACTTCCAAAACAACACAATTAAAACCTGCAGACACCCAAGTCTTGGTTGACCAAGAAGGATACAGACTCCTCAATGAAAGTTAACAGCTCTGTAGCAACACTGTAAAGCAATCACAACACTGACAAGTTAATCAACATTCCAGAATCAAGCTAAACATGAAATGGGATATACCATCCATTATACATGTAGAGGGCATAAATATTTTTATATGGTGTAGATGTAGTTGTCAAATTCATTTCTATAGCAAACATTTCATAATACAAATTAGGCTCAAGTATTTGTTTCTTACAATCCAGGTAAAGAGTACAAAGTTACACACAACAAATGAAAAGGTTTGTAGGGGCAAAAGAACTGTATAATCCTTTAAACTTAAAGAAAAATGAAGGCTTAGAAGAGACATGAAAGCACTGGATGCACACTACACCTGGCAACTGTCCATATCTAACTGCGCTCACTAGAAGATGACTCACGCAGCAGTTAACCATACCGAGCAAATAATTCCAGCGGAAGCTCATTGTTTGCCTCTGTGCTCAGGTAACAGCTCAAATTTTGCATAGAATAGGATTTGGGGGCGTTGTTTGGTTTGTTGTTTTTTGGTTTTGGTTTGTTGGTTTGGGGTTTTTGTTTGTTTGGTTGGTTTTGTGCCTTTTTTCCTGTTTTGACACCCTAGGTATACCTGCAACTTGATGTTTTTGCAAAAATTTTTTATGATGATTAACACAAAATAAAATTCCTGTCTTGCATTATACTGGAGTTGGTTGATGTCCATTTTATGCCAAAACACAGAAGTGTGAACTAAATATGCCAGAATATCACAGAACACATCTTTCAAACTGAATCCCATGACTTGATCTAGAGCTTCACAATCTCCTCTGCTAGACATCCGTGCCCACTATTCCTCATATTAGCAGAGATGATCCAAGGTTACGATTCCTCCTTCCACTGTTATCCAAGAAGACGATGCGAATCCAAGGTGTGATAACCAAGGACTTAATCCATGTACTGTATCAGTGATTTTAAGGAAGATATTCTATGAAATGGAATACAATCAACAGGTTCAGCACCTCACTGACTTCTACAGAAAGAGCAAAATATGTACAAGCATACATATGCAATAAAATAAATTATGTTCAGAAATTTTTCCCTAGTGTTAATCTCCCAGAAGAGAAAAGACAAAAAAACGCAAGCAAACAAAAAGAAAACCCTACACAACACAAAGAAAACCCCATAGACATTTCATTTTAAACATTGTTTAATCACTTGCATTCACCATGGCTGTTATCCTGATTCATGGAGAAATCAGGGGTTTGGGTTTGCCTCTGCAAGTCACCGTGATGAATGAGACCTTAAGTGTTGTAATATCTGTTGTGAGTAATGCAACAAGCATTGGTTTTTATTAAGAAGGAACACTGAATAATGTAGTACCAACACTAAGATCAAGGGAAAATACATTTTTATCAGGCAAAAATATTAATATCAATCATGCCATTTTTTAAAGCAGAAAAGTGAAAGGCAGAAAAGGAAAAAAAATTTAAAATGCTGCACAGTATGAAGTAAATGGCAGAAATTATACTGTGAAAATTCTTTATCTACGGTGGCTACATAGGGCTGCATTACATGCTAGAAGAATAATAAAAGATTGCAACATTTCTTGAGATATGTAAGTGTAAGGAAAACTCTACCGTGGCAAAGGTATAGATGGAGGAGGAAGGTCACTATAGAGACTGGCACATGCACAAAAACTCATTGCTTTTGAGGCTACAAACTGACATGTTGGAACAACTTTGAATGTTCTTTTGCTACACCCTCCAGTGGAAAAAGGCAGCTTTCAAAATGCAGAGAGAAGAAAAAGCTGTCGTGTTTTAGCATTCTAATCTATTACTTATATAGCACTACATAAAGTCACTTTATAGGCTTTAGAAAGGCACACCAAGACTAAGCCTTCCCTGAAGTGGCTTAGTATTTCCTTCGAGTGAATGCAATTTGGGCATCTATAGTATTGGACAGAAGAGATGGGACAAACAGAGTTGCAGAAGAAAAGCTGCAGAGAGCTAGGTGAAAAGGTTCAAGGAGTAAAAGTCCATGGGGAGAAGACAGAAATGGCTCTTCCCAACATTCTGTGATGGTACAAACACAGGCAGGATCAGACAGAGAGAGAACACAGGGTGTGCTGTGGAAAGGGGTGGCCCACACAACTCAGCACAAGTCCAGACAAAAATAAGTGTGCGATGAGCAAGAGAGGTTGCGTGGCGAGTTTCCAGACACAGACACAAACAGTAAGAACAAGTCCAGGATTTGCATTATCATACTTAATTTGATTCTAAATGCAATGTATTAACGTTAGAGTGTGGTTTTCCCTCTGTAATACTATGAATTTGTTACATTTGAAGCAATTCCTGTGATATACAGATGTCTCCAAAAGCATCTTGCTGAATTAATAAAGGTAACAAACATTTAGAGGAAAATGCAGACGCTGCATTTTACCTAACAATTCCTCAGGCATATAGATTAAAAGAGTCCTTTGTATGAAAATTTATTGTCAGATTTGCATTTATATATAATAATGCCAGACAATGGATTCTTACATTTATGTACAGCGCATATATGGCTAATACTTGATTTTGGAATCTTTTAGACATCCAATTAGCTTTCACTTTACCACTTTATATATGTACGTGCTCTCCAAAATAACGGCAATCAAACCAGGTTGTTCCACCAGCACTAGAATTAATGAAACCTCGTTTCAAAGGATTTGTGTCCCGTCTTTCCCACACCTCTTCCCCCCACCCAGGACTCGCAGCAGTGCTGGGGTTAAACTGAAGTTTCTGCATGGGACACTGCCAAACACCACACCTCACACTCGGGAGGAACAAGACGCCTCCATCACGATAAGCAGCTCAAGGCCACCGGACAAAAATGGATTGTTAAACCGTACAGTCTAACTATATAACCACCACAGTGCACATACATATCTACTCATATACTATGCAATTAAAAGATGAAGTGCTGTTCTAATGTTGAAATTGGATCAAATTTTTTTCTAGATATTTATACAGTGGTCACTGGCAAAATGCAATCGTGCATGACTTTTTCTTACTATTTCCAGTTCATTTAAACCAGGGGACTGCAAACTGCATGCAAACGATGGTGGAAAGAAAACTGAGGCAATAGCTCCCACTCAGAAGGTGGAGAGGAGTGAGCAAGCGGCTATTGCAGTCGAAGCTGCGGTCTGAGGTTAAACCATGACATACAGTTGTATCAAAATTCATGTATTTACTGTGTTACCCCTTTTTGTAAGATATTTTCTGCTGAAAAAAAAAGTGGCTTGCAGTTCCTGGTATCTAATACACTATGCATTAGATTTAGTCCAGTAAGATACTAACATTAGTAGATTTGGGGTTAGATTTCAGCAATAAAACCCGAACACCTCCCTTCACCACCAAAGGAGCCAAATTTCCTTGTCTAAAGCCAAGGTGACGTTGGCCAGAGCTCTTACTGGACACAGACCTCACAACATAGGTGACAGACGCTTATGAAAAAAAGGGTCAGTGCAGTGCTTGTCCATTCTGCTTGGAACGTGGCCATGGCCACAATCATGCTGGGAGAATTTGTTTTTCACGTTTTCTAGAAAATATCACTACATCTCCCTGTATTCAACTGTCTGCACTTTGGAGAACAGGCGGTAGCGTTGTCTCCTGACATAACAGTAGTGAAACTGCCACACAAATTGGAATAACAGAGTATAAGAATTTCTGTGCAGCATCACAATGCTACAGAAAAAGCCTTATCTAGACTAGGGCAATGACTACTATGCCACCTGCTGAAATAGCCATCAGTGTTGCATTCATCTCCCAAGCACACTTCGTATTTAAAGATGTACACCTTAAATTGCTTTCTTTATGAGTCTTTTTCCACCATAGACATGAGCTGTTTGCAAATTAACCACTAAAATGTATCAAATAGTTTCCTAGCTTCAATAGGTTACTTTCAGAATCAGGAATTAACAACACTCCAGCATTTTCTCCTTTGATTAATTTACACAAGCAAGAGAAGTCAAAAGTAATCTTTTCAACATTCTTCAAGTCAAATTTCAAAAATATAAATGTAATAAAGTATTCTCTCCACTGTAATACTCGCAACAGAAATACAGACAAGTCAAAACTAGAGGGGAAGATATCGCAGTAAAGGGTTTAAACCTGGATTTTCCCATGCCAGCAAGCATCTGCTTTGGTAAAAGATTAAGAACTGCTTAAAATGTTTCTTTAAGCAAAGGAAAAATATCCAGTGCACATAATTCCTACAAGTGTATTATTTTAATGGTCTTATGTCATAAGTATGCCATAGCATGTACTAATTAGAACATTTAATTGTATATGCACATCCTTCTCCAGTTTGCTTTTTACTTCATGATTGCCAAGTATTTTGAGAAAATGTGCTTTTTAATCTATCTGTAACTACGCTAAGGTTCTCTATTTTCATTCCTTTTAGACAACAGCCTATATGATTATTTTTTGACCTAGTCTCACCATACACAATTGTATGAGTCACATAATCAACCCATAAACCAAGCAAATAATTTTGTGTGTTTTTGCTGTATTTCTGGCTTCCTTTCCAATTCTGCATCACTTCAGGCATCAACAAAAAAATCTTTTAGCGTTACTGCTTTTAACTTTTCAAGATTAAAAAAACATTTATGGGCACACGGTGAATTGGAAGAAGTGAGACAGCATTATGCTCTCAGTTGTCAGTAAACCTGATAACATTTTAAACAAGAATTGGGTGCCAGATGACTGTTCTGCAACTAATTCTGGAACAAATTTCTGTATAATCTACTGAAAGTGCTTTGCAGTTCCTTGCCAGCAAGGCTTTCTAATAAGATATTCATGAGTAATTAGGAATCTATAGACATGATTAAATCTTAATCTACAATCTGCAGGATGAACGTTTAGGCTGAAGCACAGCAAACTGGCAGAGAGTGCAACTGGAGATCCCTCTGTAGGTTCAAGAACTTGGCTGGCATTTGTCAAAGCTGAAGCTCCGGTTTATTTGTAAATTCCTAAGACTGCACTGGTTTCCACTGGACAGATAACTCATAAAACCTACTGCTAGCTCAGCCCGTTACTTACAGCCCTCACTGCCTGAGTACCAGTATCAAATATTTTACACAAAGTGGGCATAAATTGGTTATTTCTCATGAAAACTTTGGGCTATCACTGCCCCTCCTAAATAACGGATGTAATTTGCCTGATCTTTATTATTTAAAAGGTCATTTACATAAAATACATGTACTACACAAGCTCCTCTGTAGGTAATTATACTTAATCAAGCAAAGTTCTCACTAACTTCCATTTTTTCCTCAACAGCGAGCAGTTGTTCTGTAAGTAATGCCACAGCAACACCATAAAGCTCTGGGAATAGCTGGTTCGAAGCAACCTGGAAATAGTTACAACTGTAAACAAAACAGATTTCGACTGAAACTACTGAAAAATTAATTTTCTCTTGCTGTTATAAGACATGTATTGGCTTATGCAAGTGCACTTCATAGCCAGGAAAAAACCTCCCAACTTTCTACACGTACAGGAGCCTTCCAGTTCCATAGCCTTTAATAATAAAGTCATATACTAGAGTTTTCCACAGGACCCACTGCCTGTTTTCTGCAGGTGATTCACTGAAGTTTTGCCTCTTTCAGGAAGAGCTCAGAGGTCCTGTGTGATACTACAGAAAGTATCAAATATAAACTTTTCCTCAGCGCTCAGTGGTGCCATGTACATTTTCAGTCGACACACCTGAGATGCTGGGGAGATACCTGGCTAGACACAAGAAAAACACACCTGAAGCCGATGTGGATAGTGCTCTTGTCTGAACACAGTATGTACTTATATTACCCAAAGGGCTCTAAAAATCCAATCTTATGTCTTAAAACGTGCATCCAAATTTGGTGATTTTTCTGACCTTAATCTCTGTCAGTTCCCCCATCTGTAAAACAGAGATAATACTGCATCCCTCACCGGGGTTTTGTGGAGATAAATTTAATTTAAAACCTGTGAAGAACTTGGACACAGTAGTGATGAGCAGTACAGAAAAGCCTATGAGGAAATTAATAATTCTGACTTCTGAGCAGAGTCCGAACAATGTTCTGTAAACAAGGCTTATGGTCACATACCAAACACTGCGGATAAAACAACATCTTGAATAGTTGCTCATTAGCTGACTACTGTCCATCTTGTATACTGAGTAAGGAAGAAGTCTTCTGGAAAAGCATTACGTGTTCTTACAGTTAAAGACTTCATCATAATACATATGCTGAATTTCAGTTGCAATGCCTGCCTTAATGTTAACACCCTCTTCTCTTGATTGCTTGCTTTTGCATTCTTAATAACATTCTCTCCATGCAGTTTGTACGTGTAATATTTATACACAAAGGATCCATTGTGAATCTTTGATTTCCATGCACAAGTGGTAATGAACAAAGCTTGGTTTAAAAAAATTCCATTAGAAAAATAAAATACAAAGCTTGCCTGGACTTGGTAAATTCAGCAGGGCTTCTGCTGAATTTTCTGTTCAATTGCTTGAAATGGTCCAACTGCTACTTCTGTTAACACTTACTATGTATCACTACAAGACACCTGGGAAGGGAAAATATATCAGGAGAGTGTCCTTTCAGTTTTTATCAAAGGCATACAATTTTAATTCTCAACAATAACAGCAGCTGACATGTTCTCTTTGCTAGTTCCTGTGAAAATACATCAGGCAGAAATTCAGCTAGATGGGAATCAAGGAGAAATAGCATCTTCCCAATGTGCTCTCCAGTGCCATCTTCCTTTTGCAAAAACAGCCTCTCTGCACCTTGTAGGAGCAGGTGATGGTTGATCTTGTGAGGGTTTATTTGCAAGTCCTTCTCCAGTCGGACACCGTTGTGACCACCCTCTGACAGAGAGAGCCCTAAACTCACAGTCCTGCCATCTGACCCAGCAGCAGACTCTAGGAAGCTGGGCGCTTTCCAGTTCTAATTTCATTTAGCTGACATGTATGTTGCTCATTAAAAGCAAGAAGAGTTACACCCAGCAAGAGAAGATCAGAACCAGATCCTGCAAGTTGCAGCTCCGGGAGTTTCCTAGAGCTCAACTATTGAAATTGCATAGTGTATTCGAGTTAAAATGAAATTCCTGAATACTAAAACATTTGAAAGTGATCACATTTTCTCTGATCATCTGGAAAAATGTATTTTCCAAAGACTAACTGTACAAACCCTTAAGAAACTAATATTCTCTTAACTATTTTTATCTGTGTAATATTATCAATGGTCTTAAATATCATCAAGATAAGTGAAATCTATTCTATTCCAGCTAAAGTATGTCTCCAGAGACTATGTATAAGACACTCTTTCTTCAACATCAACTTCACCACACTTTCTCAACAGATCTTACACATTTATAACAATTTTTATAGTAATATGAACCCAGAAGATGATGTACCTAGGATACTCCTCCCTCATAAAAGGGCAACAGAATGCCAACATCTTTTAAATATTTAATTAGGATTAAAATCAAATTTACATAGTGATATGCCACATTTTCAGCTAGTGATGAAGACAAACATCTCTGCATATTATCGGCACTTGAGAGGGTAGTCATTTCTATTTCACTTTGCTTACAGAACATCTCCAGAGATTTTCATGCTATTGTGTATAATTTCAGATGTTTCTTTTAGTTTTTTATTTAACTACTTCATTGTTGATATAAGCTGGGACATTACAGTTTCAATAGTAGAATATTTGGTACTCAATCGAAGTTTGAGATATGCCCTAAAATAATTGTATTTGCCTTTAGCAAACATTTTATTTGAGTTTTGAACAAAACTGCTGATGGAAGATGATGAAAATTACTCCAGCTTGAAATGCATTGACAGATGTGCCATCTAGCAAGGGATTCCCCCGAAAAATTTGTAATTTTCTTTCACTAACTTAGAAAAGGTTTATTTTAAATGTGTCAGAATGTACTGAGGTACAGGGTCACATAATATCTGCTCACGGGAAAAAAAGGAAAATGTAGCTGAGAAATCTTAGCTCTGGGATCTTGAGAGGGCAAAGATTTATCCAGGAAACAAGAAGTCTTCTAAAACACCTTCCAGCCTACTCTAACAAGAGCTCCCTGAAGCAACTGCAACTCTTGAAATATGATTTGAACCTCAAAACCAGTGTGGGGAGCAGCCATATTCCCCCACAGTGAACACTCGTAGTTCTGTGCATGGGGGCAAATGGAGTGCGGTGATGGCATTTTGAAGCAGATTTACCGTCTGAAAGGCACAGTGAGGGAACCATGCTTGTGCAAACCCCAGTCACATCAATAGTGAGATTATTTCCTGGGCACAGCAAACTTTTTTTGTCCAATTTCTACATGTCCATAGAGAGAAGCTGGCTAAATTTGCAAAAGAGCTTTTTCTCTAAAGAATAAATATATTTATGATGAATATTAATTATTATTTATATGATGAATAATTTCGAGCATCATACTTCATGGGAGAATTCTGAAAACAAATCAGAGCATATTATTAGTATGTCAGTTATTTTACCCACATTTGGTGCACACGTATACACCACTCAATGACACGAGATGCTATAAAAGGCTAAAGTTCTATTGCACACGTTTTGTCATTATTTCTACGTTGGAGAAAAACTTCAATAAAGCATGTTTCGTCAGCTAGTTACAGTTCCATACACTAGTATACCCTCTCCCTCCTGAATTCAAATACAGACAGTCAAACGTTTATTGGGTACACAGGAAACCAGCCACGGCAGCAGGAGTCAGAGCTATTACTTTCTCAAGTTCAGAATGCAGAATTTACCCACCCTGGTACAGGGTGTTCAGGAAAAAGGCAAAAGAGAGCAGGATGATCGATCAATCTGGACTGAGCAATCCTTTATTCTGCAAACACATCTTGCTAATACAGTAGCATACGAACGATCAGCCCTTCCCCAGAGGGAACCCTGTCCCCCAACAAACATACGTATGAAATCTGACGTGACAAATATTGATTTCCCCAGAGGAATTCATTTTCCAAACACAAGTGAAGTATTATCTCAAATCAGCAATCAAACCTCAGCAGCAGTTTGCATTTCAAGGCATTTAAAGCTATTATACTATAGTGCATATAATATGTAAATAACCAAGTAAGCATAAGTGCAATATGGATTTACATACAATTACAGAATGCATTAGATGTAAGTGTTGCCATCCTTAGCTATTTCCAAATCAACACTGTTGTAAATTAATTTCTATGTTTATTTTGGTTTAATCTACTAAAGATACTCCAACGCTTTTTCAACAGGAAGGAGAAATTCACACTAGACTCAAGGTACATTCTCAGAAATCCTCCTCATTACGTCAATATTGTAGATTTAGTCTGCTCCGCTATCGTTTAGTGCAACTTCACTTACATAAAGTTAAACTAGGTAAATTGTCCATAATGTATTTTACTTTTTGAAAGAATTTATAGCCTATTTGCCTACTTCTGCAGTCAATGGTATGGATCTCCATATGTGAAACTAGTATGTGACCCAGATTTAACTTATTTTAATAAGATAAAGTTCCTTAAACTTGAGGAATAAAAAGTGGATTATAAATGGATATACCTTTTCCATTCAAGAACAGGTACTCAAGATTCATCCTGTTCTTTCACCAAGAGTATATCAAAATAATATGAAATAACATGGGAACCGGAAAATTTAATTCCTAAGTGGTAGATACAGCTCTCTTCCATCCCTCTGATGAATAAAGGGCATCTACTATTAATTCCCTTCTAATTTATTCTATTAACTCGTCTATTTGCACAATTTGAACTACCTATTCAGGGCAAAGAGTGATTTCTGCAAACAAAATTAACCGTAAGATGATACTAGTTCATTTTCTATGTCACCTGACTTTCAGCAGCATGTACACTCTTTCACTGTTACAGCTAGCACATTTTACATTCATTTTATAGCAGAAAACATTCATATACAAAGAAGAACAAGAACAAACCAAAGGAGATTTTTTTTGCGGTCACATCAGTTGAGAAGGGGGAAAAAATGTGCTCTAAATGAACAAGTTGGTATCCTTTTGTACCAAAGATGACCCAGGAAGAGTTTCTCCTCAGGCAATAATTCAAGTGAGGACGGATAATCATATGATGATGATGGTTATCAATCTTACACTCAAATTCTCCATATGGAGATAGTATTGTTTTGGTATTCAATCTGTCAACTTGTACCTCAAAATCTCTATTCCAAATCAAAACACTGGAATACTTTATCTAACAGACATGGCTTCTCAAAAATTATAAACAAATTTCTAGATTATTTATAGTGTCAAAAATACTTAGGACTAATCATTAATATTTTCCTTAAACTATACACCTCCAAACAAAGCTCTATTTGTCTATCAAAATCGAATACATACTTTACAGCAGAAACAAGTTAGACTATACCAGACTAATTTCCTTGGTCGATAAAACCTGCTTTTTTCTATGGAATATACACAAACATTTTCTCTAAGCACTGCAACCTCTGTGCATAAGGACAAGCATTATACAAATTTTCTTATGATTATTTCTAACATTTGAACAGGAAATTGAGCCTTTCAGCATCCATACCAGTTCCACCGAACATTTACTGTTTCCATTCTAGAATCCCTGGGATTCTACGGTCTTCTAGCACCTGACAATGCCAACATCCCAAATGCAGCCCAACTTTTAACAGCATTGGAGAATATTTAACAGCATATTGGAGAATATTCAAGCAAGACAAACACAACAAATCAATTAGAAAGCATACTTTGCAAAAGTGCATGGAACTCCATCTGTCTCACTTACTGAAGGAAAGCTTGAGGAGTGTCTTGAGTGCAAAAGCAGCTACAAGCCAGGAATATATATTTCTGAACATAGATCTTCACAATCCAGAAAAACAAAGGTATAAAAGCTTCTATTGATGGATAATGGTAGCTATTAAAAAAGATCAGATTAGGAGTTAAGTGCATGTTTCATTCAGTGTATTTCTCTTCAGGATAATTTATTGTTTGAATAAATTACCAAGAGCAGTGATTTTTCTCTCAAGACCAATTTTTAACAAATCAAGATAAGATATTCTTCGGAAAGATCTAATTCAACTATTACTTCATTTTGGGAAGTCAAATGGCTTTGTCCAGTGGCTGTCGAAGCCAGACTAGAGGTGACCACGCTGGTGTCTGCCTCTCTAAACTAGGAAATGTTCCTTTAGGCAATCTTTCTGCTGTACATAGCAGGATCACCAATATTAGGTGCTTCTAGTGTCACTATAATGATCACTGAGCAGACAGCTGTGGTAGGGGGCTGAGTAAATGAGGTACTTTGTAATTAAAATTAAATGCAAGTTTAATTTCTGTTACATCTTCGGTTTTGTTATGAATGCTAGTCCAGTTCTTAGATAATAACCCACATTAATCAACGTTATCTTTGCACCTTTTTAAAAACTTGGTATGCAGCCTCTTTTCTCAGTGCCAAAAAAGTCTGCCACCACCAGCAGAAAACCAGCGATTTACATTCACTTTCAAACATAACTTAAAGAGCTTAGGATGACTGTTAGAAGGCTGGTCATCACTAATTATACATATGCCTTTATTTCCAATCAGGTATAAAACTAAATTTAAAAGGCTGATTATAGTGTAAGCAATACTTAAAACTAAGTACAACATTTTGGTTTGTACATAAGTAAATAAACATTTGGCTTTTTGTCTCTTCAGTCTCCTATTCCAAAGTTGTTTAGTTTGAACTGGGCAAAGCTTATTCAAGTGGAAACAAACAAGGCAGATGGTTAAACGTTTGTATTGTCTGGAATTCCATCAACTTACCGGCTACAAAACTACCACACTAGGTACAATGGCTTCACATCAGTACCAGAAAAATTAATTAATCCTGGGAGAGCAGTATAAACCAGCACATGGAGCAGTGACCTTTCATCACCAGTGCTCTCTTTGAGGATTAGATTCCCAGTGAAAGTCATACAACGTAGCTCTAAATTGTGAAAGATTCAGCTGCCATTGCCATCACCATATGTCACAGTGTCTTTTCAGGCAGAAGAAAGTGATGTTTCTGGAGTCTGGAGATTGATTCAGAAATACACTTAGGTGCTTCTTTCCCCTGTTAAAAAAGAAAAGCCATTCCTATTCCAGACAACACTCCAACATGTGTTGAAGCTTCTGATCAATTGCAGTGCCACCTAAAAGATAAGCACTACTCTAAACAGAAAACCTTTGACAATTTTAGAGAAGAACTTGCCAACTCAGAACCAACTGGAAAGTGTAGTGTTTTTTGGATCTTCAACGTAGATCATGCTCACTTATATTCCATTACAGCAATGGCTATATGATCCTGGAGAACAAGAAAGACAATAAAATTGTGTTTCTGCCAACTACTGCAGTGCATATCCACATCCTACAGGGCTGGTGCGTGGCCTCTCAAAAGTCTAATAAAGGTCTCCCGGAATCTCAAGAGAAAGTTACTCCAGAAAAACCCTTACGACGAGGGTATGCTTGCACATACTAACCACATCACACCTCTAGTTGAGAAGAAAGGTGGATGCCGTTCTTACAGACCTGTGAAAGCCAACGCATTCCAAGATAAGCCTAAAAAGTATAAAAGGAAATGAAAGTTTTATATAGGAAAGCTACCCTACATACTGAGCCCAGTTACAAATCACCTGATAGAAACTCTTGCAACAAGGAAGATATATTTAAATAGAGACTATCGCCTCCAAATAACCCAGCTTTCTTGACAAACTATAAAACCCAAATTACAGGTTATTTACATGGGAATTATTTCTTTGATTCTACAAATGTAGTATCTTTGGGATAAGAAACACTAGTTACACTACCAATCAAGAAAATCCAAACCAATCTGTATCCTCAGCTAGCAGTGATTAGTAATAACATATAACCTTATGGGCTCCAAACTCCTTAAAGGGGAACCAGAAGTACCATTACTGAATCTCTTGCAAGAAACCAGCACTTAGCAGAGTACTGGTTTTCTTACTATATACATGTCTCTATTGTCGCCTACCCACTCAAATACAGCCCTAAGTTTTTGAGGGAAACAGCCTTCTGGTCCAGAGAGCCAACACTATGTGGAACCTGTTGTCTATGCTCTGTGCTCTATGCATTAACATGTGGAGACAAGACACACACACACACACACACAAAGTCATGTCCTAGCATTACAGCAAAACTAAGATCCTAGCCCAATCAGACATGCAGCAGCTTCAGTATAAACACTGCAAAGAAAAACAATTTGTTATCTAATTCAGCAAGCTGAAGAGGTGGATTCACAGAGGCCGAAGAGTGAAAGATGATCTGGCCATGCAAAATATCACTTCAGTGAACGGCAAGAGCAGGGCAGGTCTCCCAAGAGCCAGAAAAATGGATCACTGACACTTGGCAGGCGAAAGAGCAAAGACTAGTGACTCCTAACACACACACACACACACACACACACACACACACACACACACCCACCCCACTGCTTCAGAATTTAAAATTGAACTTTATTAGCCTCCCACTCTAATGATTTCAGAGTTTTGAATAGGAAAGGACCTTATTTGAAATGTCTAGTTTTGCCTGAAGAGAACCATTATAATGATTGTGCTGTCACATAAATACCTCCGCTCAGGGCACGTCTTCATTTGTTTAAAAACAGAAGGCTTGTTAAAATGCAGCTTACTTTTTACAACAGGATAGAGTATAAAAAGAACTGTCTTAGCAAGAGGCACTGTCCTCTTTAGGGATTGAAAAGCAAAGAAAAGACCAACCCAGAAACTCATCAGCCTTCCAGTCAGTGTTCTGACCTCGTGGAAACCAGTGGAGAGATCAAGACCAAACAGATGAGCAGCCCTTTATGCAAGGCCTGATCTTATCTATCACAAGGGAAGAACAAAAATCATTAAGAAAAGCTAAAGCTCTGTTTAATTTATATTTCCGCATTACTAAAAATTAGAAGGGTACAAAGTTCCCTAAGGGAGAGGATAAATTTCTAATTATTCACATTTTTGAATTTAAGCGTATCAGACCTGAGCTCTGGATCCAGAACTGCAATTGAGGCTAATCCTCAAATTATCCATTCCCTATTCAGATCATTTATGCAGATCTTTATCTTTCAGTCTATGCTTATGTATTCTTCTAAGCCATGCATTAATTAATTTTATATAATAAAAGAAACAGTTATGAAACGAGACATAATCCATATTGATTTTTCTGTATGTCAAGATTTTTTTGAGAAAAATCAGGGAAATTATTGTTTCATATAATCATGCCAATATGTGGGGAATGTAGACCAACTACAGCAGCACTCAAAATACACGGCTTTTTTATTTTCTATTTTTTGATATAATTCTGTGGGTAGCAGAATGATGAGCACTAAGATACATGCACTTCTTGGCTTTCTTACATCTGATCTGACCACAAGTCGCAACAAGTACTCTGGAGACTGGCAGCAGGTGATATGTAAAGATTTCAATGTAGTGGTTCTCACATGATTCCCAGTTCAGTGACACTCAAACACAACCCCATGCAAACCACCCCTTCGCATCGACAGGGCTGAGTTCGCGTCCACTGTGTGGAAGAGTCTGACACAAGATTGTTAGTGGTTTACTTCTTCCCCTTACATTATGAAATGACAATAATGAATGCAAAAAGAAGAAGTGACTGACATAAATGAGATGAATGTATGAAACTAAAACAACAAATCAAAACATAGACACAGAGAAAAGCTTAGAGAAACTCAGTGAGCCCAGTGAAGGAGGGGATTCACCCTGACGCAAATCGGTTACGGGCAAAGAGACAAACCGTGCTGGTGGGGCTGCTCAGTTCCCACAATTCATTCTTCAGTACCTTCTACTGTAATATTTTGGGGCACATCAAACAACAATACAGGCTGATGTTGGTAACCCCTCTCACATTTAAAAACTTTCATTACAGAGTGTTAAAGGCATCATTCTGTCTGAGAAATGGGAATTGATGGGGGTTGGCTTTTTTCTACCCTGGGGATATATCCATGGTTCTTTCTCATGGTGATGCTGAGTATTCCTGCCAGAATTTGTTCTGAAGGCTGCAGATGTGCAATATGATGAAAAATCTCTTTGATAAAAGTGAAAAGGAGGAAAAAAAAGTTCAGACCGCTTTTCTATGTCAGACCTAGAAACTGCTTTCCATTCTAATTAGTTTTTAAATGTTCTTTGTAAACACTTTTCTGTTTCTTCCTGCAAAGCTGTCAACACTAATTTTACAGAGGTGCCTGTGCTCAACATCATCTCTTACAGAAGCAGAGTGAAACAAGCTTCCTTTCCTTTTTTCCTCTCATCCATGAGAGCTGCAGAGTTCCTTTCCCTGTTGTAGTTACAATGGTCATACAGCCTGAGTTGGCTAAGGTGCACCCTCATAATTTCCATTTCACTTCAGTGCAATATTCTTGCTTTCTTCCCAAGCTAAACTGCTGTTCTCCATGGTTGTCTGAATTATGCAGTTGCCAAAGTCTGTTACAGGAAGGATTGCATCTTGGAAACCCAGCAGAACTGCTTATGCATTTAGTACACAACAAACTTGAGAGGTTTGAAAGGAGGGCACTGCACTTCCCAGCCTCATGCAAAATCAAGCTCTCTCACTTATTTTTAATACACTCATATGGAATTGCAAAATGAGAATATGTAATAAAACCCAAGAGAGTAAATTATCCTCTCACTCCTTAAACAAGCAAATGAAATCAGAGCCATATCTGATTTACAGAAATAAGTTTACATAGACTTCCATCCAAAATTCATTTCAAAGATAACCGGTGCCCTAGAGCTAGCCAGTGAAAGCTGCCATCAAGAGTTTTCAACAGAGGCCATTACCTACTGCTGATTCCTTTTTCAACCTAGGACAAGAAACTTCTTACGTCATGCTGAAACCTTCAGCAGAAGAGACTCTATTGTTCTCTTCTCATTACCATAGTATACATGAAAAGTACTTTCCTTGACCTCAGTGCAGCTAGATGACTAGGGACTAGAAAGAGGAGAAGCAGTCCCTACGTGTTTATTAAACACTTCAAAAATTGATAAAAAAATGTTTCAGTAACAAGAGTTGACAGCTTTGATTAATGTAGCCACATCATCTTCCTATCCCTAAATCATACCCACTGTAATATAAAAATATAAGACCTCATTCTACATCATAAAGTTCATAAAACTTCTAAAAACCACTTAAATTGGTTAAAAGGCAAATTTCTTAAATAGGTAAATTAAAAGCAAACAAAGTAAACCTAAAACTTTACTCCCCACAAGTCACATTAGATAAAATGGAAGAGTCTGTACCTAGGAATAAGCCCCTACCAGTATAATAGCATTAAACATTATTACATTCAGTACTCAAACACGTGTCCAGAGCCACTACATTACATCCAGACAGAAAAAGCAGTGTGATCTCTGCGCCAGACCATCTCCAATCTGAACAGATACAACAGAGAGACAAGAGGAACACACATAGTTGGGTGGAAAGCAACACAAAATATTAGTTAATGTGGTAGTTTATTTTCCCTAAAAGGCTGCAGACAGAGCAAGTGTTCCCAACAGGCATATGTGACACGAAACAAGGTTTTCCATGTGGTAACAACATCATCCTGCCTTAAGTTCATTCCGGCCCATTTTAGTCACATTTTCTATTGCTATTTTTCTCTTTTTAATAAAGTAGGCAAGAGCAAACAGTTTTAAAGTCATATTACCTTGTCTCACTCAATTGTTTGACATCTAACTTTTGAACTTGAATATACACAACACTATATTGTTACACTGGCAAAGCAAAACCTATTGAGAATAATTATATATGACCTATAAATAAAGCTGCAAGGAAAGCAGTGGTAATGGTTTCTGTTTGTTGGGGCAGTGGGATGCAAAAGGAGAAGGGATCATTTAAATTCTCTAAGTTTATACTTGAAGTTTTAAAATGTTTTGTGTTTAAGACGCAAATAAAATTGCTAATTTCGTGTATGCATAAATCTGACTAGTGACAGCACAAGTAGTTGAGCCCAGCCGACAGAATATGTGCCTGTGTACATGCATCCAGCACTGAAATGTTCAGCTTTTGAGGGTAGAGATTTCCTTTATTACTTAGTGACAACCATTAGCAGTCAAATTCATTTCAGTAGGATTTCTTCCAGGTTTATCAACATACCGATTGTGTGCACAAATTCAGATCTATTCGTATTGGTTACAGTGTCTTGGTATTGCCAGAACACAAACCAAGATTTAATTTTCCTGGACTCTTCTGGAAGCAATTTGGGAGAAAATTATTAGCAATTAAAATTACGACAGAAAAGTCTACAAAACCGTATACAAAAACTGAAAAAGCTAAAGTAGACCCTACAAACTGCCTTTTCTTATTTTCTGCCCAAACTGACTCAGATTTATGGTATTCTTTTAATTTATGCTTCTGTCTTTGATGTAGCTATTAACTGAATGTGCCACTGACCTTGGTTGGGTGACAGAAGCAATCGCTTCCCAAGGATGAATTGCTCTTGAATAGTTCTTTATTATCAGGGAGGCCTGTGATTTCTTTTCAACACTAGCCATGCATCTATCTAGTCTTTTGTTTTGTTTATTTTGATAGAGTTTCTCTCACTACTAAAGAACAAGCTAAAAGTTATTTCCAATTTGCTGCATTTCCAGAGCAAAGATTATCTTCCGTGTTTTCTTGAAATAGACCTGTATGAACATTAATGAGAATTATTGGATACTGAACACTTCTGAAAATTACATTCCACTCGTAGAAGGGCACAAGAGGTTTAGTCTTCAATTTTTTTTTTTTTTTAAATCTGGCCCCAAAATCCAAGTACTAAGCAATCAAACCCAGTTTATTCCACTGCCTAGAAAACAGATGCAGTAAACACTGTCA
The DNA here is from genome assembly GCF_037038585.1 of Patagioenas fasciata. Taxonomy (NCBI): domain Eukaryota; kingdom Metazoa; phylum Chordata; class Aves; order Columbiformes; family Columbidae; genus Patagioenas; species Patagioenas fasciata. The sequence continues at coordinate 20,615,365 of NC_092529.1, read as the reverse complement.
TATTTTATAATCAGGCACAACTTATTCTGGTGCCTATTCGTCCTCTGGATTCCCCAAAATGGGAAGAATCTCACTGCAGTGCCGGCGTCCTGTGCTCACAGAGGAAGAGAGAACTTCCCAGTGCAACTGCTGCACATTCACCACTTTCTGTTCCACATAGGACCGCTGATCTTGGAACAAAATCATGGACAAAAAACCATGTCACCACGATCATCTTCTCATCTTCTGTGCTAACTAGAGAAATACACATGTAAATTCCTTGCTCTTTTAGCAACCTGTCGCAGGATTTGATACATCTAGACCTTTACTCTCACATAACAATAATTTGTTCTTTCCTGTTCATCAACCACTGTGCTGTTTTTTAATATCACTGCTAAAGGTGAAGTTTCTGAAATCCAGACCCACTGCTTGCATTGCACACATTTTCCCACCCATTCTGTCTACATATTGCAAACTACTGCCGTGTTGGTTGACATAATCAGCATTTTACAAATCTACATATCTGCAATGTAGAAACCCCCTTTCCTGCATATTAGTACAAATTAATTCTGCTACTGTATGCAGCGTGACCTCACATATGTCAAATATCCTTTCTCCCACCAGACCCCTAAGAAGAATATTAGTCTTACAGGACAGTTTTCTAATCTGGTCAAAGCACATCTCACATACAAGCCCCCAGTACATCCCCTCTCAAGTCAAGATAACAAGATTCCAAAGAGGAATCCAGACTTCTATGAAGGTATTTATTCATTTGCTCCTGTTCAGATTTTCACTCCACAGCCTTACTTGACTCCTTTGACACACAAGGAAAAACAGCTTTTAAGGAGCACAATTCTCCTAATTTATCTATTGCCATCTCTCCTTTCTATAAGTAAAACTGTTTTTTCCCATCTCTCTGATTTTACTCCTCCCCTGCCCCTCCAGCCCTGTTCTTTAGGATTAATAATACCAAGACAGGGGAAGGAATGCCCTAAATTGACTTTCTAAACTCTAGTACACAGGTTGCTCAGTATTACATGCAAATGGTTCATAATATATTGATATACTCCTTTTAAAGCTCCCTAGTCTCAAAGGAGCTGAGACAAAAAGTTCCTTAAAAACAATCACTGATGCCAAGTCTTTCCTGTCGTTAGTATTCAAATTAAAACACTGTAGAGGAGAAAGACTTTTACTGATTACCATTTAACTGAATGATCTTTATCCAAAAAAGCTCTCAATTGGCTCATCACCTGCTCCACTGCAGAGTTCCGCGCACTCCGGCCAGCCCTCCCCACAGGACGCGCTCCCCAGCCGGTTCATCCCGTACCCACACACCTCAGCACCCCAGCCAGGACACCAACCCATCACATCTCTGCTCTGCCAGCCGGACCAAACTCCTGCGATCCTGTGAGAACTTCCAGTTCTTCCCGTTTGCTTCCTTTGCTGCATGTTTATCACTAATTAGAATGAAGCAACTCAAATCAGAATTTTTCAGTCATGGGCAGCTGCTCGATAGTGCTCAGATAAACAGCAAACCTCCCAAGCTAAAAAAGTTACTTATTTTAAAACCGTAGATTCTTATTCTATAACCTTGTGGGGTCAGAATCAATTGATGACTATTGTACAACATTCCCTGAAATTATGTATTTTATAAGACAACACCTGAGACACGAATAGCTTGGTGCTGCCTAATGCAAGAAGCCATAATCAAGAACACGAACAGTCAATTTATTTTAAATTTGCCATTACTTAAACAGTAAACACAGCTCTCTCTTGTATATAATAACTTGCAAGTGCAACTGCTTATATTGGACAGTAATTTCAGCAAGCAATTCAATATAATTTGCCTGTCTTTTAATGAAATTTAGCTGCTGGAAATAAGGAGGTACAAGTTGATTCAAGGTTGCCACAAAGCACAAGCCCCTGCTCTTCTGAGTGTGGACTGGAGTTCAGAACCAGCTGCTCAGAGATCAATGGTTTCCACTGAGGTAGCTAAATTAGCTTCCAAGTAAAGCGGGGGGAATTGACTCCTCAGCAGTAATTCCTTCTCAGACTTGAGATTCTCTGAAAGAATCAGAATGTACCCACATGACAAAGAATTTCTGTTATTATAACTGCTCTTTAGGAAGAGAAAAAACAAAACAAAACAAACCTACTACCCCATTTTTAGAAATAGGTGAAAGGGAAACAAAGAAGATATATACTGTTTGTTTAAAATTGTATCAACATCAAGTACCAAATAAAAGACTAGCAGGAAGTTCTTGTCATACTTACTAAATATTATTTTTATTTTATTTTTGAAACAAATCAATTTTTTCTACTTAAGGATCATATATTAAAAAGATTATTGGTATTTTGTAGCTTAGACTACAAATTTAGCCCTGAAGTGGATTTCTTCAACTTCCCTTGTTCTTCTGAGAGCACAATTTAAAAATACAGTCATCAGGAACTAAATTTTGTAAACCTACGACTTAAGAGAGAGAACAGATGCTCAGCATGTCAGAAAAGGCTTTATTAATATGTGTTAAATGCTTTTGCTCCTAATGTAGTTTTAGGGTTATGATTTTGCTCAGCCCCATAACAGAATTAGATAACCTACTACATCATCCAATCCCTTTTCAGGAATTTAATAGTCCTACCAATGTGAGGAGGCTTCAGCACCACAAAAAATCTTGGCCAACGCACACACATTGAAATACAAAAGTCACATTAATACAAAGATATATTATCAGCTGAGCACGGGGAGTGAGGGTGCAAATATCAACAATATCAGCAAATGGGAATGTTAAAACAAGAATATTAATCTGTCTCTACTTCACAAATTCTGTATACTTTTTAGATTAAAAAAAAAAAAAAAAAAAAGACAAACCACCACACACGTAAAACACCAAACAAACCCCACCACAGCAATAAAATTCTCTATTGGCATTTTCAGAGGACTTTATGGATGCTGGATTTCAACCTATAGGGTAAGCTTAGGAAAATTAAGAGCAAGTTAAAAGATTAAACAGAATTCTAGAACATGTACTTTTACTGGTTACTTTCATCCACGTTATAATGTCAAATCCATTATTTGAAACAGAAGTTAAATCTCACAGATTTACTGAGCAGCCCAAGTAGAAATATCAGACTATTTCAATATTAGAATACTTCAGTTAATAAATGTTTAATATTAACAATCACTGGTGTGTCCATTTTCGACTTTATTCCAATGACTAATTACTTAAGGATGGCCTAACACAGGACAGTATTCACAGAATCCCAGAATGTCAGGGTTGGAAGGGACCTGTAAAGCTCATCCAGTGCAATCCCCCCATGGAGCAGGAACACCCAGCTGAGGTTCCACAGGAAGGTGTCCAGGCGGGTTTGAATGTCTGCAGAGAAGGAGACTCCACAACCTCCCTGGGCAGCCTGGGCCAGGCTCTGACACCCTCACTGGGAAGAAGTTTCTTCTCATCTTTAAGTGGAACCTCCTATGTTCCAGTTTGTATCCATTGCCCCTTGTCCTGTCACTGGTTGTCACCCAGAAGAGCCTGGCTCCATCCTCCTGACACTCCCCCTTTCCATATTGATCCCCATGAATGAGTCCCCCCTCAGTCTCCTCTTCTCCAGCTCCAAAGCCCCAGCTCCCTCAGCCTTTCCTCACATGGGAGATGCTCCACTCCCTTCAGCATCTTCGTTGCCCTAGTATTGGTGAAACTCAAAAAGCTCTTACTGTCCAAGTGGTCATTTCCATTTCCAGGCCAAATCCTCAAAATATAAATTAAGCAAAAATGCCTTTGACTTCTACTGAAAGAAAACCAAGTTTTATTTGAATAATTAGCACAGGACCAACAACAGGGACCCTGAAAAGACTCGGTCCCCAGAAAAAGCAGTTTCTAAGCTCTCCAGAGGACAGAATTGCCAGGCTAGGCATCTTTCAACGTTAAACTTCATATTCCCTGGAAAACTAAGTGCTAAACAACCTTACAATGTTAATGAAATGCTAAGATAGAATACCAAGTAGTCAGATGTAGCTAATATTAATCTTTCTTCTATGTCAACTGTGGTCCTGTTATTGTAAGACAGTACTTCCCAATTCCTTTTTCTTAAATACAGACACTTGTGTCTTTTTTGCCAAGTAAAAAAATCGATAGTGGACAAGCACCTCAGGCCTAAGCAGTTAATACTTATGTTGTTGCAACCTTGGGCTAAAAATAGACAAACATCCTATCTCACCCCAAACTCTGTTCATGAAGTGGGAGTGTAGACAGTTTGTCATTCCTTCATGGAAGTGATCAGAGAGTGCAGATGAAAATTTGCCCTCCACTACAATCTGTGTGGAAATTAGGAAAATGATGCAACATAAGGAGATATGCAAATCTGGAAAAAAGTCAAACCACCACACACACACACACCAACCAGCAAAGTCTAACTTGTTTTGGGAAAGCTGTGATTTACCAACACAAATACAAAACTTCCGCACGTGGGAAAAATGTTTATGGTGCGAATGTTTATAGGCAGCTGATAATTGAATGTGTGCATCTGTTGGGAGCGAATGTCCAAAATTGAACTTCTGTTCTTAAGCAGAAGTCTGGTACTTGCAACTAGTATGAACTGGTTGGAAATCTTGTTAAGTCCTGGACTAGAAGTGGCGTGTCCTGAATCCTCCTCTCGTGAGACAGGAACACCAACTAGAAGGCTGAAGATATGTTGTGCATTTGCACATAGACTGTTTCAACTGGGAAAACCAGACAGCTTGAACTTCTGGGAACCAGAGGAAGCTGAAAAGAAGGTTTCCAAAAGAGAAGCAGTGGTCAACCAGTAACTGCAGGCAGTGGCGCAACACAAACTGACACAACTTTCTGTCCAACCTTCCCAGAGCAGCAATGATGTCCCAGCTGGGAAGGGAAGACTTTGGGAACACGATGCTCGCAGGGAACAAGTGTGATAAGGAAGGAGGGTAAAAGCTCTAGTCTTGTTTGTTCTTAAAAACTCCACTATCCAGATCCACTACAAGCTGATTAATCTGTTTTGCTCATGACAGGAACTCTTCCTTCAAGAGAAACCCTTCACTGCAAAATGCTAATACTGCCACTATTTTTAAAATAAATATAAGCAGACCAGCAAAAAAAGCCAGTGTAAATAAGGCAAAGGATCGTGTGATACAATCAAATCTTGCCTGAAGGCAACAAAAGACACTTATGAATCTTGGCAAACCTATTAGGATTCCCCCTACAAGGGTTCCTTCTTTGAGTGGTCAGGGCAATACACTATTATTTTTACAGAAGTATTTGCAGCCATATGTATACACTTATACATACATATGTCTATTTGGATCAAGTGGAAGATACACAATGGACAACTGAAGGCAAGATGCTAGTTCGGCTAAGAGAAAGATATGAAGACACATGTGTAACATTAAAAAAAATCTGGACTAAACTAGTAAACTGCAGGCAGACCATTTTCTTGGTTAATGCATGTACTCTATGAGTCTAGGGCCACAGCTGATAAAAAGAAATGGCTGTATCTGTTTCCAAAGAAGCAGACATGAAGCCTAATAAGCCTAACCATGAGACTGAATTGGATAAACTTTCTGTTGACCAGCCAGTACCCTTTCTCTGATTCCCCTTAATGTCTGACTTTTCGAATCTTAGCAAAAAGATTTATGGGTTCATGTGGCTTAACAGAAAGTGCACATATTTCAACAGCAATCTTCATTCTGCTTATTAGAGTTGAAAAAGCAGGGTGGAAAAACAAAGCAATTTCAGTCAAGTTAACTAAATTCTGAGTCAGGTGAAGCACAACTTCACCACAATCACGTTAGACTTGGTAAGAATGAAGAGCAAAGCAGGGGCAGAGTCTTCAGCATCTTCTTTACCTTCCCCTCAAATATATACTTCTCATGTGAAGAAACTGAAATTTCCAGGCTACTGCAACTCTTCTTGAAGATGACAAACAAGGAGAAAGACAATCAGTAAATTATCAAGGAACAAGACAACAGACAAAAATTTAAAAGATCTGATTTTGTTGCTTGCTAACTCCATTGAAAGGGAGTTAACACCAGAGGCAAACCAATGACTGATGCTAGGGAAAGGATTATTAAAACTATGGGTCCTTACCCATGCTACTGAATATTCTTCTTGATAAAAGATATAAGGCATTATAGACTAGGACAGTACACATATAATGCCTTTAAGCAAAACAAATGCAAGCATGAAACTAATAGCACGCAGCAGTTTAAGGCACAACATTTCAGATATTTGATTATCTTTGAGATCTCCAACCAAAAACGTAACTTAGTACGAAACAAATGAAAGGAGAAGCCTTAGATCAGGAAAGAAGCGATGGCATTTTAGAACAGTTAAAGCACAGGGATTAGCAGCCATGGAAAGCCGGAATTATGCCTTGAGTGGTAGCTGATGTACACTGACTTGTCATCCACAATTTTCAAAAGATCATAGAATACCAGGTTGGAAGGCACCACAAGGATCATCTGGTCCAATCTTTCTGGGCAAAAGCACCGTCTAGACAAGATGGCCCAGCACTCTGCCCAGCTGAATCTTACCAGCATCCGATGTTGGGGAATCCACCGGTTCTTATTTTCACTACCAACTGCAGAGAGCAATGCCTCAGACCTGCTAAGCAATCATGGTTTTTACTAAAATTCCTGTATCCCTAGGAGGAGCCGTAACACAAGAATCAAATGATTCCTCCTTGAGGCCAGGGTATGTGGAGACTGAAAGTTAACAGGCTGCAATGGTTCAATCCAGAGACAACAGGAGTGAGAGAAATTTAAGTAAACCCAGATACACACCAGTTAACTTCAGGCATCTAGAATTAAGTTACCAAAGAAGAGACAGACATGCAAGCAGCTAAGTAATTTAGGTGCTCAGCTTCTCCTAAGCAAACTGTTACTTGGGCTAGTAGCTTCTTGTCAACACAACATAGTTTTAAAATAGTAAGATACTGAATTAGTTAAAGGTAAAAGATGAAAAGGAAGCTTCCTTGTTGCTCTCTCAGCCTTACTGGAGTTTACTAAAGATGATGATGAACAGGGAATGCCAGAAGGTTTAATAAAATCAGGACAACAATGGGAATTTTGAGGTTACAGTGAAAGCAATGTCTGCTCAAAAGCAAACAAAAATGTATTCAAAGAGATGATATAGCACTTATTTTCAAGAGACAGTCAACATACCTGAATTCAGCCTATATTAGCAACATTTTTTTCCTTGCCCACAAAGGAGACCTAATCAGTGGTACTTTTCACTAACAAGATAACATCCAGCAATAATGATTATATTGATTATCTGATTCCAGCTACCTTTGCAGAACAAAGCCTTGGCCACGAATGAATAATTCTCACCTCTCTATCATGGTTTATTATGCACTAAGACAATGATTGAACTCAGGAAGGGAGCTTTCTGCTGCTGGCCTTTGGGGTGTATTTAACAACCACCTCGCTTCCTTCCCCAATACACACAGTGACTGGATAATTAAGCCTTATGCTATGTTTGCCAACTGCTTGGGTTTTCCATTTTGCTCCTCCCACAAAAGCAGGTACAATAAGCAGCCTTCATGAGGAAACTGCTGAATCCCTTTATGACAGCAAAATTTTTCTTAAAAGAGATGCACGAGAACAGAGCTTTGATAAATCGCTGGTATTTCAGACCTAATCTGTTTCATAATTAGCAAGTGGATAAAACGATGTTTCTAGTGCATGAGAAAAAACAACTTCCCATTGCATCTCTTCCGCTTTCTTTTTTCTACTCACCCATAACAAAAAAAAAAAAAAAAAAGAAAAACCACATTCAAAAACTGAGAAACATCTTGACCGCTCTGTGGCTTAGTGCAGGATCCTGAAGAAGGGGCATATCTGGGCCAAAATCCAGACAGTTTGGCATGAGCCTCCTGGCATATCCCACTATGAGAAATTCTCCTCAAAAGGATTATAACCAATGTCAACAAATAAATACAGCAGCAACATAGGGAAATATGCAAATGACGTTTGTAATTAACACTTGTTCTGAAAATACTCATATCATTCCATTTGGTAGATTCATTAATAGCAAATTAAACAGATTATTTTTATTTCTGTACCATAGTTTGGGCTATGTACATTATGCAGCTAAATAGCATTGATAAAACTACTATACTGTTATACAGAAATGCAGAATGTAATTAGTGTTCCACTTTGCATATGCAATTGCTGCTTTATTGTAATAAAGAATTAAATGATAAACAAGATTCAGGATATGACCATTTGCCCTCTTTCCAATCATTATATTTTGTAATGAAATGCTATTGCTCAATTCAGCTTCTAAATATCTTAACAGAGAATAATGAACTTCAGATGTTCTGGCAAGAAGGCCAGGGAATACGGCATTGATCCCATGACAAGAATGAACTGGTAAAGTCTAGGACATTAAAAAAAGTTCATTGTGTGATGAGGATAACATTGTGCTTATGCTATATAAAGTTTGTTCATTTTCCTTTCTCGGCACATGCCTTTTACTTCCAATGCATCATAGTTGATTATTTGGATTTTACTTAATTATTCCATGGAGTCATAAAGTACAGCAAAACAAGTCCTAACTGTACTGCAAAACAACTAATTCCTGAGTTCCTGGTTTTCTGTTCTTTAATTGATTCTAATAAAATTTGCCTGCAGGCACTGAACACAAGTACAAATAGCATGAAACACTCAGCCTTGCAGGAGCTTGGTAGTTGGCCACAATTCCATTTTCACAACAAAAAAGGATCAGCACAAATTAGGAGAGACAATTCTGGAAATGTCCATGGCCCCACGTACCTGGTATTTGGGAATGCCTTTCTTGAAAAACAAGTTATAATACAGAGACTAGCAGTATGAACTATAAAACAGAAAAGGTTATTCAAAGGATACCGTACACAAAATAGCATCACATGCATTCTGCTCTCTTTTTTTTTTTATCATTACATCAATACACTTACTTGGATTCCATTTCTACCACTTCAGGAATCAATGAAGTACTATGTCAAACACCCTTCCTGCTACAACCAATGACCTAAGTTTGTAGTGTCTATATCTTTTTTTTTTTCTGTGTTATGTTAATGTTTGGCATAATACTTCACAGAAGTGTGCTACTGCTGGGTGTGTTCACCTTACCAAGTGACACACTTTAAAGGTTTCTATATTTTATCCTTTTATTTCACTCTCCTCTACAAGTATATTATCTAAACAATGTATATGGGGGGAAAAAACAAGTAATTGAAGAAAGTACTTGAATGGCTCAAAGACCTCAAATGCACACAGAGTTTTTGCTATCTTATCTCAAATCACAGTCCTCAGCTGTCACAGTCTTGACCTATATCAGCATCTAGAAAAGCACCGAACAAGCATTTCAGTATTTTCTTCATGGTATCTAACCATATTTATTCAGATGTTACTGTTAAATTGGAACTAATAGCTGCTGTGGATAAGTGCCATCCACCCATTCTCTTCACTTCATGGGTAAAGCATTTCTCCAAACACATCCACGAAATGAAAGGACAACTCGCATTTCCAGAATATACTGCTTGGCATTAAAAGCAAAAGCTTTTATCACTGCGTAAGAAGGAAACAGAATGGCAGAGAAACACAAGTGAGGGAGTAACCACCACCAGCGGCCTTCAGCTACATTTCTAATTCCTTTATTTACTCCTTAAATTAAAATCATCCATGATTAATTAATCCAAGATTTTCTGAATTGAATAATTCCACATCAAGATTAGTTTCTCAAAAAATGTTTAACCTATCACTAAAAATTAACGAGGACTACAAAAAATGGAGCAGTCACTGCGGTGGGGTGAGCGACCACCGTTGGCTCTCGTGGCAGCAGCATTTTCTCAATTAGGCTCTCACTCAGTCTCCCAAAGCCCAGGCTTTCCCAGGTCTTACATGCAGGATCCAGATTTCGGAACGCTCCCTCCCAAAAGATCAAAGTTGTTTTCCAAACTGAAGTTAGCCAGTAACACATTTAGATAAGCGACACCACCGTGCTGTAAGTTTTCCTCATCTTCAAAACATTCTACAAGATTAAGCTGGCAGCATTATTCCCTTTTTTTACTGAACAAGGCAAAAAATAAAAAGGATAAATAACATGGCAGAAGTCTTAACAGTGACAAAGCTGGAGAGAAAATTTACATATGACACCCTGTCCCTTATCCTGCTTTCAAGACTACACAGCTTCACATTTATCCTATTATTTACATGAAAATACAAAGCCTACTAGCATTAGGGTATCTTTGAGCCAAAGGAGAGTTAAAATATATTCCAAATACTGTGACAGCAGTCTGCAAAACCTTCACTGAATAGCTTCTAGTACACGCCAGTAGGAATGTCTCAAGCTGGTCTCTAAAATTAATTCCTTGTTCTTTTCAGACAAA